>NC_058081.1:186087258-186749997 GCF_014858855.1 Bufo gargarizans | reverse complement strand
CTGTTCTCCTTCGTTTGACATGTGCTGGCGGCCATCTTGGTTTCTGGGTTTCTTGTAGCCTCCCACCCTGCGGCTTCTCCTTCCCACTGGGAGGAGCTGGATGCCTAGCTCATATATATAGGAGGTCTGTGGCTTCAGTTCCTTGCTTGGTCCTCCTGTGTTCACATGCTTCTAAGACTGCTGCTGCTTCTGGTTCCTGATCCTGGCTTCGTCTGACTACCCTGCTGGTTCCTGATCCAGGCTTCGTCTGACTACCCTGCTGGTTCCTGATCCAGGCTTCGTCTGACTACCCTTCTGGTTCCTGACCTCTGGCTTCGCAAGACCCTGCTTCGGTTTAGCCATCCGTTTGGACTTTTGCCTTACAGCTTGATTTTCAATAAAGCCTTCTTATTTCCACTTATCTCTTGTTGTACGTCTGGTTCATGGTTCCATGACATTAGGACCAAGCCATGAATTCTGACGGTACAGGGCCATCCTCGCTACCTACGCTGGTTGCCAGACTTGATCAGCAGGATCACCTGTTGGGTCGGTTCGCTGTGGCGTTGCAAACCCTGCTTGAACGCACGGCTCATTTAGCTTCCGTTGCCGATGGGTCGGTTGTCGCTCCTGGGCCCGCTCCTACTGCCGCTCCGGTTGTTGCGCCAGAGTCTACCCCGACACCTGTTGCTGCGCCTGCGGTGTTTCGGGGTATGACCGGTTCTGCCCCCCTTCCACAGCGCTTTGGGGGAGAGCCAACTCAGTGCCGAGGTTTCCTTAACCAGGTGGGCATTTATTTCGAGTTGCTGCCACATGCCTTTCCTACTGAGAGATCAAAGGTGGGCTTCTTGATCTCGCTGCTCTCGGACAAGGCCTTGGCCTGGGCCAGCCCTTTATGGGAGAACAACAATCCGGTGGTTGCCGAGTTTTCCGGTTTTGTTGCTTCTCTTCGGAAGGTATTCGATGTGCCGGCTCGTGCTGCCTCTGCTGCGAAGCTCCTTATGTCCATCAGACAGGGTTCACGATCCGTAGCTGAATACGCCATTGAGTTTCGTACCCTGGCAGCAGAGGTGGGCTGGAATAATGAGGCTCTGGTCGCTGCTTTCTCTCATGGTCTCTCGGATGCCTTGAAGGATGAGGTTGCAGCTAAGGACCTACCAGTGGAGCTCGAGTCTCTTATTTCTTTCCTGATTTTGATTGACACCAGACTCAGGGAGAGACCTTCCTTTAAGGAGAGCCTGCGGAGGTCTTCTAACAGATTGGCGCCTACGTTTGCTGTCCCACCCGTGCCTCCCTCTCCTCCCACGCCTCCTGGGGATGACTTGTCTGGGGGTGAACCCATGCAGCTGGGGTTTGCTCGCCTGTCCGAGGGGGAGAGGGTACTCCGGAGACGCGAGGGCCGATGCATGTACTGTGGTCTCGGTGGGCATTTTCGGTTGGCATGCCCGAACCGTCCGGGAAACGCTCGCACCTGAGATCCTGTCGGGGGCAGATCTTGGGTGGAGTCTCCTCGTCCCCGGTTTCCCGTGTTGACAAACCACTGATTACTGTTGTCCTCTCCTGGGTCGGGGGCTCGGTGACGACCCAGGCGTTGGTGGACTCTGGTGCTGGTGGTTTGTTCATTGATAGTGTGTTCGCTGCCGCCAATTCCATTCCTCTGCAGCCTCGAGGTTCCCCACTGGCTCTTGAGGCGATAGACGGCAGACCCCTTCTGCCGCCACACGTGACTCATGAGACCCTTCCAGTGGGGATGGCCATTGGTGCCGTTCACAGAGAGTCGGTCTGTCTCCAGGTTATTTCGTCTCCACACTACTCGGTGGTCTTGGGGTACCCCTGGCTCCAGAAGCATAATCCGACTTTCGATTGGAGATCGGCCGAGATCCTCTCGTGGTCACCGCAGTGTGGGGCTAGTTGCATCCATGGGTCTGTCAAGTTGCTGTGTACTTCCTCGGACTCTCTGTTGCCTCCTGAATACGAGGAGTACCGGGATGTATTCGATAAGGTGCGTGCGGTTGCCCTACCTCCGCACCGCCCATACGATTGTGCCATAGAGTTACAATCTGGTGCCGTTCCTCCTCGTGGCAAAGTCTATCCACTGTCGGTAGCGGAGAATGAGGCCATGGAGGAGTACGTGAGGGAGGCGCTTTCACGCGGACACATTCGCAAATCCTCGTCCCCGGCAGGGGCTGGATTTTTCTTTGTGAAAAAGAAGGGCGGTGAGTTGAGGCCTTGCATCGATTACAGGGGTCTCAATCGCATCACGATCAAGAACGCTTACCCGATACCCTTGATTTCCGAGCTGTTCGATCGCCTCAAAGGGGCCACGGTCTTTACCAAACTCGACCTGAGGGCGGCATATAACCTGGTAAGGATCAAGGCGGGCGATGAGTGGAAGACCGCGTTTAACACCAGGACCGGTCATTATGAATCCTTGGTTATGCCCTTTGGGTTGTGCAATGCGCCCGCAGTCTTCCAGGAATTCATCAACGATGTTTTCCGTGACCTGTTGCAGCAGTGTGTGGTGGTCTATTTGGATGACATCTTGGTATATTCTGAATCCATGGAGGCCCACATTCTGGATGTCAGACGAGTGTTGCAACGGTTACGAGAGAACAAGCTGTTCGGTAAGCTTGAGAAATGCGAATTTCACCGATCCCAGGTAACCTTCTTAGGTTACATCATTTCCGCTGAGGGGTTCTCCATGGATCCTGAGAAGGTTTCGGCTGTCTTACAGTGGCCCCAGCCCAGTGGTCTTCGTGCCCTGCAGCGCTTTTTGGGCTTCGCCAATTATTATCGGAAGTTCATCAGGGACTTTTCCATGCTAGCCAAGCCTCTCACGGATCTGACCAGGAAGGGCAGTAATCCCCAGGTCTGGCCGCTCGAGGCCATCCGAGCTTTTGAGGCTCTAAAGTCCGCCTTTGTGTCGGCTCCGATTCTGTCGCATCCCAACCCTGGGTTGCCTTTTGTCCTCGAGGTGGACGCGTCTGAGACGGGAGTAGGCGCCCTTCTGTCTCAGCGTAGAACACCAGAGGGTCCTCTGCTTCCTTGTGGGTTTTACTCCCGGAAACTGTCTTCCGCGGAGTGCAACTATCAGATTGGTGACAGGGAGTTATTGGCCATCGTGCAGGCCCTTAAAGAATGGAGGCACTTGCTCGAGGGCTCGGTGGTTCCGGTTCTCATCCTGACGGACCACAAGAATCTGACCTACCTCTCTGAGGCCAAGAGATTGACACCACGTCAGGCCAGATGGGCTCTGTTCTTGTCACGTTTTAATTACGTGGTCTCCTACCTACCCGGTTCCAAGAACATCAGAGCGGATGCCTTATCACGGCAGTACTCCGAGCTGTCCGGGGAGGAGTCGATTCCGACTTCGGTCATACCTCCGAATCAGATCCTGGCCGCCATTCGCACCAGCCTGACCTCTCCCCTGGGTGAGCAGATTTTGGCGGCTCAATCTGGTGCTCCCTCTGGGAGACCCAACGGCAGATGTTTTGTGCCTGAGGAGTTGCGCACTCGGTTGTTGCGAACCTACCATAACTCCAAGGCCGCGGGGCATCCTGGAAAGAATCAGCTGTCCTGGGCTGTTTCACGTCTGTTCTGGTGGCCTTCTCTACGTTCCGACATCGCCGCATATGTAGCGGCATGCTCCGTTTGTGCCCAGAGTAAGTCCCCTCGGCACCGTCCGTTGGGCCTTTTGCAACCCATAGCCACCGGGGAGCGTCCATGGTCACACCTGGGGATGGATTTCATTGTGGACCTCCCTGCATCCCGAGGCCATACGGTCATTCTCATGATTGTGGATCGGTTTTCCAAAATGTGCCACTGTGTTCCTCTCAAGAAGTTACCCTCTGCACAAGAGTTGGCCACGATTTTTGCCAGGGAGGTCTTCCGGTTGCACGGTTTGCCCAAGGAGATTGTGTCGGATCGGGGGAGTCAGTTTGTGTCCAGGTTCTGGCGCTCCTTTTGCTCCCAGTTGGGGATTCATCTCTCTTTCTCCTCGGCCTACCACCCTCAGTCCAATGGGGCCGCAGAACGATCCAATCAGGCCTTGGAGCAATTCCTTCGTTGCTATGTCTCCGATCACCAAGACAATTGGGTTGACCTCCTGCCTTGGGCTGAGTTTGCCAGGAACACGGCGGTGAACTCTTCCTCTGGGACGTCTCCCTTCATGGCCAATTATGGGTTCCAACCTGCCGTGTTACCGGAGGTATTCTCTCCCCAGGATATTCCGGCTGTGGAGGATCACCTTTCCGTCCTACGTGCTTCTTGGGTACAGATCCAGAGGTCCCTTGAGGTCTCTGCGCAGCGCCAGAGACTCCAGGCTGATCGCAGACGAGCGCCCGCTCCTTCCTACCAGGTCGGAGACCGCGTATGGTTGTCCACCCGCAACCTCAACCTTCGAGTGCCCACTCCCAAGCTGGCGCCTCGCTTTGTTGGTCCCTTCCGAGTGCTTCGCAGGGTAAACCCGGTAGCCTATGCCCTTGCGCTTCCTCCTGGCATGCGGATCTCCAACGTGTTTCATGTCTCCCTGTTGAAGCCACTGGTGTGTAATCGTTTCACTTCCTCGGTTCCTCGGCCTCGTCCGGTCCAAGTGGGCAATCGTGAGGAGTATGAGGTGAGCAATATCCTGGACTCACGCCTGGTCCGCGGTCGGGTGCAGTTTTTGGTCCATTGGCGTGGTTATGGTCCAGAGGAGCGTTCCTGGGTTCCCTCCGCAGATGTCCATGCTCCTGCCTTGCTCCGAGCCTTCCACGCACGCTTCCCTCAGAAACCGTTCTTTACTCCGCGGAGGAGGGGCCCTTGAGGGGGAGGTACTGTCATGGTCTTACCTTCTTGCTGCTCTCCTTCGTTTGACATGTGCTGGCGGCCATCTTGGTTTCTGGGTTTCTTGTAGCCTTCCACCCTGCGGCTCCTCCTTCCCACTGGGAGGAGCTGGATGCCTAGCTCATATATATAGGAGGTCTGTGGCTTCAGTTCCTTGCTTGGTCCTCCTGTGTTCACATGCTTCTAAGACTGCTGCTGCTTCTGGTTTCTGATCCTGGCTTCGTCTGACTACCCTGCTGGTTCCTGATCCAGGCTTCGTCTGACTACCCTTCTGGTTCCTGACCTCTGGCTTCGCAAGACCCTGCTTCGGTTTAGCCATCCGTTTGGACTTTTGCCTTACAGCTTGATTTTCAATAAAGCCTTCTTATTTCCACTTATCTCTTGTTGTACGTCTGGTTCATGGTTCCATGACAGGTGCACATAGGGTCATTCTGAATAACTTCACACACACGCTACTGTGCATTTCCAAGTCTAATTCTGTCAGTAAACCTATACCTGTCACCCAGCGCCTAAATACTAGGCCTCAAATTTATATCCAGCTAAATCTGTCGTTACTGCTGTACTGCTGTGGCTGGGCAAGTTATTTAGTGTCCGTCAAAGTACATATTTAGTTCTGGGTTGAAATACAATTCCCAATTTAGCAATTTCCTAATTTAGCGGTTTCTGCTGTATCAGGCCTACTTTAAATACATCCCTAAAAGGGTATATCAGAATCAAGGTGCTGATAGGGTCATTCTCAATAACTTCACACACACGCTACTGTGCATATCCCAGTCTAATTCTGTCCGTAAAACGTATACCTGTCACCCAGCGCCTAAATACTAGGCCTCAAATTCATAGTCAGCTAACTCGGTGGTTACTGCTGTGCCTGTATTAGTGTAATACGGTACCTAAATAGATAGACAGATAGTGTTAGGTGTCTGTAAAAAAAGGCCTGAATTTGAATTCAATACATTGGGCCAAATAATATTTTTGTTGTTGTGGTGAACGATAACAATGAGGAAAACATCTAGTAAGGGACGCGGACGTGGACATGGTCGTGGTGGTGTTAGTGGAACCTCTGGTGCTGGGAGAGGATGTGGCCGTTCTGCCACATCCACACGTCCTGGTGTACCAACTACCTCAGGTCCCAGTAGCCGCCAGAATTTACAGCGATATATGGTGGGGCCCAATGCCGTTCTAAGGATGGTAAGGCCTGAGCAGGTACAAGCATTAGTCAATTGGGTGGCCGACAGTGGATCCAGCACGTTCACATTATCTCCCACCCAGTCTTCTGCAGAAAGCGCACAGATGGCGCCTGAAAACCAACCCCATCAGTCTGTCACATCACCCCCATGCATATCAGGGAAACTGTCTGAGCCTCAAGTTATGCAGCAGTCTCTTATGCTTTTTGAAGACTCTGCTGGCAGGGTTTCCCAAGGGCATCCACCTAGCCCTTCCCCAGCGGTGGAAGACATAGAATGCACTGACGCACAACCACTTATGTTTCCTGATGATGAGGACATGGGAATACCACCTCAGCAAGTCTCTGATGATGACGAAACACAGGTGCCAACTGCTGCGTCTTTCTGCAGTGTGCAGACTGAACAGGAGGTCAGGGATCAAGACTGGGTGGAAGACGATGCAGGGGACGATGAGGTCCTAGACCCCACATGGAATGAAGGTCGTGCCACTGACTTTCACAGTTCGGAGGAAGAGGCAGTGGTGAGACTGAGCCAACAGCGTAGCAAAAGAGGGAGCAGTGGGCAAAAGCAGAACACCCACCGCCAAGAGACTCCGCCTGCTACTGACCGCCGCCATCTGGGACCGAACACCCCAAAGGCAGTTTCACTGAGTTCCCTGGCATGGCACTTCTTCAAACAATGTGCTGACGACAAGACCCGAGTGGTTTGCACGCTGTGCCATCAGCGCCTGAAGCGAGGCATTAACGTTCTGAACCTTAGCACAACCTGCATGACCAGGCACCTGCATGCAAAGCATGAACTGCAGTGGAGTAAACACCTTAAAAACAAGGAAGTCACTCAGGCTCCCCCTGCTACCTCTTCTGCTGCTGCCGCCTCGGCCTCTTCTGCTGCTGCCGCCTCGGCCTCTTCCTCCGCCTCTGGAGGAACATTGGCACCTGCCACCCAGCAAACAGGGGATGTACCACCAACACCACCACCACCTCCGTCACCAAGCATCTCAACCATGTCACACGGCAGCGTTCAACTCTCCATCTCACAAACATTTGAGAGAAAGCGTAAATTCCCACCTAGCCACCCTCGATCCCTGGCCCTGAATGCCAGCATTTCTAAATTACTGGCCTATGAAATGCTGTCATTTAGGCTGGTGGACACAGACAGCTTCAAACAGCTCATGTCGCTTGCTGTCCCACAGTATGTTGTTCCCAGCCGCCACTACTTCTCCAAGAGAGCCGTGCCTTCCCTGCACAACCAAGTATCCGATAAAATCAAGTGTGCACTGCGCAACGCCATCTGTAGCAAGGTCCACCTAACCACAGATACGTGGACCAGTAAGCACGCCAGGGACGCTATATCTCCCTAACTGCACACTGCGTAAATGTAGTGGCAGCTGGGCCCCAGGCGGAGAGCTGTTTGGCGCACGTCCTTCCGCCGCCAAGGATCGCAGGGCAACATTCTTTGCCTCCTGTTGCCACCTCCTCCTTCTCGGCTTCCTCCTCCTCTTCTTCCACCTGCTCATCCAGTCAGCCACACACCTTCACCACCAACTTCAGCACAGCCCGGGGTAAACGTCAGCAGGCCATTCTGAAACTCATATGTTTGGGGGACAGGCCCCACACCGCACAGGAGTTGTGGCGTGGTATAGAACAACAGACCGACGAGTGGTTGCTGCCGGTGAGCCTCAAGCCCGGCCTGGTGGTTTGCGATAATTGGCGAAATCTCGTTGCAGCTCTGGGACTAGCCGGTTTGACGCACATCCCTTGCCTGGCGCATGTGCTGAATTTGGTGGAGCAGAAGTTCATTCACAACTACCCCGACATGTCAGAGCTGCTGCATAAAGTGCGGGCCGTCTGTTCGCGCTTCCGGCGTTCACATCCTGCCGCTGCTCGCCTGTCTGCGCTACAGCGTAACTGCGGCCTTCCCGCTCACGCCTCATATGCGACGTGCCCACCAGGTGGAACTCCACCTTGCACATGCTGGACAGACTGTGCGAGCAGCAGCAGGCCATAGTGGAGTTTCAGCTGCAGCACGCACGGGTCAGTCGCACTGCGGAACAGCACCACTTCACCACCAATGACTGGGCCTCCATGCGAGACCTGTGTGCCCTGTTGCGCTGTTTCGAGTACTCCACCAACATGGCCAGTGGCGATGACGCAGTTATCAGCGTTACAATACCACTTCTATGTCTCCTTGAGAAAACACTTAGGGCGATGATAGAAGAGGAGGTGGCCCAGGAGGAGGAGGAGGAAGAGGGGTCATTTTTAGCACTTTCAGGCCAGTCTCTTCGAAGTGACTCAGAGGGAGGTTTTTTGCAACAGCAGAGACCAGGTACAAATGTGGCCAGCCAGGGCCCACTACTGGAGGACGAGGAGGACGAGGATGAGGAGGAGGTGGAGGAGGATGAGGATGAAGCATGGTCACAGCGGGGTGGCACCCAACGCAGCTCGGGCCCATCACTGGTGCGTGGCTGGGGGGAAAGGCAGGACGATGACGATACGCCTCCCACAGAGGACAGCTTGTCCTTACCCCTGGGCAGCCTGGCACACATGAGCGACTACATGCTGCAGTGCCTGCGCAACGACAGCAGAGTTGCCCACATTTTAACGTGTGCGGACTACTGGGTTGCCACCCTGATGGATCCACGGTACAAAGACAATGTGCCCACCTTACTTCCTGCACTGGAGCGTGATAGGAAGATGCGCGAGTACAAGCGCACGTTGGTAGACGCGCTACTGAGAGCATTCCCAAATGTCACAGGGGAACAAGTGGAAGCCCAAGGCCAAGGCAGAGGAGGAGCAAGAGGTCGCCAAGGCAGCTGTGTCACGGCCAGCTCCTCTGAGGGCAGGGTTAGCATGGCAGAGATCTGGAAAAGTTTTGTCAACACGCCACAGCTAACTGCACCACCACCTGATACGTAACGTGTTAGCAGGAGGCAACATTTCACTAACAAGGTGGAACAATACGTGTGCACACCCCTCCACGTACTGACTGATGGTTCGGCCCCATTCAACTTCTGGGTCTCTAAATTGTCCACGTGACCAGAGCTAGCCTTTTATGCCTTGGAGGTGCTGGCCTGCCCGGCGGCCAGCGTTTTGTCTGAACGTGTATTCAGCACGGCAGGGGGCGTCATTACAGACAAACGCAGCCGCCTGTCTACAGTCAATGTGTACAAGCTGACTTTCATAAAAATGAACCAGGCATGGATCCCACAGGACCTGTCCGTCCCTTGTCCAGATTAGACATTAACTACCTCCCCTTAACCATATATTATTGTACTCCAGGGCACTTCCTCATTCAATCCTATTTTTATTTTCATTTTACCATTATATTGCGAGGCTACCCAAAGTTGAATGAACCTCTCCTCTGTCTGGGTGCCGGGGCCTAAATATATGCCAATGGACTGTTCCAATGTTGGGTGACGTGAAGCCTGATTCTCTGCTATGACATGCAGACTAATTCTCTGCTGACATGAAGCCAGATTCTCTGTTACGGGACCTCTCTCCTCTGCCTGGGTGCTGGGCCTAAATATCTGACAATCGACTGTTGCAGTGGTGGCTGACATGAAGCCTGATTCTCTGCTATGACATGCAGACTAATTCACTGCTGACATGAAGACAGATTCTCTGTTACGGGACCTCTCTCCTCTGCCTGGGTGCCGGGGCCTAAATATCTGAGAATGGACTGTTCCAGTGGTGGGTGACGTGAAGCCAGATTCTCTGCTATGGTACCTCTGTCCAATTGATTTTGGTTAATTTTTATTTATTTAATTTTAATTTTAATTCATTTCCCTATCCACATTTGTTTGCAGGGGATTTACCTACATGTTGCTACCCTTTGCAGCCTTCTAGCCCTTTCCTGGGCTGTTTTACAGCCTTTTTAGTGCCGAAAAGTTCGGGTCCCCATTGACTTCAATGGGGTTCAGGTTCGGGACGAAGTTCGGATCGGGTTCGGATCCCGAACCCGAACATTTTCGGGAAGTTCGGCCGAACTTCTCGAACCTGAACATCCAGGTGTCCGCTCAACTCTAATAGCTTGCTGATTTTTCCAAGTGCTGATTTTTATAAGTGCATTGGAGATATTCAGGAGATACTCAGGAGGTAATCTGTGGATACAATCTAAAAAAGTAAGATTTGTTTGTTTAAAATCTTTCCCCTTTTTAAAATGGCAGACCTGGTTCTGTGCAGGAATTGTTGTGCTTTTATTTTAGGTTCCACTCTTCAGAGATTTGGATGCTGTCTGATCTGTAGACAGCTCTCCATAATGCAGCAGGAAATCGCATTTTTGAAATCTGAGATTTGTAAATTAACCGTTAAACAAACTCAGGCTGAGAATGTTGCAATGCCACTGCCACAGAGGCCCCTAGAAATGGAAGATGGGTTACTGCAGGTTTTGGTAGACTGAGAGTTGTTGATAGAAGACATGTCCCACAGTCTGTGGCTCTCCATAATTAATTTGCAGCACTTTCAGAGTGCAAGAGCAACATGGAGGATGGCTCAAGCACAGTTGGTGAGTAACAATCATCTCCCATGCCTAAAGTATGCAAGACTGCAGCCAAAGACAAAAAGGAGAAGGGGAAGACTGATAGCAAGCAGCTGTTGGTGGGCGATTCCATCATAAGTGGTGTGAAGTTTGAGGAAAATGGTGTTGTGAGATGTCTCCCTGGTGCTACTGCTAGCAGGGATAGACGACGGATCCTTAATATTGTTAGGCAAGCAAAGCAGGAAAGGGAGGTGGATGTTATTGTCCATATTGGAACAAATGATCTGGCTTGCAATGAGGTTTCAAAGGTGAAGGAAGCTTTTCACACACTTGGAAATGATATATGTGAGGTTGCATCAACTGTTTCATTCTCTGCAGTTTTGCCTATGCATAACCTTCACCATGACAGGAAGATGCACATTAAGAAATTCAATGTATGGCTTGGTGAATGGTGTCTGAACCAAGGGTTTGGCTTTGTGTCTCATGTTAGCTCTCGTTGGAATGGAAAAGAACTGTACAAGAAAGATGGTTTGCATCTTTCTCTCAAGGGAACGAATGTCCTCAGTGAACAGTTCCAAGTATTTGCTAAGGAGCATTTAAACTAGGAAAGGGGGGGGGGGCAAAAGAGTGATAATCCAGCAGTCTGACTGCCCCCCGGAACAATGCCAGAAGATGTCAATAGCACAAAGGTTAAGAAATGACAAGCTCAGATTCTTGTCTACAAATGCTCGCAGTTTAGTGAATAAGATCAATGAACTTGAGGCTATAATGGCATCTGAGAATATATATTTAGTGGCTGTTACTGAGACGTGGCTCAATAGGAGTAATGACTGGGATATAACAATATCAAGGTTCTCTCTATACAGGAAAGACAGAGAAGGCAAGAAGGCCCTGTATGTGAAAGATAGCATGAAATCTAATTTGATACAAGTTAGCGAGACCAATTTAGAGTCCGTTTGGGTTACCTTGCAGCTTGATAATCATAAGGTAACTCGTGTAGGTGTGATATATAGACCACCTAGCCAAGTCAAAGAATTAGATGATCTACTAGTTGAGGAAATAGCTAAAATGACATTGAAGGGGGAAGTTATCCTTATAGGAGACTTTAATCTTCCTGATGTAAACTGGAAAACCAAAATAGCTAGTTCTGCAAGGAGTGCAGATATTCTAAATTCCCTACTGGGATTATCTCTACAGCAAGCAGATGAGGAGCCAACCCAGATGGAGGCCATTTTAGATTTAGTATTCACAAATGGGAATTTGGTATCTGATATTACTGTAGGGGACAGCTTGGGATCGATCACCAGTCAGTGTGGTTTGCTATAAGTACAGTGACTGAGTCACACCACACAAAAACAAAAGTTTTAGATTTTAGAAAAACTGACTTTTCTCAAATTAGATTAGTGGTATACGAGTCGCTATCAGATTGGAACAGTTTCAATGGAGTCCAGGAGAAATGGGACTACTTAAAAGTGGCACTATTGAAGGCAACAGAAAATTGCATTAGGCTTGTCAGTAAAAGTTAAAAAAAGAAGAGACCACTGTGGTACTCAGCAGAAGTGGCCAAATTCATTAAAAACTAAAAGATAGCATTTAGTAATAAAAAAATAAAAAAAGAGGATGACAGGCAAATTTATAAGATTAGGCAGAGAGAGGCCAAACAAGTTATAAGAGCGTCTAAAGCACAGGCAGAAGATGCCCAGTTCTCTTAGTGCATTTGTCACATCTTTGCCAGTTTGTGTGTTGTATATGTAACATCCTGAAGTATGTCACTAAACTTCTGTCACCCTGCTTCATAACATGTTAAGTGTATATGTATTATCATCTTGTGTAGTCTTGCTCTACATTTTCCATTATATGTATTTTCTATGCCTGTTTTATATTATTGCTGTAATTTTCCATGTGCAACAGCAGGTGGCAGCAATGTGTAGGCAGTTTATAGTTATTAACTATATCTAGACTGGAATAGTCCATTCCAGTCTAGGCTCCCCTGTGTGAGCAGAAGTGGGACCTTCCCATGTCCTGTCTCATGAGAAGGAGAAGGAAGTGTAGTCAGTGTACCAGCTGGTCGACAAGAGAAGCAACCATCTCCAGCCTCCAGGAAGAAGCAAACCCTGTGAGCCAAGCTGTGAGTATTTATTCCAAGTCCAGGAGAAGCCAAATTCCTCCTCAGCTAGTCAGGCCCATTACAAAGCAGACTACAGACAGAGCGAAGATAGATACCTGCCAGATCTACTAGACGTATGACAAGAAGCAGAATATATATATAAATTCCTGCCACATATCGCCAATACCTGCTGGGACCCAAGACTAAAGCTCTTACTCATATGGATTTATGCTGCACCCATTAAGTAAAGACAAGTTGGATCGTATCTCCTGTCTGGATCTCAATTATTCCACCAAAACTCCTATTAACAACACTCATTTTATTGCAAGTGAGCCAGGATCCAGGAGACACCGTTGACACTACCATATCTGCTATACAGAGCCATTATCCCCCTCTGGCATTCCTCACCTTGTACGTGAGTGATAACATCTTAAAGGTCCTTGCTACAGTACCTGCGCAAGCTGCAATTGGCGTCACAAACTATTACACTTATATACTGACCCACTGCATAGCTGACCCACTGTATCGGTGTCCTGCTCATTGCATTAAAGTGGCATCACGGACAGGATCGGATTGAATTGTGTGTACATCACTAACAACAGAACCGGATCTAATTGTGCACAAAAACGGACTTAAATCGCATGTTTTACAGTATAATAATAAGCGCTGCCGCTTGTGTAAAAAACCCAGAAAAGTGACTTTATTACCTGGTTTCTGTGTAAAGAATCGCAATGCGGTGTCCACGAATACTTAAAAAACTAATTTGCCATATTCCAAAAATGGCGCCGCCTTTCCATGCTTGTCGGAGGCAGGAAAAGATGAGAACGCCCTCTCAAGAGCGCGAAAGTGACGAATACGCCCCCTAGAAGCGGGAAAATTTAGCAACTCCCCCTCAAAGGCGCGAATATATCGAATATGCCCCTTCAGGAGCGGGAAAAAGAGAGACTGCCCCCAGTGAACTTTCTATTGTGGACAGAGGTGATAAAGACTCCACCCTCTGCGCAGCACCCTTAGAACTGGCACCCTGTTGGATTGAGGAGGTTGTGAAGATGGTGTTCCCTCAGCCACGGTGGAACCAGATGGCGATCAGAGGTGAGCCTGTATATGAGGATCGCACCCCAGAGATACATGACCGGCGTATTGTCGAGTCGCTTACCTCTTAAACTCCACTCCCCCTCCCAATAATGACAGACTCAGCAAGTGGATTATATGGCCACAGCAGCCTTTTATTAATAACATAAATACAAATAAATATCATAAATACATAACTTAACCCTTGGCCTTCCCACCTAAAGGCCCCGCCCTAAATCCTTACCAAGAACCCATGAATGCCAACACGGGGAGGGTCCTTGAAGCCCCATAAATGACGGATAACTGGCCTCGCCCTCAGTTAAATTACCTCTAGCCGATGAACGCCAGCTCAGAGGCAGGAACCGGTAACCAAGGGCAACCAACTTGGGCCGTACCTGGGGAGTCCAGAGCCTCCTTTGGCTCCCTCCCCACAACGCCAGAGCCACCATAACCACCAACTCCAAGGACCCCCCACCGCCCCAGGCCGCTATGACAAAGCTTACCCTCCAATCACTGCCGGACCATCCGTAATCCACTCGCAACCCCCCGGCCTAACCCCAACACTAAGCAACACTCGAGGACCCCAACCTAACCCCAGGCAAATAGCAGCCAAAAATAACAACAAAAATTGGGTGGGTGGGAGGGGGCTGCTGCCACACTGCTGTCCCCACCACGCCAGAGCCACCATAACCACCAACTCCAAGGACCCCCCACCGCCCCAGGCCGCTATGACAAAGCTTACCCTCCAATCACTGCCGGACCATCCGTAATCCACTCGCAACCCCCCGGCCTAACCCCAACACTAAGCGACACTCGAGGACCCCAACCTAACCCCAGGCAAATAGCAGCCAAAAATAACAACAAAAATTGGGTGGGTGGGAGGGGGCTGCTGCCACACTGCTGTCCTCACAAAATGGCCCCTTTTCCCGCCCCTGCTAACCCTTTTAACCCCTTAGCCACACCTCCATCCCTTACGTCACTATCCTTCCTCCTTAACCCTTTGTAACCCCGAATCCTCTCCCTCCAAGCCCCAGTCATGCCAGGCCTCCATCCAGCCTTGCAGCCCTGATTCCGGCCTGCACTTGACCGGCGTATTGTCGAGTCGCTTACCTCTTAAACTCCACTCCCCCTCCCAATAATGACAGACTCAGCAAGTGGATTATATGGCCACAGCAGCCTTTTATTAATAACATAAAGTCAAATAAATATCATAAATACATAACTTAACCCTTGGCCTTCCCACCTGAAGGCCCTGCCCTAAAACCTTACCAAGAACCCATGAATGCCAACACGGGGAGGGTCCTTGAAGCCCCATAAATGACGGATAACTGGCCTCGCCCTCAGTTAAATTACCTCTAGCCGATGAACGCCAGCTCAGAGGCAGGAACCGGTAACCAAGGGCAACCAACTTGGGCCGCTACACGCCATATCACACCTTAAACCAGTACCTGGGGAGCCCAGAGCCTCCTTTGGCTCCCTACCCACCACGCCAGAGCCACCATAACCACCAACTCCAAGGACCCCCCACCGCCCACGACTCAAGAAGGTAAACACCTCACCTACTTGTGTCCTGCCACACCCGCAGCGCTAATTCAATGCCGTCCTGCAAATCGGAACACCATTGATCAATCCCCACCCCGTTCAAGTGCACCCCATCGCTCCTCCAAAACGCCCCCACACCGGACTCCAGCTCCCTATGCCGAACAACAATGCCACCGTTACGTGCCACAAACCTACCAACTGCCCTGTTAACCTTGATTCGCGCCTTATTCAGCCGCTCCACAGACGTCGCCTCTCTCCAATGCTGGCGCGGCACCATATCCGACCAAACCGTCACCAGTCGCGGATATTGCGCCCACAAACGTAGCAAGTCAAACTTAATGTCCCTCGCTAACTCCCTGAAGGGGCGAGCCCCCAAATCATTCCCCCCGACATGTAACACCAAAACACCAGGAGGCCTATCCAACCGTGCAAATCTGTAAAATTCAGGAAGAACCCGACTCCACAGCATCCCTCGCATCCCAATCCAACGAATCACCGCCACCTCTCTCAAAATCGACAACTGCCGCCCGTCCGGCCTGACTGCCGCTCGCAACGCTCCCCAGAACACGTAGGAGTGCCCCATAATCCAAACCAAGCACAGTGGAACACCTATAAGAGACAAAGAAAACGTCAACCAAACACTGCCATCTGCCCCCAGCCCCCCCCCCCCCCCCGCAAGTTCCTCATAACCATGCGGGCCTCACATATGACCGAAATCGAATAGACTCCCAACAGCCAATACGCCGAATAACGTCATCGCCTAACCCCCTCCTGGCAGCCTACGTGGCCGCCCCGATCCGAAAAGAATGTCCCCCATACAAAGAGGGATCCTTACCCAAGCCCGACAAGCATGATCGCAGAACCGCTATAAACTGGAAACAAGAAAGATAAGACCCGTCCCCATGAACTAATAAAGGGCCCGCTCCCCCTGTCCCATCCCGTCCCCAAAATTCCCTGAGGCATCGAACCGGGCACGCGACCGAACCCTCTACTGGGAACAACACTACCCGACAACCCCGACCCAGCTGGTCCGTTTTGGACCGTCTAATGCAGAATTCCAAACGGTCATCAAATAATTCCACATCCTGCCCACAAAGGCCTCCCGCTCGTCCCCTACTTGGACTAACCAACTCTCCGATCCTCAAGGCCCCAAAAAAGGTGAGCGAAAAAGCCAACCTAAACAGCCCAACCTCCCCTTCCGAAATACAAACCCCTTCCAACTGACCCAACAGATCCACTAACAAAGTAAAAGAAATCGGACGGCGACTATCCACCTCGGATGCACGCCTCCTCCAACCACGTAAAGCTTGCGCAACCCAAAAAGACTTCGACACATCCACCACCCCCCGGCTCCGACAACCAAAGGCCACACCCGCCATAAACTTAACCACCCTGGACTACGACCACCCCTCCTCCTGACAGTGCCCCACCCAAAGCAACATCAACGCGCTATCCTCCAACCCACAACCCTGCAACCGCCGCCTCTAGGCCTCCCCCAGGTTCCTGCCGCCAAAGAACCCCTCACCAGATCCTCAACCGACCGAATGGCAGATTCCACATTTCCGGCGGAAAGCTGGTCCCCTCCGTCTCCGCCTCCGGTGCCAATGCGCGAAAACGATCCCACTGGAAATGAGACAAAGCATCCGCAATTGAGTTACTAACCCCCGGTACATGAGACGCCACCACCCACGTGTTTAAGGCAACCCAACGTTAAATACTGAAGCAACCGCACAACCGGTGGCAACGAAGCTGAATTGCGATTAATGGCCTCAACCACCCCCATATTATCGCAATGAAAACATACCTTCCGATCCCGAAAGATTCCACCCCAAATGGACACCGCCACTCCATCCGCCATCCACAAGGACCGCCCATTGTACGTTTCCAAAAAAGACGCCCACACCGTCAAGTCATCCTGCAACTCACGGGTAACCCGAACAAAATGGTGGGGAGACCGCACTCCCGCCGTTGCCCTAGCCAATTTCCTACAAAAAATTCACCACATGGGCATTATACGACACGCAAAATTAAGCTTGCCCAATAGGGACTGCAACTCGCGGAGCCGCATTTTCCGTTTTCCGCAAGCCACAGACACCTCCCGCCGCAAATCCACAAGTTTATCCTCAGGCAACCTGCATTCCATAGCCACTGTGTCAATGACTATCCCCAAAAAATTCAATCGCGTTGTCGGGCCCTCCATCTTTGCAGACGCCAAAGGAACACCGAAAAGCCGAGACATGGCTTCAAAAGAATGCAACATCACCGAGCAGCCATTAGAACATTGCGGCCCGATAAACAAAAAATCATCCAAATAATGAATGATAGAACCCCAACCTGACCGCTCGCGTACCACCCACTCCAAAAAAGTAGTGAACTTTTCAAAATAAGCGGACGAAACCGAACAACCCATCGGCAAACACTGGTCAACAAAATATCCCCCATCCCAGAAACACCCCAACAAGTGCTGACACTCCGGGTGCACCGGCAAAAGACGAAATGCCGCCTCAATATCAACCTTGGCCAACAGCGCCCCCTGCCCATACAACCGGACCCAACGAACCGCCTCATCAAACGACGTATATACAACCGAACACAATTCCGACGCGATCCCATCGTTAACTGAATTCCTTTTTGGGAAAGAAAGGTGATGTATAAGGCGGAATTTATTCTGCTTCCTCTTAGGTAGCACCCCCAACGGAGACACCCGCAAATCCTGCATCGGCAATTCCCGAAAGGGCCCTGCCATGCGACCTAACTCCACCTCTTTGCGCAGTTTCTCTGTCACCACTCCAGGAAGTTCTGTCGCAGAACGCAAATTTTTTCCCCCCGACCCCCCAAACCCTTCAACATACGGAATCCGAAAACCCTCCCGAAAACCAGCAAGCAAAAATTCCGCCGCCTCCACATCAGGGTATTCATTTAGAAAACGCTCCATCTCGGCTACCCGTATTGGCGTCCGCCCCTTTTCCAGCCGCATCACCCCCACTCTTACCCCTGCGCCCCCTGAAGCACCGCTGCGCTCCGTGGTTTCCACCGCAAAAGGAACACTCGTGCTTGAACTTGCACTTCTCCCCGTACTTGCATCCCCCCTCATTGAATGAAAAACAGAGTCCCTTAACTGAATTCTAATGGCCGAGCGCCCTGATTGCCCCGAACCCCCGGCGCCCCCCGAAAAGGGCTGCCCAGCCCTGGCCAGAGTCATAACCTGCATCCACAGGCCAATGTCTTTATGGTCCCAGCGCATACTAGGCCGGACCGCCTTCCGCTGCCTGAACTGCTCGTCATGCCTCAACCACCCCAAACCCCCATATACTCGGTATGCCTCGCCTATTGCATCCAGATAACAGAAAAGTGCTGAACAATTGTCTGGCGCCTTCTCCCCGATAACACTGGCTAAGATCACAAAAGCCTGTAACCAGTTTGAAAAAGTCTGCAGAATCAAACGAGAACGCCGCTTATCCTCTTCCTCCTTTTTCCTATCATCCCGCCTATCCCGGTCCAAATTTAAGCGCTCCAGGGGAAGCTGCAAAAATAAATCCACGTACTCCCCTTTCCAAATTCTTTCCCTAACCTTCTGCTTCAAGTGCGCCCCCAGCGGCCCCTCAAAGCACACATAAACCTCCCCTTTCTCCGCGTCATCCAAACGCGGCTCCTCACCATCCTTCTCCTTGGCCCCGTCCCTTACTTTATCGCCCTCCTTATCCGCCACTCCCTGGTGCGCCGCCCCAACCCCACCTCCAGCGCCTGAATTGACCTCCCCAGCACCCGCCCCACCAAGACCCCCGGTCGCATTCGCACCCAGCAATCCCGGACGTTGCACCCCCCATGCCGTCAAAGGGGACCCCGCCACCATCCCCGTACCTACCAACCCCGTCACCAAATCACGCAACCCCAACAACAACTCCCCCAACCCACCGGAAACGGACACCCCGGAGACTCCCACCACCCCCGAGGCTCCCCCACTATTAGCAACCACTAAAGAGGAATCCCCGCTTATCTCACCTGGCTGCGTGGACGCTGTGACTCCACCAGCCGGAACGTGAGGCACCGAAACTTGACTGGCGACGAACTCCCGTCCAGACGCCCGCATCTGTTCTGTAACATCTCTGGAATCTGCAGACCCTGCAGCCTGCAAACCTGCAGCTGCGCCACTAGATGTCTCCCTCACAGCACTTGTAGATCCCAAGGCCTGCAGTACCTCAGCCTCGCCACCAGATGTCACCCTCGTCCCGCTTGGAGCTCCAAGAGCCTGCAGATCTGCAGCTCTGCCACCAGATGTCACCCTTCCTTCATCATCTAGAGTCGCCTGAAGCCAGCGCTGCGCTGCTCTGGTAAGGAAACCAGCTGAGGGCCACACACAGGACCCCGCCAACCAGCAGATGCAGTCTGCCTTCCTGTCACACGCCGGGCAGAGTGACCAGGGCCCGATCCCCCTGCCGAACCAGCTCCGGATACCACGCTGCCTGCTTCAGAGGAGAGGGGGAGGTCCCGCATCCCCCTCCTAGGGTCACGCCGTACCACAGGATTCCTCCCAGCACGCGACTGCCTGGAAGAACTGGTACTCACCGCAGCGCGTGCTGGAGGGGCCACAGAGGGGCTCCTTAACTGGCGCCGGACCCTCGAGGTCACTTCTGGACTTAGGCGCGCCGGAGGCCTTGTTCTCCGCGGCCGGCTGGAGGGGAGAGCTGAAGCAGTAGCCTCCCCAGACCCCGGGAGCAGACCTTGAACGGTAGCCTGCAGCCATCCAGATCCCCTGCTCTCTGCTGCCGCAAGGAGCTGTGCCAGGAGCGCTTCCACCTCGGACATCGTGGGACAGGAACACCAAAAGAGGTACTGCAGCAGCTCAGACACGGGCTGCTGCCATACTGCTGTCCTCACAAAATGGCCCCTTTTCCCGCCCCTGCTAACCCTTTTAACCCCTTAGCCACACCTCCATCCCTTACGTCACTATCCTTCCTCCTTAACCCTTTGTAACCCTGAATCCTCTCCCTCCAAGCCCCAGTCATGCCAGGCCTCCATCCAGCCTTGCAGCCCTGATTCCGGCCTGCACTAGTCTCCCAGATTGTAAAGAATACTGGGCCCTCGGTATTCGCTACCATGCCGGAGGCCGTGGATTCCTCCCTAGGCAAGAAAGCTTCACCGCCTACCTTGAGTAGTATCCCGGAGGTCACAGAAAAGGCCGCTGATGAAGTCCCGGTTCCTGCTTCCAAGAGCCCGGACCTGATCGTGTTCCTGGAGGCCTTGGATCCCTCCGCCTTGTCCAGTGCCCCCGCGGAAGAAGACGTGCCTGCCGGAATGGAGATCGACGTTGAATCAGCACCCGCGGCGGGCGTTGCTGACGTCACGACCTCAGCCAGCACCCAATCTGTGGCGCAGATGAAAATGGCGCCTCCAGATCGTGACCAGGAGACACCGGACCGGCTGCGACAACAGGTAGGAGCTGCCGCACTCCTTGAGGCCCAGGCCCGGTCCCTGTCCGTCCCTCCGCCACGTCCAGAAACCCCAGCACCTGCCATCAGCCTTAGGCTTGCGACGCCAATACCACCTTGTGCTGCGGCGGAAGCGGCTGGTGATTCCACTCCGCCGCCCAGCTATGAGAAACTGCGGAACCTTAACCCTGAGGTACCCCATGAAATCACGGCCTATGCCCAGACCGCCTGGGAATATAAATCCGCGGTCGAAGAGTGGGTGAAGCAGGTGATTGACCACCCCCAGTCAGAAGACCCTAAACTTACCAGGAGAAAAGGGACTGTATTGTGGTTCTCTGTGGAGAGGGGTGTAGGGTTCCTGCAGGACAACTACTCGGGCACTAAAGTCTTTGTGGGCCGCCGCTCAGTGAAACGGCACTATCTGCCTCAAGAAAGGCACAACCTTTATTTGGGGGACCAGGTGGAATACACCCCCATGCGGTCCATGCAAGGACTCTTTGCCGCTGGAGTCACCTGATTACATAAGCCACTCTCCCCTGCCGTCACCCCAGAGACCTGGCAGGAGGATCCAGGCTCTGCGGGCAGGACCAGATGCCTTCAGGAAGCCCCGGATGGCCGTCTACTGTTTAAAGAGAAAGCACAACCTGCACCTTTAATTCCAGACCTGTCACCACCGCCAACCCTGAGAGTGGGACAGATAAACAATAGCGTATTAACCTTCAACCCTAAGGTCCAGCCATGCTTTCTGCCACCGTACATGCTTCCCTGGAAGAAGCTTCAGGCAGATGTTGCAGCTCTTCCTGAGCCCCTGCAGCCAGAAATTCTGCCCCTTCCTGCACCGGCTGTGGATCCCGGGCTACAGCGTGTCACTGCAGCATTTCCCAGGCTGTCAGCACAGCCAATCCCTACAGCCACCGATAGAGGACAGTGGCGCACCACTACTAACGCCACCCTAAGCTACCAACAGAGGCTGGAACATCCTCTTTTATGCATTTTAGCAGCTCCAGCAGCGATGAGGAGCTGGACACCTACCTGTAAGGTGTCCCCTAACAGAAAAAACATCAGTGACATTTTGTGAGCCACTCCATGGACTGCTATCTGAAGGGTGAGGACCTGTTTGGCCTTTTGTGTGCTATTTTAACCGTTTTGTTTCAGGTTGCCAGTTTTTGTCCTCACCCAGATGGTCATGCTCAGTTAGGACTCCCCCCATCAGCACTTAACCGCCTCATGTCCAAGTTCAGTGTTTTATCCACTTTCTCAGGTTACTTGATAGCCTTTGCTGCTCTTATGACATTTTAACCCTTTGGATTTACTCCTTTGCCCTGTGGATTGGAAGAAACTTTTATCAGTTTCCAGAGGATTCTGCAACTTTAAAGCACTTTCAGGAAAAAGGACTCAAGTTATTGTTGAGCCTCATTTTGCATTAATAAATTTGCACTATCTTATAAAAATAAAAATGTTTTATTGCAACATAAAAGCTTGCATACCATCTTATGCTATTTAATATTTTGCACTATTGTACCAGTTTACATATTATGTAATGTTCAAGATAATCTGCCCATTGTGTGTATTCTCTGTATAGGTGCCGCAATGTGATTTCTGCACTGATTGTCATGATTGCACTTAACCATTGCACTTAACCAAAATTGTAGCAACTTACTCAAAGTGTGCCTTTTTACAGCTCATATTCTCTCCCCCCTTATACGGACTGTCATCGTAGGGACGTTGAATTCTAATGGCCTACACCCAGTGATATATACCCATAGGTACCCAGGGTAGGACCAAGTGGTAAGTTCAGACAGATCCAGTAGTTTCTACAGGTACCCATGCTGCTTCGGGAATCGTTAGAAGCCCTAGGCTGCTCCTTCCCGCTTGTTTTATGTTCAGGATTGTTCCCATCATGAGGTGTCTCATTTCCAGGAGCGCACGGGATTAAAGGCCCTCCTCCTGTGACATTGCCAGAAGACACAGAGACGATAAATACCTCCCTTTCTAAGCCTTTTGCCTAAGGTAAGGCGCCTCAAGCCTTAGAGCCATACTTAGCTTCCTCATAGACATCATAGTGATCGTGCTTTAAGCCAAATTTCTTCAGGCTATGGTGCAGGGAAGGGACTACAGGATAAAGGCACCCTTCTATTTGCGGGCATTCCATTACATAATGGTGGGATTACGGAGTAAAGACACCCCCATGCTTTCTTTGGTCCAGACTGATCCAGAACATACAAAATCAGTCAGTAAAGGTTTTGCTTTGTGCAGTATTAGGTTACCTCGTTATACCAAGAGAAGGAAACTGTGTGTTGGACACCTTACTCTAGCGGGCAGGAACCTCGAGGAAACCGTTATATGTTTTGTCCATGTATGTCATTTTATGTAAATTCACGCAGCACTTTGTATTTACTGGGTACCCCGAGCTGATTCCTCCCCCCTCTTAGCATACGCCGAGGACGGCTTCACTTAAAGTAAGCGGGTATGTAACATCCTGAAGTATGTCACTAAACTTCTGTCACCCTGCTTCATAACATGTTAAGTGTATATGTATTATCATCTTGTGTAATCTTGTTCTACATTTTCCATTATATGTATTTTCTATGCCTGTTTTATATCATTGCTGTAATTTTCCATATAAACCAGCAGGTGGCAGCAATGTGTAGGCAGTTCATGGTTAGTTAGTATATCTAGATTGGAATAGTCCATTCCAGTGTAGGCTCCCCTGTGTGAGCAGAAGAGGGACCTTCCCATGTCCTGTCTCATGAGGAGGAGAGGGACGTGTAGTCAGTGTACCAGCCACCCCCTGCTGGGGTAGGTTGTGTTAGTAGGAGTTCCCAGAACCAGGGATCCAAACCCCGGGTCCCGCCTCGGCTGAGGCCAGGATCCATCTTCCCAGCTTGAGCTATCAGCCTCAGCTGGTCGACAAGAGAAGCAGCCATCTCCAGCTTCCAGGAAGTAGCATACCCTGTGAGCCAAGCTGTGAGTATTTATCCCAAGTCCAGGAGAAGCCAAATTCCTCCTCAGCTAGTCAGGCCCATTACAAAGCAGACTACAGACAGAGCAGAAGATAGATACCTGCCAGATCTACTAGGCATATGACAAGAAGCAGAATATATATATAAATTCCTGCTACATATCGCCAATACCTGCTGGGACCCAAGACTAAAGCTGTTACTCATATGGATTTATGCTGCACCCATTAAGTAAAGACGAGTTGGATCGTATCTCCTGTCTGGATCTCAATTATTTCACCATAACTCCTATTAACCACCTCCGGACCGCCTAACGCACATGTGCGTTCCGGAGGTGGCAGGCTGGCGCACAGTCACGCATATACGCGTCATCTCGCGATACGCGAGATTTCCTGTGAACGCGCGCACACAGGCGCGCGCGCTCACAGGAACGGAAGGTAAGCGAGTGGATCTCCAGCATGCCAGCGGCGATCGTTCGCTGGCAGGCTGGAGATCCGAAATTTTTAACCCCTAACAGGTATATTAGACGCTGTTTTCATAACAGCGTCTAATATACCTCCTACCTGGTCCTCTGGTGGTCCCTTTTGTTAGGATCGACCACCAGAGGACTCAGGTAGGTCAGTACAGTCGCACCAAACACCACACTACACTACACCCCCCCCCCCGTCACTTATTAACCCCTTATAAACCCCTGATCACCCATGATCACCCCATATAAACTCCCTGATCACCCCCCTGTCATTGATCACCGCCCTGTCATTGATCACCCCCCTGTCAGGCTCCGTTCAGACGTCCGTATGATTTTTACGGATCCACGGATACATGGATCGGATCCGCAAAACGCATACGGACGTCTAAATGGAGCCTTACAGGGGGGTGATCAATGACAGGCGGGTGATCACCCATATACACTCCTTGATCACCCCCCTGTCATTGATCACCCCCCTGTCATTGATCACCCCCCTGTAAGGCTCCATTCAGACGTCCGCATGATTTTTACGGATCCATAGATACATGGATCGGATCCGCAAAACACATGCGGACGTCTGAATGGAGCCTTACAGGGGGGTGATCACCCATATACACTCCCTGATCACCCCCTGTCATTGATCACCCCCCTGTAAGGCTCCATTCAGACGTCCGCATGATTTTTACGGATCCATGGATACATGGATCGGATCCGCAAAACACATGCGGACGTCTGAATGGAGCCTTACAGGGGGTGATCAATGACAGGCGGGTGATCACCCATATACACTCCCTGATCACCCCCCTGTCATTGATCACCCCCCTGTAAGGCTCCATTCAGACGTCCGCATGTTTTTTGTGGATCCGATCCATGTATCCATGGATCCGTAAAAAATCATGCGGATGTCTGAATGGAGCCTTACAGGGGGGGTGATCAGTGACAGGGGGGTGATCACCCTGATCACCCCGTCATTGATAACCCCCCTGTAAGGCTCCATTCAGACGTCCGCATGTTTTTTGTGGATCCGATCCATGTATCCATGGATCCGTAAAAAATCATACGGACGTCTGAATGGAGCCTTACAGGGGGGGTGATCACCCTGATCACCCCCCTGTCATTGATAACCCCCCTGTAAGGCTCCATTCAGACGTCCGCATGTTTTTTGTGGATCCGATCCATGTATCCATGGATCCGTAAAAAATCATGCGGATGTCTGAATGGAGCCTTACAGGGGGGGTGATCAGTGACAGGGGGGTGATCACCCTGATCACCCCCTGTCATTGATAACCCCCCTGTAAGGCTCCATTCAGACGTCCGCATGTTTTTTGTGGATCCGATCCATGTATCCATGGATCCGTAAAAAATCATGCGGATGTCTGAATGGAGCCTTACAGGGGGGGTGATCAGTGACAGGGGGGTGATCACCCTGATCACCCTGATCACCCCCTGTCATTGATAACCCCCCTGTAAGGCTCCATTCAGACGTCCGCATGTGTTTTGCGGATCCGATCCATGGATCCGTAAAAATTATACGGACGTCTGAATGGAGCCTTACCAGGGGGGTGATCAATGACAGGGGGGTGATCCGGGAGTCTATATGGGTGATTACCCCCCTGTCATTGATCACCCCCCCTGTCATTGATCACCCCCCCTGTAAGGCTCCATTCAGACATTTTTTTTGGCACAAGTTAGCGGAATTTATTTTTTTTTTTTTGTTTTTTCTTACTAAGGCCTCATGCACACAGACGTTTTTTTTCACGGTCCGCAAAACGGGGTTCCGTTGGTCCGTGATCCGTGACCGTTTTTCCGTCCGTGGGTCTTCCTTGATTTTTGGAGGATCCACGGACATGAAAAAAAAGTCATTTTGGTGTCCGCCTGGCCGTGCGGAGCCAAACGGATCCGTCCTGAATTACAATGCAAGTCAATGGGGACGGATCCGTTTGATGTTGACACAATATGGTGCCATTTCAAACGGATCCGTCCCCATTGACTTTCAATGTAAAGTCTGGAGTTCTGTTATACCATCGGATTGGAGTTTTCTCCAATCCGATGGTATATTTTAACTTGTAGCGTCCCCATCACCATGGGAACGCCTCTATGTTAGAATATACTGTCGGATATGAGCTACATCGTGAAACTCATTTCCGACAGTATATTCTAACACAGAGGCGTTCCCATGGTGATGGAGACGCTTCAGGTTAGAATATACAAAAAAACTGTGTACATGACTGCCCCCTGCTGCCTGGCAGGTGCTGCCAGGCAGCAGGGGGCAGACCCCCCCCCTGTTTTTAACTCATTGGTGGCCAGTGGGCCCCCCCTCCCCTGTTGTTAACTCGTTGGTGGCCAGTGTGCGCACCCCCCTCCCTCCCTCCCTCTATTGTTTTAATACATTGGGGCCAGTGTGCGCGCGCCCCCCAACCCCCCCTCCCTCCCTCTCTTGTTTTAATACATTGGGGCCAGTGTGCGCGCCCCCCAACCCCCCCTCCCTCCCTCTCTTGTTTTAATACATTGGGGCCAGTGTGCGCGCGCCCCCCCAACCCCCCTCCCTCCCTCTATTGTTTTAATACATTGGGGCCAGTGTGCGCGCGCCCCCCCAACCCCCCCTCCCTCCCTCTATTGTTTTAATACATTGGGGCCAGTGTGCGCACCCCCCCACCCCCCTCCCTCCCCCCATTGTAATCATCATCGGTGGCAGCGGAGTAGAAGATTTTCATACTTACCTGGCTGCTGGCTGCTGCGATGTCTGCGTCCGGCCGGGAGCTCCTCCTACTGGTAAGTGACAGCAATGCGCCGCACAGACCTGTCACTTACCAGTAGGAGGAGCTCCCGGCCGGACGCAGACATCGCAGCAGCCAGCAGCCAGTAAGTATGAAAATCTTCTACTCCGCTGCCACCGATGATGATTACAATAGAGGGAGGGAGGGGGGGGGGGTGCGCACACTGGCCCCAATGTATTAAAACAATAGAGGGAGGGAGGGGGGTTGGGGGGCGCGCGCACACTGGCCCCAATGTATTAAAACAATAGAGGGGGGAGGGGGGGTTGGGGGCGCGCGCACACTGGCCCCAATGTATTAAAACAATAGAGGGAGGGAGGGAGGGAGGGGGGTGCGCACACTGTGCCACCAACAGTTAACAACAGGGAGGGGGGGCCGCACAATGATATTCAAACTGGGAGGGGGGGGGTCTGCCCCCTGCTGCCTGGCAGCCCTGATCTCTTACAGGGGGATATGATGGGGTTAATTGTACTATCATATCCCCCTGTAAGAGATCGGGTGCTGCCAGGCAGCAGGGGGCAGTCTTGTACACAGTTTGTAGTGTATTCTAACTAGAAGCGTCCCATCACCATGGGAACGCTTCTGTGTTAGAATATACTGTCGGATCTGAGTTTTCACGAAGTGAAAACTCAGCTCTGAAAAAGCTTTTATGCAGACGGATCTTCGGATCCGTCTGTATGAAACTAACCTACGGCCACGGATCACGGACACGGATGCCAATCTTGTGTGCATCCGTGTTCTTTCACGGACCCATTGACTTGAATGGGTCCGTGAACCGTTGGCCGTGAAAAAAATAGGACAGGTCATATTTTTTTCACGGCCAGGAAACACGGCTCACGGATGCGGCTGCCAAACGGTGCATTTTCCGATTTTTCCACGGACCCATTGAAAGTCAATGGGTCCGTGAAAAAAAACGGAAAACGGCACAACGGCCACGGATGCACACAACGGTCGTGTGCATGAGGCCTAAGTCTCATATTCTACTAACTTGTGTCAAAAAATAAAATCTCACATGGACGCACCATACCCCTCACGGAATCCAAATGCGTAAACATTTTTAGACATTTATATTCCAGACTTCTTCTCACGCTTTAGGGCCCCTAAAAAGCCAGGGCAGTATAAATACCCCACATGTGACCCCATTTCGGAAAGAAGACACCCCAAGGTATTCGCTGAGGGGCATATTGAGTCCATGAAAGATTGAAATTTTTGTCCTAAGTTAGCGGAAAGTGAGACTCTGTGAGAAAAAAACCAAAAAAATCAATTTCCACTAACTTATGCAAAAAATAAAAAATTTCTAGGAACTCGCCAGGCCCCTCATTGAATACCTTGGGGTGTCTTCTTTCCAAAGTGGGGTCACATGTGGGGTATTTATACTGCCCTGGCTTTTTAGGGGCCCGAAAGTGTGAGAAGAAGTCTGGGATCCAAATGTCTAAAAATGCCCTCCTAAAAGGAATTTGGGCCCCTTTGCGCATCTAGGCTGCAAAAAAGTGTCACACATCTGGTATCGCCGTACTCAGGAGAAGTTGGGGAATGTGTTTTGGGGTGTCATTTTACATATACCCATGCTGGATGAGGGAAATATCTTGGCAAAAGACAACTTTTCCCATTTTTTTATACAAAGTTGGCATTTGACCAAGATATTTTTCTCACCCAGCATGGGTATATGTAAAATGACACCCCAAAACACATTCCCCAACTTCTCCTGAGTACGGCGATACCAGATGTGTCACACTTTTTTGCTGCCAAGGTGGGCAAAGGGCACATATTCCAAAGTGCACCTTTTGGATTTCACCGGTCATTTTTTACACATTTTGATTGCAAAGTTCTTCTCACACATTTGGGCCCCTAAATTGCCAGGGCAGTATAACTACGCCACAAGTGACCCCATTTTGGAAAGAAGACACCCCAAGGTATTCCGTGAGGGGCATGGCGAGTTCCTAGAATTTTTTATTTTTTGTCGCAAGTTAGTGGAATATGAGACTTTGTAAGAAAAATAAAAAAAATAAAAATCATCATCATTTTCCGCTAACTTGTGACAAAAAATAAAAAGTTCTATGAACTCACTATGCCCATCAGCGAATACCTTAGGGTGTCTACTTTCCGTGGGGGTTTTCTACTGTTTGGGCATTGTAGAACCTCAGGAATCATGACAGGTGCTCAGAAAGTCAGAGCTGTTTCAAAAAGCGGAAATTCACATTTTTGTACCATAGTTTGTAAATGCTATAACTTTTACCCAAACCATTTTTTTTTTTGCCCAAACATTTTTTTTTTATCAAAGACATGTAGAACAATAAATTTGGCGAAAAATTTATACATGGATGTCGTTTTTTTTACAAAATTTTACAGCTGAAAGTGAAAAATTTCATTTTTTTGCAAAAAAATCGTTACATTTTGATTAATAACAAAAAAAGTAAAAATGTCAGCAGCAATAAAATACCACCAAATGAAAGCTCCATTAGTGAGAAGAAAAGGAGGTAAAATTCATTTGGGTGGTAAGTTGCATGACCGAGCGATAAACGGTGAAAGGAGTGTAGTGCCGAAGTGTAAAAAGTGCTCTGGTCATGAAGGGGGTTTCACCTAGCGGGGCTGAAGTGGTTAACAACACTCATTTTATTGCAAGTGAACCAGGATCCAGGAGTCCAGCCGTACCAAGGTAGGAGACACCGTTGACACTACCATATCTGCTATACAGAGACATTATCCCCCTCTGGCATTCCTCACCTGGTATGTGAGTGATAGCATCTTAAAGGGCCCTGCTACAGTACCTGCACAAGCTGCAATTGGCATCACAAACTATTACACTTATATACTGACCTACTAATGGCATGGCTGTGATTGGTCAGTGCAGCATCTGACCCAGCTTCCGAGCTGGAGTCACGTAGCGCCACACGTCACTCTGCTCTTACTAGTATAGGGATAGGATGCTGCTGCTGTGAGGGAGAGAATAGGAAAGAATCTTTCTGAGATCAGAACTTGTTGTTAAGGCCTCATGCACACGACCGTTGTGTGCATCTGTGAAAAAACACGGAGGCACACAAGATTGTCAACCGCGTTGGTGATCCGTGTCCGTTTTTTCCTATCATTTTCAAGGCAAACTTGACTTAGATTTCTTTTTTCACTTTTCTGGTCTGGTGATCCTCCAAAAATCAAGGAATACACACGGAAGAAAAAACGGACACGGATTACGGAACAACGGAACCCCGTTTTGCTGACCGTGAAAAAATACTGTCGTGTGCATGAGGCCTAACTCTGCGATCTACAGCGCTTTTATTTTTGTATTTTTTTTTGTGTGTGTGGGTGCAATGCAACATTTTTGAGCCCAGTGACATAGAAAAAAAGTTTTATCCATCTGTTAGATAGGTGCGCGTCGGTGACCATTTTGTGCAAGTTCAGTGCACATATGTGCCAGGGACAATAATTTAATCCTGTTTTTTTTAGTTCAGTGGGCAGAATATACAAATTTGAAGTGCATCTGCACTGCATATGTGCCAGGGGAAGGGAAAATAATATAGGTAATCCGTCTGTGAGCTCAGGGACCCAGGGGGTGAGATATATACACATTTTTTTCTGTAAAGTACCCCTGTGCTGCATATGTGAGTGTAATCTATTCAGTAAATCCATCTGTTAGATTCTGGGGGAACAAATTATTATTTTTTTGAAAAAAAGTACATTTGCGCCCTGCACTGCATTTGTGAGAGTGAAAGAAAATCAGTTAAATCAATCTCTTTCATTTGTGGTCGTGGCAACCAGGAACGTACCGAGATCTACCTGGAATGCCCTACTCTAAAGCGGTCAGAGTTGTGCCGTAACCGCGTCGTGGAGGGACGCCTGAAAGAGGGCATCCCCTTTGAGAGTAACAGGTGAAAAGGGTGGGTGGGAGGGGAAACTCTGCACGTCGTACGATTTGTGGGAGGGCACTGGCCGTTGAAGTAGGCAACCAAGCCCCTCCCACAAATACAGGCCAATGAATCGGCCTTACACTTGTGGTCGTGGCAACCAGGAACGTACCGAGATCTACCTGGAATGCCCTACTCTAAAGCGGTCAGAGTTGTGCCGTAACCGCGTCGTGGAGGGACGCCTGAAAGAGGGCAAAAGACATATCGGTAGGCAGGAGTACTTTATTACAACGTGATTACAAACCAGACTCTGAAAGCTATTGACATCTCAGTTTCGGGTGAGGTAAGTAACGGCTAAAACACGTGGAGCGCCAACGCCCTAATTTCTGAATGACATGCGCTAGCACCTGATTCTTGGAAGCCGCGGACGCAGCACCTATGCGGAACGAATGTCCCGAGATCGCGGTGGCGTCGCCGCCCAAGCTGGCCACCAGGGAGCGTACGTGGGACACGAACTGATGGGTGGTGAGTGACGCCACCCCAAAGGGCAATAATGGACTATCTGGCCCGGACCCTGACAAGGCTGATAGTAGTTGACAGAACTGTGACAGGGCACCATTGATGAGACGCGGGAAATAAGACACCGGTACTGGGGGCCCCACCTGTGAGGTTTTGGACGTCCTCAGCAGCAGCACGTAACCTTCGGCGTTTTGGACCAGCTGGTCGACTGTGAGAACCTGCTGCTGCCAGGAGAACAAGTGAACTCCCCAGGCCTCAAGAAGCCATAAAGCTAGATAGATGGCGGATTTGAGCACCAGGTTGGGTAGAACCCCAAAAGGATTCCTATCCAGAACATCATAAAGTCTACGAAAAGGAGCCCTGTGACAGCCTGCCTACGTACTTGTCCCTGGGGCCCGCATTTGCTCAAACCCTCGAGTGCGGCTTTGACAGCATGCATGGAGAACACCGATGTCCGTTCGGGATGATTGATGGAGAAGAAATGTTGCACTCCAGACAGGTATGATCTCACGGTGTTATGAGAGAGTTTTTTTAGTTCTGAGTGGCAGTAGCCAATGAACGCCAGGATGTATTCTACAACTAGATTCCTCCTGAGGACATTCCCCCTGAAACTTGCAAAACGCCTTCCACCCGGTGGTATATGCCCTGGTGGTGTTGGGGGAAAGGGACTTGGAAATCAAGGCGTGGGCCGTCTCTAGGTGACTAGTCACGCTAGGATTAAGGATTCGTGAGGAGGGACGGTAGCGCCCACTACATCTGCCTCTGGCATGACCTGTAAGAAAAGGGAGAAATTAGCCCTTGATAAGGCATCGGCAGCCACGTTTTGTGAACCTGGCACATGCGCGCTATGGACATGGAAGTGGTGATGTAGGGAGAGTAGTACTAGTCGTCTCAAGAGACACATAACATGGGATGATCTAGACGACCCACTGTTTACAATGTCTACCACTGCTGCATTGTCAGACACAAACAGAACAGACTGATTTACCCAACGATTGCCCCATATGTAGGCAGCTACCACAATGGGGTACAGTTCGAACAGTACCGAGGAGTGGAGGAAACCTGGGATCTGTCTCACCTCGGCAGGCCATTCGCCCGCGACCCAGTGGGTGCCAAAAATAGCGGCCAAACCTGAGCTTGCGGCCGCATCTGAAAATACTACAGGAGAATTACACGACAACTCGGGACTGAACAAGGACACCCCATTCCATTGACAAAGAAATTGATCCCACATGTGGAGATCAGCTAAGGCCTGACTATCCAGACACACTGGGCTGTCCTGCTCCGGGCCGTGGCCAGGAGCGCCAACAGGCGGGATATGAACGCCCTGCCCTGCGGAATGATGCGCATGGCAAAATTTGACATGCCCAGTAGTGACTGCAAATCGGCCTTAGTGACCACGGTCGTGACTGCAAACCTGTGGATAACTTCTCTGATCCTCATCAATTTGTCCGAAGGTAACCTGGCTAACATGTCTTGTGAGTCTGGTTCAATGCCCAGAAAGGTGATAACTGTGGACGGGCCCTCAACTTTCTTGGCAGATCTGAGCCCTACCTAGCTGAACAATGGGCCGACCTAGCTTGTCCACGGAGCTGGGGGGGTCTGAAAACATCGAGTGGTCCAGCTGTAGAGCTGGACGGGTACGATGAGGTACTGGCGGCTGACTAGTGACACCACTCTACCGAGTGGAAGATGGACTGACAGGCGGAACAGGAGGGAGCTTTCAGGCCAGCAAAGTGCCTGCAGAACAGTTCTGTGTCTAAGTTGGACCAATCTGTCACATGTTGGAACTGGGAAAGCGCAGCTGCTGCTTTGGCCAAAACGAACAATGATAGTCGTAAAACGAATTTCCTCCATACTTGTAACCCAACTCTGTAACCCGAAAGAGGTACAGATCGAGTTCCTCCCTCCTGTCCGGCCTGGCAGAACATATAACATCCCTAAAAGGCTGAACGCCATGACAAATTCTGGGATGGTTAGCTTGCGGTTAAGCCTGTGGTCACGGCCTCTCAGCACCACCGAGACTTCCCCGCAAGCTATGACTTTGTTGTCAGACAAGTCTCTGGAGGCTGTCAGCAATGAAGCGAGGTTAAAATCCCTACCCTCAAGGATGTCTTTCCTGATGCTGATTGGCACGAAATGAGATGGAGCCACGTTGGGGATGGCCTGGACAGAACGGGTATCCCCTACGGCAGAGGTGGCAACGACCGGGACCTCAGGGGCAGAAATCGGAACGACCGGGACGTGAGACTCGATTAATTCCAACCTAGCCTGTATCGAGGTGACCGCCGAAGTCAGACTGTTCAACATGACGTGCAACTGCGCGAGTGACGTCTGCACCGTGGCCATAGGGGGATCGTCACTACTGGGCACTAAAGAGTCTTTCCACAGTCGATACAACTCTGCCTTCCTGGCGGAAGCCGGGAAAGGGACGCCCTTCTTCGTTAGCTCCGACATGAGCTTGGGAATGGTCCATGCACGTAGGGACGGAGTACTGCCCCCCTCAGACATTCCTGCTGCGTTTTCGTCCACGGACGCCTCGATGATGTCTGATGCGTGTGACATCACAGCTGTGGAAACAGTAACATAAGTGACCGGCTAAACTGGACGACCACCAGTATCCGTGAAACTGCACGCAAAGCAGGGAAAGGTGTACTGCCCCCGTGTAGCTATGCACACTGACACAAAAGGAACCGTGAGGGAGTGGCCAGGAACCGCCACCCGGAAATACAATACGGGGGAAATGATCTACTTACCTACTCAGAAATCTACACTGACCACCACAGAAAGTTCGTGAAACAGCACAACCTGGACGTGAGACAATGCGTGAGACACATAACCCACTGATGGGCACTTCCTTTCCCCTCCCCCACGTGAACCCCTACTACCTTACCGATAAGCCACAATTACGTAATGAGATCAAGACAACTTGGACCCTGGAAGCAAACAATGAAGGTGTCAACTGTGGATCGTGCCTGCCATGCGGAACCGTGCAGGTAAAACATGGAATGATTGGACATGAGCTGTAAGCTGCAGGTGACCGGTAGAAGGGGTTAGTCACTGGCTAAGATGTACCCCCCACGACCGTTCCGGCGTTGTCACGGATCCCTGCCTATCTAGGTGGCACGGCGGCCCGTGCCAGACTTTAGTGAAAACGCAGAGCATGGCCAATGCGCCCCCCGCATTCCACCACGATAACCGCGTGGGGAGCGCGGAGCTCCCTGGCACCGTGGCCGGAATGGGGGGACCCTCTAGCGCACTGGCCCCTGCCCCACGCCAACACAGAACGTGAGCCACATGGAGGGCTGCGCGGCTCCCTGGCAGAGTGCCCAGTGCGGGGGGTGCCCTCCGTCGCTCAGGGCCTGCCCACCTGCCGGCTGAGCACTTCTACCGCGTGGGGAGTAGCGTAGCCCTCTGGCCTAAACCGGTGCGGGGGGGGCCCCTGAATCAACGCGGGCCCCGCCACATCGGTCAAATGAATGTTGCCGCGTGGGGGGTCACGCCGTTCCCTGGCAGGGTGCCCAGTGCAGGGGTGCCCCCCTTGCTCGAGGGGCCGACCCACCGCCGGCTGGGCACACCCACCACGTGGGGAAACGGCGCAGCCCCCTGGCATTTAGGAGCCGGGACAGGGGGGGGCCTTATATGAGCCGGCCCCCACCCTTCACCGGTTGAGACGAGCCGCGTGGGGGGTCACGCCGCTCCCTGGCAGGGTGCCCAGTGCAGGGGTGCCCCCCTTGCTCGAGGGGCCGACCCGCCGCCGGCTGGGCACACCCACCACGTGGGGAAACGGCGCAGCCCCCTGGCATCTAGGAGCCGGGACAGGGGGGAGGCCTCATGTGACCCAGTCCCCCCCCTTATCCGGATAAACTGTGGCCCCGTGGCGCTGCACTCGCTCCCTGGCAGGGCGCTCAGTGCGGGGGCGCCCCCCCTCATCTGGGGGCCGACCCACCGCCGGCTGAGCCCGCCCACCACGTGGGGAGGTAGTGCGACGCTGGCCAGATCGGAGGGGTGGGGGGGGGGCCCCTGCTCCATCGAGTGTCCCGCCCCCCGCTGGTGAAGTGGAACGTGGTGGACCTGTAAGCGGGGAAGGAGGGGAGCGCCGCCACCGTCGTGGCTCCGCCCCCCCGCCGTGGCTCCTCCCCCCCGCCGGAGGAAGGCAGTGAACCCTGTGTGGACAGGAGGAGGGGAGCACGTCACCGTCGTGGCTCCGCCCCCCGCCGAGGCTCCGCCCCCCCCGCCGGAGGAAGGCACTGTTCGGGAGCCCAGTGTGGAGGGGAGGAGGGGAGCTCGTCACCGTCGTGGCTCCGCCCCCCCCGCCGTGGCTCCGCCCCCCCGCCGGAGAAGGGCAGTGTTCGGGATCCCTGTGTGGACGGGGGGAGGAGGGGGGCGCAGATACCGCCGCGGCTCCGCCGCCGCCCCCCTTCCCCCTGAATGACGGCCAGACATGGTGCATGAGGGAGCCTGGCCTCCGTGCGGTCCGCCCCCAGCCTGGAGGAAAAGAAGCGACGCGGTCCGGAGCATAGCCCCACTCACCTAGGGGCCAGCCGACCGGACTCCACTCACCTGCCTGCTGAAGACAAAGATGCCAGGTACGAGCGCACGCTTCCTGCAAAACTCTGCACGTCGTACGATTTGTGGGAGGGCACTGGCCGTTGAAGTAGGCAACCAAGCCCCTCCCACAAATACAGGCCAATGAATCGGCCTTACACTTGTGGGTGAAAAAATCATATCTTTTTTTCCATAAAGTACCTTTGCGGCCTGCAATGCAAATCTGATAGTGAAATATAATTAGTGAATACAACTTGGACATTGTGGGTGAAAAAAATACTTTTTTTGGGCCATAAAGTACCTTTGCGGCCTGTGCTACATATCTGACAGCCAGGCAAATAAAAGCAGGAAATCCATCTGTAGGATTGTGGGGTGACATTTCCACGGTTATCAGGCCAGTCATTCACAAGTGGCTCGGAGGGTGGGTTCCTGCACCCACATAGGCCAGGTACACAATTGTCCAGCCAGGGCACATGTGCAATACATCTTTTTTACACCCCGGACACAGAAAGATATTTTATCTGTCTGTTCATTCTGTGGTTGACCTTCCTACAGCAATTTTTTGGTGGGCGCAATGCAGCATCTAAAATAAATATTAATAATTTAATACTTAATCCGTCTGTTAGTTAGGTGGGCGACAAAGCAATTTTTGTGTGAAGTACACCTGCACCTGCATATGTGCCAGAGACAATAATATTTGCATTGTTGGCTGTTTTATACCCCTGCTCTACATAGCAGTCAGGGAAATAATTTCAAAAAAATTGTCTGTTACTTTGGTTGGTGACATTAACCCATTTTTGCCATTTAAAAACCCCTGCTCTGCATAGGTGACAGGGACTTAAATTTCTAAAATTCATTGCAAGAACGAATCCGTCTCTCCACTTGTCATGGGGACAGACGGATCTATCTTGTATCTTTTTACACAGTTTTACCGGTCTGCGCATGCGCAGACTGGAAGGACGAATCCAGCACTAATACATTCCTAATGCAGTTTTTTTTTTTTTTTAGAGCCCATTCATTTCTATGGGATCACTGCTACTCTGCTATCCTGGCCCCGACCAGTGTCCCCATGCAGCCATACACTAGAGGGGTTGTCTCATTCAGGTAGGAGCCGCTGCAGCTCTTACAACCCCTGGCGATTCGCTGATTTTGCTGGGGGTTGCCAGTCATACCCTCTGCAACAGCTGGAATAACATTCCTGTAATGGAGACTTAGTATTATGAAGCGGCGGTGTATGTCTGTCCATGTAATATTTGGGTGGCTCAGGTTCACCAGAGTGGAAGCTGCTTTTAGCTTATCAGTAAAATAAAAACAGAACAGACTGCAAACTGGGTCTTTACTGGTAACAGTACAGACTGGTGATCTCAGTGGAAGTGAATCCTCCATAACATTTATATCGAGCACGATATTACAGTAAATGCGCCCACTGTATAACATTTATCACACAGGTATTAATGGCTAATAGTGTAGTAATGGGCTAGATGAAAGGTCAGAAGTCACAGAGGGGAGATACACATAGTGATGTCATAGTAGTGTATGAAAGGTCAGAAGTCACAGAGGGGTGACATAGCGGCTATTATGACATCACCGAGTTCTAGACAAAAGGTGGCTGCTCAGGAGACATAGGTGTGATTGTGAAGAGAGAAGAAGGCGCACACGTCACTCCCATGCGACTACAGTTCCCCTGCGGAAAAATGAAGATTGTACTGCTGCTGGTCATTTGGACAGCCTTTGTATCCTGCCGCCCACTACCTCCATTTAGACTACCTTCAGGAATGGAGACTGTTCTGGAGGAGTCACCCAGTAAGTGTCCTCCATGTGTATAGGATGGCGTTTATAAGAGGAATACGCGCACTGTCATCCGGTTTTCATGTTCAGTGTGACTAAGACTAGGACTACACCTGGGGATTTATTAAAGGCTCTTCTCCAGTTTTCCAGCATACAAAAGTCTTAGTTTTTCTGCAAGCCACATTTTGCACAAAAATTTGCAACTTTTTGTGATTTGTGGCCTAAGAAAAGAGTAAATTATAGCAGACATCTAGGCCAGATCATTTACCTTTACTGGTACATGGACAGCAAGAAAACACAGCAAATGTATAATGAGGCCTTCACTTAAAATGTAGCACATATTACTCCAGCACATCCCTTACTAAGACCAGCATAGGAACTGCCAGTCTTCATAAATATCCCCCAGATTTCTTCTCTTACACTACAAAATAAAAAATACTGTGAAATTACTACTCATAGGAATACACTGAGTAAAATCGGTTAGGTGATCTGCTGGAAGTCACCGAGAAGTAATGTGATAACTGTTATGAGATCGCCGGGTTCTAGACAAATGTTCAGGAGATGTAGAGGTGATTGTGAGGGAAGGTGAAGGAGAACACGTCGCTCACCTGCGATTATAGTTTTCTTTCTAAAATTATAGGAGTTTTGTTGATTTTAATTTGCACATCATATAGAGCGCAGATCACTCAGAAATCCCTCATTATGCTGTCAGTTTCTGCTCGTGAAAAATGAAGGTTGGTTTGGGCAGCAAAGGCAGTTCTTCTTTAAGACAATTTCATAAATGTGTCCTAATCTGCATCCCTAGTTATATGACTTATTGTTACTGTCATTCTCAGGAACAATGTGGATGCTAGACACCGAAAGTACTAAGATGCTCCAGGACATGAAATTTGGATTGATCATGGCTATTCCATTCTTTGTCCTCCTTGTGTTCCTGGTGGTATTTGCCGTCATCCTCTACTGCACGTATGTAATATTTCACTTTACGTATAACACTATGACATTACAAATCCACTCCCTAGATCTAAGTCATTATTACAGATGTTGCGACAGATCTTACAATCTTAGATAAATCACACAATGTCGCCTTCCTAGCCGCACATTCTGACATCACACACTGCACATAACTGCTCTCTCTCTATATATGTATACTATAATAATGTCTTTGTGTTTATTACAGGTTTTGCCGCAAAAAGACAGAGACCTGAGAACATCACAGCCCTGCTATGAAGTGAAACGTCAGATTTGAAAAAAATCGGCCTGGGATTTAAAGGATAACTGTCACATATTTTTTTTATTTTATATTGGATTTTGGTGATTAATATCACCTTGTTTGCCATGTTCTAACTTTTGGCTCCTTATTAAATAACTCCTAAAAACCACATTTATGTCCCAAGTATATGCTATTCTTACCTAAGATTAAAATCTTATCCATCTTCCAATTGTGCTCAGATGGAAGACGAAGGCCGCACAAGGAGGCCGTCCTCCTGTCTGCGTGCGCGTTCATGTTGCTGGCCGGAACTGACAGCGAAGCAGTCAGCTGCTGCTGGCTTGTTGCTCCGCTTCCTCTATTGTCTTGAGGAGGGCATGTAGTACGCTCATGTGAACGGCGGCTTCACCCTCAGGGCTCCAGATGGCGATCAAAATGGTCGCCAATTCAACTTAGAATTTACAAATGGCGACAAGACTTTTTAGCCTTGTCGCCATTTGCGACAAGATCCGCCACCGCAGCTCTGCAGTTGAATACAGTGGCGGGCACAGGAGATGATAGTTCTCTGCCCCGCCGCCGATGTTCTTCTCAGCAACGCAGTGGAGAAGGAGTCTCTCCCTCCCCCCTGTGCTGCTGCCGCCACCAATAAGAAGAGCTGCAGTGGAGTATGTCATGAACGTACCTGTACGCAGACTGATACCGGGGGTGGTTAACTTCCGGTTAACCCTTTTATAGATTCAATTTGGTATATTGCCACCACGTGTTTTAACGGCACGCAAACTGACTACCGGTCACTCACCCTCACGCAGAGCAGGGAATGAACCAGCTCCCGCTTGCTGACCAATCGCAATTGTTCAGCCAATCAACAATCAAAATGACCTTTCTCACACAAAATGGTAAGCTGCAGCCCATGGCCATCAGTCTTTCACCTCACCCACTAGCAAATCAGCCAAGCAGTCTGAGCCCCAAGTCATGCAGCAGTTTCTTCTGCTTTCTGACAACTCTGCTAGCCATTCACATAGCCCTGAAGTGGAAGAGATTGAGTGCAACGATGACCAACCACTTATGTTTCTAGATGAGTACATGGGAGGATCACCACAGCACGTCTCGGATGATGACGAAACACAGGTGCCAACTGGTGTGGCTTTCTGCAATGTGCAGACTGACAAGGAGGGCAGGGTTGAAGACTGGGTGGAAGATAATGTGGAGGACGATGAGGTTCTCGACCCCACATGGAATTAAGGTCATGTGAGTGACCTTTGTAGTTCGGAGGAAGTAGTGGTGGTCGCACAGAGCCACCAGCACAGCAGAAGAGGGAGGAGGGTACAAAAGCGGAGCAACCGCCCCTAGACAGTACACCTGCTACTGCCCACCACACCAAGGGACCGAGCACACCAAAGCCAGCTCCAAAGAGTTCCCTGGAGTGGCATTTGTTCAGACAATGTGCTGATGATGAGACACGAGTGGTTTGCACGCTGTGCAATCAGAGCCTGAAGCGAGGCATAAATGTTCTAAACCTGAGCACAACCTGCATGACCAGGCATCTAAGTGCAAAGCACGAGCTGCAGTGGAGTATGTGATGAATGTACCTGTACGCAGACGGATACCGCACGTGACAAGGGGTGGTTAACTTCCGGTTAACCCTCTTATAGATTCAATTTGGTATACTGCCACAACGTGCTTTAATGGCACACAAACTAACTACCGGTCGCTCACCCTCACACAGAGCAGGGAATGAACCAGCTCCCGCTTGCTGACCAATCGCAATTGTTCAACCAAGCAACAATCAAAATGTCCTTTCTCACACAAAATGGTAACATTACTCTCTTCAGAGACAGGATTCATTAATTGCTTTGCTTAAAACAAGGAGAACTTAGCAAATAAGATTCTTCAATCTTTTAATAAAAGGTGAAAGGAAAAACAGTGCATATATACATTTACAGAAAAATGACTATTCTAGATAATTATTCAAGTTAATAGTAATTCTCGACAGTAAAAATAAAAGGAAAAATGGATGAAAAGTATACTTAAGTTCCTGTGTTTCAGTCCTTGAGGCCGCTGTGCAATGCGATTGGTATAATATCAGTGGACCCTGAGCACTGACATTCAGAATGCGATACAAATCCAGGTGTTAAGGCAAGGCAGGGTTGCCATACAATGCCCTGACAGCATCTTATAACAGTTCTAAAACAGGAGGTGCCAGCAGTTCTGCCCACCAATGGTATGAACGTGTGGGCAGGGTCGAGGAGGTGTCAGCAAGGTTTATGACCCATTTAAGGTCAGCCCAGAATGTCCTTATTCTGGCTGAGCCCACAGTTCTGTGGAACCACAAAATACAGCTATGACATGTATTATTGACTGTACTGTCTTCTCTTCAGTAGCCATTGCATATTTTTTTGTTAATGTGTGTTCATATAGCTTGCTGATTTTTCAAGTGCTGATTTTTATAAGTGCATTGGAGATAATAAGGAGACTAACTTAGACTAACTCAGAGCTTTTCCACTGTAGCAGAACTTCAGTGGTATTTCTGGTGGATACTCAGACACTGTGTTTCAAAACAGGTGAGGAATTTGTTAGACAGGTTATCACTATTGTCTGCTTGCAAATGAGCATAGGTGATTAAGGTGTTAAATTTGTTGTTGGGGGAGGAGCTTTTGTGGGAGTGTGTGTATATATAGCCACATAGTATTAGCTTACCTAATTATAGCTTGCTGTTTTTCCAAGTGCTGATTTTTATAAGTGCATTGGAGATATTCAGGAGATACTCAGGAGGTAATCTGTGGATACAATTTAAAAAAGTAAGATTTGTTTGTTTAAAATCTTTCCCCTCTTTAAAATGTCAGACCTGGTTCTGTGCAGGAATTGTTGTGCTTTTATTTCAGGTTCCACTCTTCAGAGATTTGGATGCTGTCTGATCTGTAGACAGCTCTCCATAATGCAGCAGGAAAATCGCATTTTTGAAATCTGAGATTTGTAAATTAACCGTTAAACAAACTCAGGCTGAGAATGTTGCAATGTCACTGCCACAGAGGCCCCTAGAAATGGAAGATGGGTTACTGCAGGTTCTGGTAGACTGAGAGTTGTTGATAGAAGACATGTCCCACAGTCTGTGGCTCTCCATAATTAATTTGCAGCACTTTCAGAGTGCAAGAGCAACATGGAGGATGGCTCAAGCACAGTTGGTGAGAAACAATCATCTCCCATGCCTAAAGTATGCAAGACTGCAGCCAAAAATAAAAAGGAGAAGGTGAGGACTGATAGCAAGCAGCTGTTGGTGGGCGATTCCATCATAAGAGGTGTGAAGTTTGAGGAAAATGGTGATGTGAGATGTCTCCCTGGTGCTACTGCTAGCAGGGATAGACGACGGATCCTTAATATTGTTAGGCAAGCAAAGCAGGAAAGGGAGGTGGATGTTATTGTCCATATTGGAACAAATGATCTGGCTTGCAATGAGGTTTCAAAGGTGAAGGAAGCTTTTCACACACTTGGAAATGATATATGGGAGGTTGCATCAACTGTTTCATTCTCTGCAGTTTTGCCTATGCATAACCTTCACCATGACAGGAGTATTTGCTAAGGAGCATTTAAACTAGGAAAGGGGGGCAAAAGAGTGATAATGCAGCAGTCCGACTGCCCCCCGGAACAATGCCAGAAGATGCCAGTAGCACAAAGGTTAAAAAATGACAAGCTCAGATTCTTGTCTACAAATGCTCGCAGTTTAGGGAATAAGATCAATGAACTTGAGGCTATAATGGCATCTGAGAATATATATTTAGTGGCTGTTACTGAGACGTGGTTCAATAGGAGTAATGACTGGGATATAACAATACCAAGGTTCTCTCTATACCGGAAAGACAGAGAAGGCAAGAAGGAGGGTGGGGGGTGGCCCTGTATGTGAAAGATAGCATGAAATCTAATTTGATACAAGTTAGCGAGACCAATTTAGAGTCCGTTTGGGTTACCTTGCAGCTTGATAATCATAAGGTAACTCGTGTAGGTGTGATATATAGACCACCTAGCCAAGTCAAAGAATTAGATGATCTATTAGTTGAGGAAATAGCTAAAATGACATTGAAGGGGGAAGTTATCGTTATAGGAGACTTTAATCTTCCAGATGTAAACTGGAAATCCAAAATAGCTAGTTCTGCCTGGAGTGCAGATATTCTAAATTCCCTACTGGGATTATCTCTACAGCAAGTAGTTGAGGAGCCAACCCAGATGGAAGACATTTTAGATTTAGTATTCACAAATGGGAATTTGGTATCTGATATTACTGTAGGGGACAGCTTGGGATCTAGTGATCACCAATCAGTGTGGTTTACTATAAGTACAGTGACTGAGTCACACCACACAAAAACAAAAGTTTTAGATTTTAGAAAAACTGCCTTTTCTAAAATTAGATTAGTGGTATACTAGTCGCTATCAGATTGGAACAGTTTCAATGGAGTCCAGGAGAAATGGGACTACTTAAAAGTGGCACTATTGAAGGCAACAGAAAATTGCATTAGGCTTGTCAGTAAAAGTAAAAAAATAAGAGACCACTGTGGTACTCAGCAGAAGTGGCCAAAATCATTGAAAACAAAAAGATAGCATTTAGTAATTATAAAAAACGAGGATGACAGGCAAATTTATAAGATTAGGCAGAGAGAGGCCAAACAAGTTATAAGAGCGTCTAAAGCACAGGCAGAAAAAAAATTAGCTCAGTCAGTGAAAAAGGCGATAAGACATTCTCCAGATACATAAATGAAAAAAGGAAACTAAAACAAGGAATTACCAAATTAAAAACAAAAGAAGGAAGGTATATGGAAGAAGATAAAGAACTAGCTGACTGCCTCAATGAATACTTCTGTTCAGTTTTTACAAAGGAAAATGAAGGAAAAGGACCTCAGTTAGGAAGGAAGACTTTTGAATCTTTTGTTGCATGTGTCTTTATAGAGGAAGAGTTTCTAAGTCAGCTGTCTAAAATTAATACAAATAAGTGTCATGGAACCATGAACCAGACGTACAACAAGAGATGAGTGGAAATAAGAAGGCTTTATTGAAAATAAAGCTGTAAGGCAAAAGTCCAAACGGATGGCTAAACCGAAGCAGGGTCTTGCGAAACCAGGGATCAGGAACCAGAAGGGTAGTCAGACGAAGCCAGGATCAGGAACCAGCAGGGTAGTCAGACGAAGCCAGGATCAGGAATCAGCAGGGTAGTCAGACGAAGCCAGGATCAGGAACCAGAAGCAGCAGCAGTCTTAGAAGCATGTGAGCACAGGAGGACCAAGCAAGGAACTGAAGCCACAGACCTCCTATATATATGAGCTAGGCATCCAGCTCCTCCCAGTGGGAAGGAGGAGCCGCAGGGTGGGAGGCTACAAGAAACCCAGAAACCAAGATGGCCGCCAGCACATGTCAAACGAAGGAGAACAGCAAGGAGGTAAGACCATGACAGTACCTCCCCCCCAAGGGCCCCTCCTCCGCGGAGTAAGGAACGGTTTCTGAGGGAAGCGTGCGTGGAAGGCTCGGAGCAAGGCAGGAGCATGGACATCTGCGGAGGGAACCCAGGAACGCTCCTCTGGACCATAACCACGCCAATGGACCAAAAACTGCACCCGGCCGCGGACCAGGCGTGAGTCCAGGATATTGCTCACCTCATACTCCTCACGATTGCCCACTTGGACCGGACGAGGCCGAGGAATCGAGGAAGTGAAACGATTACACACCAGTGGCTTCAACAGGGAGACATGAAACACGTTGGAGATCCGCATGCCAGGAGGAAGCGCAAGGGCATAGGCTACCGGGTTTACCCTGCGAAGCACTCGGAAGGGACCAACAAAGCGAGGCGCCAGCTTGGGAGTGGGCACTCGAAGGTTGAGGTTGCGGGTGGACAACCATACGCGGTCTCCGACCTGGTAGGAAGGAGCGGGCGCTCGTCTGCGATCAGCCTGGAGTCTCTGGCGCTGCGCAGAGGCCTCAAGGGACCTCTGGATCTGTACCCAAGAAGCACGTAGGACGGAAAGGTGATCCTCCACAGCCGGAATATCCTGGGGAGAGAATACCTCCGGTAACACGGCAGGTTGGAACCCATAATTGGCCATGAAGGGAGACGTCCCAGAGGAAGAGTTCACCGCCGTGTTCCTGGCAAACTCAGCCCAAGGCAGGAGGTCAACCCAATTGTCTTGGTGATCGGAGACATAGAAACGAAGGAATTGCTCCAAGGCCTGATTGGATCGTTCTGCGGCCCCATTGGACTGAGGGTGGTAGGCCGAGGAGAAAGAGAGATGAATCCCCAACTGGGAGCAAAAGGCGCGCCAGAACCTGGACACAAACTGACTCCCCCAATCCGACACAATCTCCTTGGGCAAACCGTGCAACCGGAAGACCTCCCTGCCAAAAATCGAGGCCAACTCTTGTGCAGAGGGTAACTTCTTGAGAGGAACACAGTGGCACATTTTGGAAAACCGATCCACTATCATGAGAATGACCGTATGGCCTCGGGATGCAGGGAGGTCCACAATGAAATCCATCCCCAGGTGTGACCATGGACGCTCCCCGGTGGCTATGGGTTGCAAAAGGCCCAACGGAAGGTGCCGAGGGGACTTACTCTGGGCACAAACGGAGCATGCCGCTACATATGCGGCGATGTCGGAACGTAGAGAAGGCCACCAGAACAGACGTGAAACAGCCCAGGACAGCTGATTCTTTCCAGGATGCCCCGCGGCCTTGGAGTTATGGTAGGTTTGCAACAACCGAGTGCGCAACTCCTCAGGCACAAAACACCTGCCGTTGGGTCTCCCAGAGGGAGCACCAGATTGAGCCGCCAAAATCTGCTCACCCAGGGGAGAGGTCAGGCTGGTGCGAATGGCGGCCAGGATCTGATTCGGAGGTATGACCGAAGTCGGAATCGACTCCTCCCCGGACAGCTCGGAGTACTGCCGTGATAAGGCATCCGCTCTGATGTTCTTGGAACCGGGTAGGTAGGAGACCACGTAATTAAAACTGTGACAAGAACAGAGCCCATCTGGCCTGACGTGGTGTCAATCTCTTGGCCTCAGAGAGGTAGGTCAGATTCTTGTGGTCCGTCAGGATGAGAACCGGAACCACCGAGCCCTCGAGCAAGTGCCTCCATTCTTTAAGGGCCTGCACGATGGCCAATAACTCCCTGTCACCAATCTGGTAGTTGCACTCCGCGGAAGACAGTTTCCGGGAGTAAAACCCACAAGGAAGCAGAGGACCCTCTGGTGTTCTACGCTGAGACAGGAGGGCGCCTACTCCCGTCTCAGACGCGTCCACCTCGAGGACAAACGGCAACCCAGGGTTGGGATGCGACAGAATCGGAGCCGACACAAAGGCGGACTTTAGAGCCTCAAAAGCTCGGATGGCCTCGGGCGGCCAGACCTGGGGATTGCTGCCCTTCCTGGTCAGATCCGTGAGAGGCTTGGCTAGCATGGAAAAGTCCCTGATGAACTTCCGATAATAATTGGCGAAGCCCAAAAAGCGCTGCAGGGCACGAAGACCACTGGGCTGGGGCCACTGTAAGACAGCCGAAACCTTCTCAGGATCCATGGAGAACCCCTCAGCGGAAATGATGTAACCTAAGAAGGTTACCTGGGATCGGTGAAATTCGCATTTCTCAAGCTTACCGAACAGCTTGTTCTCTCGTAACCGTTGCAACACTCGTCTGACATCCAGAATGTGGGCCTCCATGGATTCAGAATATACCAAGATGTCATCCAAATAGACCACCACACACTGCTGCAACAGGTCACGGAAAACATCGTTGATGAATTCCTGGAAGACTGCGGGCGCATTGCACAACCCAAAGGGCATAACCAAGGATTCATAATGACCGGTCCTGGTGTTAAACGCGGTCTTCCACTCATCGCCCGCCTTGATCCTTACCAGGTTATATGCCGCCCTCAGGTCGAGTTTGGTAAAGACCGTGGCCCCTTTGAGGCGATCGAACAGCTCAGAAATCAAGGGTATCGGGTAAGCGTTCTTGATCGTGATGCGATTGAGACCCCTGTAATCGATGCAAGGCCTCAACTCACCGCCCTTCTTTTTCACAAAGAAAAATCCAGCCCCTGCCGGGGACGAGGATTTGCGAATGTGTCCGCGTGAAAGCGCCTCCCTCACGTACTCCCCCATGGCCTCATTCTCCGCTACCGACAGTGGATAGACTTTGCCACGAGGCGGAACGGCACCAGATTGTAACTCTATGGCACAATCGTATGGGCGGTGCGGAGGTAGGGCAACCGTACGCACCTTATCGAATACATCCCGGTACTCCTCGTATTCAGGAGGCAACAGAGAGTCCGAGGAAGTACACAGCAACTTGACAGGCCCATGGATGCAACTAGCCCCACACTGCGGTGACCACGAGAGGATCTCGGCCGATTTCCAATCGAAAGTCGGATTATGCTTCTGGAGCCAGGGGTACCCCAAGACCACCGAGTAGTGTGGAGACGAAATAACCTGGAGACAGACCGACTCTCTGTGAACGGCACCAATGGCCATCCCCACTGGAAGGGTCTCATGAGTCACGTGTGGCGGCAGAAGGGGTCTGCCGTCTATCGCCTCAAGAGCCAGTGGGGAACCTCGAGGCTGCAGAGGAATGGAATTGGCGGCAGCGAACACACTATCAATGAACAAACCACCAGCACCAGAGTCCACCAACGCCTGGGTCGTCACCGAGCCCCCGACCCAGGAGAGGACAACAGTAATCAGTGGTTTGTCAACACGGGAAACCGGGGACGAGGAGACTCCACCCAAGATCTGCCCCCGACAGGATCTCAGGTGCGAGCGTTTCCCGGACGGTTCGGGCATGCCAACCGAAAATGCCCACCGAGACCACAGTACATGCATCGGCCCTCGCGTCTCCGGAGTACCCTCTCCCCCTCGGACAGGCGAGCAAACCCCAGCTGCATGGGTTCACCCCCAGACAAGTCATCCCCAGGAGGCGTGGGAGGAGAGGGAGGCACGGGTGGGACAGCAAACGTAGGCGCCAATCTGTTAGAAGACCTCCGCAGGCTCTCCTTAAAAGAAGGTCTCTCCCTGAGTCTGGTGTCAATCAAAATCAGGAAAGAAATAAGAGACTCGAGCTCCACTGGTAGGTCCTTAGCTGCAACCTCATCCTTCAAGGCATCCGAGAGACCATGAGAGAAAGCAGCGACCAGAGCCTCATTATTCCAGCCCACCTCTGCTGCCAGGGTACGAAACTCAATGGCGTATTCAGCTACGGATCGTGAACCCTGTCTGATGGACATAAGGAGCTTCGCAGCAGAGGCAGCACGAGCCGGCACATCGAATACCTTCCGAAGAGAAGCAACAAAACCAGAAAACTCGGCAACCACCGGATTGTTGTTCTCCCATAAAGGGCTGGCCCAGGCCAAGGCCTTGTCCGAGAGCAGCGAGATCAAGAAGCCCACCTTTGATCTCTCAGTAGGAAAGGCATGTGGCAGCAACTCGAAGTAAATGCCCACCTGGTTAAGGAAACCTCGGCACTGAGTTGGCTCTCCCCCAAAGCGCTGTGGAAGGGGGGCAGAACCGGTCATACCCCGAAACACCGCAGGCGCAGCAACAGGTGTCGGGGTAGACTCTGGCGCAACAACCGGAGCGGCAGTAGGAGCGGGCCCAGGAGCGACAACCGACCCATCGGCAACGGAAGCTAAATGAGCCGTGCGTTCAAGCAGGGTTTGCAACGCCACAGCGAACCGACCCAACAGGTGACCCTGCTGATCAAGTCTGGCAACCAGCTGTAGGTAGCGAGGATGGCCCTGTACCGTCAGAATTCATGGATTGGTCCTAATGTCATGGAACCATGAACCAGACGTACAACAAGAGATGAGTGGAAATAAGAAGGCTTTATTGAAAATAAAGCTGTAAGGCAAAAGTCCAAACGGATGGCTAAACCGAAGCAGGGTCTTGCGAAACCAGGGATCAGGAACCAGAAGGGTAGTCAGACGAAGCCAGGATCAGGAACCAGCAGGGTAGTCAGACGAAGCCAGGATCAGGAATCAGCAGGGTAGTCAGACGAAGCCAGGATCAGGAACCAGAAGCAGCAGCAGTCTTAGAAGCATGTGAGCACAGGAGGACCAAGCAAGGAACTGAAGCCACAGACCTCCTATATATATATGAGCTAGGCATCCAGCTCCTCCCAGTGGGAAGGAGGAGCCGCAGGGTGGGAGGCTACAAGAAACCCAGAAACCAAGATGGCCGCCAGCACATGTCAAACGAAGGAGAACAGCAAGGAGGTAAGACCATGACAATAAGCCACAGGGGCCTGATGAGATACACCCAAAGCTATTAAAAGAGCTCAGTGGCGAACTAGCAAAACCATTAACAGATTTATTTAACCAATCACTGGCAACAGGAGTCGTCCCAGAAGATTGGAAATTGACAAATGTTGTGCCCTTTCACAAGAAAGGTAGTAGGGAGGAATCGGGCAACTATAGGCCAGTAAGTCTGATATCAATAGTGGGTAAATTAATGGAAACCATACTTAAACTGCTACAAGAGGACATCGTTTTAAATTAGAGGGGCAAAGGTTTAAAAGTAATATCAGGAAGTATTACTTTACTGAGAGAGTAGTGGATGCATGGAATAGCCTTCCTGCAGAAGTGGTAGCTGCAAATACAGTGAAGAAGTTTAGGCATGCATGGGATAGGCATAAGGCCATCCTTCATATAAGATAGGGCCAAGGGCTATTCACAGTATTCAGTATATTGGGCAGACTAGATGGGCCAAATGGTTCTTATCTGCTGACACATTCTATGTATGTGTGCCTACAGCGCCATCGAGTGACCTTTAGCTGTAAGCACATTGTCTGCCTTATTATAAGCTATGCATATACATTAGGTCACCTGACTTCCTGCTCGCGGGCTTTCTGGGAAAGAGACCGACACCTTCTGCCATTTTCCTTCACCTCTTGGAAAGAGCAGCTGCACATTGCGTGTCTCTTTACTAAAGCATCGTCAGTAAGGGATTAATTAATGTTTTCTTATAAGCTTTGTGTACATTGTGCCGTACATTCAGTTCTTGTATGTAAATTTTTTCTTATAGTTTACCTTATCTACTGCCGGTTAATAAAACCACAGATTACAGAAACAAGTCTCATCTTATTAACTAGTAGAATGGTGATCTCTGCCTGTTGAACTGCATATAGACCCCGTTGGTATGTGTTGTGAGAACAGGACAGTAAACGACGACTTCTAGCAAGAGAGGCACACCTGACTACACAGAAGTCTGTTACGGTCCATGCAATATCTGCAAACAGACACCACAGCAACTTCTATACAGTCCAGTACTGCAAGGGGATAGCTGCTTCAAGCAATGTAGACACATTTTTATTGCATACCGTGACCGCTCTCTAAGCACAGCGACCGACATTCCAAAGCACAGTAGTCTCCACGCAGTTAAGTGTCTTCTTCACCAGCACCATGTCGTGAAACAGAGTATCAAGCTACAGGACAAGATCAAAGAAGGATGGTTCCACCAAGTCGTCTTCCGTTAGCAATGCAGCTGCCATTGCTCGCGCAAAGGCAGAAGCCGCGAGGTCAAAGCAGCCTTTGCCGAACAAGAAATGAAGATGAAAGAAGAAGGCACAGTTAGAGGCTGAGAAAGGAAAGCAACAGGCTTTACTAGAAATGAAAAAGGTCCTCTTAGATGCAAAGCTAGACAAACTCGCCGTAGAGAAAGAAACGGCAGCCTCCATAGCTGAAGCAGAGTTCTTGGAAGCAATGGAATACCTGAAAACTGAAAGTCACTGCAGTGTGCTTAGCCCAGAACTCTGTCAGCAAGATCCTGTACGACGCACTTCAGAGTACGTCCGTCAACACTCTAGACCAAACAGCAATGCTGATCCATTCCCAGTAACCGAAGATGTCACCTATGCCACAGAGGAATCATACCATCCGAAAGAAAGAGTCACGCTCGGAACCCAGTCCTACAAACAAGAGAGCACAGAGCCACGTGACAAAACTCGAGCTAACTTCCCTGCACACCAAGGAAGCCAGCTTCCAGTCCAGCCTGCAGAGCCATCTTATCCCACAAGATGGTATGACATGGGCTGGCCTAAGTCAGAGACTCCATACAGGTATAATCACCCACCGCACTCTTACTGTGACTTCCCACCTCCAACCAACCTAAGTAGTAACCAGAGCGCAACAGACTTTGCCAGGTTCTTTACTAGACAAGAGCTAGTTACAAAGGGACTGGCGAAGTTCAATGATTGCCCTGAAAACTATAGAGCATGGCGGGTCTCCTTTTATAACATTACAAAAGACTTGGGTCTGTCATGTAGTGAGGAGATAGACTTCCTTGTAGATTGGCTTGGAAAAGACTCTGTAGAACATGCCAAGAGAATCAGGGATATTAATATAAACTACCCAAAGACTGGCCTAAAAATGATCTGGGATAGACTTGATGAATGTTATGGTTCTGCAGAGATCATAGAGGATGCGTTGTTTAAAGGAATTGACAAATTCCCTAAAATATCTAGCAAATGTTTTCAGAAACTTAGGGATTTAAGTGATCTACTGATGGATTTAAAGGTTGCCAAAGCCAAGGGGATTTACCGGGGCTTGCTTTCCTTGAAACTACCACAAGTGTCAAGCTAATGTATTAAAGCTTCCCCACAACCTGCAGGAGAAATGGGTCTCCCACGGGTCAAGGTACAAACATACCTACAATTTGCCATTCCCTCCCTTCAGTGTGTTTGTCAACTTTGTAAGGCTAGAAGCTAATATTCGTAATGACCTTAGCTTTGATCTATCACAGTCTTGTGTCACTCCCTATGACCACAGACCACACAAAGGATCAGTGGCAATGCAGTCAAGGATCCTGGTAAGCAGTGCCATCTACAAAAGAAGCCACACCCTCTTCTGAAGTGCAGAGCCTTTAGAGAAATGTCCATAGGAGATTGCAAAGCCTTCTTCAAGGGGAACCACATTTGCTACAAGTGCTGCTCATTAACATCACATATTGCCAAAGACTGTCAGGTTAGTTTAAAATGCACAGAATGCAACAACTCAGATAACAACACGGCCTTATATCCTGGGCCTTTCCCATGGACCTTATCACAGAGTAACAGCGCCAGAGAGCATGGCACTCTGAAGCTAACCCATCAGCAGTTACTTCACAATGCACTGAAGTCTGCAAAGGACTCATAGGCGGCAGGTCCTGCTAAAAAATCTGCCTAGCGAAAGTATACCCAAAGGGTTGCATAGACAAAGCCATCAATGTTTACGCCATCCTAGATGACCAAAGTAACGCGTCCCTAGCCAAATCTTCTTTCTTTGACATTTTCAACATTAAAGGGCCCAACACTCCTTATTCTCTAAAGACTTGTGCAGGTACTGTAAAAACAGGGGGGAGGAGAGCTAGTGGCTACCTGATTGAGTCCATAGATGGTAACATGTGTCTTTCCTTACCAACTATTACTGAATGTAACAAAATCCCTTATAATAGACACGAGATCCCTACACCAAAGGTAGCCATGCACCACCCCCATTTAGAGCGTATAGCCCATCTCTTACCAGAACTCGATCGTAACGCTCAGATAATCCTACTCCTAGGAAGAGATATCTTATAAATTCATAAAACCAGAGAACAGATTGATGGCCCACATCATGCTCCTTATGCCCAAAGGCATCACCTAGGATGGGTCATAATAGGGGATGTCTGCTTAGGAAGCATACACAAACCAACTTCCATTAATAGCATGCTTACAAGCACATTCGATAATGGACGTCCCTCTATCTTCCAACCATGTAAAAACAACTTCCTTATAAAGGAATTCCCACACAGTACTTACCTACCTTGTTCTTTCATATACTCTTTAGACCACAACATAGCTTGTGACAGTGACAAAGACCTCCTAGGTTGCTCAGTGTTCCAAAAGACCAAGGAGGACAATCAGGTAGCAATGTCCCATGAAGACAGATTGTTTTAGAGACCATGCAATGAGAGACATTCGCTAAGGAACCCTACTGCATCAATATAAAAAAAACCTGTGTCGAAAGACAGTGTGTTAGTGAAGTTCGATCCAGTCCTCAACGAGAATGGTCTGCTAAGAGTGGGAGGGCGGCTTAAAGAAGCCAAATTAGGGTTCAATGAGAAACATCCTATCATAATACCTGGTCATCATCATGTAGCTTCCTTGCTCGTAGAGCACTACCACAGTAAGATAAAACACCAGGGCCGACTATTTACCGAAGGAGCTTTATGAGCTGCTGGACTGTGGGTTGTTGGTGCAAAAAGGTGTATTAACAAGTGTATCTTTAAATGTATCACTTGCCACAAGCTATGGGGGAGTTTACAAACACAAAAAATGGCCAATCTCACGTCTGACAGGCTTAGCATGGACCCTCCATTTACTAATGTTGGTCTTGACGTGTTTGGTCCCTGGTCTGTTATCACACGTTAAACTAGAAGTAGCTATGCTAGCTCCAAGTGATGGGCAGTCATTTTCAGTTGTATGTCCATCTGAGCCATCCACATTGAAGTTATTGAGTTTATGGACACTACTAGCTTCATAAATGCCCTCAGGCACTTTATCGCAATCGGATGTCCTGTAAAACAAATACGCTCTGACAGAGGCACAAACTTTGTTGGAGCTGCTAGTGAGCTAAAGATTCTCTCCAACCTGGATAGTAACAGTGTAAAAAGATTTCTTAGTGAGCAAGGATGCACTTGGATTTTCAATTCCCCTTCTCACATGGGAGGAGCTTGGGAAAGAATGATTGGCATAGCCCGCCGAATCTTGAACGCTATCTTCCTACAAGTGGGCAATGCTAGACTCTCTTACAACCTTTATGGCCGAAGTATCAGCCATTATCAATGCCAGACCCTTGGCTCCGATATCAAATCACCCAGGAGATCCAATACTGCTTACGCCTGCCTTTCTACTTACCCAAAAGACTGGTATAGTGAATGCTCCTTCTGGAGAGTTTGGCACCAAAGATCTCTACAAAGCCAGTGGAGACAAGTGCAAGGTCTTGCCGATACTTTCTGGAATAATTGGAAGAAGCAAAATCTTCCTACTTTACACATAAGATCCAAATAGCACACAGTTAGGCCCAACCTGAAACCTGGTGACATTGTTCTTGTTAAAGACTCTCAGGCTCAAAGAAATCATTGGCCTTTGGGCCTCATTACTAAAGTATTCCCAATTGAAGACGGATGTGTCTGTAAAGTTGAGGTCAAGATTGGTAAGGGATTAATTAATGTTTTCTTATAAGCTTTGTGTACATTGTGCTGTACATTCAGTTCTTGTATGTTAATTGTATGTTTTTCTTATAGTTTACCTTATCTACTGCCGGTTAATAAAACCACAGATTACAGAAACAAGTCTCATCTTATTAACTAGTAGAATGGTGATATCTGCCTGTTGAACTGCATATAGACTCCGTGGGTACATGTTGTGAGAACAGGACAATGGCTCTTATGATTTTATGAGTCTAACAAGACCAAACCTGACACTGCTGAGGCCTGTGGTTCTCCAGGATGGCTTAAAGCTGGCTTTTCAGCCTTCCAAAGGCACAAGAACATACTGTTTGATAGCTTCGTGATCGCACTGGTCCACAGAGGTTGAATCCAGCCTTAGCCAGTGCAGAATATGGCTACGACCAGAGATATGAAAAATGACTATGTTTGAGTCCCTCAAAGGTTCAATATGTCGCTTTCCCATCTCTCTCTGGTCATCCACAGTGCCCGCCCCTTTAACAGTGACCTCCACTGCAGCTGCCCCTTTAATAGTGGCCCCGACCCTCTTAACAGTGACCTCCACAGCGCCCTGCCCATTTAAGGCTAGGGCTACATGACGACATGTGTCGCACGACATTTTGTCGTACCAATGTCGCACAACAATTTTTATAATGATAGGCTATGGTGTAGCACTGCGACACGCGACATGCTGCGACTGCGACATGACAGTCACAAAAAATCCATCCAAGATGGATGCATGTAGCAGTGTAGTTGATCCCTATGTGTCGTGTGACTTATTGTTGTTGTGTAGCCCTAGCCTAAAGCTGACCTACAGCAGTGAAGAAAAATGGCTGGATTGTTATGTAAACTTGGAGTAAAACTGTGTGTATGTGGAGACTAAGGGCCTGTAAGCTTCTATTGGCTGATAAGGGACATGTGACCGTGTGTATGGCAGTTGGGATATGAGTGAAAGACTTGCAGACTTCTATTGGCTAATGCAGGTCATATTTTGGGAATATCTCAGGAACGGTACATACTAGAGAGCTGATACCCGGTCTAAAACCTTCTCAGACACTTAATGTACCTGTGTGCCAAATTTGCTTAAGATCGCTCCAGTCATTTGGTCGCGAATAAAGAACAGACAGACAGAAACTCCTTTTTATATATATAATGAGACTAGCAGAAGGACCTGGCTTCGCACGGGTATATTTCATCTATTTTATTTTATGTTTCCGTATATCGTAAAAAAATATCAACAGTTTCCCCCATAACAGTGACCTCTACAGAGCCTGCACCTTTAACTGTGACTTTCACTGTGACCGCGCCTTTAACTGTGACTTTCAATGTGACCGCCCCTTTAACTGTGACCGCCCCTTTAACTGTGACTTTCACTGTGACCGCCCGTTTACCAGTGACTGTCACAGTGACCGCCCCTTTAACAGTGACTTTCACAGTGACTTCCTGCTCGCAGGGCTTTCTGGGAAAGAGACAGGCACCTTCTGCCATTGTATGTTCATTTTTTCTTATAGTTTACCTTATCTACTGCCGGTTAATAAAACCACAGATTACAGAAACAAGTCTCATCTTATTAACTAGTAGAATGGTGATATCTGCCAGTTGAACTGCACATAGACTCCGTGGGTACATGTTGTGAGAACAGGACAACGACCCTTATGTTTTTACGAGTCTAACAAGACCAAACCTGACACTGCTGGGGCTTGTGGTTTTCCAGGACGGCTTAAAGCTGGCTTTTCAGCCTTCCAAAGGCACAAGCACATGCTGTTTGATATCTTCGTGATCGCACTGGTCCACGGAGGTTGAATCCGGCCTTAGCCAGTGCAGAATATGGCTACGACCAATATGTCGCTTTCCCATCTCTCTCTGGTCCCCTGCTGGGACTGTAGTCAGAATGTCTGACTAATGTTATCCCAGTATCCAGTATTTTACGATGAGCCTCGGCAGGGGTGCTTTTGAAGCTACCATCTTTATCTTTATGAAGTGTCATTTTCAATTACTAGGACACAGCTCCAAGCAAGGGAATATTTCTCTTTTAAAGCAGAATAAAGGGGGCCTCTAGGCCTGTGAGTGTGTGTGTATTTAAAAAGGGGACTCTACTTGGGGTACCCTCGTCACAGAGTAGACACCTCAAAAACCAAGAAAGATCTATGGCTCCTCCTGCTTCCTCTTCTGCTGCAGTCTCGGCCTCTTCTTCCCCCTCTGGAGTGACAGTGGCACCTACCACCCCGCAAGCAAAGGATGTGGCAGCAATGCCACCACTTTGGTCACCAAGTATCTCTACAATGTCCCATGGAAGCGTTCAGCTGTCTATCTCCCAAACACTGGAGAGAAAGAGGAAGTACCCCCCTACCCACCCGTGATCCCTGGCCCTGAAAGCCAGCAATTCAAAATTCCTGGCCTTTGAAATGCTGTCATTCAGTCTGGTGGACACAGACAGTTTTAAGAATTTGATGGCGGTCGCTGTCCCACAGTACGTTGTCTCCAGCCGCCACTACTTTTCCAGACGAGCCATCCCTTCCCTGCACAACCAAGTGGAGGACAAAATCAGGTGCATAAAAGAACATCGAAAGTTGATAGAGAAGATATCCAATTGGATGGTGGACATCACAGGGACTTGCGACATGGTGGAGCAGTATGTGTGCACACACCTACACGTACTGACTGATGGGTCTGCCCCCTTCAACTTCTGGGTCTCCAAATTGGGCACATGGCCTTTACGCCTTGGAGGTGCTAGCCTGCCCTGCAGCCAGTGTATTGTCTTAATGTTTGTTTAGCACGGCAGGAGGGGGTTATCACAGACAAGGGCAGCCGTCTATCCACAGTCAATGTGTACAAGCTCACATTCATTAAAATGAACCAGGCAGGGATCCCACAGGACTTGTCAATACCATGTGCAGAATAGATATGTATACCGGCCTCGCCCAGCCATTGTTGTACTCCAGCACACTTTCTCTGTTTTATTTTTTATATTTCCCAAAGTTTTGGGGTCTACCCAAATTTGAACAAAATAAAAAAAATAAAAAATAAAAAACAAAACCAAAAACCAGTGTTGGCTACCTCCTCCTCCACCGCCGCTTCCACCTACACCGCCACATCCACCGCCTCCTCGACCTTCTACTCCATATGTACTTCCTCCTCCTAGATCAAGATATTTTTTTTAATTTTTTTAACGTATTTTATGTTCTTTGAAGTCATTTCCCTATCCACATTTGTTTGCAGAGCACTTGCCATGCTCTTAACCACATTTTGCTGCCTTTTGCAGCCCTCTAGCCCTTTCCATGACTTTTTTAGAGCCATTGTAATGCTCCAAAGTTCGTGTTGGGACCTCAAAGAGGTTCGGGGTCCCGAACTCGAACTTTTTTGCGAAGTTCGGCCGAACCGGGCGAACCCGAACATCCATGTGTCCACTCAACTCTACTAGGCAGTTAAAGCAAAGTGCACCCCCGCCATTACACACATAGGCCCTGATTTATTTAAGGTCCCTCTGTACCAGACATTTGTCCATCCAGTTCGGCCTGTCATCCTGCAAGTTGATCCAGAGGAAGGCAAAAAAACCCTGTGAGGTAGAAGCCAATTTTCCTCACTTTAGGGGAATAAAAAATTCCTTCCCGACTCCAATCAGGCAATCAGAATAAATCCCTGGATCAACGACCCCTCTCTAGTAGCTATAGCCTGTAATATTATTACACTCCAGAAATACATCCAGGCCCCTCTTGAATTCCTTTATTGTACTCACCATCACCACCTCCTCAGGCAGAGAGTTCCATAGTCTCACTGCTCTTACCGTAAAGAATCCTTTTCTATATTTGTGTACAAACCTTCTTTTCTCCAGACGCAGAGGATATCCCCTCGTCACAGCCACAGTCCTGGGGGTAAATAGATGACGGGATAGATTTCTGTACTGACCCCTGATATATTTATACATATTAATTAGATCTCCTCTCAGTCGTCTTTTTTCTAAAGTGAATAACCCTAATTTTGATAATTTTTCAGGGTACTGTAGTTGCCCCATTCCAGTTATTACTTAAGTTGACCTCCTCTGGACCCTCTCCAGCTCTGCTATGTCTGCTTTGTTCACTGGAGCCCAGAACTGTACACAGTACTCCATGTGTGGTCTGACTAATGATTTGTAAAGTGGTAGGACTATGTTCTCATCACGGGCATCTATGCCTCTTTTGATGCAACCCATTATCTTATTTGCCTTGGCAGCAGCTGCCTGACACTGTTTTTTGCAGCTTAGTTTGCTGTTTATTAAAATTCCTAGATATTTTTCCATGTCAGTGTTACCGAGTGTTTTACCATTTAATAAGTACGGGTGACTTGCATTATTCCTTCCTATGTGCATAACTTTACATTTGTCAGTGTTAAACCTCATCTGCCACTTATCTGCCCAAGCCTCCAATCTATCCAGATCCCTCTGTAGTAGTATACTGTCCTCTTCAGTGTAAAATACTTTACACAGTTTAGTGTCATCTGCAAAAATTGATATTTTACTATGCAAGCCTTCTACAAGATCATTCACATACCATTCACATGTTACCATACAGGTCAGTTATTGGCTGAGCTGTCACATAAATGACAGACGTGACGTCATCACTTCCAATCCAATTACCAAGTGACTGAAGCTTTTATCTTGGTTTATAAGACTGTCTGCTCCCCTGAAGTTTTTCAAAACTCTCGGACAACCCCCATAAAAGGGATTGTCCAGGACTTTTTTTTCTAAATGTACACCTGCCCCTGCGCCGACGGGGCCGCATGAACTGTTGCAGCCAATCACGGGCCTCAGTGGTGACGTGTCCCCAGGTGGCACATAACCCAGCAGTAACATGCTGCTCAGAGACACGTCACCATTGAGGCCAGTCAAAGTTTTATAATGATACTAGCAGAAGGAGCCGGCTTTGCACGGGTTTATTTCATCTATTTCATTTAATGTTTCTGTGTGTCATTAAAAGATATCGACAGTATCTATCCCCCTTAACAGTGAACTCCACAGCCCCTCACCCCTTAAAGAGGACCTTTCATGGGTCCAAACATTATAAACTAAGTATCAGGACATGTAGGGCATAGTGCAGGGATCTAACTGCACTTACTATTTTTCCTGGGCGCCGCTCCGTTCGCCCGCTGTGGCCCCTGTTGTATTCTCCCGCCTGGTATGCTAATCGGAACAATGAGAAGGAGACAGAGTCTCTCTCCGTGGGCGTCTCCTTCTCCATGGCTGTAGCGCTGTCTAATCTCAGCGGAGAGCATCACAGCCAGGAAGAAAAAAACTCACCTTCTCCATGGCTGTGACGCTCTCTGCTGCAATGGACAGCGCTACAGCTAGGGAAGGAGACTCCCACGGAAAAAGACTCAGTCTCCATCTCATTTCTCCGATGCTTAAATTAACATACCAGGTGGAAGAGTACAATGAAGGCCACAGTGGGCAAACTTAGCGGAGCCCAGAAAATATAGTAAGTGCAGTTAGATCCCTGCACTATGCTCTACATATCCTGATACTTAGTTTATAATGTCTGGACACTTGAAAGGTCCTCTTTAACACTGATCCCCCCACAGTGCCCCACCTCCTTAAAATGGGACCTCCTCAGGGGCCCGCCCCCTTAACAGTGACCTCCACAGCGCCCTGCCCATTTAAGGCTAGGGCTACATGACGACATGTGTTGCACAACATTTTGTCGTACCAATGTGGCACAACAATTTTTATAATGATAGGCTATGGTGTAGCACTGCGACATGCGACATGCTGCGACTGCGACATGACAGTTGCAAAAAATCCATCCAAGATGGATGCATGTAGCAGTGTAGTTGTTCCCTATGTGTCGTGTGACTTATTATTGTCGTTTAGCCCTAGCCTAAAGCTGACCTACAGCAGTGAAGAAAAATGGCTGTATTGTTATGGAAACAGAGTAAAACTGTGTGTATGTGGAGACTAAGGGCCTGTAAGCTTCTATTGGCTGATAAGGGACATGTGACCGTGTGTATGGCAGTTGGGATATGAGTGAAAGACTTGCAGGCTTCTATTGGCTAATGCAGGTCATATTTTGGGAATATCTCAGGAACGGTACATACTAGAGAGCTGAGACCCGATCTAAAACCTTCTCGGACACTTAATGTACCTGTGTGCCAAATTTGGTTAAGATCGCTCCAGTCATTTGGTCACGCATAAAGAACAGACAGACAGAAACTCCATTTTATATATATAAGAGACTAGCAGAAGGACCCAGCTTTACACGGGTATATTTCATCTATTTTATTTTATGTTTCCATGTGTCGTAAAAAAAAATCAACAGTTTCCACCATAACAGTAAACCTCTACAGTGCCTGCCCCTTTTACTGTGACTTTCACTGTGTCCGCCCCTTTAACTGTGACTTTCACTGTGACCGCCCCTTTAACTGTGACTTTCATTGCGACCACCCCTTTAACTGTGACCACCCGTTTAACAGTGACTGTCACAGTGACCGCCCCTTTAACAGTGACTTTCACAGTGACCGCCCCTTTAACAGTGACCGCCCCCTTAGCAGTGACTTTCACAGTGGCCGCCCCTTTAACTATGACTTTTACAGTGACCGCCCCTTTAACTGTGACTTTTACTGTGACCGCCCCTTTAACTGTGACTGCCCCCTTAACAGTGACTTTTACAGTGACCGCCCCTTTAACTGTGACTATTACAGTGACCGCCCCTTTAACTGTGACTTTCACAGTGACCGCCCCTTTAACAGTGACTGCCACCTTAACAGTGACTTTCACAGTGGCCGCCCCATTAACTGTGACTTTTACAGTGACCACCCCTTTAACTGTGACTTTCACAGTGACCGCCCCTTTAACTGTGACTTTCACAGTGACCACCCCTTTTACTGTGACTTTCACTGTGACTGCCCCTTTAACTGTAACTGCCCCTTTAATTGTGATTTTCACTGTCACCACCCCTTTAACTGTGACCGCCCCTTTAACTGTCACTTTCACCACCCCTTTAACTGTGACTTTCACAGTGACCGTCCATTTAAGTGTGGCTTTTACTGTGACCGCCCCTTTAACTGTGACTTTCACAGTGACCGCCCCTTTAACCGCCTCTGGACCGCCTAACGCAGGATCGCGTTCCGGAGGCGGCTGTCTCAGGCAGACTCACGCATCTACGCGTCATAACGCGCGCACACAGGAACCGCAGGTAAGCGATAGGATCTACAGCCTGCCAGCGGCGATCGTTCACTGGCAGCTGTTTTTTTTAACCCCTAACAGGTATATTAGATGCTGTTTTGGTCCTCTGGGGGTCCCTTTTGCAGGGATCGACCAACCGGAGGACAAAGGCAGCTCTGTAACAAGTAGCACCAAGCACCACACTACACTACACCCCCCCCCCTGTCACTTATTAACCCCTTATTAACCCCTGATCACCCCATATAGACTCCCTGATCACCCCCCTGTCATTGATCACCCCCCAGTAAGGCTCCATTCAGACGTGTGTATGTGTTTTACGGATCCACGGATCCATGGATCGGATCCCCATATAGACTCCCTGATCACCCCCTGTCATTGATCACCCCCCTGTAAGGCTCCATTCAGACGTCCATATGTGTTTTGCAGATCCGCGGATCCACGGATCGGATCCGCAAAACACATACGGACGTCTGAATTGAGCCTTCCAGGGGGGGTGATCAGGGAGTCTATATGGGATGATCACCCCCCTGTAAGGCTCCATTCAGACGTCCATATGTGTTTTACAGATCCACGGATCCATGGATCGGATCCGCAAAACACATACGGAGGTCTGAATGGAGCCTTCCATGGGGGTGATCAATGAAAGGGGGGTGATCACCCCATAAAGACTCCCTGATCACCCCCCTGTCATTGATCACCCCCCTGTAAGGCTCCATTCAGACGTGTGTATGTGTTTTACGGATCCACGGATCCATGGATCGGATCCGCAAAACACATACGGACGTCTAAATGGAGCCTTACAGGGGGGTGATCAATGACAGGGGGGGTGATCACCCCATATAGACTCCCTGATCACCCCCTGTCATTGATCACCCCCCTGTAAGGCTCCATTCAGACGTCTATATGTGTTTTGCGGATCCGATCCATGGATCCGTGGATCTGCAAAACACATACGGACCTCCGAATGGAGCCTTACAGGGGGGTGATCAATGACAGGAGGGTGATCAGGGAGTCTATATGGGGTGATCACCCCCCTGTCATTGATCACCCCCCTGTAAGGCTCTATTCAGACGTCCGTATGTGTTTTGCGGATCCGTGGATCCGCAAAACACAGACACCGCGGATCCGCAAAACACATACGGATGTCTGAATGGAGCCTTACAGGGGGGTGATCAATGACAGGGTGGAGATCACCCCGTATAGACTCCCTGATCACCCCCCTGTCATTGATCACCCCCTGTAAGGCTCCATTTAGATATTTTTTTGGCACAAGTTAGCGGAAATTGATATTTTTTTACTTACAAATTCTCATATTCCACAAACTTGTGTCAAAAAATAAAATCCCACATGAGCTCACCATACCCCTCACGGAATCCAAATGCGGATTTTTTTTTAGACATTTACAGACGTGGACAAAATTGTTGGTACCCTTTGGTCAATGAAAGAAAAAGTCACAATGGTCACAGAAATAACTTTAATCTGACAAAAGTAATAATAAATTAAAATTCTATAAATGTTAACCAATGAAAGTCAGACATTGTTTTTCAACCATGCTTCAACAGAATTATGTAAAAAAATAAACTCATGAAACAGGCATGGACAAAAATGATGGTACCCCTAACTTAATATTTTGTTGCGCAACCTTTTGAGGCAATCACTGCAATCAAACGCTTCCTGTAACTGTCAATGAGACATCTGCACCTCTCAGCAGGTATTTTGGCCCACTCCTCATGAGCAAACTGCTCCAGTTGTGTCCGGTTTGAAGGGTGCCTTTTCCAGACTGCATGTTTCAGCTCCTTCCAAAGATGCTCAATAGGATTGAGGTCAGGGCTCATAGAAGGCCACTTTAGAATAGTCCAATTTTTTCCTCTTAGCCATTCTTGGGTGTTTTTAGCGGTGTGTTTTGGGTCATTGTCCTGTTGCAAGACCCATGACCTGCGACTGAGACCAAGCTTTCTGACACTGGCTAGTACATTTCTCTCTAGAATTCCTTGATAGTCTTGAGATTTCATTGTACCCTGCACAGATTCAAGACACCCTGTGCCAGACGCAGCAAAGCAGCCCCAGAACATAACAGAGCCTCCTCCATGTTTCACAGTAGGGACAGTGTTCTTTTCTTGATATGCTTCATTTTTTCGTCTGTGAACATACAGCTGATGTGCCTTGGCAAAAACTTCGATTTTTGTCTCATCTGTCCACAGGACATTCTCCCAGAAGCTTTGTGGCTTGTCAACATGTAGTTTGGCATATTCCAGTCTTGCTTTTTTATGATTCGTTTTCAACAATGGTGTCCTCCTTGGTCGTCTCCCATGTAGTCCACTTTGGCTCAAACAACGACGGATGGTGCGATCTGACACTGATGTTCCTTGAGCATGAAGTTCACCTTGAATCTCTTTAGAAGTCTTTCTAGGCTCTTTTGTTACCATTCGGATTATCCGTCTCTTAGATTTGTCATCAATTTTCCTCCTGCGGCCACGTCCAGGGAGGTTGGCTACAGTCCCATGGATCTTAAACTTATGAATAATATGTGCAACTGTACTCACAGGAACATCTAGTTGCTTGGAGATGGTCTTATAGCCTTTACCTTTAACATGCTTGTCTATAATTTTCTTTCTGATCTCTTGAGACAGCTCTTTCCTTTGCTTCCTCTGGTCCATGTCGAGTGTGGTACACACCATATCACCAAACAACACAGTGATTACCTGGAGCCATATATATAGGCCCAATGGCTGATTACAAGGTTGTAGACACCTGTGATGCTAATTAGTGGACACACCTTGAATTAACATGTCCCTTTGGTCACATTATGTTCTGTGTTTTCTAGGGGTACCATCATTTTTGTCCATGCCTGTTTCATGAGTTTATTTTTTTACATAATTCTGTTGAAGCATGGTTGAAAAACAATGTCTGACTTTCATTGGTTAACATTTATAGAATTTTAATTTATTATTACTTTTGTCAGATTAAAGTTATTTCTGTGACCATTGTGACTTTTTCTTTCATTGACCAAAGGGTACCAACAATTTTGTCCACGTCTGTATATTCCAGACGTCTTCTCACGCTTTAGGGCCCCTAAAATGCCAGGGCAGTATAAATACCCCACATGTGACCCCATTTCGGAAAGAAGACACCCCAAGGTATTCCGTGAGGGGCATATTGAGTCCATGAAAGATTTAAATTTTTGTCCCAAGTTAGCGGAAAGGGAGACTTTGTGAGAAAATACAAAAAAAAGATCAATTTCCGCTAGTTCTATGAACTCGCCATGCCCCTCATTGGATACCTTGGGGTGTCTTCTTTCCAAAATGGGGTCACATGTGGGGTATTTATACTGCCCTGGCATTTTAGGGGCCCGAAAGCGTGAGAAGAAGTCTGGGATCCAAATGTCTAAAAAATGCCCTCCTAAAACGAATTTGGGCCGCTTTGCGCATCTAGGCTGCAAAAAAGTGTCACACTTGTGGTAACGCCGTACTCAGGAGTAGTTGGGGAATGTGTTTTGGGTGTCATTTTACATATACCCATGCTGGATGAGAGAAATATCTTGGTCAAATGCCAACTTTGTATAAAAAAATGGGAAAAGTTGTCTTTTGAAAGATATTTCTCTCACCCAGCATGGGTATATGTAAAATGACACCCCAAAACACATTCCCCAACTTCTCCTGAGTACGGCGATACCAGATTTGTGACACTTTATTGCAGCCTAGGTGGGCAAAGGGGCACACATTCCAAAGAGCACCTTTCGGATTTCGCAGGCCATTTTTTACACATTTTGATTGCAAACTACTTCTCACACATATGGGCCCCTAAATTGCCAGGGCAGTATAACTACGCCACAAGTGAACCATTTTGGAAAGAAGACACCCCAAGGTATTCCGTGAGGGGCATGGCGAGTTCCTAGAATTTTTTTTTTTTTTTGTCGCAAGTTAATGGAATATGAGACTTTGTAAGGAAAAAAAAAAATCATCATTTTCCGCTAACTTGTGACAAAAAAAAATAATTCTAGGAACTCGCCATGCCCCTCACGGAATACCTTGGGGTGTCTTCTTTCCAAAATGGGGTCACTTGTGGCGTAGTTATACTGCCCTGGCAATTTAGGGGCCCATATGTGTGAGAAGTAGTTTGCAATAAAAATGTGTTAAAAATGGCCTGCGAAATCCGAAAGGTGCACTTTGGAATATGTGCCCCTTTGCCCACCTTGGCTGCAAAACAGTGTCACACATCTGGTATCGCCGTACTCAGGAGAAGTTGGGGAATGTGTTTTGGGGTGTCATTTTACAAATAACCATGCTGGGTGAGATAAATATTTTGGTCAATTACCAACTTTGTATAAAAAAATTGGAAAAGTTGTCTTTTGCCAAGATATTTCTCTTACCCAGCATGGGTATATGTAAAATGACAAACCAAAACACATTCCCCAACTTCTCCTGAGTACGGCGATTTCAGATGTGTGACACTTTTTTGCAGCCTAGGTGGGCAAAGGGGCGCATATTCCAAAGTGCACCTTTCAGATTTCACCGGTCATTTTTTACAGATTTTGATTGCAAACTACTTCTCACACATAAGGGCCCCTAAATTGCCAGGGCAGTATAACTACGCCAAAAGTGACCCCATTTTGGAAAGAAGACACCCCAAGGTATTTTGTGATGGGCATAGTGAGTTCATGGAAGTTTTTATTTTTTGTCACAAGTTAGTGGAATATGAGACTTTGTAAGAAATAAAAAATATAAAACCATCATTTTCCGCTAACTTGTGACGAAAAATAAAAAGTTCTATGAACTCACTATGCCCATCAGTGAATACCTTAGGGTGTCTACTTTCTGAAATGGGGTCATTTGTGGGTGTTTTCTACTGTCTGGGCATTGTAGAACCTCAGAAAACATGACAGGTGCTCAGAAAGTTAGAGCTGCTTCAAAAAGCGGAAATTCAAATTTTTGTACCATAGTTTGTAAACACTATAACTTTTACCCAAACCATTTTTTTTTTTGCCAAAACATAATTTTTTTTATCAAAGACATGTAGAACAATAAATTTAGCGAAAAATTTATATATGGATGTCGTTTATTTTTTCAAAATTTTACAGCTGAAAGTGAAAAATGTCATTTTTTTTAAATCGTAAAATTTCGAATAATAACAAAAAAAGTAAAAATGTCAGCAGCAATGAAATAGCACCAAATGAAAGCTCTATTAGTGAGAAGAAAAGGAGGTAAAATTCATTTGGGTGGTAAGTTGCATGACCGAGCAATAAACGGTGAAAGTAGTGTAGTGCAGCAGTGTAAAAAGTGGCCTGGTCATTAAGGGGGTTTCAGCTAGTGGGGTTGAAGTGGTTAAAGGATCCAGAACATTCAAAATCAGTCAGTAAAGGTTTTGCTTTGTGCAGTATTAGGTTACCTCGTTATACCAAGAGAAGGAAACTGTGTGTTGGACACCTTACTCTAGTGGGCAGGAACCTCGAGGAAACTGTTATATGTTTTGTCCATGTATGTCAATTTATGTAAATTCATGCAGCACTTTGTATTTATTGGATACCCCGAGCTGATTCCTCCACCCTCTTAGCATACGCCGAGGACGGCTTCACTCAAAGTAAGCGGGTATGTAACATCCTGAAGTATGTCATTAAACTTCTGTCACGCTGCTTCATAACATGTTAAGTGTATATGTATTATCATCTTGTGTAATCTTGCTCTACATTTTCCATTATATTTATTTTCTATGCCTGTTTTATATAATTGCTGTAATTTTCCATGTACATCAGCAGGTTGCAGCAATGTGCAGGCAGTTCATGGTTAGTTAGTATATCTAGACTGGAATAGTCCATTACAGTGTAGGCTCCCCTGTGTGAGCAGAAGTGGGACCTTCCCATGTCCTGTCTTATGAGGAGGAGAGGGACGTGTAGTCAGTGTACAGCCAGCCCCTGCTGGGGTAGGTTGTGTTAGTAGGAGTTCCCAGAACCAGGGATCCAAACCCCGGGTCCCGCCTCGGCTGAGGCCAGGATCCATCTTCCCAGCTTGAGCTATCAGCCTCAGCTGGTCGACAAGAGAAGCAGCCATCTCCAGCTTCCAGGAAGAAGCATACCCTGTGAGCCAAGGTGTGAGTATTTATCCCAAGTCCAGGAGAAGCCAAATTCCTCCTCAGCTAGTCAGGCCCATTACAAAGCAGACTACAGACAGAGCAGAAGATAGATACCTGCCAGATCTACTAGGCATATGACAAGAAGCAGAATATATATATAAATTCCTGCCACATATCGCCAATACCTGCTGGGACCCAAGACTAAAGCTGTTACTCATATGGATTTATGCTGCACCCATTAAGTAAAGACGAGTTGGATCGTATCTCCTGTCTGGATCTCAATTATTCCACCATAACTCCTATTAACAACACTCATTTTATTGCAAGTGAGCCAGGATCCAGGAGTCCAGTCGTACCAAGGTAGGAGACACCTTTGACACTACCATATCTGCTATACAGAGACATTATCCCCCTCTGGCATTCCTCACCTGGTACGTGAGTGATAGCATCTTAAAGGGCCCTGCTACAGTACCTGCACAAGCTGCAATTGGCATCACAAACTATTACACTTATATACTGACCCACTGCATAGCTGACCCACTGTACCGGTGTCCTGCTCATTGCATATTTGCATTATAATTTACAACAGTTTCTGCTATAAATGATCCGTCAGATTGCAGAGGTCGCAGCCTCCTAATAAGCCACAGCCACACTGAAGACAGCAGCATAAAAAATCTCAAAATGTGGCAACATTTTTGTGCAATTCAAGTACCAGCATTTTCTTGAAGGTAGCGGAAGGTAACTAGTTATTCATCCTAAAGCAGATTATGAAAACACAAGACAATGTCTCATGTTTGCCTCAAGTTTCTGAGATTGCTCAATAGCAGAGAGTACAAGAAACACTGAACTTTTCAGCCCACCTGCAATAAGACAATTTCAGTAAGCTTTCCAGTAAACTTCACGTGGAGTCAGACAGGGCCGGGACAAGGTATTTTGGTGCTCTAGCCAGTCGGGTTGAGCGAACTCGAACTGTAAATTTCGGTTTCATACCGAACTTTAGGATTTTTGGACCCCAAACCCGAACATTTCAGTAAAAGTTTGAGTCGGTGTTCGGCAATTTTAATGGCACTTTTTTATAGGTTGCAGGGCAGCCAATCAACAAGCGTTTAACTCGTGTGCCCTTAGAAGCCATCACAGCCATGCCTACTAATGGCATGGCTGTGATTGGTCAGCAGCATGTGACCCAGCCTCCCAGCTGGAGTCACGTAGCGCCACACGTCACTCTGCTCTTACTAGTATAGGGATAGGATGCTGCTGCTGTGAGGGAGAGAATAGGAAAGAATCTATCTGAGATCAGAACTTGTTGTTAAGGCCTCATGCACACGACCGTTGTGTGCATCTGTGAAAAAACACGGAGGCACACAAGATTGTCAACCGCGTCCGTGATCCGTGTCCGTTTTTTCCTATCATTTTGAAGGCAAACTTGACTTAGATGTCTTTTTTCACTTTTCTGGTCTGGTGATCCTCCTAAAAGCAAGGAAGACACACGGAAGAAAAAACGGACACGGATCACGGAACAACGAAACCCCATTTTGCTGTCGTGTGCATGAGGCCTAACTCTGCGATCTAAAGTGCTTTTATTTTTGTATTTCTTTTGTGTGTGTGGGTGCAATGCAACATTTTTGAGCCCAGTGACATATAAGTTTTATCCATCTGTTAGATAGGTGCGTGTCGGTGACCATTTTGAGCAAGTCCAGTGCACCAGCACGGCATATGTGCCAGGGACAATAATTTAATCCTGTTTTTTTTAGTTCAGTGGGCAGCATATACAAATTTGAAGTGCATCTGCACTGCATATGTGCCAGGGGAAGGGAAAATAATATAGGTAATCCGTCTGTGAGTTCAGGGACCCAGGGGGTGAGATATATACACATTTTTTTTCCGTAATGTACCCCTGTGCTGCATATGTGAGTGTAATCTATTCAGTAAATCCATCTGTTAGATTCTGGTGGGACAAATTAATTTTATTTTTGCTAAAAAGTACATTTGCGCCCTGCACTGCATTTGTGAGAGTGAAAGAAAATCTGTTAAATCAATCTCTTTCATTTGTGGGTGAAAAAATCATATCTTTTTTTCCATAAAGTACCTTTGCGGCCTGCACTGCAAATCTGATAGTGAAATATAATTAGTGAATACAACTTGGACATTGTGGGTGAAAAAAATACTTTTTTTGGGCCATAAAGCACCTTTGCGGCCTGTGCTACATATCTGACAGCCAGGCAAATAAAAGCAGGAAATCCATCTGTAGGATTGTGGGGTGACATTTCCACGGTTATCAGGCCAGTCATTCACAAGTGGCTCGGAGGGTGGGTTCCTGCACCCACATAGGCCAGGTACACAATTGTCCAGCCAGGGCACATGTGCAATACATCTTTTTTACACCCCGGATACAGAAAGATACTTTATCTGTCTGTTCATTCTGTGGTTGACCTTCCTACAGCAATTTATTGGTGGGCGCAATGCAACATCTAAAATAAATATTAATAATTTAATACTTAATCCGTCTGTTAGTTAGGTGGGCGACAAAGCAATTTTTGTGTGAAGTACACCTGCACCTGCACATGTGCCAGAGACAATAGTATAGTTAATCTGTCTGAGTTCAGGGGTTGACATATTTGCATTGTTGGCTGTTTTATACCCCTGCTCTACATAGCAGACAGGGAAATCATTTTAAAAAATTCGTCTGTTACATTGTTGGGTGACATTAACCCTTTTTTGGCTGTTTTATACCCCTGCTCTACATAGCAGTCAGGGAAATAATAAAAAAAAAAATGTCTGTTACATTGGTTGGTGACATTAACCCATTTTTGCCATTTAAAAACCCCTGCTCTGCATAGGTGACAGGGACTTAAATTTCTAAAATTCATTGCAAGAACGAATCCGTCTCTCCACTTGTCATGGGGACAGACGGATCCATCTTGTATCTTTTTACACATTTTTACCGGTCTGCGCATGCGCAGACTGGAAGGACGAATCCAGCACTAATACATTCCTAATGCAGCTTATTCATTTCTATGGGATCACTGCTACTCTGCTATCCTGGCCCCGACCAGTGTCCCCATGCAGCCGTACACTAGAGGGGTTGTCTTATTCAGGTAGGAGCCGCTGCAGCTCTTACAACCCCTGGCGATTCGCTGATTTTGCTGGGGGTTGCCAGTCATACCCTCTGCAACAGCTGGAATAACATTCCTGTAATGGAGACTTAGTATTATGAAGCGGCGGTGTATGTCTGTCCATGTAATATTTGGGTGGCTCAGGTTCACCAGAGTGGAAGCTGCTTTTAGCTTATCAGTAAAATAAAACAGAACAGACTGCAAACTGGGTCTTTACTGGTAACAGTACAGACTGGTGATCTCAGTGGAAGTGAATCCTCCATAACATTTATATCGAGCACGATATTACAGTAAATGTGCCCACTGTATAACATTTATCACACAGGTATTAATGGCTAATAGTGTAGTAATGGGCTAGATGAAAGGTCAGAAGTCACAGAGGGGAGATACACATAGTGATGTCATAGTAGTGTATGAAAGGTCAGAAGTCACAGAGGGGTGACATGGCGGCTATTATGACATCACCGAGTTCTAGACAAAAGGTGGCTGCTCAGGAGACATAGGTGTGATTGTGAAGAGAGAAGAAGGCGCACACGTCACTCCCATGCGACTACAGTTCCCCTGCGGAAAAATGAAGATTGCACTGCTGCTGGTTATTTGGACAGCCTTTGTATCCTGCCGCCCACTACCTCCATTTAGACTACCTTCAGGAATGGAGACTGTTCTGGAGGAGTCACCCAGTAAGTGTCCTCCATGTGTATAGGATGGCGTTTATAAGAGGAATACATGCACTGTCATCCGGTTTTCATGTTCAGTGTGACTAAGACTAGGACTACACCTGGGGATTTATTAAAGGCTCTTCTCCAGTTTTCCAGCATACAAAAGTCTTAGTTTTTCTGCAAGCCACATTTTGCACAAAAATGTGCATTTTTTTGTGATTTGTGGCCTAAAAAAATAGCAAATTATAGCAGACATCTATGCCAGATCATTTACCTTTACTGGTACATGGACAGCAAGAAAACACACCAAATGTATAATGAGGCCTTCACTTAAAATGTAGCACATATTACTCCAGCACATCCCTTACTAAGACCAGCATAGGAACTGCCAGTCTTCATAAATATCCCCCAGATTTCTTCTCTCACACTACAAAATAAAAAATACTGTGAAATTACTACTCATAGGAATACACTGAGTAAAATCGGTTAGGTGATCTGCTGTAAGTCACCGAGAAGTAATGTGATAACTGTTATGAGATCGCCGGGTTCTAGACAAATGTTCAGGAGATGTAGAGGTGATTGTGAGGGAAGGTGAAGGAGAACACGTCGCTCACCTGCGATTATAGTTTTCTTTCTAAAATTATAGGAGTTTTGTTGATTTTGATTTGCACATCATATAGAGCGCAGATCACTCAGAAATCCCTCATTATGCTGTCAGTTTCTGCTCGTGAAAAATGAAGGTTGGTTTGGGCAGCAAAGGCAGTTCTTCTTTAAGACAATTTCATAAATGTGTCCTAATCTGCATCCCTAGTTATATGACTTATTGTTACTGTCATTCTCAGGAACAATGTGGATGCTAGACACCGAAAGTACTAAGATGCTCCAGGACATGAAATTTGGATTGATCATGGCTATTCCATTCTTCGTCCTCCTTGTGTTCCTGGTGGTATTTGCCGTCATCCTCTACTGCACGTATGTAATATTTCACTTTACGTATAACACTATGACATTACAAATCCACTCCTTAGATCTAAGTCATTATTACAGATGTTGCGACAGATCTTACAATCTTAGATAAATCACACAATGTCGCCTTCCTAGCCGCACATTCTGACATCACACACTGCACATAACTGCTCTCTCTCTATATATGTATACTATAATAATGTCTTTGTGTTTATTACAGGTTTTGCCGCAAAAAGACAGAGACCTGAGAACATCACAGCCCTGCTATAAAGTGAAACGTCAGATTTTAAAAAAATCGGCCTGTCACATTTTTTTTTTTTTTATATTGGATTTTGGTGATTAATATCACCTTGTTTGCCATGTTCTAACTTTTGGCTCCTTAGTAAATAACTCTTAAAAACCACATTTATGTCCCAAGTATATGCTATTCTTACCTAAGATTAAAATCTTATCCGTCTTCCAACTGTGCTCAGGTGGAAGACGAAGGACGCACAAGGAGGCCGTCCTTCTGCCTGCGTGCGCGTTCATGTTGCTGGCCGGAACTGACAGCGAAGCAGTCAGCTGCTGCTGGCTTGTTGCTCCGCTTCCTCTCTTGTCTTGAGGAGGGCATGTAGTGCGCTCATGTGAACGGCGGCTTCACCCTCAGGGCTCCAGATGGCGATCAAAATGGTCGCCAATGCAACTTAGAATTTACAAATGGCGACAAGACTTTTTAGCCTTGTCGCCATTTGCGACTAGATCTGCCGCCGCAGCTCTGCAGTTGAATACAGCGGCGGGCACAGGAGATGATAGTTCTCTGCCCCAACGCCGATGTTCTTCTCAGCAGCGCAGTGGAGAAGGAGTCTCTCCCTCCCCCTGTGCTGCTGCCGCCACCAATAAAAAGAGCTGCAGTGGAGTATGTCATGAACGTACCTGTACGCAGACTGATACCGCACTTGAAAAGGGGTGGTTAACTTTCGGTTCACCCTTTTATAGATTCAATTTGGTATATTGCCACCACGTTTTTTAACGGCACACGAACAGACTACCGGTCACTCACCCTCACGCAGAGCAGGAAATGAACCAGCTCCCGCTTGCTGACCAATCGCAAGCAATCAAAATGACCTTTCTCACACAAAATGGTAACGTTACTCTCTTCAGTGACAGGATTCGTTAATTTCTTTGCTTAGAACACGAAAAAGCTGCAGCCCATGGCCATCAGTCTTTCACCTCACCCACTTGCAAATCAGGCAAGCAGTCTGAGCCCCAAGTCATGCAGCAGTTTCTTCTGCTTTCTGACAACTCTGCTAGCAGGGTTTCCCAGGGCCATTCACATAGCCCTGAAGTGGAAGAGATTGAGTGCAACGATGTTCAACCACTTATGTTTCTAGATGAGTACATGGGAGGACCACCACAGCACGTCTCGGATGATGACGAAACACAGGTGCCAACTGGTGTGGCTTTCTGCAATGTGCAGATCGACAAGGAGGGCAGGGGTGAAGACTGGGTGGAAGATGATGTGGAGGACGATGAGGTTCTCAACCCCACATGGAATCAAGGTCATGTGAGTGACCTTTGTAGATCGGAGGAAGTGGTGGTGGTCGCACAGAGCCACCAGCAGAGCAGAAGAGGGAGCAGGGTACAAAAGCGGAGCAACCGCCCCTAGACAGTACACCTGCTACTGCCCACCACACCAAGGGACCGAGCACACCAAAACCAGCTCCAAAGAGTTCCCTGGCGTGGCATTTGTTCAGACAATGTGCTGATGACAAGACACGAGTGGTTTGCACTGGGTGCAATCAGAGCCTGAAGCAAGGCATAAACGTTCTAAACCCGAGCACAACCTGCATGACCAGGCATCTAAGTGCAAAGCACGAGCTGCAGTGGAGTATGTGATGAATGTACCTGTACGCAGACGGATACCGCACGTGACAAGGGGTGGTAAAATTCCGGTTAACCCTCTTATAGATTCAATTTGGTATACTGCCACAACGTGCTTTAATGGCACACAAACTAACTACCCACACGGTCACTCACCCTCACACAGAGCAGGGAATGAACCAGCTCCCGCTTGCTGACCAATCGCAATTGTTCAGCCAAGCAACAATCAAAATGACCTTTCTCACACAAAATGGTAACGTTACTCTCTTCAGAGACAGGATTCATTAATTGCTTTGCTTAAAACAAGGAGAACTTAGCAAATAAGATTCTTCAATCTTTTAATAAAAGGTGAAAGGAAAAACAGTGCATATATACATATACAGAAAAATGACTATTCTAGATAATTATTCAAGTTAATAGTAATTCACGACAGTAAAAATAAAAGGAAAAATGGATGAAAATTATACTTAAGTTCCTGTGTTTCAGTCCTTGAGGCCGTTGTGCAATCCGATTGGTATAATATCAGTGGACCCTGAGCACTGACATTCAGAATGAGATACAAATCCAGGTGTTAAGGCAAGGCAGGGTTGCCATACAATGCCCTGACAGCATCTTATAACAGTTCTAAAACAGGAGGTGCCAGCAGTTCTGCCCACCAATGATATGAACATGTGGGCAGGGTCGAGGAGGTGTCAGCAAGGTTTATGACCCATTTAAGGTCAGCCCAGAATGTCCTTATTCTGGCTGAGCCCACAGTTCTGTGGAACCACAAAATACAGCTATGACATGTATTATTGACTATACTGTCTTCTCTTCAGTAGCCATTGCATATTTTTTTGTTAATGTGTGTTCATATAGCTTGCTGATTTTTCAAGTGATGATTTTTATAAGTGCATTGGAGATAATAAGGAGACTAACTTAGACTAACTCAGAGCTTTTCCACTGTAGCAGAACTTCAGCGGTGTTTCTGGTGGATACTCAGACACTGTGTTTGAAAGCAGGCGAGGAATTTGTTAGACAGGCTATCACTATTGTCTGATTGCAAATGAGCATAGGTGATTAAGGTGTTAAATTTGTTGTTGGGGGAGTAGCTTTTGTGGGAGCGTGTGTATATATAGCCACATAGTATTAGCTTACCTAATTATAGCTTGCTGTTTTTCCAAGTGCTGATTTTTATAAGTGCATTGGAGATATTCAGGAGATACTCAGGAGGTCATCTGGGGATACAATCTAAAAAAGTAAGATTTGTTTGTTTAAAATATTTCCCCTCTTTAAAATGTCAGACCTGGTTCTGTGCAGGAATTGTTGTGCTTTTATTTCAGGTTCCACTCTTCAGAGATCTGGATGCTGTCTGATCTGTAGACAGCTCTCCATAATGCAACAGGAAATTGCATTTTTGAAATCTGAGATTTGTAAATTAACCGTTTAAACAAACTCAGGCTGAGAATGTTGCAATGTCACTGCCACAGAGGCCCCTAGAAATGGAATATGGGTTACTGCAGGTTCTGGTAGACTGAGAGTTGTTGATAGAAGACATGTCCCACAGTCTGTGGCTCTCCATAATTCATTTGCAGCACTTTCAGAGTGCAAGAGCAACATGGAAGATGGCTCAAGCACAGTTGGTGAGAAACAATCATCTCCCATGCCTAAAGTATGCAAGACTGCAGCCAAAGACAAAAAGGAGAAGGTGAGGACTGATAGCAAGCAGCTGTTGGTGGGCGATTCCATCATAAGAGGTGTGAAGTTTGAGGAAAATGGTGTTGTGAGATGTCTCCCTGGTGCTACCGCTAGCAAGGATAGACGACGGATCCTTAATATTGTTAGGAAAGCAAAGCAGGAAAGGAAGGTGGATGTGTTTGCTTTGCAAGGGTTTTGTTTTGTGTCTCATGTTAGCTCTCGTTGGAATGGAAAAGAACTGTACAATAAAGATGGTTTGCATCTTTCTCTCAATGGAACGAATGTCCTCAGTGAACAGTTCCAAGTATTTGCTAAGGAGCATTTAAACTAGGAAAGGGGGGCAAAAGAGTGATAATCCAACAGTCCGACTGCCCCCCGGAACAATGCCAGAAGATGCCAGTAGCACAAAGGTTAAGAAATGACAAACTCAAATTCTTGTCTACAAATGCTCGCAGTTTAGGGAATAAGATCAATGAACTTGAGGCTATAATGGCATCTGAGAATATATATTTAGTGGCTGTTACTGAGACGTGGTTCAATAGGAGTAATGACTGGGATATAACAATACCAAGGTTCTCTCTATACAGGAAAGACAGAGAAGGCAAGAAGGGGGAGTGGTGGCCCTGTATGTGAAAGATAGCATGAAATCTAATTTGATACAAGTTAGCGAGACCAATTTAGAGTCCGTTTGGGTTACCTTGCAGCTTGATAATCATAAGGTAACTCGTGTAGGTGTGATATATAGACCACCTAGCCAAGTCAAAGAATTAGATGATCTACTAGTTGAGGAAATAGCTAAAATGACATTGAAGGTGGAAGTTATCCTTATAGGAGACTTTAATCTTCCTGATGTAAACTTGAAATCCAAAATAGCTAGTTCTGCCAGGAGTACAGATATTCTAAATTCCCTACTGGGATTATCTCTACAGCAAGTAGTTGAGGAGCCAACCCAGATGGAGGCCATTTTAGATTTAGTATTCACAAATGGGAATTTGGTATCTAATATTACTGTAGGGGACAGCTTGGGATCTAGTGATCACCAGTCAGTGTGGTTTACTATAAGTACAGTGACTGAGTCACACCACACAAAAACAAAAGTTTTAGATTTTAGAAAAACTGACTTTTCTATAATTAGATTAGTGGTATACGAGTCTCTATCAGATTGGAACAGTTTCAATGGAGTCCAGGAGAAATGGGACTACTTAAAAGTGGCACTATTGAAGGCAACAGAAAATTGCATTAGGCTTGTCAGTAAAAGTAAAAAAAAAAAGAGACCACTGTGGTACTCAGTAGAAGTGGCCAAAATCATTGAAAACAAAAAGATAGCATTTAGTAATTATAAAAAAAAACCAAAAAAAAAACGAGGATGACAGGCAAATTTATAAGATTAGGCAGAGAGAGGCCAAACAAGTTATAAGAGCGTCTAGAGCACAGGCAGAAGAAAAATTAGCTCAGTCAGTGAAAAAGGCGATAAGACATTCTCCAGATACATAAATGAAAAAAGGAAACTAAAACAAGGAGTTACCAAATAAAAAAAAAAGAAGGAAGGTATATGGAAGAAGATAAAGAACTAGCTGACTGCCTCAATGAATACTGCTGTTCAGTTTTTACAAAGGAAAATGAAGGAAAAGGACCTCAGTTAGGAAGGAAGACTAATGAATCTTTTGTTGCATGTGTCTTTATAGAGGAAGAGGTTCTAAGTCAGCTGTCTAAAATTAATACAAATAAGCCACAGGGGCCTGATGGGATACACCTAAAGCTATTAAAAGAGCTCAGCGGCGAACTAGCAAAACCATTAAAAGATTTATTTAACCAATCACTGGCAACAGGAGTCGTCCCAGAAGATTGGAAATTGACAAATGTTGTGTCCTTTGACAAGAAAGGTAGTAGGGAGGAATCGGGCAACTATAGGCCAGTAAGCCTGACATCAATCGTGGGTAAATTAATGGAAACCATACTTAAACTGCTACAAGAGGACATAGTTTTAAATTAGAGGGGCAAAGATTTAAAAGTAATATCAGGAAGTATTACTTTACTGAGAGAGTAGTGGATGCATGGAATAGCCTTAATGTAGAAGTGGTAGCTACAAATACAGTGAAGAAGTTTAGGCATGCATGGGATAGGCATAAGGCCATCCTTCATATAAGATAGGGCCAAGGGCTATTCACAGTATTCAGTATATTGGGCAGACTAGATGGGCCAAATGGTTCTTATCTGCTGACACATTCTATGTATGTGTGCCTACAGCGCCATCGAGTGACCTTTAGCTGTAAGCACATTGTCTGCCTTATTATAAGCTATGCATATACATTAGGTCACCTGACTTCCTGCTCGCTGGACTTTCTGGGAAAGAGACCGGCACCTTCTGCCATTTTCCTTCACCTCTTGGAAAGAGCAGCTGCACATTGCGTGTCTCTTTACTAAAGTATCGTCAGTAAGGGATTAATTAATGTTTTCTTATAAGCTTTGTTTACATTGTGCCGTACATTCAGTTCTTGTATGCTAATTTTTTCTTATAGTTTACCTTATCTACTGCAGGTTAATAAAACCACAGATTACAGAAACAAGTCTAATCTTATTAACTAGTAGAATAGTGATCTCTGCCTGTTGAACTGCATATAGACCCCATTGGTATGTGTTGTGAGAACAGGACAGTAAACGACGACTTCTAGCAAGAGAGGCACACCTGACTACACAGAAGTCTGTTACGGTCCACGCAATATCTGCAAACGGACACCACAGCAACTTCTATACAGTCCAATACTGCAAGGGGATAGCTGCTTCAAGCAATGTAGACACATTTTTATTGCATACCGTGACCGCTCTCTAAGCACAGCGACCGACATTCCAAAGCACAGTAGTCTCCACGCAGTTAAGTGTCTTCTTCACCAACACCATGTCGCGAAGCAGAGTATCAAGCTACAGGACAAGATCAAAGAAGTCGTCTTCCGTTAGCAATGCAGCTGCCATTGCCCGCGCAAAGGCAGAAGCCGCGAGGTCAAAGCAGCCTTTGCCGAACAAGAAATGAAGATGAAAGAAGAAGGCACAGTTAGAGGCTGAGAAAGGAAAGCAACAGGCTTCACTAGAAATGCAAAAGGTCCTCTTAGATGCAAAGCTAGACAAACTCGCCGTAGAGAAAGAAAAGGCAGCCGCCATAGCTGAAGCAGAGTTCTTGGAAGCAATGGAATACTTGAAAACTGAAAGTCACTGCAGTGTGCTTAGCCCAGAACTCGGTCAGCAAGATCCTGTACGACGCACTTCAGAGTACGTCCGTCAACACTCTAGACCAAACAGCAATGCTGATCCATTCCCAGTAACTGAAGATGTCACCTATGCCACAGAGGAATCATACCATCCAAAAGAAAGAGTCACGCTCGGAACCCAGTCCTACAAACAAGAGAGCACAGAGCCACGTGACAAAACTCGAGCTAACTTCCCTGCACACCAAGGAAGCCAGCTTCCAGTCCAGCCTGCAGAGCCATCTTATCCCACAAGATGGTATGACATGGGCTGGCCTAAGTCAGAGACTCCATACAGGTATAATCACCCACCGCACTCTTACTGTGACTTCCCACCTCCAACCAACCTAAGTAGTAACCAGAGCGCAACAGACTTTGCCAGGTTCTTTACTAGACAAGAGCTAGTTACAAAGGGACTGGCGAAGTTCAATGATTGCCCTGAAAACTATAGAGCATGGCGGGTCTCCTTTATTAACATTACAAAAGACTTGGGTCTGTTATGTAGTGAGGAGATAGACTTCCTTGTAGATTGGCTTGGAAAAGACTCTGTAGAACATGCCAAGAGAATCAGAGATGTTAATATAAACTACCAAAAGACTGGCCTAAAAATGATCTGGGATAGACTTGATGAATGTTATGGTTCTGCAGAAATCATAGAGGATGCGTTGTTTAAAGGAATTGACAAATTCCCTAAAATATCTAGCAAATGTTTTCAGAAACTTAGGGATTTAAGTGATCTACTGATGGAATTACAGGTTGCCAAAGCCAAAGGGGATTTACCGGGGCTTGCTTTCCTTGAAACTGCCAGAAGTGTCAAGCTATTGTATTAAAGCTTCCCCACAACTTGCAGGAGAAATGTGTCTCCCACGGGTCAAGGTACAAACATACCTACAATTTGCCATTCCCTCCCTTCAGTGTGTTTGTCAACTTTGTAAGGCTAGAAGCCAATATTCGTAATGACCCTAGCTTTGATCTATCACAGTCTTGTGTCACTCCCTATGACCACAGACCACACAAAGGATCAGTGGCAATGCAGTCAAGAATCCTGGTAAGCAGTGCCCTCTACAAAAAAGGCCACACCCTCTTCTGAAGTGCAGAGCCTTTAGAGAAATGTCCATAGGAGATTGCAAAGCCTTCTTCAAGGGGAACCACATTTGTTACAAGTGCTGCTTATCAACATCACATATTGCCAAAGACTGTCAGGTTAGTTTAAAATGCACAGAATGCAACAACTCAGATAACAACACGGCCTTATATCCTGGGCCTTTCCCATGGACCTTATCACAGAGTAACAGTGCCAGAGAGCATGGCACCTGAAGCTAACCCATCAGCAGTTACTTAACAATGCACTGAAGTCTGCAAAGGACTCATAGGCGGCAGGTCCTGCTAAAAAATCTGCCTAGCGAAAGTATACCCAAAGGGTTGCATAGACAAAGCCATCAATGTTTACGCCATCCTAGATGACTAAAGTAATGCGTCCCTAGCCAAATCTTCTTTCTTTGACATTTTCAACATTAAAGGGTCCAACACTCCTTATTTTCTAAAGACTTGTGCAGGTACTGTAAAAAACAGGGTGGAGGAGAGCTAGTGGCTACCTGATTGAGTCCATAGATGGTAACATGTGTCTTTCCTTACCAACTATTACTGAATGTAACAAAATCCCTGATAATAGACACGAGATCCCTACACCAGAGGTAGCCATGCATCACCCCCATTTAGAGCGTATAGCCCATCTCTTACCAGAACTCGATCCTAACACTCAGATAATCCTACTCCAAGGAAGAGATATCTTACAAATTCATAAAACGAGAGAACAGATTAATGGCCCACATCATGCTTCTTATGCACAAAGGCATCACCTAGGATGGGTCATAATAGGGGATGTCTGCTTAGAAAGCATACACAAACCAACTTCTATTAATAGCATGCTTACAAGCACATTAGATAATGGACGTCCCTCTATCTTCCAACCATGTAAAAACAACTTCCTTATAAAGGAATTCCCACACAGTACTTTCCTACCTTGTTCTTTCATAGACCCTTTAGACCACAACATAGCTTGTGACAGTGACAAAGACCTCCTAGGTTGCTCAGTGTTCCAAAAGACGAAGGAGGACAATCAGGTAGCAATGTCCCATGAAGACAGATTGTTTTAGAGACCATGCAATGAGTGACATTCGCTAAGGAACTCTACTGCATCAACATAAAAAAAAACTGTGTCGAAAGACAGTGTGTCAGTGAAGTTCGATCCAGTCCGCGACGAGAATGGTCTGCTAAGAGTGGGTGGGCGGCTTAAAGAAGCCAAATTAGGGTTCAATGAGAAACATCCTATCATAATACCTGGTCATCATCATGTAGCTTCTTTGCTCGTAGAGCACTACCACAGTAAGATAAAACACCAGGGCAGACTATTTACTAAAGTATTCCCAAGTGAAGACGGATGTGTCTGTAAAGTTGAGGTCAAGATTTTCAAACAAAATGAGACCAAACTGTTTATCAGACCCACTTCCGAGCTAGTCCTACTGTTATCTGTTGAGGACTCTAATAGTAACATTGGCTGATGCCAAGCGGGGAGTGTACTGTCTTCTCTTCAGTACCCATTGCATAGTTTTTTGTTAATGTGTTATATATGTGTGCCTACAGCGCCATCTAGTGAACTTTAGCTGTAAGCGCATTGTCTGCCTTGTTATAAGCTATGCATATTCATTAGGTCACCTGACTTCCTGCTCGCAGGGCTTTCTGGGAAAGAGACAGGCACAGGTGTGTATGGCAGTTGGGATATGAGTGAAAGACTTGCAGGCTTCTATTGGCTAATGTAGGTCATATTTTGGGAATATCTCAGGAACGGTACATACTAGAGAGCTGAGACCCAGTCTAAAACCTTCTTGGACACTTAATGTACCTGTTTGCCATATTTGGTTAAGATTGCTCCAGTCATTTGGTCACGCATAAAGAACAGACAGACAGAAACTCCATTTTATATATATAAGAGACTAGCAGAAGGACCTGGCTTCGCACGGGTATATTTCATCTATTTTATTTTATGTTTCCATGTGTCGTAAAAAAAATCAAGTTTCCCCCATAACAGTGACAGTGACCTCTACAGTGCCTGCCCCTTTAACTGTGACTTTCACTGTGACCGCCCCTTTAACTCACTATGCCCATCACAAAATCCCTTGGGGTGTCTTCTTTCCAAAATGGGGTCACTTGTGGGGTAGTTATACTGCCCTGGCATTTTCGGGGCCCACATGCGTGAGAAGTAGGGATAATGGGATATCTTTAAAAACATCCTAAAATCTCATTGTGAGAGGTCCATACCGTATGGTAATAAAAAGTTAAGGAACAAAAAGAAACCAATGTGGATAAATAGAACTGTAAAGAAAGCAATAAATGACAAAAAGAAAGCATATCATTCACTGAAACAGGAGGGGAGCACGGAAGCACTGAAAAACTATAAGGAAAAAAATAGAACATGTAAAAAACAAATAAAAGCGGCCAAACTAGAGACCGAGAGTTTACTTGCCAAAGAGAGTAAAACTAACCCTAAAATGTTCTTCAATTATATAAATGTTAAAAAGTATAAATCTGAAGGTGTCGGCCCTTTAAAGAGTAATGAGGGGGAAGTCGCAGAGAGCGATGAGGAGAAAGCAAAGCTGTTAAATATTTTTTTCTCCAATGTATTCACTGAGGAAAATAAATTGTCAGATGACATGCCGAATGCAAAAATAAATTCCCCATTAAAAGTGTCCTGTCTGACCCAGGAAGAAGTACATCAGCGACTTAAAAATATTAAAATAGACAAATCGCCAGGACCGGATGACATACACCCCCGTATCCTAAAGGAATTAAGTAATGTCATAGCCAGACCCTTATTTCTGATATTTGCAGACTCTATACTGACAGGGAATGTCCCACAGGATTGGCGCATGGCATATGTGGTGCCAATATTCAAAAAGGGGCCAAAAACAGAGCCTGGAAACTATAGGCCGGTAAGTTTAACATTTGTTGTGGGTAAACTGTTTGAAGGTTTTCTGAGAGATGCTATATTAGAGCATCTCAACAGAAATAAGCAAATAACGCCATATCAGCATGGCTTCGTGAGGGATCGGTCATGTCAGACTAATTTAATCAGTTTCTATGAGGAGGTAAGTTCTAGACTTGACAGCGGCGAATCAATGGATGTCGTATATCTGGACTTCTCCAAAGCATTTGACATTGTACCACATAAAAGGTTAGTATATAAAATGAGAATGCCCGGACTGGGAGAAAACATCTGTATGTGGGTAAGTAACTGGCTCAATGATAGAAAACAGAGGGTGGTTATTAACGGTACACACTCAGATTGGGTCACTGTCACTAGTGGGGTACCTCAGGGGTCAGTATTGGGCCCTATTCTCTTCAATATATTTATTAATGATCTTGTAGAAGGCTTGCATAGTAAAGTATCAATTTTCGCAGATGACACTAAACTGTGTAAAGTAATTTACACTGATGAGGACAGTATAATACTACAGAGGGATCTGGATAGATTGGAGGCTTGGGCAGATAAGTGGCAGATGAGGTTTAACACTGATAAATGTAAAGTTATGCACATGGGAAGGAAAAATGCAAGTCACCCGTACATACTAAATGGTAAAACACTCGGTAACACTGACATGGAAAAGGATCTAGGAATTTTAATAAACAGAAAACTAAGCTGCAAAAACCAGTGTCAGGCAGCCGCTGCCAAGGCCAACAAGATAATGGGTTGAATCAGAAGGGGCATAGATTCCCGTGATAAGAACATAGTCCTACCACTTTACAAATCGCTAGTCAGACCACACATGGAGTACTGTGTACAGTTCTGGGCTCCTGTAAACAAGGCAGACATAGCAGAGCTGGAGAAGGTCCAGAGGAGGGCATCTAAAGTAATAACTGGAATGGGGCAACTACAGTACCCTGAAAGATTATCAAAATTAGGGTTATTCACTTTAGAAAAAAGACGACTGAGGGGAGATCTAATTAATATGTATAAATATATCAGGGGTCAGTACAGAGATCTATCCCATCAGCTATTTATCCCCAGGACTGTGACTGTGACGAGGGGACATCCTCTGAGTCTGGAGGAAAGAAGGTTTGTACACAAACATAGAAAACGATTCTTTACGGTAAGAGCAGTGAGACTATGGAACTCTCTGCCTGAGGAGGTGGTGATGGTGAGTACAATAAAGGAATTCAAGAGGGGCCTGGATGTATTTCTGGAGCTTAATAATATTACAGGCTATAGCTACTAGAGAGGGGTCGTTGATCCAGGGAGTTATTCTGATTGCCTGATTGGAGTCGGGAAGGAATTTTATATTCCCCTAAAGTGGAGAAAATTGGCTTCTACCTCACAGTTTTTTTTTTTTTTTTGCCTTCCTCTGGATCAACTTGCAGGATAACAGGCCGAACTGGATGGACAAATGTCTTTTTTCGGCCTTATGTACTATGTTACTATGTAAGTAGTTTGCAATCAAAATCTGTAAAAAATGACCGGTGAAATCCGAAAGGTGCTCTTTGGAATGTGGGTCCCTTTGCCCACCTAGGCTGCAAAAAAGTGTCACACATCTGGTATCGCCGTACTCAGGAGAAGTTGTAGAATGCGTTTTGGGGTGTCATTTTACATATACCCATGCTGGGTGAGAGAAATATCTTGGCAAAAGACAACTTTTCCCATTTTTTTATACAAAGTTGTCATTTGACCAAGATATTTATCTCACCAAGCATGGGTATATGTAAAATGACACCCAAAACACATTCCCCAACTTCTCCTGAGTACGGCGATATCACATGTGTGACACTTTTTTGCAGCCAAGGTGGGCAAAGGGGCACACATTCCAAAGAGCACCTTTCGGATTTCACAGGCCATTTTTTACACATTTTGATTGCAAACTACTTCTCACGCATACGGGCCCTTCAAATGCCAGGGCAGTATAACTACCCCACAAGTGACCCATTTTGGAAAGAAGACACTCCAAGGTATTCCGTGAGGGGCATGGCGAGTTCCTAGAATTTTTTATTTTTTGTTGCACGTTAGTGGAATACGAGACTTTGTAAGAAAAAAAAATAAAAATTCATCATTTTCCGCTAACCACACACAGGAACACCTATGCTAGGTGTTCCTGTGTGTGGTACTTCCGGAAACACTCCCCTAAGCATAGGGCAGGGTGTTCAGGGCAGTCAGGCCAGAAATAGCGGGTGTCACGCCTTATTCCACTCCTGCTACAGACACGGGGAAACCTCCCCTCTTGTATACGTCATAGTGACATCTAGGTCTATTTAAAACATTTCATTATTATTAAAGGAAACAAAAACCACAAAATGTATGATATTCCAACCACACATATACACAACAGGTACGAACAACTTGAGAAATAAACTTGGTTATGGGGATAGGCTATAAATAAGTGAATGGACCTATGTCTCCTCCTATTTCTTGATACTAACCCCTAAGTTCGTTCCTAGACTATGCAGGCATTGACATCGCATTCAATGTTTAACCCCTGAGGTTGGATCGTATTCAGAAGGTACATCCACTCTACCTCCCTTTTGTTCAAAATCGCAATAAAGTCTCCTCCACGTATAGGAATATGTACCATCTCAATCCCAGTGAAACGCAGACCCCTGGTATTTTTTGGGTGATGGATCTTAAAATGTAAAGAGACACTGTTTGTCTCAAGCCCCTTTTTTAATATTGCAGATATGCTCCTGTACTCGAGTCTTGAGGCTCCATGTAGTTCTTCGCACATATTGGCCACACGGGCACTCCAATAAATATTCTTTTATTGGATTGTATAGTTTCCACAGACCTCACCCTATCCTTTTGAATGCGGTTTTTGCATGGTATGCAAAAACCGCACCATGTGAATTTGCCCTTGTTGGCAACTGTGCGTTTTTTGTTGGTTGCAAAGCTGGCGCTATGAACCAATCTATTAGTGAGATTACTTGCTCTCTTGAAAACTACAGGGGGTTTGTCCGGTATATCTTTGCTAAGAACGGGATCATTCTTTAGTATATGCCAATTTTTGTTAATCATGTTCTTGATGTGACCCACTTTGGTGTTATACTGGGTTAGAAACATATCTCTGAAATCATTTTTTTGCTGGTCTTTCTTCTTACTTATTAGGGGCTTATTTACACTGCGTTTTTCTTCTATCTCTTTTCTACAATGGTCCAAATACTCTTCCTCATACCCTTTTTCTAAAAATCTATCTTTTATCATCTAACCCTGTTCTCTATAGTCTTCTATTTTGGTGCAGATTTTGGAAATAGGTCTTGGTTTTCAGCCTATTGTCCTCTACAAAAATAACTAAATCAAGAAAATTTACAGAGGTGGCCCTTATGTGGCTAGTGAACTTGAAATGGTTTTTATTGATGTCTGCTATGAAGGTCTTTAGACCCTCCTTCTCACCTTGCCAGTTGAGGAGGCAATCGTCTATGTACCTTCGTCATACTATTAGTTGACCCCTTTCTAGATTTTTGTTAAGGACCGCGTCGATTCTCTCTCTCTCCCACATAGTCATAAAAAGGTTAGCGAGGCTGGGGGCAAATTTGGCCCCCATCGCCACACCAGAGTGCTGAAGATAAAAGAAATCACTGTAAAGAAAATAATTGTGGATGCGACATATAAACACCCAGTCCAGAACAAAGCTTTTTTGATCTATCCCCATTTGAGGGTCACTATCTAGGGCTTCTTGAACCCCTCTAATTCCAAAATCTTTTGGTATACAGGTGTAAAGGGAGGACACATCCACTGTGGCTAACCACATGGTTCCCTGGATTTCTCCAATCCCCTCTATGAGATCGATAACACTAGAGTTATGTAGGTGACTGACTAGCGATGTGCTAATGTCAGCAGTACATAACAGTGGGCTTTATAACTCCCTGCCTGCTGCCGTTCTCTTAAAATAAAGACTTTTACAATATGCTAATGAGCTAGGTGCTACTGGGGTGTTGCTTCAGCACCTAGAGGCTCAGTCAACTCACTATTTGGCATGCCCATGTACACTTGATTCACTTTCCAGTTCTCCTCCTCATCCCGTAAATCCAGCGCCTGTGCCGCCCGTTTAGTATTCGGCGCAGGCGCAGTGAGTGAAGCCGGCAGCAGGAGCGTGTTGAGGGATATTTTCCCCATTTGCGCCCCCAGCAACTTGCTGTCATGTGGCGCCCCAGGCAGTTGCCTATCCCCACCTACCCTTTGTCCCAGCCCTGGGGTCATTTGTCTGTATTGTCAGGAAAAGGTATGCCTGCATATTTTAGAATCATTAACATGAAGTATTTTTATTATTGATTGCTAAATGGGATATCAGCCAGATTTCTTTTTAGAAAATAATAGATAGTACTCATGTATAGTATGTTGTATGAAGTGTATATTCACACATATTTCAAATCACTAGTCAGACCGCACATGGAGTACTGTGTACAGTTCTGGGCTCACGTGGGCAAGGCAGACATAGCAGAGCTAGAGAGGGTTCGGGGGGAGGGGGGCAACTAAAGTAATAACTGGAATGGGTGGACTACAGTACCCAGATTATCAAAATTAGGGTTATTCAGTTTAGAAAAAAGACATCTAAGGGGAGATATAATAACTATGTATAAATATATCAGGGGTCAGTACAGAGATCTCTCCCATCATCTATTTATCCCCAGGACTGTGACTGTGACAAGGGGACATCCTCTGCGTCTATAGCTACTAGAGATCGGTTGTTGATCCAGGGAGTTATTCTGATTGCCCGATTGGATTTTTATTTAATTTTTTCAAGATAACAGGCTGAACTGGATGGATGGATGTCTTTTTATCAGCCTAACAAAATATGTTACTATAGAAGAATTGCGCCAGAAATTTTTGAATGGAAATCAGTTCCATCCCTCTGAATGGAGTTGTTTAGCAGGCACATGGATTTCTGCAAGCCCCATTCAGATAAATAGGAAAGTTGCTGACATTTCTGAAACAAATCTCCTGGAAACTTAGATGCAGCTGCATTATGTCTGTCTGAAACTGACTAAACAGATATGCTAACCTTGCCAAAAAAAGTATGATTCAGTATTTTAAACATGTTCTTGCGCACTCCAACCTGTGGCTTTCCTCCTGTTTCAAAACTACAACCTCTTGCCTGCTCCAAGAGGCACATACGTAGGTTGGAGACACTAAAGTATACAGAAACTCCACAGACAATGGCATAGCTAAAGACTCAATCCTGGGGCAGAAGTGCAGCTTGCCCCCCCCCCCCCTTCCCCTTTGGGCAGTAGGGGCTTAGTTTCAGCTTCCTTGGTGGCCTAGGACAGTGAAGGGATTATTGTAAGAATCCCTGGTGGTTTAGGGCAGTGAAGAATTAATTCCTTGCGATAAGTGTGGAAGAATTATTGCAGCAGTCCAGTGGCTTCAACGCTGCCCTGTCTGTACTGTAACTTCCTGTTTCTTCCTTGTACTTCCTTCCCTGTGCAGGAAGTGGAAAGAGAGGACTGTGCAGCTGCAGACTATGGCTGTGCAGTTCTCTCTACGAGTAACTCAGGAGCACTTTGGCTTATCTCTGTTAAAGTGGGACCTGGTCATAGATGCAACTGCTCCATCCCATATATTTGTGCCACTGTCCACAGAATAAAGATGGATGTTTGTAAAAGTGGGCAATTTAAATGTAGCAGAATTCCTTTACAATGTGTTTTCCACAAATGTCCTATACACATGGTGCACTGACAATCCCATTCAGTATGTAAGGAATGGAATTCAATACCAGAGATTTATATTATGTGTGAAAATGCACATGGCAAATTACACGTTTTTGGGTATTTAAAATGTACTACAAATTGCTTTACGGGGGTATCACACACAGCATTTTGGAAAAACACCACTGTCGTTTTTTGTTGCAGTTTTGAGCCAAAGCTAGATCCTCTGTATTTCTCATTCCTTTTGAATCTAGATATTTGAACATTCCTTTGTGAACAAATTGTAGTCTGTAGGTAGAAATTGTCTTAAGAAAATCATGCCTAGACCATGCTGCATAAAAAAAAAACTCATCAAAAAGAGACACAATTGAAAATACATTAGAGGAGATGTATCAACAGTGGTAATATAACAGTTGAAAGGGTACATATGGCAGTGAGGATCTTATCTAAATCAACATCCTGAGTTGACATTTTTTCAATGAAGAGCCAATTGATGCGAGTCTACTAAAGAATTTATTGTCCACAGTAGAAAATAGAATAAAAGCTGATGCTAGAGTTCCAGAATGATTTAAGTACCGTACTTTGGGAAACGAGAAACATGGCACAGAATGAGCAACAATAAAAGAATGAATAGATGTTTATATTACATGTAAATAGGACTTAACTCAATATTTCAGCAGCAACATTTGTTCAGGGAAAACAATGTATATGCCAAAATTTACAGCTGGAGGACTTGTTTACCATGAATTTGCTAGAAAACGATTACGCCTCATTCAACAGTCTGAGTAGTTAATCGTAATTCCATGCAAAGCCATCTCACTTCCATAGTAAATGAATCCCAGACAGGTGAGTAATAGCACTCATAGGTACAGTACAGGACTTGGAATATATCCCTCTTAACTATTTCCTTTAAAACACGTCTGAGCAAGCAGCAAAAAGAATGAGCAGATAAAAATGAATTTCCTGGACGGATCTAGATTAAATCCATTGTCTAACATAAGTGATTTATCACTCATCCACAGGATAGTGTGTAACAATTTAGTCAGCACTTCGGAACAAATCGCTTGGTGCTCGCATCTAGGGAGACATCCCATGTAACAACGGCTAGGTCTTCTTAGTGTATTGCATCAAACATGAGCCTTCGCGCTAGAGCTGAAACGCGTCACATGTTTGATGCAATATCACAATAAAGTAAGAAGATTTTGCAAGATAAAGTGAGTGCCGGTCTTCTCTTGCTGCTATCCACAGGATAGGTGATAAATATCAGATTTCTAGGGGCCAAACCTCCTTGGACCCCCTGCAAGTCCAAGAATAAGTCCCTGAGTTTCCTCTATTAATGGAGTAGTAGTGGGCAAGTCATTGCCCCACTTCATTCACTGGGTGTAGATACTAGGAATTAGGTCAGAATCCATAGCGTATATACAAGGTACTAAACACAGAAAATGAGATCACATTACTTCTAAAGGCTATGCGCCATGCCTGTGATAATTTTGAAAGTAACTCATCAGAAGTTACTTTTACTTTTATTTCAAACAGTTTTGTTGCTTGTCTTTTTTATCCGATATGTGTTCTTTCACATATGCTGACATCTAGTGGCCAAACAAGCTATATTATATATTGCAGAACTGTCAAAGCCCCCCCCCCCCAAACTGATTTTATAGTATACAGTAAATGTACTGCCTTAAAGGGGTTATCCCATCTTAGACAATGGGGGCATATCGCAAGGATATGCCCCCATTGTCTGATAGGTGCGGGTCCCACCGCTGGGACCCGCACCGATAAGGAGAATAGAGCATAGAAAGTGGAGGAGGGCGCACTGCGCATGCGCAGCCACCCTCCGTTTATTTCGATGGAGCCGCCGAAAATAGCCGAGCGCTGGCTCGGCTATTTCCATCGGCCCCATAGAAATGAATGGGAGCGTTGTCCGCGCATGTGCGGTGCGCTCCCATTCACTTCAATGGGAGAGGCGGGGAGCTGCGCCTGGTGGTGGTCGGACCCTGGGAAACCTGGGGTCCTCCAGCCACAACTCTCCCCGGCTCCGTTCTCGTTGTAGGTGCGGGTCCCAGAGGTGGGACCCGCACCTATCAGACAATGGGGGCATATCCTTGCGATATGCCCCCATTGTCTAAGATGGGATAACCCCTTTAATGGGATGGTTCGATATATTTAAAAACATCCCCCAAAACCAATAAATGTGATCAAATCCAAAAAACATCCTATACTCAACAGTTAATGCCTCACCATCTCCAGCAGTGCTGATTGAGCCCTCAGTCTGCGTGTGACTGTTGCAGCCAATCATGTCATCGCTGAAGTCAAGTAAATAAATCTTTATGGAAAGGACTAGAGCATAAATGCTGGAAGTGATGGTAGACTGACTGGTGTGTATAGAATCTTTTTTTTTTTTTACTTTATTACATTTAGTCTACATTGAAAAGTTCCAGTCAACATTGATTTAGCTGTAAAGTGTCCAAATATTGAGAGAGTGGGGAGGGGAGCAATGTATCCAGAAAATAAACTAGCTGTCATGACAGAGGGTAGGGATAAGTGCTGCCCTAAACTCCACCCCACCACTGTCCCTGCCTACTTGCACGGCCCGTCCTAACCGACGGTCTGCAACTTGGCGGCAGTCCCTCGGCTAGATACGTGCAGGGGCCTACTAAGAAGGAGAAGTACCGTAACAGAGTCAGGCAAGTCAAAGCCAGGAGGTCACACTGGTACACAGGGAGCAATCCGATAACAAGGTCAAAACACAATCCGGAGTCAGAAGACAAGCGGTCATGTCAATTCCAGGGAGGTCACAAGGTCGAGGTCAAAAACACACACAGAAAGGCACAACTCAAAATGCTGATGAGGGTAACAAGACCAATCAGAGGCAACCTGTGGCCAGCAGGCTGCCTGTTTAAAGAGCCCTAAGTGATGAGTCACATGACATGGCCAGCGTCACGTGACTCATGTTATGCAATTCAATACAGCTGAGTGCCGACTCACCATTATCGGCACTCAGCTCCCCTGCAGCTCATTGCCTAGGGGATGGAGGACGCCGACTGCGCTAAGGAGGCGTGCGTGGCCGGTCCTCCCCTCCCCCTAGTTACTGTGGAGACGAGGCCGCTCGGCCGCTGCGAAGGGGAAGCACGTCGCCGGCTCCCTGTTACACTAGCAGTATATAAAATACATAAAGAAAAAAAGTGTCATGGTGATCAGCTGATCGCTTTCTAATCCCTGTTGAAAGCCCCTGCAGGGAAATTTAGAAGTACATGGCAGGCATTCAGTTGAATGGCCATCCATGTAATTCTAGGATCCACTTGGTCTACCACAGCAGCTCTCAGCATTGGCTCATAGAGGGGAATTCCAAGCGGGGGGATGCCCCCCCCCCCATAATATGAGGGATATGAATATGGATTGTCATCATGAAGTAATTCTTTTACAATTAAATAACATTTCAAAATAATAATACACACTCCATGCACTAGTTATATTAGTATGCCCCTGCAGAGACGGCAACTCTCGCTAGGTATTTATAGTAAGAGGAATACCACTTTATTGTGACATATCCTCGGTATAATATGTCGAAACTTAAGCAAACAATGCCTGTTATTTTTATGTGACTATAAATCTTGATGTTTTGGTAAATTCCAGACCTTGGTCACAAAAGTCACTAATGAGAAGAGAAAAAAACAAATATCTTGCTGCCTACCTTTCTGCCAGATTCCATATGGCAGTTCCATGTTTATATACTTCTATCCAGTATTACCTCACTACCTCTGCCTTATCCATTGTTTACCAAATTACACATCACTATATGCCATTACTCACCCTAGCTAAGGTTATATACTATAGCTTTACATGCCCCCTATCCATCTATACTGGCCATACCCACACACACCTATCAAGGTCTATGACCTGCATTCCCTCAGCTTATAGATTTTCTCTTATAAAGTGAACTAACCATTTTATATAATACTGTAAAAAAAAAAAAAAAAAAAGTGTTTTGTTGCTTATAACAAAAAATAATTCTTAGAACTAATTTTTCTCTTTTTTGTTTTTTTTTCTCTTCTCATTAGTAACTTTTGTGATCAAGGTCTGGAATTGACCGAAACATCCAGATTTATAATCACATAAAAATAACAGGCATTTTTTTTCTTAATTGCCAACATATTATACGGGGGATATGTCACAATACATTTTTTATTTGCATCTAAACCTCGAGTGCACAGTGGTATTCCTCTTACTATTGGTCTTTGGATTACATCCACTCCACTGAGCACCTCACTTTCTGGACTGTGAGTACAGCCCAATCACATTACTTTACTAGCAAGGTATTGAAGTATGCTAGCTATATTAAAAGACCACAATGAAACAAGGTTGAGATCCGATGAATCAGAAATATTGTATGATCTATCTTATGATACATCTTATGATGACTGATCTTATGACTCTTTGCAGTCATGTGGTCATGGGGCGTGATGTTCTGATGGTCAGTCACATAATCTCCGAAGCCACAAAAAAAAAAATAACATTAATAGCAGATTAGAGATTTCTCATTTGCTTATTTTAGATGCAGCTGTATTTAAAAGGAATGTGTTATCAGAAAATAATCTATCGATTAATTCACATTTTTGTGTAGAAAATTGTTAAAGAATTTTTGTTAACATTTTTAATGTCACCATATATATTTATATTTAAAAGAAATACTTCAAACTGTGCAGTTTTCACAATGGCCCCTAGGCCTAATATGTCAAGACTTCTTATTCTGTACAGGTAACCTTCCAGTAGCCATTGCATTATCATCATAGGCAGGGTTACAATGAATTGTATAGATAACACGGCAACCCACCACAGGTGATATCACAGCTTGTCTATTCCTTCCTGACCACTGCAAAGGTCACTGAGCATGCCTAGAAAGATCTCCCGTTGAAATCAATGAGGTCACCCCAGTCTATTGTGCCTATGGCCCACGTAACTGCTGTTGAAGAACTGTACGTTTTTAAACAAAAATCTACAAAATTCTACAATAATTTTTTTAAAATAAAATATAAATATGTTTAACTTAAAAACTTGATTTAAACCAGGGGTGCACAACCTGCGGCCCGGGGGCCACATGCGGCCCTTGATACCATTCTGTGCGGCCCCCAACCATCTGGTAACAGACATGTATGCCTATGTCTTGTGACTGCTCACATGTATTTTTCATGTATTTCTCCCATTAGAGGGAGTCCTGGAAGTGTAACTAGACATTAATGGTATATAATGTGTGTTCAATATGCCATAAGTACAATATTTCAGTTGTTAATACACCTTTAAATTTTAATTTCGGCCCTCGTCATTGGTTTAGTCTGGCAATGTGGCCCCCAATTGGGAAACGTTGTGCACCCCTGATTTAAACAATATGCATTTTACTGATGACACATCACACAGACTGATGTTATATATAGAAATCCAGAATCTGAGCAAAGTACAGAACAAGCAAAGAATGGTCTGGTGCATGTAATTGAGCAACATGTTTGTTTACAGAATAATAGCAATAATATACTAACTGGGAACAATACAGTTGTCTAGAGAAAAAAAAATCTTTGTTCAGAATCTTGCAACGCATAATTTATTGAGAGCATAGAGAGTGCATTAAAGAGCACATTGTGCAAATAAGGTAACCGTCTGGGAATATGTACAGTACACTAATCAGTGAGAAACCATGAATTGCACAAGGTTTTGAAAAAAGGATATTGTTGTGTTTTGGCAGTGTGTCAATCATTTCTGTGAAGTATTTAAGCTGTTGGGATAGGTGTTTAAAATAAACATGATATAAGCTCTAAAGTAGAAAACTAAACAGAGGCTGATAAGGAAGGGGATTTTATAATGTAAGTTTGTCTTACTGCTGTCCCTTATATTAACTTTGGCAAGCCAAGGTGCTATGCAAAATTAAACAAAATAACATTTCCACCCTGTATGTATTAATATATGCACACTGACCTCAGTATGTGTGTGATGGAATGCAGAGAGTGTATGTTACAGTGCTGGTGCTCTATCGGTGTTGTTCTGTTCCAGTGTTGTACTGAGGTGACTTGGGCCTACCAGTGGAAGCAATTCTAGGAGACAACCTAAACCTGAATAGAAAAATTACCATCTCCTCTCTCAACCTCATGCAACATAACTCTCACGAGTCTATGCCATTGTACCAGCACCAACTAAATAACCTTAAAATGTCAATGTAGCCTGTGAAAATAAATAGAGATGAGCGCATTTTTCAAAAATTCGATTTGCCGGTTCACAGAATTTTTTGGGGAAAATTTGGTTTGATCCAAATATATTTGCAGTGAATTAAGTTCAAAAACGTCTATTTCCTGGATGCAGAGAGCCTTTATAGTGCTATACAGTTGTAAGAAAAAGTATGTGAACCCTTTGGAATGATATAGATTTCTGCACAAATTGGTCATAAAATGTGATCTGATCTTCATCTAAGTCACAACAATAGACAATCACAGTCTGCTTAAACTAATAACACACAAAGAATTAACTGTTACCATGTTTTTATTGAACACACCATGTAAACATTTACAGTACAGGTGGAAAAAGTATGTGAACCCTTAGATTTAATAACTGGTTGAACCTCCTTCGGCAGCAATAACTTCAACCAAACGTTTCCTGTAGTTGCACATAAGACGTGCACAACGGTCAGGAGTAATTCTTGACCATTCCTCTTTACAGAACTGTTTCAGTTCAGCAATAGTCTTGGGATGTCTGGTGTGAATCGCTTTCTTGAGGTCATGCCACAGCATCTCAATTGGGTTGAGGTCAGGACTCTGACTGGGCCACTCTAGAAGGCGTATTTTCTTCTGTTTAAGCCATTCTGTTGTTGATTTACTTCTATGCTTTGGGTCGTTGCAACACCAATCTTCTGTTGAGCTTCAGCTGGTGGACAGATGGCCTTAAGTTCTCCTGCAAAATTTCTTGATAAACTTGGGAATTCATTTTTCCTTCGATGATGGGAAGCAGCCCCAAACCATGATGACCCCACCACCATACTTCACAGTTGGGATGAGGTTTTGATGTTGGTGTGCTGTTCCTCCACACATAGTGTTGTGTGTTTCTTCCAAACAACTCAACTTTGGTTTCATCTGTCCACAGAATATTTAATATTTTGTCAGTACTGCTGTGGAACATCCAGGTGCTCTTGTGCAAACTGTAAAGGTGCAGCAATGTTTTTTTTGGACAGCAGTGGCTTCCTCTGTGGTATCCTCCCATGAAATCCATTCTTGTTTAGTGTTTTACGTATCGTAGATTCGCTAACAGGGATGTTAGCATATGCCAGAGACTTTTGTAGGTCTTTGGCTGACACTCTAGGATTCTTATTCACCTCATTGAGCTGTCTTTGCTGTGCTCTTGCAGTCATCTTTACAGGACAGCCACTCCTCGGGAGAGTAGCAGCAGTGCTGAACTTTCTCCATTTATAGACAATTTGTCTTACCGTGGACTGATGAACAGCAAGGCTTTTGGAGATACTTTTATAACCCTTTTCAGCTTTATGCAAGTCAACAATTCAACAATTCTTAATCGTAAGTCTTCTGATAGCTCTTTTGTGCGAGGCATTATTTCTTGTGAAAAGCAAACGCAGAACTGTCATGTGTTTTTATAGGGCAGGGCAGCTGTAACAAACACCTCCACTCTCATTTCATTGATTAGACTCCAGTTGGCTGAAACCTCACTCCAATTAGCTCTTGGAGATGTCATTAGTCTAGGGGTTCACATACTTTTTCCACCTGCACTGTGAATGTTTACATGGTGTTGTTGTGATAAAATATTAGTAGTTGCAATCAGCTCGCATCAAAGTTTGTGTAAGGAAAAGGCAACTCCATCCTCCATCAGCCGCAGCCAGAGAACCACCCAAATGCTACCATCTTGATTGAATTCTCCTGAGCATCTCCCCCCTCCTCCTTGCCCAGTCCGTCCTTTATTGACTAAACAAAAGGTGTAAAAGGGGCTGGCCCAAGACAAGGATACAGGAAGTGATGACATAGGAAGACAAGAATAACATAGCCAGCTAACAAACACATGTATACAATACCACTGGAGCGAACTTTATCCAGCCTTGCTCAGTGATCAATGCCAGATAAAGTTACTATGATCCACATGCATGTTTATTTACAGTACAGCGTCATTATCTCCAGCGGCTGATCAGGCGCACTAGAGTCAACAAGCGCACGTTCCTTTACAGGACATACACGGGAAGATATCCACTCCAATGGTTTACCCTGACACTGAGAGACATGATGACAATACACAATATATTAAATACACATCCTAAAGTAAAATGTCCATATAATAAAATTTCCACAACAGTGTGTTCAATAAAAACATGGTAACATTTAATTCTTTGTGTGTTATTAGGTTCCTGCCCGCTAGAGTAAGGTGTCCAACACACAGTTTCCTTCTCTTGGTATAACCAGGTCACCTAAATACTGCACAAAGCAAAACCTTTACTGCTTGAGGTACCATACATTAGGCAAAAGGCTCAGAAGGGGAGGTATTTATCGTCTCTGTATACTTCTGGCACTGTCACAGGAGGAGGGTAGTATAATCCCTTCGCTCTCCTGGAAATAAGACACCTCAGGATGGGAACAATCCTGAACATAAAACAAGCAGGAAGGAGCAGTCTAGGACTTCTAACGATTCCTGTAGCAGCTGGGGTACCTGTGTAGTAACTGGATCTGCCTGGACATACAACTTGGTATGTTACCGGGTGTAGGCCATTAGTTTTCACATCCCTATGAAGACAGTCCGTATAAAGAGGGGAGAGAACAAGAGCTGTTAAGGTAAGGCACACTTAACTGCCTCCCGACTGCCTAACGCACGGATGCGTCCGGGAGGCGGTTGATTTATTCCTCCTGGACGCATCCGTGCGTCATCTCGCGAGACGCGAGATTTCGGTCAGAGCCGGCCCGCGCATGCGCATCGTGGGCCGGCAAAATTACAAGCACCATTTCGTCACCAGCCTGCCAGCCAATGATCGTGGCTGGCAGGCTGGCAATTTTTAAAAATCCAATCAGAAGCCATATAACAGATCATATTAGTAAATATGATCTGTTATATGGCTTCCCTGCTCCTCTGCTGGTCCTTTTCGTCGGTTGGTCTCAGCAGAGGAGCAGGCTTCACAGTGAGTACACCAAAACACTACACTTTAGCCCCAGATCACCCCCTGCACCCCAATTAACCTTTGATCACCCCTTTGATCGCCCCTGTCAATCACTAGTGAAAGGAAAAAAGTGATTTTTTTTCCCACTGGTATTGACCGTTAGGTTTTAGGATAGTTTAGGCCCCTTGGTTAGGTAGTTTAGGGATCAGTTAGCGCCCAGCCCACCGCACCGCAGTCCCTTATTCGCTGATTAGCGTATCGCTAATCAGCATTTGTACTTTTATAGTATCTGTAAGTGATCAAAACTGATCACAGTCAGATCTATAATAGTATTAGTGTCACTTTAGTTCGCCCTCCACCCAAAACGCAGTGTTTGTCCGATCAGGCCTGATCGGTCGCCCACACGTGCGTTCACCCACGCCCGCCCCGCCGCAGTGACCAAATTTTTTTTTTTGATCACTGCACATTCACTTTACACGCGCTGCGGCGATAAAAAAAATCAGTTTTGATATTTTTTATCAACCGCAGCGGCCTCCGGTACTTCGCTAGCCTCCCATTTGTAAGACAGGCTTGCTTTTTTTCTTGGGTAGTCTCAGGGAATACCCCTAAATTTAGTTGCCCAAATGTCAAACAGGGGGTATTCTTCTGAAGAGGCCTACAGGCTTCTGACCCAGTCGGATGAGGAATGGGAACCCTCATCTGATGAATCTAGCGGGTCAGAATATGAACCTGTAGAAAGCAGTGGCAGTCTGACTCAAAGTTCGGACGAGGAGGCTGAGGTCCCTGATAGCACCAGGCGTACCCGGCCCCGTGTCGCTAGACCACAGGTTGCGCAGGATCCGCTTCAAGGGCAGCAGAGTGGGGCTGGCGCTGTCGGATTACGTGGTGAGGCATACACCAGCAGCGCAGCCCATCCTGGACCTAGTACCAGCACTGCCGTACAACATGGTGAAGTGGCGAGCACCAGAAGGGCAGTTGAAGCTGGTACGGTGGCACGTGCAGTAGTTACCCTGTCGCAGCCACCACACAGACAGGCCCGTAGAGCCCCTAGAATCCCTGAGGTGCTGGCAAACCCTGATTGGCAGTCCCCAACTTCAGCCGCACCTGTAGTTCCCCCTTTCACCGCCCAGTCTGGAGTTCGGTTGAGACAGCTCAGATCGGTTCGGCCCTGGGATTTTTTTAGCTGTTCTTGACTGCAGAGCTCTTAGACTTAGTTGTGGCAGAAACAAATCGGTATGCCACACAATTTATAACCGCCAACCCGGGAAGCTTTTATGCCCAGCCTTTCCGGTGGAAACCAGTCCAAGTTTCCGAAATAAAAAAATTTCTGGGCCTTCTCCTCAACATGGGTCTAACTAAAAAGCATGAATTGCGGTCATATTGGTCCACGAACCCAATTCATCACATGCCCATGTTCTCTGCTGCTATGTCCAGGACACGATTTGAGACCATCCTGCGTTTCCTGCACTTTAGCGACAACACCACCTCCCGTCCCAGAGGCCATCCAGCTTTTGACCGGCTCCACAAAATTCGGCCCCTCATAGACCATTTCAACCAGAAATTTGCTGATTTGTATACCCCAGAGCAAAACATCTGCGTAGACGAGTCCCTAATACATTTTACCGGGCGCCTTGGCTTCAAACAATACATCCCAAGCAAGCGCGCCCGGTATGGGGTCAAATTGTATAAGCTCTGTGAAAGGGCCACAGGCTATACCCACAAATTTTGTGTCTATGAGGGAAAAGATCAGACCCTGGAGCCAGTCGGTTGCCCTGACTACCTGGGGAGCAGTGGGAAGACAGTCTGGGACTTGGTGTCACCCTTATTCGGCAAGGGGTACCATGTTTATGTGGACAATTTCTACACAAGTGTGGCCCTCTTCAGGCATTTGTTTCTAGAACAGATTGGCTGCTGTGGCACCGCGCGAACTAGTCGCGCGGGCTTCCCCCAATGGCTCGTTACCACCCATCTTGCAAGGGGGGAGAGGGCTGCCTTGTGTAACGAAGAACTGCTCGCGTTGAAATGGAGAGACAAGCGTGACGTTTACATGCTCTCCTCCATTCACGCAGACACGACAATCCAAATTGAGCGAGCAACCCGTGTCATTGAAAAGCCCCTCTCAGTCCACGACTATAACCTTCACATGGGAGGGGTGGACTTCAATGACCAGATGTTGTCTCCGTATTTAGTGTCCCGCAGAACCAGACGCTGGTATAAGAAGGTGTCTGTATACTTAATTCAATTGGCTCTGTATAATAGTTTTGTTCTCTACAGTAAGGCTGGGAGAACAGGATCCTTCCTCAAATTTCAGGAAGAGATCATCTAGAACCTCCTGTACCCAGGAGGTTCCGTGGCCCCATCCACCAGTGTAGTTAGCCATCTACACGAGCGACATTTCCCCAATGTCGTTGCCGGTACCTCAACCCAACCGTCACCCCGAAAAAGATGTCGTGTCTGTAGCAGGAGTGGAATAAGGCGTGACACCCGCTATTTCTGTCCTGACTGCCCTGACCACCCTGCCCTATGCTTAGGGGAGTGTTTCCAGAAGTACCACACACAGGTACACCTAGCATAGGGTTCACATCTCACCAGGACAGGCACACAGGGCCATTAGAGCCCATTCACACAGAGCTGCTGCAAACCTCTCCTTTCACCTGGGACAAAGTGCATAACGCACTTCGCCACATCTTTGGGCGATTTGCGCTTTGCACATTGTCCCATGGGGAAGGAGAGGTTTGTCCTATAAAGGTAAAAAAACAAAACAAAACAAAAATCACCAGTAAGCAAAAAAGTTAATGTTCAGTTCAAAAAGTTAAAGTTTATATGTTCTTTTGAAAAGTTAATAAAATTATTGCGTTGCGGCCTGGTTTTTTCTTATTTTACCTTCCAGGTGGACCAACCGATCGACTAGCTGCAGCACTGATGTGCATTCTGACAGAAGCATTGCGCTGCTGTCAGATTACACACAAGTCGGTGTATGCAGCGCTACAAGACGAGATTTCTCCTCTGCAGTAAAAGATACGTTTGCCGAGGCATATGAGCTGAGGAGGAGGCGGTGTTCCTATGCTTTGGCACTTTGTATATAAAAAAAATTAAAATAAATCCCGGCAATGATTTATTCATCCACATCGATTGATGTGAATGGAGAAATCTGGTTTGCCAGGGCATACGAGCTAAGTGGGTATGGATGTTGGGCGAAGCGTCTATGTCCTGGCAGACGCCTTTCCCCTCCTTTTTTTTTTTTGGGCAGAGATTTTTTCATCCACATTGATCGATGCGAATGAAGAAATCTGTGCCGTTCATTTTTTCTTTCAGCCAAGAGGCTGAACGGAAAAATAAAATCTCATTACCTGTATGCTCAATATAAGGAAAATAGCAGAAACTCCTAATGCTGGCCATACATGTAATGATTGGGGAGACCCTCAAATGCCAGGGCAGTACAAACACCCCACAAATGACCCCATTTTGGAAAGAAGACACCCTAAGGTATTCGCTGAGGGGTATATTGAGTCCATGAAAGATTGAAATTTTTGTCCCAAGTTAGCGAAAAGTGAGATTTTGTGAGAAAAAATGTAATAAAAAATTTATGCCAAAAAATAAATTTCTATGAACTCGCCAGGCCCCTCATTGAATACCTTGGGTTGTCTTCTTTCCAAAGTAGGGTCACATGTGGGGTATTTATACTGCCCTGGCTTTTTAGGGGCCCTAAAGCGTGAGAAGAAGTCTGGGATCCAAATGTCTAAAAATGCCCTCCTAAAAGGAATTTGGGCACCTTTGCGCATCTAGGCTGCAAAAAAGTGTCACACATGTGGTATCGCCGTACTCAGGAGAAGTTGGGGAATGTGTTTTGGGGTGTCATTTTACATATACCCATGCTGGGTGAGATAAATATCTTGGTCAAATGCCAACTTTGTATAAAAGAATGGTAAAAGTTGTCGTTAGCCAAGATATTCATCTCACCCAGCATGGGTATATGTAAAATGACACCCCAAAACACATTCCCCAACTTCTCCTGAGTACGATGATACCAGATGTGTGACACTTTATTGCAGCCTAGGTGGGCAAAGGGGCACACATTCCAAAGAGCACCTTTCGGATTTCACGGGTCATTTTTTACAGATTTTGATTGCAAACTACTTCTCACGCATATGGGCCCCTAAAATGCCAGGGCAGTATAACTACCCCACAAGTGAACCCATTTTGGAAAGAAGACACCCCAAGGTATTCCGTCAGGGGCATAGTGAGTTCATGGAAGTTTTTATTTTTTGTCACAAGTTAGTGGAATATGAGACTTTGTAAGGAAAAAAAAAATCATCATTTTCCGCTAACTTGTGACAAAAAATAAAAAATTCTAGGAACTCGCCATGCCCCTCACGGAATACCTTGGGGTGTCTTCTTTCCAAAATGGGGTCACTTGTGGCGTAGTTATACTGCCCTGGCATTTTAGGGGCCCATATGTGTGAGTAGTAGTTTGCAATCAAAATGTGTAAAAAATGGCCTGTGAAATCCGAAAGGTGCTCTTTGGAATGTGTGCCCCTTTGCCCACCTTGGCTGCAAAAAAGTGTCACACATGTGTAATCGCCGTACTCAGGAGAAGTTGGGCAATGTGTTTTGGGGTGTCATTTTACATATACCCATGCTGGGTGAGATAAATATCTTGGTCAAATGCCAACTTTGTATAAAAAAATGGGAAACGTTGTCTTTTGCCAAGATATTTCTCTCACCCAGCATGGGTATATGTAAAATGACACCCAAAAACACATTCCCCAACTTCTCCTGAGTACGGCGATACCAGATACCACATTCCAAAGTGCACCTTTCGGATTTCACTGGTCACTTTTTTACAGATTTTGATTGCAAACTACTTCTCACACATATGGGCCCCTAAAATGCCAGGGCAGTATAACTACCCCACAAGTGATCCCATTTTGGAAAGAAGACACCCCAAGGTATTTTGTGATGGGCATAGTGAGTTCATGGAAGTTTTTATTTTTTGTCACAAGTTAGTGGAATATGAGACTTTGTAAGAATACTCACTATGCCGTATACCTTAGGGTGTCTACTTTACGAAATTGGGTCATTTGTGGGGGTTTTCTACTGTCTGGGCATTGTAGAACCTCAGGAAACATGACAGGTGCTCAGAAAGTCAGAGCTGCTTCAAAAAGCGGAAATTCACATTTTTGTACCATAGTTTGTAAACGCTATAACTTTTACCCAAACCATTTTTTTTTGCCCAAACTATGGCTGCAGTAAACAAATATTTTAGTAATCGAGTATTCTATCGATTATATTTCTCGATTCATCGAGTAATCTAATAAGAAAAGCCTTCTTAAAATAACGTACGTAATGACGTTTTTCTTTATAAAAACAATATTTTTATTTCTTACAGTGGTGGTATGGTATAGCAAATAATTGCACACACATGACATAAGGTTTCTTTCACAGCTGCAGCCTGCAATATACATTCTGGTTCTGTCAGAAGAACAGCCAGCCAGAATGTACCATATCGGGTATAACTGGATACTGCCGGCTGCTGCAGCAATTGACTGTAATGGTGTAAAGGGTCTTGCCTTGTTACAGCATTCAAGCTAAGTTTGGACGATATCCAGCAGGAATGCCAGAACATGGCCAGATGGCCTTAGATATGGAACACATACATTATAGTCAATAAGATTATGAGAGCACTGCAGAGCATATAGCTGGTTGTATCCGGCTATACCTATTACAGTATACTCCAGCAGGCTTGGGTTATGTTGTGATTTGTGAACTCTGTGTCTCCGTCAGTCTATTCCGGTGGCGGATCGGACTGCTGGAGTACACCCGGCTCCATCTGTCAAGCTAGATAGATGCCCTGGGCATCATGCCCATTGACTGTAATGGGGATCAGGACAAAAAATGCTGCACAGAGTGTGTAGTGAAGTGAGTCAGAGTCACATAGCATTTTTTTGCCAGACTCCAGCCAGTCGCCAGCTGATCAGAGTTGACTGACTCCCAGTGTTGACACTGCAATGCAATGTGAAGTTAACTTGGCCTAAGCTAAGCTGTTAATAAGATGATCAAAATACTTTAACTTGTAAAAGCAGATTTCAAATAAAAATGCTAAATTACAAAAAAAAAGTAATCAAGTAAATTCACAAAAACACTACACCTTTCTATATAAAACATCTACAATTATTTAAAAGAGGAAAAACTACAGACTCATCTGTAGCCGAAGTATATAGGTCCAGCCCCAAACCAAAGTTACCAAACCCTCCTATAGAGCAACATATAAGAGGATAAATTTAAACCAGGGTTCTGGATTACTCACGTTTTTGTAGATATCAGAATAGCTCATCATTACGTAGATGTGATACAGTCAAGTCAATCCTTGTAGGTTCCTTCCAAGACCAGCATATTCACAGACAATCCCTGGTGTTGGAACCTACAAGGATTGAGTGTATATCACATCTACCTCTATGCAATGGTCTGAAATTCAGTATTGATATTATCTACAGAAATGTGAGTAAGAAGTGAACCCTGGTTTATGTATCCTCTTTATTATATGTTGCTCTCTCGGAGGGTTTTGGGCCTATATATACGTTGGGCTACACATCATGATGAAGTTTTTTGTCTTTTCAATAATTGTATAAATATATATATATATATATATATATATATATATAATATATATATATATATATATATATAATTATATAGGAAGGTGTTAGTAGTGTTTTTGTGAATTTACTTTCACCACTGCAACAGCGGAATAGTGTTTAGTAGTAGTAAGTAAGACAAACATTGCCTTACCCTTTGTTGTTCAACTTCAACTCTGAACATATTTTCTTCAAAGGCTTTCTGGCATTTTTAGAAGGCAAAAAGAAGAACTGGTGGGTGAGAATAGATTTATCAAAAGTGGTGTAAAGGAAAACTGGCTTAGTTTACCAATAGCAACCAATCATCCGATTCCACCTCATTTTCCAAAGGAGCTCTGAATAATGAAAGGTGTAATGATCTGATGGTTGCTAAACCAGTTGACCTTTACACCAGTTTGGATAAAGGCTATCTCCTCCTGAGGTACATATCAATATCATATGGTAAAGTGCATGTAGCTTGCCCTGGCTTACACTAAAGCGGTGATCAGCAACCTCCGGCACTCCAGCTGTCTGGGAACTACAACTCCCAGAATGCTTCCTTCAATCACTTCTATAGGCGTTAGAACTAGAAGAACAGCATGTTTGTTGCATGCAGGGAGTAGTAGTTTCACAGCAGGTAGAGTGCCGAAGGTTGCTGATTCGTGGCCTAAAGGATCATTTGGCTGTTACTATGGAGAAAAGTGAGCATATCCACATGCTCAGAACTGAGGCTGGCCCTGCGCTTTGATGCTATGTTTCCTGCTGCAGAAAACAGTCGTTCTGATGGCGTGGATGTTGCTGGAATACACAGAAAGGACTTTGCCAGCTTTGCTAGTACTGGATAGCGTGCTTCATTTGTTTTCCACCATGACAACGGATTCTCTTTCTTGGATACGGGATGTTCTCCAAAGTACATCAAGACCTCCTTCTGCACAGATTGGCTTAACTGCTGCTCTTTATCCTCTTCATCACTGGAGCTGGACTCTGATGATCCCAGTATGTTCTGAAGGAAAGATACCGCCGAATGATCCTTGGGCTTTGCTGCAGCAGGGTTATCTTCTTGTCCTCTTCTAGAAGAAGCTTCACTATGTTCACTGGACCGTGTCATTTCGTTTTTGGCAACAATTGCCATGGTCTGTACTGTGCTTTGGACCTTGAATGACTCATCTGCAGACAAGAATTTCAGTTTCTTAAATCTGGGATCCAGAGCAGCGGCAATTAGGGCAGTGTTTGAAGACGAGTCAGGTTGAAACGTAGACAGTTCTTGCCATCTTGTTGTGATCTGTTGTACTGCATGAGCCTGGTATGACATTAATGGTGCAGTCTCAAAAGCTAAAGTCTGTATGGACTTCTTTAAGTTCTGCACTAGCTGTGGAAGTGCAGAGAGGGTAACATAGTTCTGCCCACTCAGAAATACAGTAGCTCCTTCAAATGGCTCAAGTGCCTGGCTAAGCTCCTCAATCAGGCTCCACTGTTCAGGCTTCAGATCAAGGTAGTGGTGTTTTCCTCTTGGAGTCACTTCTGGGTCTGAGAGAGCAGCAGTCACCGGCCATCTTTGTTCCAGCAATCTTGCTATCATGTGATAAGTTGTATTCCAGCGTGTACTTACATCATGCACCAGCATATGTTGTGGCGTGCCCATCTGCTGTTGCTTCTCCTTTAGTTGTGTACATGCCAACTCACTCTTCTTAAAATGCTCAACAAGGCATCTTACACAAGCCACACACTTAGAAATAGCTTGGTGGTTCTTCAGAGCGCTTTGCACAACTAAGTTCAGGGTGTGACCTGCACATCGCACCGATGCCCATCCATGTTTTTCTTGTAAAATCTTCATTGCTGCTACAACATTAGCACCATTGTCATGGACAACAGCTTTGACTTTCTTTGCTGGAATGCCAAATATGACAATAACATCCTCAAGCCACTCTGCAATATTTGCCGCTGTGTGCCTTTCTTCAAGTGGCATCGTAGTTAGGCTGTAGGACTCCATTTCCCAATCCTTCCCAAGAAAATGACACGTCACCCCCAGATAAGCTTCTGTAGCGACGCTCGTCCAAATGTCAGCTGTAAGTGCAATGCTGTCAGTCTCCTTAAGAGTGTTCGTCAACTTGCCTTTGATGTCTTCATACTTTTTCTCCATAATTTTCATGAAGTAGGTTCTGGAAGGAAGAGTGTATCTTGGATTGAAAGTGGAAATCATCCTCTGAAAACCTTCATCCTCCACCATAGATAGCGGGCGTCTGTAAGCTCAGCTGCTTCAGTTGAACGTGATGCAGCTGTCCACACATAGCTGTCCATACGTCGCTGTGATTGTGATGTACTGAAAAAGATGTTAAATAAACTATTATTATTACAATACGAAGCATGTGTGGTGTGTGATTATGTAAAATGTTTGATTTACTTACCTTGGGTCCGGTCCGCTCGGTGAACTAGTAGTACATGCATAAACTGGGTGTTTTCTGGTCAAATGTTGAAGCATTGATGTCGTGCTATTTTGGTAGGCTAGTTCGCTTTTACAATAGACACACTGTACGGATTTTTCTTTCTTTCTCAGCTTGAAATGATCCCAAACTTTGGACACTCTGTGCCGTTTTCTCTGTCCTGTCTCTTCTGATCGCCCCTCGGCGGCCTCACTTATATTTTCTCTCTCTTTCTCCATTTCGCAGTTGAAAGTAAATTAATACTTCTTTAGGCCTTGCCTCTTGCTTTGTGCAACAATTAGTAAAACTTAAGTGACACAGTCACACCTTACGGGGGGTAAAATAAGAATATCAGATTTCAGAAACATCATCGGATCAAACCACCCCCCTTCCCCAATCAGAATATCACCTTTCAACTTCACACAGATCTCTCCATCCAAACCAATAACGTTACAAGGTGCCATTGCAATTTGCCAGCGCCAATGTGCCTCCATTAAACCCTCTCCAGAGTCTAATAAACCAATAACTTTATATATGCCACGGAGATGGCTTGGCTGTATAAAGTTATTGGTTTACTTTGGAGGGGTTAATGGAAGCACCTTGGCAATGGGCATGTATAAAGTTATTGATTTGGAGGGGTTAATGGAAACACCTTGGCATTAGGCATGTATAAAGTTATTGGTTTGGAGGGGTTAATGGAAGCACCTTGGCAATGGGCATGAATAAAGTGATTGGTTTGTAGGGGTTAATGAAGGCACCTCAAGGTGCTTTCATTAACCCCTCCAAACCAAAAACTTTATACATGCCCATTGCCAAGGTGCTTCCATTAACCCCTCCAAATCAATAACTTTATACATGCCCATTGGGCATGTATAAAGTAATTGGTTTGGAGGGGTTAATGGAAGCACCTTGTCAATGGGCAATTGGGCATGTATACAGTAATTGTTTTGGAGGGGTTAATGGAAGCACCTTGGCAATGGGCAATTGGGCATGTATACAGTAATTGGTTTGGAGGGGTTAATGAAAGCACCTTGGAGGTGCCTTCATTAACTCCTCTCTAAACCTAAAACTTTATACATGTCTAATGCCAAGGTGCTTCCATTAACGCCTCCAAACCAATAACTTTATACATGCCCATTGCCAAGGTGTTTCCATTAACCCCTCCAAACCAATAACTTTATACATGCCCTGATGCCCATTGGTGTGGAGGAGTTAATGGAAGCACCTTGGCAATGGGCATGTATACACAGTTATTGGTTTGTAGAGGTTAATGAAAGCACCTTGGAGGTGCCTTCATTAACCCCTCTCTAAACCAATAACTTTATACATGCCAAGGTGGTGCCACCATTAACCACTCTCCATCTGCCTCTTTCAATAAATCTATTTACAGTGAGTGCCCCCCGATTCCCCCCTCCCCTGGAGTGCCTCTGGTGCTGTTAACTTAAATCACGGTACCTAATGGCACTGGCACTAGTGAATGGCGCAGCCGCAGGTACATGGAGTCACATGGAGTCCGACTCTGGACCGAGGCAGTCTTCATCCCAGCATGCACTGGGACCTTAGGTGACGTAACAAACACATCGTTAGCCAGCATGCTGACGATGTATGTGCGCAACGGCGCATTATGCAGAGTCCCGCCTGCAGGACGGTGCCATCTCTCTTGACTCCGGACGGAGGAAGCGGTGAGTGAGACTCTTAATTTCACTCCCGCTCCGTGATCATGTGCCTGTACACGATTACTCAATGCAGGGAAACTGCATCGAGGATTATTTTGACTCGATTTAATCGAAGTATTCGAATAATCGTTTCAGCCCTAGCCCAAACATTTTGTTTTTATCAAAGACATGCAGAACAATAAATTTAGTGAAAAATGTATATATGGATGTCGGGTTTTTTTGCAAATTTTTACAACTGAAAGTGAAAAATGTCATTTTTTTGGCCAAAAAATCGTTAAATTTTGATTAATAACAAAAAAAGTAAAAATGTCAGCAGCAATGAAATACCACCAAATGAAAGCTCTATTAGTGAGAAGAAAAGGAGGTAAAATTCATTTGGGTGGTAGGTTGCATGACCGAGCAATAAACGGTGAAAGTAGTGTAGTGCAGAAGTGGAAAAAGTGGCCTGGTCATTAAGGGTGTTTCAGCTAGCGGGGTTGAAGTGGTTAAGTAAGTTGCTACATTTTTGTTAAGTGCAATGTTTAAGTGCAATCATTAGAAACAGTGCATAAATTCACATTGTGGCATCTAGAAGGAGAATACACACAATGGGCATGTTATCTTGAACATTGCATAACAGATAACTGCAAAATATTAAATAACATGGAAATCACAAAGAGCTTAGGTATCATGTTTGAGTCTTTTCTTTGGGTGCAAGCTTTTATGTTGCAATAAAACTTTTTCATAAAAGTAGTGCAAATTTTAATACAAGATGAGGCTCAACAATAACTTGAGTCCTTTTTCCTGAGAGTGTTTAAAGTTGTAGAAACCTCTGGAAACTGATAAAAGTCCATTGTAGTCCACAGAGATAAAAGTTAATTGTAATCCAAGGGTGGTATAAAATGTCATAAGAGCAACAGGCTATCAAGTAACCTGAGAAAGGGGATAAAACACTGAACTTGGACATGAGGGGGTTAAATGATGTTGGGGGGAGTCCTAACAGCATGACCATCAGGATGAAGACTAAACAGGCAACCTTAAACATAAAAGGTTAAAACCACACAAGGCCAACAGGTCCTCACCTGTCAGGAATCAGTCCACGGCGTGGCTCCCAAATGTCACAGTTTTTTATTTAGAGGACACACTCTAGAGGAGGGCATCCAGGTCCTTATCGCTACTGGAGCCGCTAAAGCGCTCCTGTCTCTGATAGCTCATAGTAGCTGCGGTGGTGGTGCGCCACTGCCCTCTGGTGGTAGCTGTTGAGGATGGCTGTGTTGACAACCTGGAGAATGCTGCAGTAACCTGCTGTAAACCGGGATCCCTAGCCGGTACAGAGGGGCTCAAAACCTCTGGCTGAAGGGGCTCAGGCAGGGACGCAGCAGGTACCTGGGGCTGTTTCCAGGGCAGAATGTATGGCTGCATCTTGGGATTGAATGTTAGCACAGAATTATTGATCTGGCCTACCCGCAGGTTTGGTGGTGCGGCCAGGTCAGGTATAAGTGGAGCAGGTTCAGGCTGGGGCTGCTCTCTGAATTGCATTCTGCCATCCGGGGTCTCTTGTAGACATCTCACCTTGCCCGCAGAGCCTGGATCTTCCTGCCAGGTCTCTGGGGTGACTGCAGGGGTGAGTGGTTTGTCCAACAGGGTTACGCCCGCAGCAAAGGGACTCTGTATTGAGAGCATGGGGGTGTACTCCACCTGATCTCCCACGTACAAATTGTGACGGGCCTGCGGCAGGTAGTGTCGCATGTCTGAGCGTCGGCCCACGAAAATTTAGGTCCCAGAATTGTTATCTTGTAGGAACCCAACTCCCCGTTCTAATGAGAACCACAGGACGGTTCCGGTCCGCCTGATTAATCTGGGATCCCCTGGCTGGGGGTTATCCACCACCTGCTTCACCTATTCTTCGACGGCGGATTTGTACTCCCAGGTCGTCTGGGCAAAAGCAGTGACCTCACGGGGCACTTCAGGGTTCAAGCTCCCCGACTTAACGGGAGTGGAGCTGGGCGGCGGAGTGGAAACACCAGCCGCCTCTGCTGCACCAGTAAGGGTCTTTGGCGGAGCAGGCCTAGGCCTGGTGGTAGTTTCGAGAGCTGCGGGACGCAGTTCAGGGACAGATGCGGACCGGGCCGGGGCCTCAGGGAGCGCGGCAGCTCCTACCTGCTGTCGCGGCCGGGCGGCCGGTTCCGGTGCCTCCTGGTTGCCATCATGGGTTGCCATCTCCATCTGTGGTGCAGGGTCGTCAATGGATGGTGCAGCGACGTCAGCGGCGTCCTCCGCGGGAGCAGGTACGACGTCAGCGCCCATCTTGAATGGTGCGTCGCCTTCCTCAGTGGCACTTGAAATTAAGTTCTGGTTCTCCTTCGCAGGGACCGGGACATCGACAGCGGCCTTCTCCGGAACATCAGGGCCTCTGGCCAAGGTAAGCGGCACCGGCTCTTTAGCCACAGAGGGATCCACTGCCTCCGGGCTTGCAGCAAAAACAGAGGGTCCAGTCTTGTTCACGAGTTGCGAGACTCGGATCTAGGGCGGGTGCTCTTCATAGACTGGCTCTCCACCCACAGCCATCTGGTTCCATCTGGGCTGCGGAAACGCCATCTTTACTGCCTCCTCGATCCAACAGACTGCCAGAGATAAGGGTGTAGCCCAGAGGGAGGATTCTTATTCCCTCGGCTCACAATAGAAAGTTCACTGGGGGCAGTCTCTAGTTTTCCTGCTTCTAGGGGGCGTATTCGACATCTTCGCGCTCTTGAGGGGGCATTACTGCATTTTCCCGCTTCTGGGGGGTGTAGTCGATAATTTGACGCTCTTGAGAGGGTGTTCTTGTCTCTTCCCATCTCTTGGGGGCGGTTACAATAACTTCTTGAAGAGGTGTGTATTCGATATCTTTGCGCTCTTGAAGGTCATAGAGATGCTGCGCCATGAGGGAAACATGGGCGATTAACCCTTGCAGTGCTGATGCGCACATTGCAGCGTTTTCAGGTCCAGCAATGAAAGTAATAAAGTCAATTTTCAACGTTTTTTGCACAATCTTGCAATACTGTGAAACATGCGATTAGATCTGTTTAAAAACACAATTGGATCCGGTTCTGTTGGACAGGGATAGGCACACAATTCAATCCGATCCTGTTCCAGTGACCGCCAAAACATGCAGTAAGCCGGATTGGGACTAATGCACACTGGCACACTAAGATGCACTGACTGGGTCAGGTGTAGATATAGTTAATAGTTTTTGTTCGTGACGCCAATTGCAATGTGCGCAGGCTATAGTCTCAGGGCCCTTTAAGCTGTAATAACTCACGTACCAGGTGAGAAATGCCAGAGGGGGATAATGTCTCTGTGTAGTGTCAACGGTGTCTCCTACCTTGGTACGGCTGGACTCCTGGATCCTGCCTCACTTGTAATAAAATTTGTGTTGCTAGTAGGAGTAATTGAGGAACTTGGTAGCAGTAAATGAGATCTAGACTGGTGATATAACAGAACTTGTCTTTACTTAATGCAGCATTAATCCACATGAGTCACAGCAATAGTCCTTTAAGTCCCAGCAGGTATTGGCAATGTATGGCAGGGATCAATATCTCTTCTGCAGCTATACTATGTGCCTGGAGAATCTGGCAGGTATCTATCTTCTGCTCTGACTATCTTCTGCTTGGTATGGGCCTGACTAGCTGAGGAGGAATTTGGCTTCTCCTGGACTCTGGATATGTACTCACAGCTTGGCTCACAGGGAACGCTTCTTCCTGGAGGCTGGAGGTGGCTGCCTGCTTGTCAACCAGCTGAGGCTGATGGCTCAGGCTGGGAAGGTTCTCTGGTCTCAACCGAGACAGGGTTCTGATCTGGGATCCCTATTTTCTGGGAGCTCCTACTTGCACAGCCTTCCCCAGCAGGGATGGCTAGTACACTAACTGTAACTTCCTTTCCTCCCCATGAGGCAGGATGTGGGAACATTACACACCTCCTCAAAGAGGGGGGTAGTTGACTGGAATGAACTATTCCAGTCTAGCAATGCTAAACTGGATCAGATCCTGCTACATACTGCTGCCACCTGCTGGTGCACATGGAAATTACAGCATAATAAATAAAACAGGTCTGGAAAATACATATAATAAAGGATGCAATGTTAGATTATACAAGATGGCAAAATACATACACTTAACATGTGGTAGCAGGGAAAAAGAGTTTGGTAACATAACTCCGGGATGTTACACAAGTATGCCACCACCTGCTGGTACAGGTCCTGCTCCAGGTCTACCTGCTACTGGTGAGTAGTTTCTTCACTATGCAGATGAAGAAACAGTACCCCTATCCGCTTGCATCATCAACAAATCGTTGATGGCATTTCTCTGTTCGTAAAGTCAGTCCAACATATGGAGGGTGGAATTCCAATGGGTGGAAACATCACATATCAGCCTATGTTGGGGGATGCCATTCTGCCGCTGCAGCTCAAGGAGGGTGTGCTTTGCGGTGTATGAGTGGCTGAAGTGCATGCAAAGTTTCCTGCCCATTTTTAGGATGTCTTGCAGATGGGTGGACGACTTCAGGAACTGTTTGACAACCAGATTGAATTTGTGCCATGCAGGGTGCATGGCTCAGCCTTCCTTGACGCAGCACCAACACTATGTTTTTCCCGTTGTCGGTCGCCATGATTTTCTGTTGTCACAGAGAAAGCCAGGATTCTTGATGAATCACACAGAGTAGTTCCCCCCCCCCCGTGTAACTCCGTTTGCCAAGGCAAACAATGTAGTATGCTGGAGGGGCATTGTGACTTGTCCCTACAGTGAAAGCTGTGGACATGGTGGAGGATGAAGAGGCAGAAGTGGACATTGTCACAGGACCAACGGTGTGACAACGTGGAGGCTGAAGCGGCGTGACCCGGCCAAGTTGCTGGTGTTGCTGTGCAGGAACCACATTCACCCAGTGGGCCGTAAAGGACATGTATTGTCCCTGATCATAGTTACAGCTCCACACGTCGGCACTGCCGTGCACTTTGGCAGATATCGACAGGCTCAAAGACTGGCCCACCTTCTGTTCTACATATTTGTGCAGGGCTGGTACTGCCTTTTTCGCAAAGAAATGACTCTCCACCTTGGCTTGGCACAAGCCATAGGTTCTCTGAAATGTGCAGAGTCCACCACTTGGAAAGGGAGGGAATGCAGCACTAGCAACTTGGACAGGAGCACATTCAGCTTCTGCGCCGTTGGATGTGTGCTCGCATACTGCTCTCTCTGGGCAATCGCTTCTGTGATCGATTGCTAATAGGGTTGAGCGAACCCGAACTGTAAAGTTTGTGTTCGTACTGAACTTTATGGTGTTCGGCACCCAAACCCGAACCCAAACATTTCAGTAAAAGTTCGGGTTTGGTGTTCGGGTAATAGTAATATACCATCGGATCGGAGTTTTCTCCAATCCGATAGTATATTTTATACACCATGGGAATGCCTCTATCTTAGAATATGCCATCGGATTAGAGTTAGATCGTGAAAACTCAGATCCGACAGTATATTCTAACACAGAGGCATTCCCATAGTCATGGGGACGCTTCAAGTTATAATATACTGAGAGCTGTGGCTATAATGGCCCCCTGCTGTCTGGCAGCACCTGATCTTGTAGAGGGGGCTGTGATCCGCACAATTAACCCCTCAGGTGCCAGACCCCCCCTCCCTCCTCAGTATTAAAGCCATTGGTGGCCAGTGCGGCCCCCCACCCCCTCCCTATTAAAATCATTGGTGGCTAGTGCGGCCCCCCATCCCCTATTAAAATCATTGGTGGCTAGTGCGGCCCCCTCCCCCACCCACCCCCTATTAAAATCATTGGTGTCCAGTGGGGCCTCCCCTCTCCCCCCCTAATTAAAATTATTGGTTAATAACCCCCCTCCCCCCTATCATTGGTGGCAGCGGAGCGGCAGTTCTGATCGGAGTCCCAGTTTAATCGCTGGGGCTCCAATCGGTTACTATGGCAGCCAGGATGCTACTGCAGTCCTGGCTGTTATGGTTACTTAGCACTTTTAGCAGCAATATACTTACATGCGTTGCCTGTGGCCAGCCGGCGCTCCTCCTACTGGTAAGTGAAAGGTCTGTGCGGCGCATTCCTCTAGCACAGACCTTTCACTTACCAGTAGGAGGAGCGGCGCCTGAGGGGTTAATTGTACAGATCACAGCCCCCTGTAAGAGATCGCATGCTGCCAGGCAGAAGGGGGCAGTTATGTACACAGTTCTTAGTATATTCTAACTTAAAGCGTCCCCGTCACCATGGGAACGCCTCTGTGTTAGAATATACTGTCGGATCTGAGTTTGAAAAAGATAATACTATTATTTTCCGTTATAACCATGTTATAACGGAAAATAAAAAAGTGAAGTTCGGGTCCCCATTGACTTCAATGGGGTTCGGGACCAAGTTCGGATCAAGTTCAGGTCCCGAACCCAAACATTTTTCAAAGTTCGGCCGAACTCCCCGAACCCAAACTGCCAGGGGTATGAATAATTATGAGCAGCACTGTATATATTTTTCTCTTTGTACTGAAATAGGCCACTAAACACTTTCACCACATATAACAACAGAAGTGAACTGCGTATAAATTTTTCTTTTTGTACTGAATTACGCCACTAAATGCTTTCACCACATATAGCTGCAGAAGTGAACTTAGAATATATTTTTCTTTTTGTACTGAAATACGCCACTTAACGATTTCTCCACAAATAACTGCAACAGTGCAATGCGCATATATTTTTCTTTCGGTATTGAAATAGGCCACTAAACGCTTTCAACACATATAACTGCCAAAGTGAACTGAGAATATATTTTTCTCTTTGTAATGAAAGAGGCCACTAAATGCTTTTGATGCAAATAACTGCAGCAGAGAACTGCATTTATTTTTTTCTTTTTGTACTGAAATACGTCACTAAACGTTTTCACCACATACAGTACAGACCAAAAGTTTGGACACACCTTCTCATTCAAATAGTTTTCTTTATTTTCATGACTAGGAAAATTATAGATTCACACTGAAGGCATCAAAACTATGAATTAACACATGTGGAATTATATACATAACAAAAAAGTGTGAAACAACTGAAAATATGTCATATTCTAGGTTCTTCAAAGTAGCCACCTTTTGCTTTGATTATTGCTTTGCACACCCTTGGCATTCTCTTGATGAGCTTCAAGAGGTAGTCACATGAGTGGTCTTCCAACAGTCTTGAAGGAGTTCCCAGAGATGCTTAGCACTTGTTGGCCCTTTTGCCTTCACTCTGCGGTCCAGCTCACCCCAAACCATCTCGATTGGGTTCATGGCCGGTGACTGTGGAGGCCAGGTCATCTGGCGCAGCACCCCATGACTCTCCTTCATGGTCAAATAGCCCTTACACAGCCTGGAGGTGTGTTTGGGGTCATTGTCCTGTTGAAAAATAAATGATGGTTTAACTAAACGCAAACTGGATGGAATAGCATGCCGCTGCAAGATGCTGTGGTAGCCATGCTGGTTCAGTATGCCTTAAATTTTGAATAAATCCCCAACAGTGTCACCAGCAAAGCACCCACACACCATCACACCTCCTCCTCCATGCTTCACGGTGGGAACCAGGCATGTAGAGTCCATACGTTCACCTTTTCTGCGTCACACAAAGACACGGTGGTTGGAACCAAAGATCTCAAATTTGGACTCATCAGACCAAAGCACAGATTTCCACTGGTCTAATGTCCATTCCTTGTGTTCTTTAGCCCAAACAAGTCTCTTCTGCTTGTTGCCTGTCCTTAGCAGTGGTTTCCTAGCAGATATTCTACCATGAAGGCCTGATTCACACAGTCTCCTCTTAACAGTTGTTCTAGAGATGTGTCTGCTGCTAGAACTCTGTGTGGCATTGACCTAGTCTCTAATCTGAGCTGCTGTTAACCTGCGATTTCTGAGGCTGGTGACTCGGATGAACTTATCCTCCGCAGCAGAGGTGACTCTTGGTCTTCCTTTCCTGGGGCGGTCCGCATGTGAGCCAGTTTCTTTATAGCGCTTGATGGTTTTTGTGACTGCATTTGGGGACACTTTCAAAGTTTTCCCAATTTTTCGGACTGACTGAACTTCATTTCTTAAAGTAATGATGGCCACTCGTTTTTCTTTACTTAGCTGCTTTTTTCTTGCCATAATACAAATTCTAACAGCCTATTCAGTAGGACTATCAGCTGTGTATCCACCTGACTTCTCCACAATGCAACTGATGGTCCCAACCCCATTTATAAGGCAAGAAATCCCACTTATTAAACCTGACAGGGCACACCTGTGAAGTGAAAACTATTTCAGGTGACTACCTCTTAAAGCTCATTAAGAGAATGCCAAGAGTGTGCAAAGCAGTAATCAAAGCAAAAGGTGGCTACTTTGAAGAACCTAGAATCTGACATATTTTCAGTTGTTTCACACTTTTTTGTTATGTGTATAATTCCATATGTGTTAATTCATAGTTTTGATGCTTTCAGTGTGAATCTACAATTTTCCTAGTCATATAAATAAAGAAAATTATTTGAATGAGAAGGTGTGTCCAAACTTTTGGTCTGTACTGTACATTTCCCGGCCATCTGATGCCTGAAGAGGATGATGACCAGGACATAAATGCTCAGGAATTTTATACACAAATAGGTGTTTTATTTGCCTAAGTGTCAGGAAAGGAGCAGAAGGAGCATGGGAAGCATGAGGAGCTAGGGGCCGGCAACGGATATGAGGCAGATTAACTCAACAGACAGTGGCAGTATACAGTGGAGATGGAGGCAGGGAGGCCCTCCGAGCCCATTGCACAAATATCAAGATGCATTCTTTCTTGCTTGCGTAGTGACAGCCGCATAGTCAGGATTCAGGGGGATCACTGCTGAGGGGACCCTGTGTGGTCATGCTCCACTGCCATGACTGGTGGTGTTGGTGGGGGGGGGGGGGCAAGAGTAGCTCCAGCTCCATATACAGCAACTTAAGTCTGGAGTCTATGGTGTGCAGCAGTTGGACATGCAGCAGAACCTCAACCAGCAGGTGGGGGCATACTTGGACTGCACCCTGTCACCCACAATCCACAATCCCCTGGACTATTGGACATGTAAACTTGTATTATGGCTGCAGCTGACTGAGTTTGCCATGAGCATGCTTTTCTGCCTGGCCAGTAGTGTGGCATCAGAGCGGGTGTTCAGTGCTGCGGGGGGCATAGTTTCCCCTAAGAGAACTCGCTTTACCTTCCAAAATAAAGATAAATCAGGCATGGATCAACCACAAGTGATATTACCATTTCTTCACCCTGCTACTGTCTCTAATGGTTAACATAGATGTCATGTATTTATCTCCAGGTCCTTCACATTGTGCATTGATAATGTTGTTATGAAATTGTTTTGTACATGCAATGTGCCTGGTTTGCCAGCAGGAGGCAGTGTATATGGAAGATAGATCCTTAAAATAGAATGGAACTTACCATTCCATTCTCCCCTTTTTGGGCAGAAGTGGGATAGTCCTGAGTCCTACCAGAAGGTGGGGTGGCAGTTCTAGTTTATTCCAGTTTAGACTGGATGGTGGAGCAGAGAAGACATGGAAGATGTAGCAGCAAGTGGAAAGTGTTCTCCGGCTGCAGCAGGAGTCTCTCAAAAGAGAAGTAGATCATAGAGCCCCCTGACTCCTTGCTAATTTACTTACTGAGTGTCAGGAGGGGGACAACAGCCAAAGGCACCCCAATCCAAGGATACCAGAACTGACTAAAAGTCCATCTACCAGACTAAAGCTAAGTTTAGCCTGCCTGCCAGTTTATGCCAAAGCCTGCTGGAACCAACAGAAAGCCTGAATATTGTCTGAATGCAAGTAAAGCTGTTGAACTTATAAGAGTCTGGACTCGATTTATTCTCCACCATTACTCATCCCCTTTATTGCTTCGGAGCCTAACCCTGGGGAGCGCCACATGTTGCTGCCACCTTCCTGATGCTACTCACCTGCTTCCTCTACTGCCATTTCAACAAAGGGGCTTCTATCTTCACCTACTAATATGTACGTTACATTTTGTGAAAAGGATATGCATGCCACTGGGCTGTGCTATTACACTGCTGTTGGGTTCTGCTGCTACTGTGATCTGCCACCATCTTGTGCTGTATGCCACTACTGTTGCCCCCCCCCCCCCCCCCACACACACTTTATTGTGTGACCACTATTATCCCTGTTACTGCTGTTGGCCCCCATACCCACTCTCTTATGGGGCCACTACTGTCCCTGTTTGTCCCATATTGACATCATTGTTTATTTTTCCCTTCTTCTTAACCGTCAGAAGAACAGAAAAAAAAAGAATCCTATATTTTGAGCATCCATACAGCCTTTTTCACACAGTCAGTATTTGATCAGAATTTGTAAGCTAAAAGCAGGAGTGGGTCCTCAACAGAGATTAGATGCAAATAATTCCAATTACATTTTATCTCTGTTTTGCACCCACTCCTGGCTTACAAATCGTATCCGTAACAACTTGCTCTATAAAAATAGCACACGATCTAACCTGTCAGGTGAACACTGTAAAAAAATAGTCAAAGATGCAACAATTTTTTATTTTTTTGTTTCGGTTTTAGATAATAAAGCATTTTTTTTTTAAATCATGTTTTTTTGTCTCCATTTTCTGAAACTGCTTGACTGCTTGATAAAGACTAGAGATGGTCGAAACGTCGCTGTCACTATGCTGCTGATTTGAAATAAACCAATTTGTATTTTGCACAAATGGAAGAGTGCTGACGATCTTTACGTATTACTGGTCCATTTTTTGAAAGCCATATTTATTTATTTTTTCTGCCGATTGTCTTCTGTAGAGATTTGTTTTTTTGCGGGAAGGGTTGACGTTGTTTTGGCACAGTTTTTTATTTATTTTTTATAACGGCGTTCGCCTTAGATCATGTAATACTTTTATAGAGCAGGTTGTTATGGACGCAGCGATAACTGATATGTGTACTTTTTAACGTTTCTACACTCTGTCATGGGGCCACTACTGCTGCTGCCACCTTCTACACTTTGCCATGGGGCCACTACTGCTGCTGCTACCACCTTCTACACTCTGTCATGGGGCCACTACTGCTGCTGCTGCTTTTGCTGCCACCATCCCCACTCTGTCATGGGGCCACTACTGCCGCTGCCACCATCCCCTCTCTGTTATAGGACCACTACTGCTGCTGCTTTCGCTGCCACCTCCATCCCAACTCTGTCATGGGGCCACTACTGCCACTGATGCTGCTGCCACCTTCTACACTCTGTCATGGGGCCACTACTGCTGCTGCTGCCACCTTCTACACTCTGTCATGGGTCCACTACTGCTGCTTTCGCTGCCACCATCCCCACTCTGTCATGGGGCCACTACTGCTGCTGCCACCATCCTCTCTCTGTTATAGGACCACTACTGCTGCTTCTTTCGCTGCCACCTCCATCCCAACTCTGTCATGGAGCCACTACTGCCACTGCCACCTTCTACACTCTGTCATGGGGCCACTACTGCTGATTTCGCTGCCACCATCCCCACTCTGTCATGGGGTCACTACTGCCACTGCCACCATCCACTCTCTGTTATAGAACGACTACTGCTGCTGCTTTCGCTGCCACCACCATCCCAAATCTGTAATGGGGCCACTACTACTGCTGCTGCCACCAACCCCACTCTGTAATGGGGCCACTACTGCATCTTATGCTGCCACCAACCCAGTACCTTGCTAAGTCATTTTTAAATATTTTTTCCACAGATAACCTCTAAGTGTGAATATGGCCTTTATTCTACATGTCTCCATGAGATGCACACTTTTATTGTTCATTACATTTGGGGATGTTGTCTCAGCATGTGAAATTTTGCATTCCAGCATTGAACAGTCATTCCAGGAGCACCAAGTCAGGCAGCCAACTAGCAGCTGTTTTCTGGAGTAAATACATAGAGAAATATGACGTTCAGAATGAGCGCCATATATTTGAATCACCCGTTCCATTTTTTTCTAACATAAAAATCAGATAAAGTGGGTGAGGCCATAGGCAACTTTTTATTAATTTGTATTTAAGTAGAATTTTTTCCACTTGATTAATAAAAACTAAATTCGTCAGACATCTGGGGCATTGCACATGTTCTGCATTGCCTGGGAGTGATTAATTCACATACACTGGGAAACTAGGTGCAGGGGCGCAAACTAAGTTTTGCTATGGGGCCCTATGAGATCGGTATACACTCCTGCTTTGAAGAGATAGAGGAAAGGAATTATACAACTCCAATTTTTGCCTATATCCACACATTGCTAGTGGAAGATTTACACTGTGAATTTGCACTGAGACTGGCTGTAGTAAAGAGAGACTTGCCTATTTTCAACAACCAGACTGGTTACCGACTCTAGCATTATACGGCTGCCACAACACCTGCAGTGCCTTTAAAAAGTATTAATACCCCTTGAAATGTTCCACATTTTTTCATGTTACATCCACAAACTTAAATCTGTTTCATTGGGATTTTATTTGATAGACCAACACAAAATAGCAAGTACAGTATGTTTGAAATGAAAAGAAATGATACATTGTTTTCAAAAATTTTAAGAAATTAAAATCTGGAAAGTGTAACATGCATTTGTATTCATCTCCCCTGAGTCAATACTTTCACTGCAATTACAGCTGCAAGTCTTTTGGGGGGGTGTCTCCAGCTTTGCACATCTAGAGGCTGAAATTTTCGTACTTTTTTCTTTGCAAAATTGCTCAAGCTCAGTCAGATGGAATGGAGAGCATCTGTGAACAGCAATGCTCAAAGTCTGGGGTTTGACTGGATCATTCTAACACATGAATATACTTTGATATAAACCATTCCAATGTAGCTCTGGCTGTATTTTTAGGGTTCATGTCATGTTTCAAGCCTTTTGCAGCCTCTACCAGGTTTTCCTCTAGGATTACCCTGTACTTAGCTCCATCCATCTTCCCATCAACTCTCACCAGCTTCCCTGTCCCGGCTGAAGAAAAGCATTCCCACAGAATGATGTTGCCACCATCATGTTTCAGGGTGTGGATGGTGCGTTCAGAGTGATGTGCAGTGTTAGTTTTCTGCCACACATAGCTTTTTGCATTTAGGCCAAAAAGTTAAACTTTGGTCTTATCTGACCAGAGCACCTTCTTCCAACTGTTTGCTGTGTCTCCTACATGGCTTGTGGAAAATGGGAATTCTTATGGCTTGCTTTCAAAATGTCTTTCTTCTTGCCACTATGCCATAAAGGACAGGTTTGTGTAGTACACAACTAATCGTTATCCTGTGGATAGATTCTCCCACCTGAGCTATGGATCTCTGCAGCTCCTTCGGAGTGACCATGGGGGGTCTTGGCTGCTTCTCTACTTATTCCATTCCTTGCATGGGCTGTCAATTTAGGTGGACGGCAATTTCTTAGTAGGTTTGCAGTTGTGCCATACTCCTTCCTTTTTCAGATGATGGATTGAACAGTGCTCCATGAGATGCTCAGAACTTGGGTTATTTTTACATACCTACCTATTTTTATAACCTACTAGTGCCGTCTTTACCAAGGGGCAAAAGGGGCAGCTGCCCTGGGCCCAGTTGCTCCTGGGGGGCCCAAGGCAGCTGCCTCTTGAGCTCTGCTAGCTACTGCCCCGGGTGTCAGGCTGTCGGCTACACAGGCATCATGATCGTACTGTGTTAATGATCTTAATTCTAGGATCTTAATGAGTTTTGCTCTAGGACCTTAATGACATCATTACCATGTGACCAGTAACCTAGCAATTACTGGTCACATGGCTATGAGGTCATCATAGGTCCTACTGAGTGTTGCAGAAGTTAACTGTGGAGCTTTTTTGTGTAAAGATTACATCAGAAAAAGGTGATGACAGGGGCTGTTATGTTAATATACTGTAAACTACTGTATAGTGGGGTGCTGTATACTGTGTGGTGGGCTGTATACTGTGTGGTGGGCTGTATATTGTGTGGTGGGCTATATATTGTGTAATGGGCTGTATATTGTGTGGTGGGCTGTATACTGTGGGGGGGGGGTGGCCTGTATACTGTGTGGTGGGCTGTATACTGTGTGGTGGGCTGTATACTGTGGGGGGCCTGTGTAAGAAACAGTCATGTTATGTGTCTAAGTTTCGTTATCCTGGTAAACTGTGTTAAAATTTAATGTATAATGCTATTCTAGTAATACAGATAAATGTAAATGCCTGCAGTATTCGTTTGGTCAGTAGATGGCAGCATAGGACCAATTTGCATTGAAGTTTGCCATAGAGAAAGTGTATTAATGTGATAGTGGCTCTTTAAAACAGCAGTTAAGTGTTGAAGTGACACGCCCCTTATGATGTCAGCCTGCCTCAGTGTGAGCAGGAAGAATGAGGAAGAGGGACTAAAACTATAACGGCTGCCATCTTGGCTAGATAGAAAGCAAGTTCTGTGCTGTGTAAGACGTGTGTGGAGATACTAAAGGACGTTCCTGTGCAGCCAAGCTGTGTGAACTTCAGTCTAGAGACGGACGGAGTATAAAGAGACCGTGCATTTAGTGAAGCCAAGCTAAAAGGACTGTGTGCAGCAGCTAACCTGTGGAGCCGACATTGGGCTGAGTGGATTGCCCCAAACAGTAAAGAGACTCACAGTGCTGTCGAGGTACCGGACAGTCACTGTAAAATTCTGGATTATATCCATCTGGTTTTCCGGCCTGCTGAGGAGGACTTCTTTGTTGCGGATCCTGCGCTGGTTATAAAGGAAAAGGACGACATTGGGCCCCACCGTGCACTTCCACAAACTGTAAGAGGTCCACTTGGACCACTGGGATAAGGGGGGGTGCGCACCCGCTTGAAAGTTAGGGTCAGTTAGGGATAGTTCCTGGGACTGCTATTCCTTAGTGTCCGCACCGCGAACACGGACACAGCAAAGGTGGAAATTGTTGTAGTATTTGATTTGAATTGTTCATACTGTTTTATTGTTAACCTGCTTTTATTAATTGATAGTAAATGCAATTTTCTTAATCTTGACTTCTGCGTACACACTCTTTTCTGGTTGCGGAATCAAACCACCTGCCTTGCTCTCGGTTCACACCTGTATAGTGTGGGGGGGCCTGTATAGTGGGGGGGAGTGCTATACTGCTGTACTGTATAGTGTGGGGGGCTGTATCGTGTATAGTTTGGGGTGCTGTATACAGTGAGGTGTTGTATACCGTGAGGTGCTGTATACTGTGGGCTGCTATACTGCTCTACTATATACTGTGGGGTACTGTATAGTGTGGGGTGCTAAACTGCATACTGTGTGGTGCTGTATACTATAGGGTGCTATACTGCATACTGTGGGGTGCTGGGGTGCACTGTAACACTATGGTGAGCCGAGCCCTGGTCTCCTTCCTGCAGAGCGGTGCCCACTTCCAGCCTGAGCCCAGCTGCCCAGAGCACTGATCCTGAGCCGCTGGAGTCTTCAGAACTGGAAGTATTTACAGTCATTCACTGGACTCTACCAGATGTGTGGATTTTTTGTGTGTGTGTTGTGGTGGAGGGAGTGATTGCCTGCTAAGGTGTGGGAAGGCGGGATCCAGGGGGCACAAGTAAATTTTTGCCCAGGGTCCAATCAATATTAAAGACGGCCCTGTAACCTACCCCTGCTTTATACTCCTCCACAACGTTATCTCTGATCTGTCTGGTGTGTTCTTTGGCTTCATGATGCTGTTTGATCACTAATGTTCTCTAACAAGCCTTGAAGGCGTTCACAGAACAGCTGTAGTTATACATAGAATAAATTGCCTGCCTTCATGTCGCTTGCAGTGACACCTTCATCTAGGCTAAGTTGTGGGAGCTGAACTCACTCTTCCCACTTCTAATACATCACATTGATAATACCATATGTTAGCTGACCTCTGTCTATCCCTTTGGTTGTGCACACTGCGTACATAACATTCACGTTTTTTTAATACCGTATCACACTGCTAAACTACTCTAGCTTTGATAAGTAGGCCGGCTGGACTACTGCTAACTAACTGACAGTGGAGTGGATCGCTGATTTAAAAGCTAAAACTGCCCCCCAACATGTTTCACCAGATAACTGGCTTCTTCAGGGGATTTGGGCAGCCTCTTCCCTTCCCTACATCACCTCCTGATGAAGCTTATGCAAAACGCTAGTTGATGACAAGACACACAGCACTTTATCTAACAGTGAACTCTTTCTTCCATGTAAGGTTTCGTCTTTTCACATTTGGACCACTATTGTTTGTAAGGAGTAAATATGCCCAGTGTCCTATATAAATAGCTTATTTGATGTAGTATTACTGGGTATTTCTTATACCAAATCACTGCTTTTAGAGTGGCAGTTCACATATAATTATTTATAGTCATATTTACTGCTGCCAATTGAGTGGTTGATTACATCTTCACCATTGGCACTGTAAGCACCTGTATTTGACTGTTAAATTAGTTACTAGAGTATTTTTAGACTAATATGCATTTTACTTTATGAAGTGTGGATCCTCATATTGATTATTGTTTTAATGATATTTAATAATAATCATACTTTTTAATGGGAGCATAGTGGCTACATTTTTTCTTTGTTGTATATTATAGTTGTTAATACAGCTGCTTCAGCAATGGTAACCAAACTGTATGAGTGGATGGAAAATGAGGTCCGATCTGAAATTTACAGTTTGAATGTGCATTGAATTCAGATTCAATTGCATTGTAAAAGCTCTCTTGCATATTCTGAATATTCATACCTGGACATAATTTTGATGCAGTATATTTATAGCTAGCAGAAACATATTACTTGCAGACATATGTGTTGTTGATACAGCCGCTTCAGCAATGGTAGCCAGATTGAATGAGAGGATGGAAAAAGAGATCCAATCTGTAATTCAATTTTTGAATGTATATTGAATTTGTGAAATTCATTGTGAACTTGAGACTTGATGCTACAACAATGCAGTATGTGTGGAAACAGTGCAGTGAATTTACAGATGGTCAGGCAAGTGTAGTCCAATGATGTGTTACTTTCGAATAGTAATGTCCAGCCAAACATTACTTCTCGCACCATGTACCTCTTTGAAAGCTGAAATTGATAAAATATGAATGACTACGCCACTCATTTACAAATTTTGATTAGATAGGTATTCACACTACAAACCATATGTATCTAATGTCACAGATTCCAAAAGAGTATCCATTGGCAGTCATCAGGCCAATATGCATATGTAAAGATATATTTTACTGCATAGAAGGCTGCAGTTGACTATGCTACTAAGTACAGAGGTATACAGTATGAAGCTTCTCCACCAATATACTGCACCTCCAGTGGAAGGTTCAAATGTGATGTTATCACGGCCTTACATAGTGTAACATATATACATACACACACACATATATATATATATATATATATATACACAGTGGACATAAAAAGTCTACACACCCCTGTTAAAATGTCAGGTTTCTGTTCTGTAAGAAATTGAGACAAAGATAAATAATTTCAGAACTTTCTCCACCTTTAATGTGACCTATAAACTGTACCACTCAATTGAGAAACAAACTGAAATCTTTTAGGTGGAGGGAAGAAAACAAAATAAACAAAAATAATGTGGTTGCATAAGTGTGCACATCCTCTTATGGGAGGATGTAGCTGTGTTCAGAATTAAGTAATCACATTCAAAATCATGTTAAATAGGAGTCAGCATACACCTGCCATCATTTAAAGTGCCTCTGAATAAAGGTCAGCTGCTCTAGTTGGCCTTTCCTGAAATTTTCTTAGTTGCATCCCACAGCAAAAGCCATGGTCCACAGAGAGCATCCAAAGCATCAGAGGGATCTCATTGTTAAAAAGTATCAGTCAGGAGAAGGGTACTAAAGAATTTCCAAGGGATTAGATATACCATGGAAGACAGTGAAGACAGTCATCATCAAGTGGAGAAAATATGGCAAACAGTGACATTACCAAGAACTGGACATCCCTCCAAAATTGATGAAAAGATGAGAAGAAAACTGGTCTGGGAGGCTACAAAGAGGCCTACAGCAACATTAAAGGAGCTACAGGAATATCTTGCAAGTACTGTCTGTGTGGTACATGTGACAAGAATCTCCTGTATTCTTCATATGTCTGGGCTATGGGGTAGAGTGGCAAGACTAAAGCCTTTTCTTCCGAAGAAAAACATCCAAGACAGGCTACATTTTGCAAAAACACATCTGAAGTCTCCCAAAAGCATGTGGGAAAAGGTGTTTTGGTCTGATGAAACCAAGGTTGAACTTTTTGGCCATAATTCCAAATGTTTTGTGCAAAAACAACACTGCACATCACCAAAAGAACACCATACCCACAAAGAAGCATGGTGGTGGCAGCATCATGCTTTGGGGCTGTTTTTCTTCAGCTGGAACTGGGGCCTTAGTTAAGCTAGAGGGAATTATAAACAGTTCCAAATACCAGTCAATATTGGCACAAAACCTTCAGGCTTCTGCTAGAAAGCTGAACTCGAAGAGGTACTTCATCTTTCAGCATGACAACGACCCAAAGCATACATCCAAATCAACAAAGGAATGGCTTCACCAGAAGAAGATTAAATCTTTGGAATGGCCCAGCCAGACCTGAATCTGATTGAAAATCTGTGGGGTGATCTGAAGAGGGCTGTGCACAAGAGTCCCTTGCAATCTGACAGATTTGGAGTGTTTTTGCAAAGAAGAGTGGGCAAATCTTGCCAAGTCAAAATGTGCCATGCTGATAGACTCATACCCAAAAAAGACTGAGTGCTGTAATAAAATCAAAAGGTGCTTCAAAAAAGTATTAGTTTAAGGGTGTGCACACTTATGCAACCATATTATTTTATTTTTATATTTTTTCTTCCCTCTACCTAAAATATTTCACTTTGTTTTTCAATTGAGTTGTACAGTTTATAGGTCACAATAAAGGTGGAAAAAGTTCAGAAATGATTTATCTTTGTCTCATCACAGAAACCTGACATTTTAACAGGGGTGTGTAGACTTTTTATATGCCCTTTATATATATAATTTCTTCCTCTCAATGCTATCCCTCATGCCAAAGTATTTAGTTTATACAGAGTTTTTAAAATGGCATGATATATGTTTGCAGCTAATGCAACCTCGGAGGGATGAGAATGAATGAAAACATCAGCATGGAAAGATTTCATATTAAAATAAGCAATGAATTATGAAGAATAACATGACATGTAAAAACAGAAGACAAGTTGTAGAAGAATCCGGTATTGATATAATAGAATACTATTGGCCCAGAGCTAAAATCATTTACAGCATCCTTGAGCCTACGTTCAGTTTTTCCTATGTAAACAGCAATGGAAAAGTAAGTTATGGAATGTTTTTTATGGCCAACAAAACACCAACAGTAACCATGCACCTGGTTTTGATATCACAGCTCCTTCAAGGAGTTAAGATATTGTTAGAAGTGAGGAAATGGAGGTGAAGAGTGTCATAAGTGACTGAAAGAGAATAAACTGTTGTAAGTAAACCATTAAAACTGTTACCGTGGAATGTATGTGCCGCAGGTTTGTTAATGGTGGACAAGTGGCTTGTTAATGAAGTGGAAGAAAGTGAGGAAATTGCTTTTCAAGGAGTTTTGAGACTAAAAATAAAATAAAATGGAAGGATGGAGTAGAGAGATCTTAACATAGAATAGAAGAGTAGATAAGGTTTGCATGGTATTTACAAACACTTGATATTTAACTTCCTAAATTGAGGTTCCACCTTTTTGCACTTTTTTTTTTTAATTTGAAGCTCAGCCATCTGTACCTGTTGAGAAACCATATTCAACTACTGTACACCCTGCAGCTTTATTCCAGCTGTCTGGATCCTAGCTCTCTTCTGTGGGCTTCCGGTCAACTTCTGAATGCAAAGGGTCACGTTTGCAGCTCCAGCCAATGACCAGTCTCATTGATACTCACCTTATCCTTTTCATCGCATAGAGGCCGCCGCGGTCATCTTGATTGAAGACACCACACAAAATCTCCCGAAGTGACGTGATGATGTCATCACATCAACCGGAAATCTTGCGCACAGTATCTTCAATCAAGATGGCAGTGAGTATGTTTTTTTTCCCTGCCATTTCAGAGAAAATGTATTTGTTACCACAAAGCGCGAGGAAATTCCTCTTCGAGGCAAATTTAATTTTACCTGAAATTCGGATCGAAGTCAATTCATTTGACTTTCATTTGCTCATCACTAATTGTAAGGCTACTTTCACACTTGCATTCGGGGTTCCGCTTGTGAGTTCCGTTTGAAGGGTCTCACAAGCAGCCCCGAATGGATCCGTACTGCCCCAATGCATTCTGAGTGGATGCAGATCCGCTCAGAATGCATCAGTATGGCTCCGTTTTGCCTCCGTTCCGCTCAGCAGGCGGACACCCGAACGCAGCTTGTAGCGTTTTGGTGTCCACCTGGCCGTGCGGAGCCAAACGGATCCACCCTGACTTACAATGCAAGTCAATGGGGACAGATCCGTTTGATGTTGACACAATATGGTGCAATTGCAAATGGATCCGTCCCCCATTGACTTTAAATGTAAAGTCAGGAGTCCCTATTAATATACCATCGGATCGGAATTTTCTCCAATCCGATGGCATATTTTAACTTGAAGCGTCCCCATCACCATGGGAACGCCTCTATGTTAGAATATAGCATCGGATTTGAGTTAGATCGTGAAAACTCAGATCCGACAGTATATTCTAACAGAGAGGCATTCCCATGGTGATGGAGACGCTTCAAGTTAGAATATACTAAGAAGTGTGTACATGACTGCCCCCTGCTGCCTGGCAGTACCCAATCTCTTACAGGGGGCTGTGATCTGCACAATTAGCCTCCCTCCCCAGTATTAAATTCATTGGTGGCCAGTGCGGCCCCCCTCCCTCCCTCCCCAGTATTAAATTTAATGGTGGCCAGTGCGGCCCCCCCTCTCTCCCTCCCCTGTATTAAATTCATTGGTGGCCAGTGCGGCCCCCCTCCCTCCCCTGTATTAAATTCATTGGTGACCAGTGCGGCCTCCCCTCTCCCCCCTAATTAAAATCACCCCCTCCCCCATCATTGGTGGCAGCGGAGAGTTCCGATCAGAGTCCCATTTAAATCGCTGGGTCTCCGATCGGTTACCATGGCAGCCAGGACGCTACTGCAGTTCTGGCTGCCATGGTTACTTAGCAATTTTAGAAGCATTATACTGAGCTGCGCTGTCTGTGGCCGGCCGGGCCACAGACAGCGCAGGCTTCTGCTAGAAAGCTGAACTCGAAGAGGTACTTCATCTTTCAGCATGACAACGACCCAAAGCATACATCCAAATCAACAAAGGAATGGCTTCACCAGAAGAAGATTAAATCTTTGGAATGGCCCAGCCAGACCTGAATCTGATTGAAAATCTGTGGGGTGATCTGAAGAGGGCTGTGCACAAGAGTCCCTCCCCTCTCCCCCCTAATTAAAATCACCCCCTCCCCCATCATTGGTGGCAGCGGAGAGTTCCGATCAGAGTCCCATTTAAATCGCTGGGTCTCCGATCGGTTACCATGGCAGCCAGGACGCTACTGCAGTTCTGGCTGCCATGGTTACTTAGCAATTTTAGAAGCATTATACTGAGCTGCGCTGTCTGTGGCCGGCCGGGCGCTCCTCCTACTGGTAAGTGACAGGTCTGTGCTATGAGCAATGCGCCGCACAGACCTTTCACTTACCAGTAAGAGGAGCGACCGGCCGGCCACAGACAGCGCAGGTAAGTATAATGCTTCTAAAATTGCTAAGTAGGGAGGGGGGCCGCACTGGCCACCAATGAATTTAATACAGGGGAGGGAGATAGGGGGGCCGCAATGGCCACCAATGAATTTAATACTGGGGAGGGAGGGAGGGGGCCGCACTGGCCACCAATGAATTTAATACTGGGGAGGGAGGGGGGGCCGCACTGGCCACCAATGAATTTAATACTGGGGAGGGAGGGGGGGACCTGAGGGGTTAATTGTGCAGATCACAGCCCCCTGTAAGAGATTGGGTACTGCCATGCAGCAGGGGGCAGTCATGTACACAGTTCTTAGTATATTCTAACTTGAAGCGTCTCCATCACCATGGGAATGCCTCTCTGTTAGAATATACTGTCGGATCTGGGTTTTCACGATCTAACTCAAATCCGATGCTATATTCTAACATAGAGGCGTTCCCATGGTGATGGGGACGCTTCAAGTTAAAATATGCCATCGGATTGGAGAAAACTCTGATTCCGATGGTATATTAATAGGGACTTCTGACTTTACATTGAAAGTCAATGAGGGACAGATCCATTTGCAATTGCACCATATTGTGTCAACGTCAAATGGATTCGTCCCCATTGACTTGCATTGTAAGTCAGGGTGGATCAGTTTGGCTCCGCACGGCCAGGCGGACACCAAAACGCTGCAAGCTGCATTCGGGTGTCCGCCTGCTGAGCGGAACGGAGGTGAAACTGAGCCATACTGATGCATTCTGAGCAGATCCGCATCCACTCAGAATGCATTGGGGCTGTACGGATCCAGGTAAAATTAAATTTGCGAATTTCAGGTAAAATTAAATTTGCCTCGAAGAGGGAAAATAATACAATCTACAGAACACCGATCCCAAGCCCGAACTTCTGTGAACCAAACATGCGTGATTTTTTTCACGCGAGTGCAAAACGCATTACAATCTTTTTCACTCGCGCAGAAAAATCACGGGTGTTCCCGTAACGAACCCGCACATTTTCCCGCAATGCCCGTGTGAAAGGGGCCTTAAGGTGAAATAGGGCTGAGTCCTTAAGGGGTTAAAGCCTATTTACAGTTTCAGGGGCAATTTCTTTTACTTATTGCATTGTACTAATTTTGAACTAAAAATCAATCTTTCAGTTGATCTTCATTAAACATTTGAGCCTCTTTCTCTGTAAAGCCTTGAGATTCTCTAGTTTCATGCTCTGTATTTATACTCTGCTCCATCAGACAGCATCCTTATCCTTGATCTCTGACCTTCTAAACACTCATTATAGCTCAATTCTTATTTTATTGATAAAAATATGGCTTAAATACTGTACATGTTTATGACCTTTTACTAATTTGTAGATAAGGTTTACTAGATGACCAATACAAAGTGAAATTACGATTCAAGCAGCTAGAAAAACAGTAAACCCTTTGAGAAAAAATGGCTGAATATTTTTTATAAAGACCAACTGAAAAAAAGGATTTTTAGCCCAAAATTATTTAAATGCAATCAAACAAAAATTGCCCCTGAATGTATACATAGCCTTTAAATGCCTACCTACTGCACTGTAAATGGATGTAGCAGAGTGTGTAAGGGATTACAAACTGCATCAGACTGTCTTGTGTGAATCTGGCCTTAAAGGGCTTCTGTCACCCCATTAAACCGTTTTGTTTTTTTTCTTTACTAATAATCCCTACACTGCGATCTCATCATACATAAGCTAATTAATGATTTTCGTTCAGTAGAATTTGTTAAAAATCGATTTTTGAAATATGTAAATTACCTTGCTACCAGCAAGTAGGGCGGCTACTTGCTGGTAGCAGCCGCATCCTCCGATGGTAATGACGCCCCCTCTGCTTGTTGATTGACAGATCCCGTCCGCTGGCCCTTTCTCTGCTGGCCCTGCCTGTTTTGATTCAATATCTGGCGCCTGCGCCGCGGCCGTACCTCTCTTCAATCTGCGCAGGCGCACTGAGAGGCGGCCACTCGCTCGGCCGCTCCATCCTCAATGCGCCTGCGCCGATGACGTCACATCTACACCCGGCGCAGGCGCATTGAGGAGCGAGCGGCCGAGCGAGTGGCCGCCTCTCAGTGCGCCTGCGCAGATTGAAGAGAGGTACGGCCACGGCGCAGGCGCCAGATATTGAATCAAAACAGGCAGGGCCAGCAGAGAAAGGGCCAGCGGACGGGATCTGTCAATCAACAAGCAGAGGGGGCGTCATTACCATCGGAGGATGCGGCTGCTACCAGCAAGTAGCCGCCCTACTTGCTGGTAGCAAGGTAATTTACATATTTCAAAAATAGATTTTTAACAAATTCTAATGAACGAAAATCATTAATTAGTTTATGTATGATGAGATCACAGTGTAGGGATTATTAGTAAAGAAAAAAAAAAACGGTTTAATGGGGTGACAGAAGCCCTTTACATGGGTTTTCATGCCTGGAACCGTTGACTACTGATGTTTGATAAAATTTATGGGGTTATAAATTCACAACTCAGACTTGTGAATCCAATGTAATTAATTCCTAGAAATATTTGCTCTAGCTGTCATTTTTTTGCATGTGCTTTGCTCTCATGAATGGATGTTCTTGCTACAATACTATTAGCAAGAATGTTATCGAACATCTGAGTACATTCCTGGACAGATGTCTTCTCTGAGGGAGATAATTATTTTAGTGTGCAGACAAGACCTATAAAACACCAAATGGCAGCTCTGTTAATGTGTTCCAGTTTACACAGAGGTATTAACAAGATAAATGTCCATGATGTTAAATTGTGCGTCACCAGTCCATCCAATGCCCCGAAGTCTATAAAGGACAAAGAAAATCTGTCATAATCAATGTTTTTAATAACTCCACTCTGTATTTATAATCAGGGAGCTCAGGCACTGAATATTGTTTCAAATTAATATTATTTCATATTCATATGGCTAGACTGGCAAAAATACACTAGCGGAAAATGAAAAAAGAACACCTGAAAAAACAAATTTCATTGAGCTGAGATGAGCTAAGTATAAACTGCTAGTGGTGTATGGTCAATTATCAAATAACCGAGGTAGTGCACCCTTTATTTTGGGTTTGCAGCAGGGTATATGTTGAGGCAGGGTCACATTAATACTGGGTTGCATCTCCCCTTGCTGTGATACCAGCTGCCACTCATAGTAACGGTCATACAAATGTCATTCCAAGTTCTTTCAACTTGGACCTGTAATTCAGCCAAGGTGGTCTTTGACTGCTGTGCATGGGAGATCCGTTGCCCCATCCAGTTCCAGTCATGCTTGCTGAGGTAGAGATCTGGTAACTGAGCTGGCCAGAGTTGCTGATGGATACCCTGAAGACACGTTGTGTAGAGCAGGCAGTATGTGGGATATACCAAAGGCTGGTCAATGTTCTCTTCACTAATACCAGACTAGAAAAGCCTTGGTAGATAATGACACCTGGTGTTGGTCCTGTGTGTCTTCACACTATGCATGATGGCAGTAGGCACTTGTTAAGTGATGAAAACAAATTCTTGCTTGGTACTAATGATGGTTATACTATTATATATGAAAACATTATTACTTACATCTAGAGCCTGAAAATATGTGCAGACCTAGTGCTGAGAGCTTGCTACAACTTCTTCTATACACCATGTATACAGTCTGGCAGTTTTTCAAAACCATACTTCTGCAGAGCAGGAGAGGAGAGCAAAGGAGAGGATATGATGATAGTAACCAGGAGAGGAGATGAGAGGAGAGGATTGATAGTAACAAGAACGGTGGTTGTAGTTGGTAAAAGCTCTGAGACTTTCCTGGGCCATGTAGTAATTGGAAGGGCACACCTTTCTTCCCATCAGGGGAACACCCTGGTTTTGGGGTTCTCCTGCCTGATGGTGGTTCAGGGTGTCCTTGATGGTGATGAATTATGAGGTGCAAGGCAGGGTTCCCTGCTGCATTGCAGGAGGCTATGATGAGGCAATTTTGCAGTGGAAAAATTAATTCAGGTATATGAGTTACAGCTCTCAGCATGCATGGACCAGCAGATGTTACACAAGTGCACTTTCCACAGATCTAACAGGTCACATGGCTGTGAAGGTAGTTTATAAAGCAGCTCTCCTCATAGGGTACTTCTGTAGCTGAAATCTTGCACAAACATCCACAAATGGGGTGTAACAATATTCTTTCTGCAATGCAACCACGAGGTGGACCCCAACGTGACACTATGCTCTGCACTTTTTTTTACAGTTTGCCATACTAAGGCTACTTTCACGCTTGCGTTCGGTGCAGATCCGTCTGGTATCTCCACAGAATGATCCGCACCTATAATGCAAACGCTTGCATCCGTTCAGAACGGATCCGTCTGCATAACAGCTTTTTCAGATCTGAGTTTTCACATCGTGAAAACTCAGATCCGACAGTATATTCAAACACAGAGGCGTTCCCATGGTGATGGGGACGTTTCAAGTTAGAATATACTAAGAACTGTGTACATGACTTCCCCCTGCTGCCTGGCAACACCCGATCTCTTACAAGGGGCTGTGATCAGCACAATTAACCCCTCAGGTGCCACACCTGAGGGGTTAATTGTGCTGATCACAGCCCCCTGTAAGAGATTAGGTGCTGCCAGGCAGCAGGGGCCAGACCCCCCTCCCTCCCCAGTATTAAATAAATTTGTGGCCAGTGAGGCCCCCCTCCCTCCCTCCCCAGTATTAAATTCATTGGTGGCCAGTGCGGCCTCCCCTCTCCCCCCCCCTAATTAAAATCACCCCCATCATTGGTTGCAGCGGAGAGTTCCGATCAGAGTCCCAGTTTAATCGCTGGGGCTCCGATCAGTTACCATGGCAGCCAGGACGCTACTGCAGTTCTGGCTGCCATGGTTACTTAGCAATATTCTTACTGGTAAGTGAAAGGTCTGTGCGGCGCATTGCTTATATGTTTTTTCAGGTGTTCTTTTTTTATTTTCCACTAGTGTATTTTTGCCAGTCTAGCCATATGAATATGAAATAATATTAATTTGAAACAATATTCAGTGCCTGAGCTCCCTGATTATAAATACAGAGTGGAGTTATTAAAAACATTGATTATGACAGATTTTCTTTGTCCTTTATAGACTTCAGAAGCAGGGCCAGCGTCAGAACCCGGCATACCTGGGCAAGTGTCGGGGCCCACTGTAAGTTAGGGGGCCCACTCGTTTCCGCGGCACGGCAGCGGCCCCTTTAACATTTTTACATACAAGTTCATTCATGCTGCGCAGCGCCCGCCCCCTCTCTCACATGATCTTCTGACTTGTCTCCAGGCAGAGCGTCTGTGTGCCGTGCGGCGCAAGTACTGGTTTCCACAGCAGCGCACGCCGCACAGGCACAGTTCTGAGTCTGACTGTAAGCCCGCCCTCAGCCAGCAGCAGGACTCATCTCGGCGCAGCTGCAGAAGATTCAGAAGACAGGACGCATAGCCGAGCCCAGAGGAAACCTGGCGCCCAGCCCAGAGGAAACCTGGAGCTGAATGCTGCTGCTGGACTCGTTTTAAATTTAGAATTAAGGTGAACTAGTAACCGTCACATACCAAGACCAGTTCATGAATTTTTGCCAATAAACTGTATAATAGATTTTATGTGTTCTGGTATTTTCTTAAAGGGAGTTTATATTGTGTTTTAGGCCGCTGTGAGCGGTCCGTGGCATCCCGGCCTGGCATCCTGCTGAGAGCAGGAGCGCATGGCGTCATTGGTTTCTGCTATGACGCCGTGCGCTTCATGCCACAGCTGCACTACAGTAATACACTCGTATGAGCTCTCAGCAGGATGCCAGGCCGGGATACCACGAACCGCTCACAGCCATGGAACACGGCCGTGTGCATTTGGCCTAAAACACAATATAAACTCCTATAAGAAAATACCAGAACACATTAAATCAATTATACAGTTTATTGGCAAAACTTCATAAGAGGAAATTTTCCTCTTATCAATTTTTGACAATAAAGTGTATTATTGATTATCATTTTCTTATAGGAGTTTGTTTTAAGCCTCATGCACACGGCCGTTGTGTGCCCATGGCTGTATTGCGGCCCGCATACGGCAGGTCCGCAACGCAATACACGGGCACCGGCCCATGTGCACTCCGCATCACAGATGCGGACCCATTCACTTGAATTGGTCCGCAATCACAGAGATGCAGAAAGAACGCATGGATCGGAACCCCATGGAAGCACTATGGAGTGCTTCCGTGGTATTTCTGGCCTTGCCTCCGCACCCCAATAAAATAGAACTTATTCAATTTTTTTGCGGGGGGCGGACGGTTAACGGACCAATTCAAGTTGAATGGGTCCGGATTCGTCCCGGCCACTGCATGGACGTTGCCCGTGCATTGGGGACCGCAACGGATGCACAACGGACGTGTGCATGAGGCCTAAGGGCTCTTTCATACGAGTGGATGCCATGCGGGTAATCCGCTGTGTGAAAGACAGCCAAGCCTCGCTCCGGACAGCAGAGACACAGAGCATTAAAATGATTGATAATGCTCTTTGCCTCTCTCTGACATTTTTACTACAAAATCACAGTGAGATACAGTTGTCACAGTGATTTTGTAGTAAAATGATCACAGAGAGGCAAAGAGCATTATCAATCATGTTAATGCTCCGTGTCTCTGCTGTCCTGGACGGGGCTTGGCACTCTTTAACGCAGCGGATTACCCGCACGGCATCCGCTCGTATGAAAGAGCCCTTATGCCCCTGGCAGACTAGCGTTCCTCCTGCAGCGAGTCCACATCGCAGCACCCGGCCTGACCTCCCAGCACTGCCGGAGGTCACATAGCATTATATTGATTGATCTAACCCTTAAAGTTCTGGAATGTATTGGATAACACTGGCATAATGCTGTTAGTGTCATCTACTACATTCCAGGACTGTAAGGGTTACATAGCATCATAAATCAATATAATGCTATGTGAATCCCATCAGTGCTGGGAGGTCAGGCCGGGTGCTGCGATGCGGATTCGCTGCGGGAGGAACGCTTGTCTGCAAGGGGCCTTACCACAGGGGGGCCCACTGAGGCTTTATCGCCCAAGGGCCCACATGAACCTGGAGCCGGCCCTGTTCAGAAGCATTGTATGGACTAGTGACACACAATTTAACATCATGGACATTTATCTTGTTAATACCTCTGTGTAAACTGGAACACATTAACAGAGCTGCCATTTGGTGTTTTATAGGTCTTGTCTGCACACTAAAATAATTATCTCCCTCAGAGAAGACATCTGTCCAGGAATGTACGCAGATGTTCGATAACATTCTTGCTAATAGTATTGTAGCAAGAACATCCATTCATGAGAGCAAAGCACATGCAAAAAAATTACAGCTAGAGCGAATATTTCTAGGAATTAATTACATTGGATTCATAAGTCTGAGTTGTGAATTTATAATCCCATACATTTTATCCAACATCAGTAGTGAACGGTACCAGGCATGAAAACCCATTTAAGGCCAGATTCACACAAGGCAGTCTGATGCAGTTTGTAATCCCTTACACACTCTGCTACATCCATTTACAGTGCAGTAGGTAGGCATTTAAAGGCTATGTATACATTCAGGGGCAAATTTTGCATGATTGCATTGAAATAATTTTGGGCTAAAAATCCTTTTTTTCAGTTGGTCTTTATTAAAAATATTCAGCCATTTTTTCTCAAAGGGTTTACTGTTTTTCTAGCTGCTTGAATCGTAATTTCACTTTGTGTTGGTCATCTAGTAAACCTTATCTACAAATTAGTAAAAGGTCATAAACATGTACAGTATTTAACCCAAATTTTTATCAATAAAATAAGAGTTGAGCTATAATGAGTGTTTAGAAGGTCAGAGATCAAGGATAAGGAAGCTGTCTGATGGAGCAGAGTATAAATACAGAGCATGAAACTAGAGAATCTCAAGGATTTACAAAGAGGTTCAAATGTTTAATGAAGATCAACTGAAAGATTGACTTTTAGTTCAAAATTAGTACAATGCAATAAGTAAAAGAAATTGCCCCTGAAACTGTACATAGGCTTTAACCCCTTAAGGACTCAGCCCTATCTCACCTTAAGGCCCCTTTCACACGGGCGTTGCGGGAAAATGTGCGGGTGCGTTGCGGGAACACACGCAATTTTTCTGCGCGAGTGCAAAAGATTGTAATGCGTTTTGCACTTGCGTGAAAAAAATCACGCATGTTTGGTTCACAGAAGTTAGGGCTTGGGATCGGTGTTCTGTAGATTGTATTATTTTCCCTTATAACATGGTTATAAGGGATAATAATAGCAGTCTGAATACTGAATGCATAGTAAAATAGCGCTGGAGGAGTTAAAAAAATAAAAATAAAATTTAACTCACCTTAGTCCACGGCATCTCCTTCTGTCTCCTTTGCTGAACAGGACCTGTGGTGAGCATTAATTACAGGTAAAGGACCTTTGGTGACGTCATTCCGGTCATCACATGATCCATCACCATGGTAAAAGATCATGTGATGACCGGAGTGACGTCACCAAAGGTCCTTTACCTGTAATAAATGCTCACCACAGGTCCTGTTCAGGTAACTGGTAAAATGAAGGAAAAAATTAAAAAATGTTTGCATAAAATAAATACCTAATTTACCAAAAATTAGGAAAAATTTGCAAATTTCAAAGTTTCGGTTTCTCTACTTCTGTAATACATAGTAATACCCCCCAAAAGTGTGATGACTTTACATTCCCCATATGTCTACTTCATGTTTGAATTATTTTGGGAATTATATTTTATTTTTGGGGGATGTTACAAGGCTTAGAAGTTTAGAAGCAAATCTTGAAATTTTTCCGAAATTTACAAAAACCCAATTTTTAGGAACCACTACAGGTCTGAAGTCACTTTGTGAGGCTTACATGATAGAAACCGCCCAAAAATGACCCCATTCTATAAACTACAACCCTCAAGGTATTCAAAACTGATTTTACAAATTTTGTTAACCATTTAGGTGTTACACAAGAGTTATTGGCAAATGGGGATGAAATTTGAGAATTTAATTTTTTTGCCTAACCCATTTTTTCCACTAACAAAGCAAGGGTTAACAGCCAAACAAGACTGTATCTTTATTGCCCTGACTCTGCTGTTTACAGAAACACCCCATATGTGGCCATAAACTACTGTACGGGCACACAGTAGGGCGTAGAGGGAAAGGTGCACCGTATGGTTTTTGGAAGCCAGGTTTTGCTGGACTGTTTTTTTGACACCATGTCCCATTTAAAGCCACCCTGATGCACCCCTAGAGTAGAAACTCCATAAAAGTGACCCCATCTAAAAAAATACTACACCCCTCAAGGTATTCAAAACGGATTTTACAAACTTTGTTAACCCTTTAGGTGTTGCACAAGATTCAATGGAAAATAGAGATACAATTTCAAAATTTCACTTTTTTGGCAGATTTTCCATTTTAGTATTTTTTTCCAGTTACAAAGCAAGGGTTAACAGCCAAACAAAACTCATTATTTATGGCCCTAATTCTGTAGTTTACAGAAACACCCCATATGTAGTGCCCAGACCGTCTTTGCACCTTGAATCTGATGACCAGGGATCCTGGGATCTGGATCTAGGACCCAACACAACCGTCTAGTACAACACACCGATTATCCGGGATTCTGGTTTCTGCAATTCGAATTTGATGATCAGCAATCTTTAAACCGTTAAGTACTACGTACCGGTAACCGTAAGTGGTCATCTCTTGATTTAGTGTGACATTCTTTCTGAGATACTGCACACCCTATGTATGTTCCATGCTAGATATCCAAATGCAGTTACTTAAAAAATATATATATATTGTATTGTCGTTGGGATTTATCTTAAAAAATATTTATTAAAAGTAAATTTTTAAAGTAGGTTTAATCTTTCAGTGATAGTCAGTAATATACCTACCCAAAATATGCATTAAAACTACTGTGAAGTAAACACCCCATATGTGGTTGTAAACTGCTGTACTGGCACACGGCAGAGTGCAGAAGGAAAGGAATGCCATACGGTTTTTGGAAGGCAGATTTTGCTGGACTGGTTTTTTGGACACCATGTCCCATTTGAAGCCCTCCTGATGCACCTCTAGAGTAGAAACTCCAAAAAAGTGACCCAATTTTAGAAACTACGGGATAGGGAGGCAGCTTTTATGGTACTAGTTTAGGTTACATATGATTTTTGGTTGCTCTATATTACACTTTTTGTGCGGCGAGGTAACAAGAAATAGCTTTTTTGGCACGTTTTTTTTTTGTTATTTACAACATTCATCTGACAGGTTAGATCATGTGGTAATTTTATAGAGCAGGTTGTCATGGACGCGGCGATACCTAATATGTATACAATTTTTTTTTATTTATGTAAGTTTTACACAATGATTTCATTTTTAAAACAAATAAAATGTTTTAGTGTCTTCATAGTCTGAGAGACATATTTTTTTCAGTTTTTGGGCGATTATCTTAAGTAGGGTCTCATTTTTTTGCGGGATGAGATGACGGTTTGCTTGGCCCTATTTTGGGGTGCATATGACTTTTTGATCGCTTGCTATTACACTTTTTGTGACATAAGATGACAAAAAATAGCTTTTTTTACACTGTTTTTTTTTTTTTTTTACGGTGGTCACCTGAGGGGTTAGGTCATGTGATAATTTTATAGAGCCGGTCGATACGGATGCATCAATACCTAATATGTATACTTTTTTAATTTATTTAAGTTTTACACAATGATTTCATTTTTGAAACAAAAAAAAATCATGTTTTAATCTAAGAGCCATAGTTTTTTCAGTTTTTGGGCGATTATCTTGGGTAGGGTATGATTTTTGCGGATGAGATCACGGTTTGATTGGTACTATTTTGGCGTACATGTGACTTTTTTGATCACTTTTATTACCTTTTTTGGGAAGTAAGGTGGGCAAAATTTCAATTTTCTCATAGTTTTTATTTTTTTATTTTTATGGCATTCACCATGCAGGGAAAGTAACATGACCATTTTATAGATCAGGTCGTTACGGACGCAGCGATACCTAATATGTGTAGTGTATTTCTTTTAATTTTTTTCAGTGATAAATGTTTTGTTTTTTTATCTTAACTTTTTTCACTTTTTTTAATTTTTTTTTTTTACCCAGACCCACTTGGTTCTTGAAGATCCAGTGGGTCTAATGTCTGTATAATACAGTACAGTACACTATATAGAGTACTGTACTGTATTTTACTTACACTTTGTCTGAACAGATCTATGCCTTTAGCACAGATCTGTTCAGCACCATGGACAGCTAGATGCCTGAGAAGGCGTCCTGTTGCCATGGCAACTTTCCCCTGTCTGCTCAGTTGTAGCCACAACAGCGCAGACGGAGAAGGGTAAGGACGGGGCTGTCTGGGGGCTCTCTCCCTCTCCATCGGGGGGCTGCAAAGGCACAGCAGCCCCCCGATGGGAGAGGAAGGGTGCTCCCTGAGCTGTTAACCTTTTCCATACAGTGGTCCGTACAGACCGCAGTATGGAAAGGGTTAAATGGCTGACATCACTTCACCAATGTCAGCCGTTTATACTAGGGTGTCAGCAATGTGCTGACCACTGCACACCAACGATTATTCAAGGGGAGGTGGGCGGGGCCTCCCGCACAGCCTGCAACACCCCCCCCCCCCCCGCACCACTTGCCCACATAAAATCATTCAGGGGTGCAGGAGGGGTTAATAAAACTTTATTTGGGGCATTTTAAAGTTTGATCCCCGCGGTCAGAGAGGATGCAATCAAACGTGGGTTTATTTGATCCAGAGCAGCGACATATGGTGATGCAATACAGTGATGCAGTAGCAGAGTAGATGCTGTCATGTGGATGTCTTTCCTGAGGCTAACTGCTGGTCAAAAACTGATGCCTTCACAAGCCAAGGTGTGTGTCTCCAGTCACAAAGGAATGCAGCACTAAAAAATGGCTACAGGAAGTGACCAGGACCAAGGTTGCTAAAACCACGCCCAGCAGAGAAAAACTTTATAGACAAGAACAAGGCGTGCATCATACGAATTCCAGCCAGCAGATGGCAGCAGAGAACAATACATAGAAACAACATAGTGAAAGAAGAAATAATAATAATACAGTGCATGAATTAAATTTGAAAGAAACAGCACACTCCCCGTCTGATATTCACTTTGGGGATTTCACTATCACAAATGTCCATAAAATGGACAACCTGTTAAAAAAACATGTTAGAATGCAAAACATAGATTAGTCCTGTTTTCCAACTTGGAATGGAGAAGATCTGCGAAGCTAGATACAGTCCTATTCACCCAGCAGGGACGTTCTCGATGGGTAATATTAAGATGAGTTTGTTAATGGGTCTTGAGAACATTTTAAAGGGCTTCTGTCACCCCACTAAAGTCTTTTTTTTTGGGTGGCTAGTTAAATTCCTTATACTGCGATATATGAAAATATAATGGTCTTACTTACTTTCCTTTAGCAGTTTCTTCTAAAAACGAACTTTTATAATATGTATATTAGGCCTCTACCAGCAAGTAGGGCGTCTACTTGATGGTAGCCGCCGCAAAAAAACACCCCCTCGTCCTGTTGATTGACGGGGCCAGCCGCGATATCCTCCTCCTCCGGCTGATACTGTCAGCATTTTTAAAAATCGCGCGCCTGTGTTCATTCGGCGCAGGCGCTCTGAGATGAGGAGGCTCGCCTCCTCAGCACTCCCTCAGTTCGTCTGAGCCGATGACGTCTTCTCTTTCAGTGATGTCATCGGGGCAGGCGCACTGAAGGAGTGCTGAGGAGGCGAGCCTTCTCATCTCAGAGCACCTGCGCCGAATAAACACAGGCGCGCGATTTTTGAAATGCTGACAGGGCCGGCCGGAGGAGATCGTGGCTGGCCCTGTCAATCAACAGGACGAGGGGGCGTTTTTTTGCGGCAGCTACCAGCAAGTAGATGCCCTACTGTAATGACCGGTGTCACGCACAGGGAGGAAAACAGGGACAGCCCTGCCTAAGGGAGAGGTGGTGACCCCTAACTCACCTTGCGGCTGGCACCTGACTGCCCTGACATCCCTAGACGGGTTCCTCACCCGTGCGGCGATCACGTGCCTAAACCCTGGCTTTCCCTGAAATGAGCCCTAGATAGTGAACGGGCCGGTGGGATCGCTAGTCCTCACCACTGCACTAAGAGGGAAACACCAGGGAGAGGACAGACAAACACAGACAAACACAAACACCCAGGTGGACGACAACAGCAGACCACAAAGGTCCAACAGGGATCCGGAGGGTAGCGTTCTGAATCAACAGTCAGAGAACGCAGCAACACAGCTCCAGTGGGTCAGGATAGATGTCCAGGCAGGAAGCTCTATCTCTGGCAACCAGAGAAGTGTGAGAGAGGAATATAAGGAGGTTTGGGAGTGCTGGACAAGGAACAGCTGAGGAGAAGGAGCTACGGATCCCTGAGTGAGCCAAAAGGGTTTGCAAAGCAAACCCAGAAAGCTACCATAAGGAAAACAGCCCTATCTTAAATAGAGCGTGCAGCCAACCGCTGCGACTTCCTGACCCTGGGTATAACGGAGTCAGGCGTGGTTCTCGATACCCTCGTGACACCTACTTGCTGGTAGAGACCTAATTTACATATTATAGAAGTTAGTTTTTAGAAGAAACTGCTGAAGGAAAGTAAGTAAGACCATTATATTTTCATATATCGCAGTATAAGGAATTTAACTAGCCCCCCAAAAAATGACTTTAGTGGGGTGACAGAAGCCCTTTAAGTTCGCCCTTCCTGAAAATCTTCAACTCCACCTTCTAGACCTTGCCATCCTTGCTAGGGAAAATCTTTGAAGTTAGTCTGATAGGCCAGTCAATCCTTTCGGTTTGTTGCTCTTTCATCAATACGAGGTCTCCTTCCTTCAAGTTTGGTTTGTGGTGTTGCCATTTTCTTCTTCCTTGAAGAACACTGAGGTACTCCTTTCGCCACCTGTTCCAGAAGTAATCTGCTAGGTATTGTACACGTTTCCAGTGTTTTTGATAGATGTTAGCATGAGTGAATTCTCCACTAGGTATTAGCGTACTCTCAGTTTTTTGAGTAAGTAGAATAGCCGGAGTCAGTATGGCTGGTGTTTCAGGATCCATAGACACTGGCACAAAGGGTCTTGAATTGATAATGGCCGAAACTTCAGCGAGAAGAGTGACTAGAGTCTCATGTGTGAGTGTAGACGAGTTTACATCCATCAACATAGAATTTAAGATGTTGCGTGAGATGCCGATCATTCTCTCCCAGAAGCCCCCCATGTGAGAACTATGAGGAGGATTGAAAATCCAGGTGCAACCTTTTTCTGCCAACTGATCTTGAATGGACTTGGCTGCACAACTTATCTGAAAACCGAAGGAGTCAGTCGAGAGATCCCATCTGAGGCCCAAGCTCCTCTGCACAGGTGGACTGTCCAGTAGTGATGTCCCGAACTATTGGCCGGCGAATAGTTCCCGGCGAACATAGCTTGTTCACGTTCGCTGCTGCGGGCGAACATATGCGATGTTCGGTCCGCCCCCTATACATCATCATTGAGTAAACTTTGACCCTCTACCTCACAGTCAGCAGACACACTCCAGCCAATCAGCAGCAGACCCTCCCTCCCAGACCCTCCAACCTCCAGGACAGCATCTATTTTAGATTCATTCGGAATCTGCATTCACAGAGAGAGGAGGGAGAGTGTAGCTGCTGCTGATTCAATAGGGAAAGCGTTAGCTAGGGTATTGTTCTGTGTCCACAGACTCATCTGCCGTAAGGACAGCATCCAGACAGCACCCCAAAAAGCCCTTTTCAGGGCTGGTACATCAGTCTGCTTTTTTTTTTTTCATATATATATATTGCAGTTGCCTGGCTGCCCGTGTGTGAGAGGCTGCAGGCTCAGTCATAGACAGCACTGTGCACACCATTCATACAGGGTGTGACAGAAAATACCTTGCAGATAAAAAAAAAATTCTATTTAATATTTTTCTGTGATCTAATCACATCCAAGCCCGTGTGTGTCAGGCGCCCACACATACTGTATTGTGGCCACTGGCTAGTGGCTGGCTAGGCCTGCACTCATACCGTTACAGGGTGTCATTCAGTCAAATACCTTGCAGAAAAAAAAATCTATTTAAAATGTAACTGTGATCTAATCACATTAGCAAGCCCGTGTGTGTCAGGCGCCCAAACATACTCTATTGTCTCCACTGACTAGTGGCTGGTTAGGCCTGCACTCATACCGTTACAGGGTGTCATTCACCCAAATACCTTTCAGAAAAAATATATATATTTAAAATTTAACTGTGATCTAATCACATTCGCAAGCCCGTGTGTATCACATACTGTATTGTGGCCAATGGCTAGTGGCTGGCTAGGCTTGCACTCATACTGTTACAGGGTGTCATTCACCCAAATACCTTTCAGAAAAATAAAAATCAATTTTAAATTAAACTGTGATCTAATCACATTTGCAAGCCCGTGTGTGTCAGCCAGGCCCACACAGACTGTACTGTGCCCACTGCCCACCACTTATATAGAGTGGCACAGTACCTTGCACGCATAAAAATGACAGGCAGAGGCAGGCCACCCCGCTGGGGCCGTTGTGTTCGTGGTGCTGTGATTTCCACTGGCCCTGGAATAATGCCCAGTGTTCAGAGGCCACGTACCCTGAACCCAAAAAATTCTGAGAAAATAGTTGACTGGCTTACACAGGACACCCAATCTACAACAGCTTCTGCTAAGAACCTTGACGCACCATCCTCCTCCAGCTCAGCTTTGGTCACCACTCTCCTGCCCGCCGCCACCACCACCACTACCACCAGAGCCACCACAGCCGCTTCACTTGATCCCTCAGAGGAGTTATTTACACATCAGTTGGATGAAATTAGTGATGTGCAACCATTTTTAATATGAGTTTATAGTGGCTCACCCTTCTGCTTACCAGGTTCGGTGCTCTAACTATGATGTGGTTCACCCTAACCACATAAGGAGTTAACAGTAAAGAAATGTATAAATTATAGTGAGCACTCAATATCTGTGGTCATATATCAGGTCTGTTAATATAACTAATTTATTAGATCATGAATTACGCATACAATAGATAGGATAGAAATAGACAATATAAAATATAGTACCTTAAAAATTATAAATATAAATATTAAAATATGGAGAAACACAATTTGTTATACTGATAAGGAATTGGTCACTTAAGATTAGTATTGTGTCCTTATAGAGGCTGCAATTTTGTTCTTATGGGTGTTGCAACATTGTTCCCAACGTTAAATGTCTCAGTTATCACTGGTATATCCGTGAGTGTAGTTAACCAGAAGTACTCACTGTTTGGGGTCCGGCTCGTGTGTAACTGTCCGTGGTGGCGTCCCACCGTGGGTCAGTGCACTCACCCGATGTGGCGTTTTTGGAGTATCTTCCGATATTCACGGTCCGCGGTGTTGTTACGGTAATCCTGCTCCCCAAGAAACCGCTGTGCGTCCCACGTGTAGCTGGCGTCCTGCTTTTTTTGCTGACACTACACGTGATCAGGGCGCCGGGGAGGTCTTTACCCGATGCAAGGTTATGGGATATCTCCCGATGTTCAAAGTCTGCGGTTACGGTAATCCTGCTTCCAGGTAGCCGCTGTGTGTCCCACGTGTGGCTGGCGTCCTGCGCTTTTTGCCGGCACTCCACGTGATCAGGGCGCCGATGAAGTCTCTACCTGTGATTGGTTCAAGACTCCTGTGATGAATTAGGAATAGTTTCGATCACCGTCTATGCGGTCGTGTCCGTGGTTACGTGTGCTGATCAGCTCCGATGGGTTAAAGTGTCCAGTCGTCTATAAGGATCCCAACCGCTATACGCGTTTCAAGGTCTCTGACCTCTTCCTCAGTAGCTGGTTATGGGATCCAAAGGTACTTCCTTATATATCCTGGACGGGTTACACCTTGTTTGCTTAATTAGGGATCATTGCAAAATCTGGTTTGGAGTCAGATGATTTAAAATACCTCCTTATGTTTTTAAATAAAGACATTCATCATTATATAATGCTCCTTATACCTTGATATTAAATTGACCTGACTAAAATTCATTATAAATTATTTCACAATCCTTAATGTATTTAGCATAAATTCATATATATTTATAATCAATGCATGTTAAAATTGATAAAATAATAATATAATAATCATGGTAAAACTATACAATTGCGCTTCCTCTCTGTCTATACTGTTAAAATATACATAGTGATATTTATTCGATTAAAATATTAATTTAAAACCAATATATATTCATCTGTATTTTCTTATTTGTAGTGATGTAAAGGAAGTGGGGGCTCCCAACTAAGGGGAGATCGGGGTGCTGATTTTACCGCTATACCACCGATGTCCCGTCCGCTGAGAGCACCCACCTCTTGATCTACAAAAAGCCAAATATTTCAAAATCTGCATTAAGACCCTCTGGTAATAAAGTGTTAAAATCATATATACGTCTCGCCTCCTGTCTTGACATATTAGAGATGTGATCACCTCCTCTCCAATGTATATCTATTTTTTCGAAATGCCGTAAACTTTAATAGGGAGGGATCCTGATTGTGGTGATATTTAAAATGCTTAGATAGTGAGTGTTTCTCGTATCCTGTTCTAATTTTAGTCATGTGTTCTGCAATTCTGACTTTTAGTAGTCTCTTCGTTCGCCCTATATATTGTTTTTTGCAGGGACACTCAATCATGTATAAGACGTTTGCTGTGTTACATGATAAAAATGTATCAATAACATACGAAAATGAGTTTGATGTGGAAGAAATTAAATTGGTTTTTTTTGGGAATTTCGTGTTTCTACAATTGCTACAAGTATTACACCTATAAAATCCCTTTAAATTAAAATAATTTTTGTAAACATTTTCCTTTTTATTTTTTACAGTTGGTGCTACTTTGATAGCCAAATTCGGTGCTTTTGTATATACTATTTGTGGGCCATTGGTCAAATATGGTCCTATTAGTTTATCATTTGTAATATGATGCCAATGGTTTCGGATTATGGCTTCAATCTTCCTATATTGGGCATTATAGGGTAAAATAATCCTAATTTGATCCCCCATTTTGGGGTCAGTTTCTGTTCTGGTCCTTGTTTTTTCTTCAAAGAAGGTTTTCCTATCCATATTTTTTACTTCTACTAGGGCTTTCTCTACCTGTTGTGAAGGATATTTTTTCATCAAGAATTGTCCCTTCATGGATATAGTTTCTTTCATATAGTCCTCTTCTTTTGTACAATTGCGCCGTAGCCTCCTAAATTGCCCCTTAGGTATATTTAGCAGCCATCTTGGTAGATGGCAGCTTGTATAAAGGATATAGCTATTTTTGGCTATCTCTTTTTGGTATGTTTGACAAATTAATTTATTCTCCTCCACCTTAATAGTCAGATCCAAAAACTCTATCTGTTCTTTATGTATCTTTGAACTGAATTTTATATTATTATCATTCTGATTTATATAATTTAGGAATGTTTTTAGATCTTCCTCCGTTCCTCTCCAGATGAAAATTACATCGTCAATGAACCTACGCCAGAGCACCAGGTTCGTCCCCAGTGTGGGTGCTATAAATTGTTCCTCCCACTGTGCCATAAAGAGGTTGGCATAACTGGGGGCGAACCTGGTGCCCATGGCGGTGCCCATCAACTGGAGAAAGAAATCAGAGTCATATACAAAGTAATTATGGCTAAGAATGTGTTGTACCCCCTTCACTATATATTCCACTTGATCTGATAGATATTCTCCATATGATGTCAATTGTTGTGTTAAAGCTTCTAACCCCTGATCATGTTTGATTATGGTGTATAAGCAGTTGACATCAAGGGTTCCAAGAATCCAATTTGATTCATATTCAAGATTTTCAATGATTTGAACTATTTGTGTGGTATCCCTAATATACGCAGCTGTCTTCCTTACTACTGGTTGTAGTAATCTATCTAAAGGGTAGATTTGCTTAAATGGGAAATGGGAAGATCTGCTTAAATCTCAATCTATACTACTTGTGCAACTTATCATCAAAAGGAGGACAACAATATTAGAGGAAGTATCCGGTAAAATAGAAGTATTAAAAGAAGTTGTTGATAAATTCCCAAAAAATGAAATATTCAAAAATTGGCAAGATAGAATATGCAAACAGTTGGGCACAGTAGAACAAGAAATTATCTCAAAAAAAAGTAAAAAAATTCAGAATCTGCTGAAAAATGATAGACAAACTGACAGATATAATACAACAGAAGATCACCTGAATATTATTAGAACACCAAAGCAGAGAGAAAGAGATATAAATGAAGAAAGACCGGTACAATACAATATCCCAATCACCAATAGATACGAGACACTTAATAATCCCCTTTTTTTAGACCGCACACCCCCACACCACAGGATCCGCACAAGATCATTTCAACAATCACCCCGGGATCACCAACACATGACACCAGCCACAGGACACAATTACAACCTAAGACACAGAGAGGATATACAGAAGAACAACCAAAATCAATATCCCCAGAGAGCACATCAAATAAGGAACCAATATGCATCTCACAACAACAGGGAGACCTATGTAGGGAAACACCACAAACATCAGCACAACCCAAATATAGAAACCAGAAGACACGAAGAGGTAAGAGAAGGAAAAGAGAGGACACACCACAGGAGACACTAATAGAGGAGGTTAACTCCATAATCAATTTAAGTTCGGTCACTTTAACCAAAGCACAACAAACACTATTGAATAAAGGATTAAAATTCGCACCTACGGCACCATTAAGTAAATTTGACACTTACATTGGGATAGAAAAATTTATACGTAAATTATGTTTAAAAAAATATTTTTTGAAGAACCCTATAAATACAATAGGGGCAACACAAGGGACATACGTACATACGGATCTTAAGGTAAAAAGCAAGACATACCCAAGACATGAAATGGGACAGGATATTATCACATTTAAGAAAAATGTAGAGGCGGATTTAAGGAAAATTAAAAAGGACCCAAGGAAATTTAATAATTTAAAACCTCATGAGATTCATGCAATCAAACAATTGCAACAAAATGATAATATAACTATACGTCCAGCTGATAAAGGGGGGGCAATTGTTATTTTAGACACATGGAAATACAATACAGAATGTAGAAGACAATTGGAAGATAAAGACACATATTTAAAATTGCAAAAAGACCCAATGACAGGATTTGTTGAAGCTCTGGAAGTATACGTAAAACAGGGCTTAGATAAAGGATTTTTGAATGTACAGGAATCAAAATTTATTATGAGCACTCCTAAACGTACACCTGTTTTTTATACTATTCCAAAGGTCCACAAAAACCCATTGGACCCTCCGGGGAGACCCATTATTTCCGGAATAGGATCATATACAGCAAATCTATCCCAGTATTTAGATAGATTACTACAACCAGTAGTAAGGAAGACAGCTGCGTATATTAGGGATACCACACAAATAGTTCAAATCATTGAAAATCTTGAATATGAATCAAATTGGATTCTTGGAACCCTTGATGTCAACTGCTTATACACCATAATCAAACATGATCAGGGGTTAGAAGCTTTAACACAACAATTGACATCATATGGAGAATATCTACCAGATCAAGTGGAATATATAGTGAAAGGGGTACAACACATTCTTAGCCATAATTACTTTGTATATGACTCTGATTTCTTTCTCCAGTTGATGGGCACCGCCATGGGCACCAGGTTCGCCCCCAGTTATGCCAACCTCTTTATGGCACAGTGGGAGGAACAATTTATAGCACCCACACTGGGGACGAACCTGGTGCTCTGGCGTAGGTTCATTGACGATGTAATTTTCATCTGGAAAGGAACGGAGGAAGATCTAAAAACATTCCTAAATTATATAAATCAGAATGAAAATAATATAAAATTCAGTTCAAAGATACATAAAGAACAGATAGAGTTTTTGGATCTGACTATTAAGGTGGAGGATAATAAATTAATTTGTCAAACATATCAAAAAGAGATAGCCAAAAATAGCTATATCCTTTATACAAGCTGCCATCTACCAAGATGGCTGCTAAATATACCTAAGGGGCAATTTAGGAGGCTACGGCGCAATTGTACAAAAGAAGAGGACTATATGAAAGAAGCTATATCCATGAAGGGACAATTCTTGATGAAAAAATATCCTTCACAACAGGTAGAGAAAGCCCTAGTAGAAGTAAAAAATATGGATAGGAAAACCTTCTTTGAAGAAAAAACAAGGACTAGAACAGAAACTGACCCCAAAATGGGGGATCAAATTAGGATTATTTTACCCTATAATGCCCAATATAGGAAGATTGAAGCCATAATCCGAAACCATTGGCATCATATTACAAATGATAAACTAATAGGACCATATTTGACCAATGGCCCACAAATAGTATATACAAAAGCACCGAATTTGGCTATTAAAGTAGCACCAACTGTAAAAAATAAAAAGGAAAATGTTTACAAAAATTATTTTAATTTAAAGGGATTTTATAGGTGTAATACTTGTAGCAATTGTAGAAACACGAAATTTCCAAAAAAAACTAATTTAATTTCTTCCACATCAAACTCATTTTCGTATGTTATTGATACATTTTTATCATGTAACACAGCAAACGTTTTATACATGATTGAGTGTCCCTGCAAAAAACAATATATAGGGCGAACGAAGAGACTACTAAAAGTCAGAATTGCAGAACACATGACTAAAATTAGAACAGGATACGAGAAACATTCACTATCTAAGCATTTTAAATATCACCACAATCAGGATCCCTCCCTATTAAAGTTTACGGCATTCGAAAAAATAGATATACATTGGAGAGGAGGTGATCACATCTCTAATATGTCAAGACAGGAGGCGAGACGTATATATGATTTTAACACTTTATTACCAGAGGGTCTTAATGCAGATTTTGAAATATTTGGCTTTTTGTAGATTAAGAGGTGGGTGCTCTCAGCGGACGGGACATCGGTGGTATAGCGGTAAAATCAGCACCCCGATCTCCCCTTAGTTGGGAGCCCCCACTTCCTTTACATCACTACAAATAAGAAAATACAGATGAATATATATTGATTTTAAATTAATATTTTAATCGAATAAATATCACTATGTATATTTTTTTTATATTTTAACATTATAGACAGAGAGGAAGCGCAATTGTATAGTTTTACCATGATTATTATATTATTATTTTATCAATTGTAACATGCACTGATTATAAATATATATGAATTTATGCTAAATACATTAAGGATTGTGAAATAATTTATAATGAATTTTAGTCAGGTCTATTTAATGTCAAGGTATAAGGAGCATTATATAATGATGAATGTCTTTATTTAAAAACATAAGGAGGTATTTTAAATCATCTGACTTCAAACCAGATTTTGCAATGATCCCTAATTAAGCAAACAAGGTGTAACCCGTCCAGGATATATAAGGAAGTACCTTTGGATCCCATAACCAGCTACTGAGGAAGAGGTCAGAGACCTTGAAACGCGTATAGCGGTTGGGATCCTTATAGACGACTGGACACTTTAACCCATCGGAGCTGATCAGCACACGTAACCACGGACACGACCGCATAGACGGTGATCAAAATTATTCCTAATTCATCACAGGAGTCTTGAACCAATCACAGGTAGAGACTTCACCGGCGCCCTGATCACGTGGAGTGCCGGCAAAAAGCGCAGGGGCACGTGGGACACACAGCGGCTACCTGGAAGCAGGATTACCGTAATCGCGGACTTTGAACATCGGGAGATATCCCACAACCTTGCATCGGGTAAAGATCTCCCCGGCGCCCTGAGCACGTGTAGTGCCAGCAAAAACGCAGGACGCCAGCTACACGTGGGACGCACAGCGGTTTCTTGGGGAGCAGGATTACCGTAACAACACCGCGGACCGTGAACATCGGAAGATACTCCAAAAACGCCACACCGGGTGAGTGCACTGACCCACGGTGGGACGCCACCACGGACAGTTACACACGAGCCGGACCCCAAACAGTGAGTACTTCTGGATAACTACACTCACGGATATATCAGTGATATAACTGAGACATTTAACGTTGGGAACAATGTTGCAACACCCATAAGAACAAAATCGCAGCCTCTATAAGGACACAATACTAATCTTAAGTGACCAATTTCTTATCAGTATAACAAATTGTGTTTCTCCATATTTTAATATTTATATTTATAATTTTTTAAGGTACTATATTTTATATTGTCTATTTCTATCCTATCTATTGTATGCGTAATTCATGATCTAATAAATTAGTTATATTAACAGACCTGATATATGACCACAGATATTGAGTGCTCACTATAATTTGTGCAACCATTTTTGCCAGGGGATGTAGATAACAGGGATATGTCTCAGTCAGGCAGCATTACACACATGGACGTACAGTGTGATGATGATGATGATGATGATGTTGTACCCACTGCTGCTTCCTTTGCTGAGGTGTCAGATATAAGTGAAGCGGTTGATGATGACGATGTGTCCGTGGATGCCATGTGGGTGCCTGCTCGAAGAGAAGAAGAAGAGGGGAAAGTTCAGAAAGGGAGACAGAGAGAAGAAGGAGACGAGTTGGAAGCAGGGGGAGGTCGTCGCAAGGAGCTAGTGGCACAGTCAGACAGCATGTATCGGCACCCGGGGTCAGCCAGACAGCACGCAAATCAACGCATGCTGTTGCCACCACCAGAATGCCGTCATTGCAAAGCTCAAAATTTTTTTTTTGTGTGTCTGCCTCTGACAACAGCGATGCCATTTGCAACCTGTGCCAGAAGAAACTGAGTCGTGGGAAATCCAACACCCACCTAGGTACAACTGCTTTGCAAAGGCACATGATCGCACATCACAAACGCCTATGGGATCAACACATGATGACGAGTAGAAGCAGCACGCAAGCTCAAAGCCACCATCGTCCTCCTGGTCCAGCATCTTCAGCCATGTCAACCACTGCTCTCCTCCTTGCCCCCTCTCAACCACCCGCCACTCCGCCTCTCACCTTGAGCAGTTCCATCTCATCTGCCCACAGTCAGGTGTCTGTTAAGGAAATGTTTGAGCGTAGCGTAAGAAGCCAATGTCACAGAGCCACCCCCTTGCCCGGCGTCTGACAGCTGGCTTGACGGAACTCTTAGCCTGCCAGCTTTTACCATACCAGCTGGTGGAGTCTGACACCTTCAAAAAATTTGTCGCTATTGGGACACCACAGTGGAAGGTACCCGGACAAATTTTTTTTTCTAATAAGGCAATCCCAAACCTCTACTCGGTGATTGAAAAGGAAGTCATGGCATCTCTGGCATACAGTGTTGGGGCAAGGGTCCATCTGACCACTGATACCTGGTCTGCAAAGCACGGTCATGGCAGGTATATCACCTACACTGCGCATTGGGTCAACCTGCTGACGGCTGCCAAGCATGGAATGCATGGCTCTGCAGCGGAGTTGGTGACACTGCCACGACTTGCAGGCAGGCCTACTGCCACCTCCTCTTATCCTCCTACTCCATCCTCTTCCTTAACCTCCTCGGCTGAGTCCTCTTCTGCTGCGGCGTCTGGCTGCACATCAACTGAACCCCCCCAGCTCCCCAGGGGCTATTCCACATCCCGAATATGACAGTGTCGCGCTGTCTTGGGGTTGACTTGCCTGAAAGCAGAAAGCCACACCGGACCAGCACTTCTGTCCGCACTGAACGCACAGGTGGATCAGTGGCTGACCCCGCACCAACTAGAGATCGGCAAAGTGGTGTGTGACAATGGAAGCAATTTGTTAGCGGCATTGAATTTGGTTAAGTTGTCACATGTGCCAGGCATGGCACATGTGTTGAATCTCATCGTACAACGCTTTGTGTCTAAGTACCCAGGCTTACAGGACGTCCTCAAGCAGGCCAGGAAGGTGTGTGGCCAATTCAGGCGTTCCTTCACGGCCATGGCGCAATTTGCAGACATTCAGCGCCGAAACAACATGCCAGTGAGGCGCTTGATTTGCGACAGCCCGACATGTTGGAATTCAACACTCCTATTGTTCGACTGCCTGCTCCAACAAGAAAAAGCCGTCAACGAGTATTTGTATGACCGGGGTGCTAGGACAGCCTCTGCCGAGCTGGGAATTTTTTTGCCACGTTACTGGACGCTCATGCGTCCTTTTGAAGAGGTGACAAACCTAGTCAGTTGCACCGAAGGCACCATCAGCGACCTCATCCCATTTGTTTTCTTCCTGGAGCGTTCCCTGTGAAGAGTGCTGGATCAGGCTGTAGATGAGCGTGAAGAGGAAGAGTTGTGGTCACCATCACCACCAGAAACAGCGTTGTCATCATCGCTTGCCGGACCTGCGGCAACGCTGCAAGAGGAGTATGAGGAAGAGGAGTCAGAGGAGGAATGTGGCTTTGAGGAGTAAGAAAACCAACCACAGCAGGCATCCCAGGGTGCTCGTTGTTGTCACCTATCTAGGACCCGTGGTCTTGTACGTGGCTGGGGGGAAGAACAGACCGTCAATGACATCAGTGAGGAGGAGGAACGGGAAATGAGTAGCTCGGCATCCAACCTTGTGCAAATGGGGTCTTTCATGCTGTCATGTCTGTTGAGGGACCCTCGTATAAAAAGGATGAAGGAGAACGACCTGTACTGGGTGGCCACGCTACTAGACCCCCGGTATAAGCAGAAAGTGGCGGAAATGTTACCAAATTACTGGAAGTCAGAAAGGATGCAGCAGTTCAAAACCAAACAAAAAAATATGCTTTACACAGCTTATAAGGGGGATGTCACAGCACAGCGGGAATCTAACTGGGGAAGAGGTCAAAGTAATCCTCCTCCTACCACGACCATGGCGGCAAGGACAGGACGCTTTACAGATGTGTTGTTGATGGAGGACATGCAGAGCTTTTTCAGTCCTACACATCGCCACAGCCCTTCGGGATCCAGCCTTAGAGAACGACTCGACCGACAGGTGGCAGACTACCTCGCCTTAACTGCAGATATCGACACTCTGAGGAGTGATTAACCCCTTGACTACTGGGTGTGCAGGCTTGACCTGTGGCCTGAGCTATCCCAGTTTGCAATAGAACTTCTGGCCTGCCCCGCTTCAAGTGTTCTGTCAAAAAGGACCTTCCTTTTTGATGGCCTCTGGTGCTGCACTGTGGCTGCAAAAACAAAACAAAAAAAAGGCACATACAAGTGTCAATTCCCCTTTCGTGATCGTTACCTTGTTGTGGTGAGGTGGCTTGCGTTTCACAATGAAGCGATCATCACCTCTATCAGTGTGTTGGCAATGTTGCCACACCCCAGATGATAAGGCCGTTGCTTCATTATGATCAGACCAAAAGCGATCGGAATGGCTGGATGTTTTTTCATAGAAAAAACATAATTTTATTTATTTATCTTTTTTTAAGTTGTATGGGTGGGTTTTTAATACATAAAATAAAAAAATCATAATAAAGTCTCTTAATAGTTTATTAGAAATAATGCAGACAATTAAAAAAAATCCCCAACAATTCCAATACAAATCAAGTACAAAGCTCAGAACTAAATTATTCCAGGATGTCGTAATGGTTTGTTAATTCGACAATGGTTAATGGTTAATCCCCGGATAGGGGACGTAATAGGGATTAAACTGATAGGAATAGAACTAGTTAAGACACCACTCATATAGGATGTCACAGCACATTGCTCCGTGTACGCACAGTGCCCCATCTTGGGAGTAAGAGGACGACCAAGCTGCTTTTTCCATCTCCCGGTTCCTAAAATCAATTCAGTTTGGCGTATCAGAGTTTGGTCTGTCACTGTGAAGGCAGTCGAAGATACCCGGCCTAAATTACTTTTCACAAAAGGCAATCCCACCCTGATATGGGACGTAACAGGGATTAAACTGATGAGAATAGTACTACAGAAAATAGCATATCGGGTGTGACAGTAAATTGCACGGCGCAGACGCAGTGACCGTGGCGTGCATTCAAACAAAGGGGAGGGAGCCAGCATTTTTTTAACCATCTCCCCATTCGAAAAATCTATTCAATTCACCTTTCCGGGACCTTTGGTGTTGTACGTGGCTGGGTGGAGGAAGAAACCTTCAATGACATCAACGGGACATGGTTAGCTTGGTATCCAACCTTGTGCAAATGGGAAGTTTGCGGTTGGGCAAATGGACTGTTTGTGGTGGTTTGCGGTGCATTAAAAGGGGAGTTTGGTCTGTCAATGTCTGTGAAGCGGGCATAACCCTTACACTACCTGATCGATACATCATACCTGATCGTATACACATACTGGATGTTTTAAACCACGTTGTTAGTCCCCTTGAAACAACTTTTCCATCACTATTGTGGCCAGAAAGAGTCCCTGTGGGTTTTAAAATTCGCCTGCCCATTGAAGTCAATGGCGGTTCGCCCGGTTCGCCCGTTCGCGAACATTTGCGAAAATTTGCGTTCGCTGTTCACGAACAGAACATTTTATGTTCATGACATCTCTACTGTCCAGTCCCAAGTTAATGTCCTTGAATCCTGGTGCATGATCGTCTGATTCGAAAGCCCTCATAACGGCCAGGCTGTTTGAAGCAATTTTGTGTAGTCTAAGTTTAGCTTGGTACAACATACTTTGAGTCCTTTTGAGCAGATCCATAGCCGCTTCTTCAATCGGTAGCGATTTGAGTCCATCGTCTACGTAGAAGTCCTTTTCTACAAAGTGTGTGGCGTCTTTACCGTACTCTCCCTTTAATGCAGTTCGCCGAAGGCCGTAAGTTGTCAAGGCAGGTGAAGGGCTGTTTCCAAATACGTGTACCCTCATTCGATATTCTGCCATCTCTGCGTTGGTGTCATTATTCTTTTACCACAGAAACCTGAGAAAATCCCGGTGGTCCTCCCTGACTACGAAACAGTGGAACATCTGTTCAATGTCGGTGGTGATGGCAACGAGCTCTTTTCTGAACCTCATTAGCACTCCAACTAGGTTATTCGTCAGATTAGGACCTGTGAGAAGGACATCATTAAGAGATACACCTCGATGTTTGGCGCTTTTTGAGTCGAAAACAACCCCAATTTGATTAGGTTTCCGTGGGTGATACACTCCAAATGAAGGCAAGTACCAGCACTCGTCGTTCTTCCCTAAGGATGGAGCTGGTATTGCATGGTTGTTGCGAATATTTTGTCGATAAAGGCAACAATGTGTTCTCTCATCTCAGGCTTTCTGTTCATGGTACGCTGAAGAGAGTTAAATCTAGACAGAGCTCGTTCCCTATTGTTCGGGAGTCTCACCCTGGTAGCTCGGAAGGGTAATGGAGAAACCCATTGATTGGTTTTGTCTTTAAGGAACTCATTGTCCATTATCTTGATAAATTCTCTGTCTTCTACTGACAAAGCTACTTTATCATCGTCCTTGCTTGTGTAAAAGACTAATCTTCCCAAGTTGTCGGCAAAGAAGGGAGGAATGTCATCAGGTGGTTGTATGATGTCTGGAGGCTTCTCTTTCACCTCGTAGTGATGAGGGCAAGGCTTAATGCAAGTTGTGCGTCCATCTCCACGCACGTACGTTTTGAACGAGCGGATTCTTGGTTGATCCAAGCATACATTTCCTATGACTACCCATCCCAAGTCCAGTCTCTGAGCGTATGGTGCATAGTCGGGACAATTACACTGTTGACGCACTTTGTGTACCTTTAGATTGTCTCTGCCAAGCAGGAGTAGAATTTCTGCGTTGTTGTCCATAGGTGGGATAACGTTGGCTAGGTGCCTTAGGTGTGGTTGGTGAAATGCAGCTTCCGGGGTAGGAATTTCATCCCTATGGTTGGGTATTTGATCGCATTCGATCAGCGTTGGTAGAGGTATTTCTGTATTCCCACTGACGGAACAAGCGATGAATCCTTGTGCCCTCCTGCTGCTAGTCTCTATGTGACCCGAGCAGGTGTTTAAGATGTAGGGTTCTGACGGTCCCTGTATTCCAAAGGCTTCAAAGAATTTAGGTCCTGCTAGGGAGTGGTTGCTTTGGTCGTCAATGATGGCATACATTTTTACTGCCTTTTCTGGTAGCCCCTCCGGGTAGACCTTGATTAGGCATATGCGGGCACAACATTTCTTACTCTGGCCCTCCCCATATACGTCCAAGCACGAGTAGGAAACAGCAGTGGCTGCGTTAGCGTGGTTCTGGGGCTCCCCACCATGACTTGGAGCAAGACTGGTGGTGACAACAGCCGGTGAATCCCTTGTGAGTGGAGTTGGGTGCATAGCTGAGGCATGTCTTTCACTATGACACTCCTCACACTTGATAATTGATTTACAGTCCTTAGCCATGTGCTCCAATGAAGCGCAGCACCTGAAACATACCCCAAGCTCGGTGAGGACTTTCTTTCGCTCCTGTATGGTTTTGGATCTAAATCCTCTGCATTTGTTCAGCGAGTGTGGTTTTTTATGAATGGGACATTCACGATTGAAGGCCTTGTCTCCTGATGAGGTAGAGTACTGTTTACCAGTGGGTACTGCAGATGATGGTAGGCTAGTCTTTCTAACATTCACGCTGCTCTTAAAGTCTCAGTGTTTATGCACAATACTTTCATACCTTGATAATGGTGTCGCTGAAGCTGTAGTATTGAACTCCAGAAAGTCGAGGCATGGGTCATTCCTCATCTGGGGCTGATCGTCAATGAACCTACAGAAATTAATAAATGGGGGAAAAGTGACGTCATGCACTCTTTTGTACCTTGAGACTGATGCTGCCCGCTTCTCTTGCAGGCTGTATGGTAACTTCACAAAAATTGGGTTCACCCCATGGGCTGTATCCAGGTAGCACAGCCCGGACAGACGAGGATCTCTTTTGGCGAGCTCCAGTTCCATGAGCAAATCACTTAAATCCTGAAGCTTATGGACATGCTTGAGACTGATCTTGTGAACATTCTGCAGTCTCCTGAATAGTGCCTTCTCTATTGCTTCTGCACTGCCAAAGGTGCGTTCGAGTCTCTGCCAGGCTGCAGCGAGACCTGCTTCTGCTTGTCCCACATAGACAGTTCTAAAGCTCTTGATGCGATTTGTGGAGCCTGGGCCCAGCCAGTTGATCAAGAGGTCGAGCTCCTGCTCTGCGGTTAGGTTGAGGTTGGCGATGGCGGCTTTGAAGGTTGCCTTCCAGGCTCTGTAGCTCTCCGCACGGTCATCAAATTTTGAGAGACTGGTGTTAATTAGCACTCTGCTCACCATAAACCTGGCAAACTCAGACATATCTGATTTCTCACTACTTGTTGCCATGACAACTTGTGATGCCCCTGAGGCTGTGTGGCGTGAAAGGATGAGATGCTTCCGGGTAGAATGATGTTGCTGCAGGGTTGAGCTGTGGTCTAGCCTCTGTAGATTTTGATGACTGCTGCTTGAGCTGTGGAGGTAGGCAAGGAAACACCTGGTAGCCATCTTGCTGAAATAACTGCCCTTGAGAGGGCCCGTCTGGGCGACTGTTATTGGATTGCTCGGGTGCTGTGGGTATCGCTGGCACTGCAGGTAGAGCTGACTTGGAGGTTTCAGTGTTGTTTGCTTGGACAGTACTGCACACTGGGGGTGTTGCAGATAACTGTTTCAGTACGTAGTCGCTGGTGCGATCAACTGGATCGTCTATCTCCTCTTGCTTGCTCAAGTAGACTAACTTTTGCTAATGCGACTTCCTCCTCTCTCTCTGATTCGAGGATCTTTATTCGAGCCTCTGCTTCTGCCCTCTGGGCTTCTGCCTCTGCCCTCTTGGCTTCTGCCTCTGCTTCTGCCCTCTTGGCTTCTGCCTCCGTTTCTGCCCTCTTGGCTTCTGCCTCCGTTTCTGCCCTCTTGGCTTCTGCCTCCGCTTCTGCCCTCTTGGCTTCCGCTTCTGCCCTCTTGGCCGCCATCTGGGCTTCTGCCCTCGCAAGGACTTCTTTTTCGGTGAAGGAACGCCTCACTTTGGATTGCTCTGCCTTTATGTGGGCCTCTAGTAATCCGTCGCTCAGGGCTGAGCTTCTAGAGCATGATGATCTGTAGGACCGAGATGAATGTTTGGATGAATGCGATCTGTGTGATCTAGTTTCTTGCAAATGAGAGATGTGGAGTTCCACTTTATCTTTAGCATCCAGCACCATGGCGTCTCTTTGTCTGTCTATTGATTCTGCCTTGCACAATTCTGACGGGGCTTCTTCAATATTAGAGTCCTTTAGAAAGGATATATACTTTGTGGACTGTCTCTTGTATCTTTCGTGGGCTGCGTTCAGCCACCCGACGGCAACTTGTAAGCTGGTGGCATCGCCTGAGGACTTAATTCCTAATATGAGGTAGGAAACTCGTTCCCATAGCTCTTCCAGGTTGTCACATAGCTCATCTTTCCTGGTGTGATAGTTTTCTAAAATATCATTCCCAAAATAATTCAAACATGAAGTAGACATATGGGGAATGTAAAGTCATCACAATTTTTAGGGGTATTACTATGTATTACAGAAGTAGAGAAACTGAAACTTTGAAATTTGCTAATTTTTCCCAATATTTGGTAAATGTGACATTTTTTATGCAAAAAAAATATATTTTTTTAACTTTATTTTACCAGTGTCATGAAGTACAATATGTGACGAAAAAACAATCTCAGAATGGCCTGGATAAGTCAAAGCGTTTTAAAGTTATCACCACTTAAAGTGACACTGGTCAGATTTGCAAAAAATGGCCTGGTCCTAAGGTGTAATAAGGCTGTGTCCTTAAGGGGTTAAGGTGCGCTGTCTCTTTAAGAAAATGAACTTTTGAATTGGGGGCTGAAAATTGCAGTGCGGCTCAGATGAGGCACCCCGGTGAGGTCCCTAAAGTGTTTTGAGTGAATTGCGGGGTTTTGGTTTGAGGGAGGCCCCGTGTGCCTGAACAGTTATTATATCATGCGAGCAAGGGTTAACATAGGATGTAGAAAATGGCTTGGCGAGTAGTGGAGGACTTCCAGGCAAGAGTATATCTACTGCGGACACGCCGTGCTTCCCCTTGGGCTTGTAGGACGTGCACTGTTGCCGGGCAGATTTGCTGCGAGTGGGCCTGTTGCAAGGGAGGTTCCTGAGTGTGGCACTGGGCTCTGAGGGAATCTGTAGCCGGGCATTGGACCTGAGACAGATATTGACTGGGGTATAAGGCTTTAAGGCAGTTTTTGACTGTTCTGTCCCCACATGAAGGCGAATGAAGGTGTAACTGATAATGACTTTGTGACTGTCCTACCTTCGTATCCGAGCAGTGGAGCAGACCGGACCGGAAGATGCTCAGGTTAGAGGGACTCAGACGTAGACATGAGGATGCACTCAAACGTGGGTTTATTTGATCCAGAGCAGCGACATACGGTGATGCAATACAGTGATGCAGTAGCAGAGTAGATGCTGTCATGTGGATGTCTTTCCTGAGGCTAACTGCTGGTCAAAAACTGATGCCTTCACAAGCCAAGGTGTGTGTCTCCAGTCACAAGGAATGCAGCACTGAAAAATGGCTACAGGAAGTGACAAGGACCAAGGCTGCTAAAACCACGCCCAGCAGAGAAAAACTTTATAGACAAGAACAAAGCATGAGAACAATACATAGAAACAACATAGTGAAAGAAGATATAATAATACAGTGCATGAATTAAATTTGAAAGAAACAGCACAGTCATCAAGAAGCTATGAAATTATTTTACTCACTTTTATAGTGCTGACATATTCCACAGTGCTTTACAGACATTATCATTAGGGATGAGTGAATCGAGCTTTGGATTCATGATACGAAGTCGATTCAAAACTTTGTTTTAATTCAGTTTCCACAATATACAGTGCAAATTTACCCAGATGGCTTTGCATGGATTTGAGCAAGGGTGGAAATTATTGTACGCCTTCCTCTCTATCTTTCTCAAGCCTCTTCTCGCAGAATCTATGGTTAGTAACATATCTGTAAAGAATAAATCAAGGCAACTGGACGTACTGTAGATTTCTTGAAAACGTTTCACTCGTTCTTCCAATGAGCTTTCTCAATTCTGAGTGATTGTACAAAAAATTCTGGGAATAAATATGTAACTGAATCCACATCTGGTAATTATACCCAGCATTGGGTCAAAGGTGTTGATTCCATTGTCCTAAGTGGAGTTAGTAGGTGATAAAGACTTCCCAGAAAAGGGTGTCAAGACAGCATTATACGTGGCAGACAATAGATGTCTAACCCCCCCACCTCTATTCAAGCTTGGCTTCTCCATTTTTACGTAGATGGCCTCCTTCACGCCTCGTTTGTACCAATCGGCCTCCTTATCCAAAACACGTACTTGACTGTCTTCAAAGGTGTGACCTGTTCCTTTTAGATGTAAGTACACGGCTGAATGTTGACCAGAGGTTTTGGCTCTTCTATGCTGGGCCATGCGCTGATGTAGTTGTTGTTTTGTTTCGCCGATATACAGTTCTGAGCATTCCTCATTGCACTGGACTGCGTACACAATGTTGTCCATCTTGTGTTTAGGGTAATTAGACCCAATGCTGGGTCTAATTACCAGGTGTGGATTCAGTTACATATTTATTCCCAGAATTTTTTGTACAATCACTCAGAATTGAGAAAGCTCGTTGGAAGAACGAGTGAAACGCTTTCAAGAAATCTACAGTACGTCCAGTTGCCTTGATTTATTCTTTACAGATATATACCATGACCTGGATAAATGAGAACCTTCACAGACATATGGTTAGCAACCTCACTTCTGCTTTTGTGTAACTTCTGCCTACTTTTTTTTTGTAAAGTACAGTGGACTTGTTACTTCAACACTATTGCCCCTTTTTACGAGTACTACACAGGAGCCCTGCCTTGCACCTCAAAACCCACTGACATCAAGAACTCCCCACCTTCCACCAGGTAGGAGGCCCTAAACCAGGGGGTCCCAGAGGGAAAGAAAGGTTGCACCCCTATGTTCATTGCACGGCCCAGGGTGAAGACTGTTACCGTGACTACTACTACTCTCATCCTCATCATCACTGCTGCTCATGTCCTCACCCTCTCCCTTTATGGGCGATTTAATAAGGCACCACAATGTGTTAACCTGGTGGCCCATGGATGTCTGCTCCACTATTCCAGGCAGGCACAGGTGTCACTCTGCTTACCCTTTGTGTATTGGGGCTAGTGTTCAGTGAATGTCTCTGCTGTAGCTCAATGGAGTTAACCTTTCCCTCTTGCTCTCTGTTCAACTGCTGACTAAGCTGCTGATCAGGTCTCCTATTTATACTAGGGTGTTGGCGGCGCTTTAGGTTTTTTAGTGTTTTCTAGTCCGGGCAAAAGTGTGCTTTTTATTTTTGTCTAATCATGTATGAACTCTGACTGCTTACCAACTCTTATCCTCTGCTGCCTGCCCTGACCTCTTATTTATTTTACAGATACACATGAAATCTGCCTGCACTGATCCTTTACTGATGCTGCAGTGAGTTGCTACAGCAATGATATAAAGTGAGAATACCTGGACTGGCAAAAAATGTCTGTATGTGGGTAAGTAACTGGTTCCGTAATAGAAAACAGAGGCTGATTTTTAATGGAACACCCATAGATTGGGCCACTGTCACTAGTGGGGTACCACAGGGGTCAATTGGGCACTATTCTCTTCAATATATTTATTAATGATCTTGTAGAAGGCTTGTACTGTAAAATATCAATTTTTGCAGATGACACTAAACTGTGTAAAGTAATTAACACTGAAGAGGACAGTACACTGCTACAGCTGGATCTGGATAGATTGGATGTTTGGGAAGATAAGTGGCAGATGAGGTTTAACACTGACAAATGTAAAGTTATGCACATGGGAAGGAAAAATACAAGTCACCCGTACATACTAAATGGTAAAACACTGGGTAAAACTGACATGGAAAAGGACTCAGGAATTTTAGTGAACAGAAAACTAGGCTGTAGAAATCAGTGTCAGGCAGCTGCTGCCAAGGCCAATAAGATAATGGGTTGTATCAAAAGGGGCATAGATGCCCGTGATGAGAACATAGTCCTACCACTTTACAAATCATTAGTCAGACCACACATGGAGAACTGTGTACAGTTCTGGGCTCCTGTGAACAAGACAGACATAGTAGAGCTGGAGAGGGTTCAGAGAAGGGCAACTAAATTAATAACTGGGATGGGTGGACTACAGTGCCCAGAAAGATTATTACAATTAGGGTTATTCAGTTTAGAAAAAAGATGACTGAGGGGAGATCTAATAACTATGTATAAATATATCAGGGGTCAGTACAGAGATCTATCCCATCAGCTATTTATCCCCAGGACTGTTACTGTGACGAGGGGACATCCTCTGCGTCTGGAGGAAAGAAGGTTTGTACACAAACATAGAAGAGGATTCTTTACGGTAAGAGCAGTGAGACTATGGAACTCACTGCCTGAGGAGGTGGTGATGGTGAGTACAATAAAAGAATTCAAGGGGGGCCTGGATGTATTTCTGGAGTGTAATAATATTACAGGCTATAGCTACTAGAGAGGGGTCGTTGATCCAGGGAGTCATTCTGATTGCCTGATTAGAGTCGGGAAGGAATTTTTTCCCCTTACAGTTTTTTTTTTTGCCTTTCAGGAAAAACAGGCTGGACTGGATGGACAGATATCTTTTTTTCAGCCTTACAAACTATGTTACTATGTGACCTGTGTGCATGCAGCCATGAAAACAATTAGCAGCAGGGAGGACTGTGAGCCAACACTAAAAACAGCAGGGGAGAAAAGGGGTGAGTATGGCATTTTATTTTATTTTAACATATCTAAAAGTTCTTATTGAATTTGGACAACCCCTTTAGCATGTAATTTATACAACATAGTAAACCCTATAAATAATGCAAATTAAAAACAATAACATAATATTTTTTTCCTCCCATTTAAAAAAAACGGAATAAAAAACGATTAAGAATCCAATAATTCATGCTCCAAAAGCCTAATAGTGCCCCATCCCTTGTAAGTCCTGCCATGTGCAAAAACTGTTAATGGCCACATATAGCGTTTAACTAGAACTTGCTATAACAATTTTAACCACCTCAGCTCCCCTAGCTTAAACCCCCTTAATGACCAGACCACTTTTTACACTTCTGCACTACACTACTTTCACTGTTTATTGCTCAGTCATACAAATTACCACCCAAATGAATTTTACCTCCTTTTCTTCTCACTAATAGAGCTTTCATTTGGAGGTATTTCATTGCTGCTGACATTTTTACTTTTTTTTGTTATTAATCGAAATTTACAGATTTTCTTGCAAAAAAATGAAATTTTTCACTTTCAGTTGTAAAATTTTTCAAATAAAACTACATTTCTATATATATTTTTCTCTAAATTTATTGTTCTACATGTCTTTGATAAAAAAAATGCAATAAGTGTATATTTATTGGTTTGCGCAAAAGTTATAGCGTTTACAAACTATGGTACAAAAATGTGAATTTCCACATTTTGAAGCAGCTCTGACTTTCTGAGCACCTGTCATGTTTCCTGAGGTTCTACAATGCCCAGACAGTAGAAACGCCCCACAAATGACCCCATTTCGGAAAGTAGACACCCTAAGGTATTCGCTGATGGGCATAGTGAGTTCATAGAAGTTTTTATTTTTTGTCACAAGTTAGTGGAAAATTATGATTTTTATTTCTTTATTTTTTTCTTACAAAGTCTCATATTCCATTAACTTGTGACAAAAAATAAAAACTTCCATGAACTCACTATGCCCATCAAGAAATACCTTGGGGTGTCTTCTTTCCAAAATGGGGTCACTTTGTGGGGTATTTATACTGCCCTGGCATTTTAGGGGCCCTGGCAAACCCGATTTCTCCATTCACATCAATCGATGTGGATGAATAAATAATGGCTCGGGATTTTTTTATATATTTTTTTATATACAAAGTGTTTGACAAAGCATATGAACACCGCCCCTCAGCTCATAAGCCTCGGCAAGCGTAACTTTTTTACTGCAGAGGAGAAATCTCATCTTGCAGCGCCGCATACACCGACTTTTGTGTAATCTGACAGCAGCACAATGCTTCTGTCAGAATGCACATCAGTGCTGCAGCTGGTTCATCGGTTGGTCCACCTAGAAGGTAAAAAACGAAAAAAAAAAAACATGCCTCAACACTATAAATGCATTAACATTAACTTTATAATAACATTTGAACAGAACATTAACTTTTATAAACTTTATTGAACTTTTAGAACAGAACATTAACTTTTTTGCTTACCGGTGATTTTTCTTTGTTTTGCTTTTTTTACCTTTATAGGACAAACCTCTCCTTCCCCATGGGACAATGTGCAAAGCGCAAATCGCCCAGAGATGTGGCGAAGTACAGTATGCACTTTGTCCCATGTGAAAGGAGAGGTTTGCACCAGCTCTGTGTGAATGGGCCCTAATAGCTCTGTGTGCCTGTCCTGTGTGACGCAATCCCTATGCTAAGTGTACCTGTGTGTGGTACTTCCGGAAACACTCCCCTAAGCATAGGGCAGGGTGGTCAGGGCAGTCAGGACAGTAATAGCAGGTGTCACGCCTTATTCCACTCCTGCTACAGACATGGCATATTTTTCGGGGTGGCGCTTGGGTTGAGGTACCAGCAACGACATTGGGGAAATGTCGCTCGTGTAGACGGCTCACTACACTGGTGGATGGGGCCACAGAACCTCCTCCACCTCCAGGGGCGCACGCATATGGTGTTAAGCAGGTGTTTGATTAGGATTCACATATGATTGGGTGCAATTAGGCATGTTACATCATCTTTGCCCACTGATTGGGAGATCAACTTTTGTGGGAGGATTCGTTTTACTATTTATATGTTGGATAATTCACTTGTATTTTTTGCTTGACAAAGGCTACATGTAGCTGAAACGTTGCCACTTGGAAGTCTGAATAAAGAAGCTCTATACTTGGAGATGCTGCTGTAGCCTACATCTTTTTACTATATTAGATTTGTCTGACCCCCTCAACAAAAAATGATTTAAAGTTTTTTTAATTAGAATATTATGAAAAAGATTAGTCAATGTACACATTTCACCAGTAAAAGGAGATGAGAAAAAGTTGTTGATATGCATAATGTACAGAATTGGTCTATGGAAATATAAGGAAGGTATCTGTTAGTTCTAATCATAGCATGATACAATTCAATATTAATCATCAGCGGCATTATTCACCAGCTTGGTAAAAAAAAAAAAAATGCAAAGCTTACAAATGATGAGAAATGCCTGTGCTGCTATTGTACACCAGCAGATTTTGTGCATGTCACCTGGAGCTGCTTAAAATACAATTATTTTGCAGCGTTATCAAGATAATTTTCTGTATTTTTGTGCCCTAAGCACAGCACGTAAATTGGGCCCCCCCCACCACTGAATCACTTTAAAGTGACACAGCTCCTTTGGAAAATGAAAGGTGGCATCTGATTAATTCTTAAAGGTAACCTGTCACCGGGATTTTGTGTATAGAGCTGAAGACATGAGTTGCTAGATGGCCGCTAGCTCATCCGCAATACCCAGTCCCCATAGCTCTGTGTGCTTTTATTGTGGAAAAAAAAAGATTTGATACATATGCAAATTTACCTAAGATGAGTCCTGTCCCTGACTCATCTCAGGGACAGGACTCATCTCAGGTTAATTTGCATATGTATCAAATCGTTTTTTTTACACAATAAAAGCACACAGAGCTATGGGGACTGGGTATCGCGAATGTGCTAGCGGCCATCTAGAAACCCATGTTCTCCGCTCTATACCCAAAATCCAGGTGACAGGTTCCCTTTAATAACGTGATGACTATTCAATTATCTAGTAAGGGCAAGGTCTTGCTATAACGTATTTTGTTCTTGATAAAGAACTACAGCAATATGCGATGCAATAAGAGTGATTTTTAATTGAAGGTGCAGCAATTTTACACGTGACGTTTCAGCCACAAAAATAGGCCTTCATCAGATTGTAATATACAGAAAAACAAAGAACAAGTTACAACTTATATCCAAGTAACTAGATTACATGATCAGTGGTTTCACGGAAAACTTAATACATAGTTACAGATATATGATCAAGATCGTTTCCGGTATATTCCCTTCCGGAATTTTGTGATTGAAGTCATATGAACATCTCTTTGATCAAAAGGTTAAGGCAAAACATATCTCATAGTATGAACATCAAGATCAAGTCATACGTACATTAGCTTAAAATCTATAATATCACAAAGGGGAATAAATGACAGAAAATTAGCATATATATCTATGTATGACCAGACATATATATTATTATACTTTTTGTTAAAGAGGACGTCATCAGGCAACAAAAATGTAAGATAATAGTAATAAGTAATATACGAAATTACATCCACATCAACTACAACAACCACATGAACTACATTGTGTAATTTGGATTCCGACAGCCACTGAGTATAGATGCATATGCATAAGGCCATTAAATGTATGGTAGAATATATATATAGCCTCCTGGAACCAATATAGTCAATAGTGTCACAGATAGTATGCATAGATATATATGTAACTGTAAGACAGAGGCCCCCTAATAAATTTACCTAAAGAATTTACCTAAAAAAAAAAAAAAATGCATTTTGTTCTTGGCAAGATTAATCACAGTAAGAAAATGTTATGAAATGTAGTTTTTAGTATAATTTTATGGATGCGTAGATTATCTATATTTTTATGGAAAATTAAAAAAAATGTTGGACTGTGCTTTAAATACAAGGAAAAAAAAGCCACACACCTCTTGCAAGCAGCTCCACTCCAATGCTGAGGGACTTGTCTCTGGTGCTTCCTGTCATCTGTGGACCAGAAGTGTTTTATCCTGTCGTTGGTCATCGGTGTAAGTGTTCATATTTTGCTCATAGACGCATAGAGGCAATTTGTTTTATGATTGCATATTACAATTTTTTTTCAATTGGCCTTTATTAAAAAATATTGAGCTGTTCTGTCACAAAGGGTTAACGGTTTTTCTAGTTGTGTGACTGGTACTTTAACTTTGTGCCGGTCATCTAATAAACCTTATCTCTAAAATACTGAGAGGCCAGATAAGATAACAACTGAGCTATAATGAGTGTTTAGGAGGTCAGAGAGCAGAGATAAGGAGTCTTTCTGCTCCTGGTCTGACGGAAAAGACAGAAATCCAAAGGCTGCTACTTAAATATAGGAATATGGTGGCTCACTCTGTCGAGAGCTAAGTATAATAAAATCTAAAATGATGTAAAAACCGTGGCTGAGGTAGTTAATTAGCAGCAATAAATGTTGGCAGTGTAGATGGAGTCACCATTCAAATACATAGCATTATAGATCTTCTAATGGGATATATAAACATCAATATTGGATGATGATTGTAACTTGTGGAACATGTAATGTTTCCAACTCGATTATTTATTATCGATGTACTGGCAATAAAGAATTCGGAAAAACAATTGCTGATTAGAATTCCCAATGAGTAATGATAATGACGATCATAACTAGAATCACAGTTCGATTGTATGTATGTTATAGAAATTTCGACATAAATTCGCTGACTGAAATGCTGTGATTGCACTTCCTAGTGTAGAATAATTGTATTGCCGTACGACTTGCACACACAGTGGCGCCCCACGTGGCTTGCAATGTCGAATACAACGGTACCTGGTTGCGGATTGTCAGCTGGAACGGCTCGAATGATTTAACGGTCACTGGTCTGCACGGTCTCCAGTTGCCTTCCAGACTGTCTACAACCATGGGGGAAATTCAAGTGGAGTCTCCCAATTATCAAGACCGAATATTTAGATTGCGATGTTCCTTATATGTCAGGTGAGAATCGAGCTTCTATGGTAGTGGACTCTGCGTAAATGAGGGTCCAAGTCCAGGGTAAATGGATAAATATTTGTCCATCAGCTAATGTGCGGGTCTCTAAACAACCAGACGAGTTTTGGGGTCTTTTCCTGGCCCCTTCCTCAGTCCACTACCTCAGCCACAGTTTTTAGATCATTTTAGATTTTATTATACTTTAGTTATTGTAATCTATTGGTTGTACCTTAATTATTGTTGTCTTTTTATGATTATTATTTTTATGTCACTTTATCTGCATTTTGTAATAATAAATTACTTAAGCGTTATCACTACTCAGTATTGTACAGAAAATAGGACATCATATTTTTAATAAAGACCAATTTAAAAAAATATTTTTAGATCAAAATGAGTGCTTCACAATTCTAATAAAACATTGCCCCCAAAGGTGTACATAGCCTTTAAAACTGTTTTCATTCACATATTTGGAGGATTTGATTCCCTTTCTGAGGGTGGGCATCAGCTCAAGTACCTGCATCTTCTAGGAAGCATTGCAATTAGCTCTTGTTGACTCCTTTCTTCCCGGCATAGAAAATAGTGTCTTACATAGAGTCCCATAGATACATGTGGTATGTAATGCCCTCACAATTTCACTTTCCTCTCTAGAGAGATAGCAGCAGCATATACTTCTATGAAAAGTAGGGGTGGATGGATGAATGAATGAAAGGTGTCTAGGCCGTTTAACTTTGCCATGAGATCATTCCATCGGCACTGAGAGGAGGAAGGGAACAGGGATACTGAGCCATCTCTGAATGCAGGAGAAAGTGAACAGTAGGGGGCGCCATCAGAGAGAACAAGTAATGTACTAAAAACACAACCAATATATGTATATTGCAGCAATACTTAAACATAATACTTAAAATGCTCTATTTATCGCATAGTATTACTTTTGTAGGGTGATCCCTTTAATTCAGTAGCTCCTGGCCAGTAACAGAGAGAATGTGAGTCACATTTGTAACATTTATATTATGCATGTCATACTTGCCATGAAATTTCCAGAAGAGAAATGAGGCTAAGAAACTAAATTCTTCTGCATGTCGTTTACAACATATTGTAGTTTCCTTCCTCCTATCTGTTGTCACTTTATAAATGTTCAGAAATCTTCTCAGTCTTCAAAAATCAGTGTGGAGGAATACAGTAAATAGAAAGTGGGAAGAAGAGGATGCAGCTGCGAAAGATGGAGATATCTGAGAGCCTCAATGTTGGCATCTTACCAGGAAAAGCCAGCCTACTTATGGAGAGAGAAAATGTAATTATTCAAGACAAGCAATGGGTTATAGAAAGACCCCAAAATACAGGTATGGCTGAGTTCACATCTGCATTAGGAATTCTATTTTCTGTTTCATCATAGAATTAAGCTGTGATGGATTCATCATTTCAAGAGTGTTTCAGCGGCCATGTACCTTCTGAACTTTCCCCAAACAGCATTACAACCCACTTATGTGCAGAGGGATGAGAGTTCTCTGCTGCAGCAGCACATACCTTTGCTTTGGAGTCCAAAGGACACTTACCTGCTGCTGCAGAGAGCTAAGGAGAGGAGCTCCTTCTTAACTAACCATGCCAAAAGGAGAAGAGAGGAGAAATTGAGAAATGAGGAGTAGGGCTATTTCTAGCATCTTAAGGATAACATGACTGCCCGGGTGCATGGGGTGGAAAATGATCCATTGGTTCATCTGTTTTTTGTCTAAATAGCCCCCAGGAACCAGATGCTGGAAACAACATGCCTTTCCCAGGCATCTCACCAGTCAAGATCACATCATTACTATCTATTATAGAACAAAGATCCTGATCCTGTCTGAGATAAACTGTCAGGCTGAATAGCCTAACATGAATGCTCTGCAAATGTAACAGAAGTTCGCATGGCAGCTTTTTACTGCTTATATGGCAGAAACGTAGTAATTAGATTTCTCACCTTCCACGGTGAAATCGCTCAGCTCTGCTCAACTCTGTTCAGCAACTGCAAAAGCAAAGACAGAACATTGCATAGGATGTGCACCAATGGCACTTCGTGGACACCAGTTACTTATAATGGGGTCTGTTAGGTTCTGTCACATTGTCCATAGTTTTTACCAGGAGAAATGGTGCTGCATGCTGCACTGTGTTTCCAGCCAAAATGACAGAATAGGCAAAGGAGGCTCCGAACAGAGACACCAACACAGAGATAATAAGGCCTAGGACACAAGGTTTCTATCCTGCACTAGATCTAAAATACATCTACTGGGATGTTATTAACTGTACTGTAGATTGCTAGTAAGTGATTTTTTATTACAGCAATATAGAAGGTGGCCGTGGGAAGAACCAGAAGGAGACTTGTATCTCACTGCCAGCATGCTATTACTTAAAACAATGCCAGAATAATATAAGGAAGTGGGAATTTACGTTATAGTTAAGTTGACTAGTAGGGTGGGTCTACAATTAATTGCAGGATTTGGAGTCTTGAAGTCTGAAGGTAACAGTGTTTGTCACACAATAGCTCCAAAGTTACAATACACAGCACCTCACCAGGCAAATATTTCAGTAGGTAGAATTTTATGGCAGAAAAGGAGAAAAACCTGGAGTAATTTGTCAACTTTCGCAATTATTCTGAATGGGACTTGCTGAAATCTTTGCACCCGCTGCAGAAACAACCCCATTCAATCGAAGTGGAATTCACTATTAGATGCCTAAATTATTGCAACAAATCTGCTGTGTGTGGAGCCACCTCAAGCGTTATTTCAAACACAGGGGGAGATTTATCATTCTCTTTGTGCCTGAAAAGTGGCATGACGAGGCGTGCACCTGGTTATAAATTAGACACATCCTCCGGCAGTGCATGGGATATCAAGACAGAATGCATGAGTCTTTATAAATCTCCCCATAGTTCTTTTGAATGTAATTGCTATTTTTGAAAAAATGTTGTTGCATTTTTTATGTATGTTTTTACATTATATACAAATATATATTTATATTATATACAAATATATATTTATATTATATACAAATATATATTTATATTATATATACATACACAGCATTTTAGGGGATGTTTTTAGTGATTTTTCAAAACACGGACTTCTGTGATTATGTTCTTTTATTCCTGGTGATTCTCCCATAGGTTTTTTCTATAGGACTTGAAAACGCCAGTAGTCCTATAGTAGTAAAACAAATGAAAAAGAAAATGGATTGTTTTTGTTGTTTTTCAGTTTTGTATAGTGTTGACCATTGCTGGGAACGGTTCATATGAGGTTAATAGGAATTTTGCTATTTCATTACCACTATGCAAGGAAATGGTGGAAATGGGACTAAATTTTATAGCACTTAATAGTCCCCTTGGCTGCCATCTATGTGAACGTCATGGAGCTAAGAAGTCACATCCTGTGGATGTGGAAAGCAGAGAATACATTAAAGCAACCTAAAATGTTTCTTTCCCAAACAAGCATAACCTGCTTGCTGTCTTTGTGCTATAATTTCATCATATATTTTATGTTACAGGCTTTATTATTAACTTGCATTAGGCATGTTTTACATGCATATTATATGGTCTCAGAACTGCCTGCTCCCGGTGACTGCACAGGCCGGCTCCCGTCACAGGCACAGTTAAGGGCTTACCTGTGCATCGCTGGACGGGTGAGTCTACCTTACTAAAGATGGCAGCCCGCATGTGTTCGCTGGTGAACACTGCAAACTGACTATCACTGGCTATATATTCGTATTCTCGAAGATTCAAAATATATTTTTCATCAGTAACCTCCCTTCTTGCTTGTGGGCCAATGAGAAGGCTGCAATGTCTTTGTCTGAGCTTAGCAACATCCCTAGCAACCAATATGAACGTTGCCTACCCCTTACTATATAAGACCCTCCCCAGCAGCCATTTTCTGTAGTTTTATGGAGTTATGAGAGAGACATTAGTGTCATTGCTGTGCCCTGTGCTTTCTACACTACATTAGATAGATAGCTTATATATATAATACAGATAGTTGGTGGGAGATAGTCAGTGTAGATTATATCCTGATATAGTGTAGCTGTGCAGTGTGTTAGGTAGTGTGATAGGTTCTGCTGTCCATACATACATACATACTACAGACATAGTGCTGTGATGTCACAAGTTCACAGCAATACTTAGTGCACCAATCAGTAATACAGTCAGGTCCATAAATATTGGGACATCTACATAATTCTAACATTTTTGGCACTATACACCACCACAATGGATTCAAAATTAAACTAGCAAGATGTGCTTTAACTGCAGACTTCATTCATTCAACAAACAAAGGATCCCTCAGGAGGTTGCAACGTTATATTTTATATGCTATAAGGTTCAATGATCCTAAGATCTTAGCGTGTTATTTGCAGCCTCTCTGACTAGTAATTTTAAAAGTTTAATCTTTATTATTCACTTCTTAAAATAACATATAAATCTTGGGAACTAACTTAAAATTCCTCAGGGAGATCAGGGTTTGGGATACAGCATAATCGCAGAGTTGAGAGACTCGAGGGGTGACCTGCTATACCGCCCTGTCGGTTTCAATCTGCACAAATAACACGCAATATACAATAAACAGGAGATGGATCCCAAACCCTGATCTCCCTGAGGAATTTTAAGTTAGTTCCCAAGATTTATATGTTCTTTTAAGAAGTGAATAATAAAGATTAAACTTTTAAAATTACAAGTCAGATTAACTGCCCGGGTCTCTTCTTCCAGGTGGAGGACAACATCTTGGGCACATGTGTAGTAGTTATCTGCACTGCTGTAAAGCAGAGACAGACGCACTGCGCTTGTGTGGATAGTGTAGACTACAGGGATAGGCAAGATTGACAATAAAAGAGATGGGGAGAATACCTCTAAGTGCAGAGTGGAGTAGTTCTGGTGGTCCAAGAAGCTTGGAGCCGACCCTCAGTACACCAAAGACCTACTTTACATACTGACAAAAAGTTGTTTTTCTCAGGAAAACCACAACTGTGAAACAAAAATGAGGTATAATTTTACTCAGCAGGATCAGGCCTACTAGGATGCTCTTTAAAATCCAGTTCCAGAACTGTTAAAGAAGGGCTCACCACTAGTGATGAACGGCAGGGGCAATATTCAAATTCTCGATATTTCGAGAATCAGATGTCTGATGGGCAAATGGTGTCACCGCTGAACGTCAGCAAGGCGAGCCATAGCCGTGTAAGATCTTCTAAAATGGCCAGAGATTTTCCATTTTCCTGGTCTGCCGCAATATGTCCTGGACCTCGGCCAGGTATTTGGCAATGAATCGATACACGACTAAGTTCAGGATGTGTGCCATGCACGGCACGTGTGTCATTTTGCCCTGTTTCAGCTTGCTCAGCAGATTGGCACCATTGTCGCACACCACTTTACCAACTGTCAAATTAAGCAGGGTTAGCCATTGATCGGCCTCTGACAGCAGAGCTGAAAGCAGCGCAGGACCGCTGTGGCTCTAGGCTTCCAGGCAAAACAGCTGCAGCACAGCATGGTAACGTCTCACCTGGCACGTTGAATAGGTTCTGGGGAGCTTGGGCGATGCAGCAGAAGAGGCAGTAGCAGTGGAAAAGGAGGAGTCAGCCGAGCAGGAGACAGAGGATGGAGGAGGAGGAGGAGAAGAAGAGGCAGGCCTGCATGCAATTCGTGGCAGTAACACCAAATCCACATGGGTGCCACGGGTTAAATGCTTGTTAAATCCAGAAGGTTCACCCGAGGGCAGTAAAAGTTATGTACCTTCTTTAACGGATCTCCTAGAACCGCGACTGGGTACCTCCGTTGATGGATGCTCCTAGTGCTTCCCGAGGGCTCCAAGCACTCCGCTCGACACCGTAACCACCACCGCAACTTGGTTGGGGTCTCGCCATCCTCCACCCTCAGCTTACAGTGGGTGAACCTCTCCTAAATCCAGAGAGCAAGAACCAGGAACAAGCTTATACAAGAGCTTATACTCAGGGAGTATTGTGATATTGCAATCCCCAAGAGTGTAGTTATGGCGTCCCCCAAACATGAGCCAAGACTTAATGAATGGGTAAAGCAGGTCTATTTAATGAGCACAAAGGCATTTCTTATATACAGTTTTCCCCACAAGGTTACCACCCACGTGGATCTTGTGGAGCACGGGGCACAAAGTCACAACAGCCAATCAACACAGTATTGTACAGTTAGACACTCCCAGCTAATGTACACAAACTACCCTCTGCCTGTGATACAATTAACAAAATACAATTAACTTAATCACTCACAGGCAGAAAACACACATTTTTCCCAAAACACAGAAAACACCTGAAACCCCCACATATCCCCATAAATTACATCTATGAATAGCTCTGATCCATACATCTACATCTAGGATATGGAGAAGAGTCAAGATGTGGAACACCGGGAGTGTGGCTTTGTCGGTTCTGACAGTGTTGCTCTCTTTGGGTTCGGTGATGAGATGCCAGGTGCCTTCTTAAGGCAGTCAACCCTAGGTGAGTGTTGGGATTACCACGACTTATGCATTGACAGCACAGGCTGCAGATGGCAACACTATTATCAGCAGCTGACACGTTAAAAAAAGCCTACACTGTGGAGCCATGTGCCGGCGTCCTGGGTGCGCATGATGTGACCGTGCATGATGGATGGCTCGCTCTAGATACATTTGCAGTCTCCTTTTTGCCTCCTGTGCACTACGAGGTCTGCCTGCTTCTCCTCCTCCTCCCTTTCTGCAGCTCCGTCTCTACCTCTGAACTCACCTCCTCTTCCTCTCTTGTGGGCACCCACGTGACATCCATTGACACGTCATCACCACTGACATTAGAGATCTTGGAGTAGGCAGCAACAGCAGGGACCACCCTCCTTGGGCTGATCTGGGTACTTTCATTAGACCGCTGGGTGGCGGCCATGCTACCTCCAATTCCTCATCTGATGCCAAGGATGGCTGCGCATCAGTAAGGTCTGGGAATGGATGGGAAAATAATTCCTTTGACTCGAGTGGAGGGACTATAGTGGTGGTGTTGTCTTTGGTGGTGCACACAGCTGAGATTGAGGAGGGTGCAGATACAGAGGATGAGGAGAGTGCAGGAGCGGAAGGCTGAGTGAGCCACTCAACCAACTTTGGTGCGCCCTTTGAAGTTATTGCACGCGCCTTCTCCACCTTCGCCTTCTAGCACTTTTCAATCAGTATTTTGTGGAAGAAGGTATATGGCACCCCTCAATCAGTATTTGGTGGAAACAGGTATATAGCACTCCTCATTCAGTGTTTGGGGAAAAAAGGAATATAGCACCCCTCAATCAGTATTTTGTGGAAGCAGGTGTATCGCAACCCTCAATCAGTATTTGGTGGAAGAAGGTATATAGCAATAGCACCCCTCAATCAGTATTTTGTTGTAGAAGGTATATGGTACCCTTCAATCAGTATTTGGCAGAAACAGGTATATAGCACCCTTCAATCAGTATTTGGCAGAAACAGGTATATAGCACCCCTCAATCAGTATTTTGCGAAAACAGGTTCATCACAGCCCTCAATCAGTATTTGGTGGAAGAAGGTATACAGCTATAGCACCCCTCAATCAGTATTTTGTGGAAGAAGGTGTATCGCAACCCTCAATCAGTATTTGGTGGAAGAAGGTATATAGCAAAAGCATCCCTCAATCAGTATTTTGTTGTAGAAGGTATATCGTACCCCTCAATCAGTATTTGGCAGAAACAGGTATATAGCACCCTTCAATCAGTATTTTGTGGAAACAGTTATATGGCACCCCTCAATCAGTATTTTGTGGAAACAGGTTCATCACAGCCCTCAATCAGTATTTGGTGGAAGAAGGTAAATAACTATAGCACCCCTCAATCGGTATTTTGTGGAAGAAGGTATATGGCACCCCTCAATCAGAATTTAGCGCAAACAGGTATATAGCACCACTCAATCAGGATTTTGTGGAAGAAGATATATCGTAGTCCTCAATAATTTTTTTGGGGGGCAACAGGTATATCACACACGTTGCAATTAGTTACTCCAATAGCATTTGTCAATCTATCTAGCTGCGGTATTGGCCCATCTAGTCTGTCCAATATACTGACTATTATAAAAAAAAACTGGCCCTATCTTATATGAAGGATAGCCTTATGCCTATCCTATGCATGTCTTAACTCCTTCACTGTATTTGCAGCTACCACTTCTGCAGGAAGGCTATTCCATGCATCCACCACTTTCAGTAAAGTAATACTTCCTGATATTTATTTTTTTCTAATTTAAAACTATGTCTTCTTATAGCAGTTTTTCTTATTTTAAATATTCTCTCCTCTTTTACCTTGTTGATTCCCTTTATGTATTTAAAAGTTTCTATCATATCCCCTCTGACTTGTCTTTCTTCCAAGCTATACATGTTAAGGTTCTTTAATCTTTTCTGGTACGTTTTATCCTGCAATCCATGTACTAGTTTAGTAGCTCTTCTCTGAACTCTCTCCAAAGTATCAATATCCTTCTGGAGATATAGTCTCCAGTACTGAGCACAATACTCCAAATGAGGTCTCACTAGTGCTCTGCTCTTGGGTTTTTACGCCCCAGATGCATTATCTTGCACTTATCAACATTACATTTTAGTTATTGTTTTTTTTACCATTCCTCTAGTTTTCCTAAATCCTTTTCCATTTGGTGTATCCCTCCAGGAACATCAACCCTGTTACAAATCTTTGTGTCATCAGCAAAAAGACACACCTTACCATCGAGGCCTTCTGCAATTTCGCTGATAAAGATATTAAACAATATGGGTCCCAGAACCAGGGGCGTCGCTAGGTTAAAACATTCGGGGCCTGGGCGAATGTCCTGCCTGTCTGCTAGATACAACTGCATTGCCGTACACAGAATGGCAATTCAATTGAATCTAATACCCTAGGAAGAGATGAAGGACCTGTGGTGACAGGTCATGTGATCAGCAAAATAGGCTGTGATAGGATGACCTGGATGATGTCACCATCATGTGACCAGTGCAGGATTGGACCGGAGTGAAGAGGAGAAGGAGCCTAATGGTGATGTCTGTACATGAGGAGAGGTAAGTGAAGGGAGAGGCAGAGCTAGGGTTGCCACCCGTACGGTAATGACCCGGACAGTCCGGGTTTGTAATCCTGTGCCCGGGTACAAGCCTTTCTCAGACCTTGGCACAGGATTCAAACTGCAGATTTGCACACCTGACAGCTGGCGGTGAACGTCGGCGTCGGGTGTCAGTCAGCGGCGGCAGGCGATGATGTGTCAGCAGCGGGGACGATCATCTGTCACTGCGGGCGATCAGCTGTGATTCTAACGCAGGGCGGCGCTGTCTTCAATGGGGACGGATCCCTTTGCATTGACACAAAATGGTGCAATTGTAAACGGATCTGTCCCCCATTGACTTTAAATGTAAGTCAGGACAGATCCGTATTGGGACTTAGAAACTCAAATCTAATACAAACAAATCGGTCCTGAACGGATGCATTTGTTTGTATTATCGGTGCAGATCCGTCCTGTACAAGTACATAATAACAAGGTGATGTTATTTATATGGGACTGTATGGTGGAGGGAGGATTATAACTGCAGGGGACATTATAGGCTGTCTTATTACTACTGGGGGCTCTATAGGAGGGTCTTATAGATCTGCCTTATTCCTACTAAGTGCACTCAGGGGGCCTTATTACTACTGAAGGGTCTGTAGGGAGCTTTATTACCACTGGGGGAACAATAGGGGGCCTAATTTCTACTGGGGACTCTGTGCGGGTATTATTGATATGGGAGGGCTCTTCTAATAATGGGGGCATTGTTGAGGAGCATTATCACGGTTCGGGCAGTGTTACTAATGAGGGCATTCCAGAAGGGAATTACTATTGTGCGACTATGAGGAGTACTATTACTATGCAGGGCAGTAATTTTTCTTAAGGATAGTATTTGGGGGTATTGGGGGGGGACAGGGGCGTAACTAAAGGCTCATGGGCCCCGGTGCAAGAGTTCAGCTTGGGCCCCCCTTCCCTCAGTGCTTTGTGTGTCTTCTTATGCGGCACAAGTGTCTTTGGGCCCCTTCAGGCTCCTGGGCCAGGTAGTGACTGCTACCTCTGCACCCCCTATAGCTAGACCCCTGGGGGGGGGGCACAGCAAGCAGCAGGATAACACTATGGGGACTCCAGTTGGGGGATAATGATAGAATGTGAGGAAGCTAAGATGTCTGTGTGTCACACTCTGCAGAGACGAGGCGGCTGAGAGAAGTTGTCCAGACCGAGTGGAGAAGATGATGAGAGAGAAGATCTACAGAGAAGATGATGACAGAGAGGAGACGTTACCTGGATGCCCTGGATGTGACAGGTAAGTGCTGCTGCATAGCAAGTACAGCAAAGTGCAGGGGGGGGGGGGCAACATATTTATTGGGGCTTGTGCCTCGGATCTTTAGAGACCCTAGCAACGCCCTTGCCCAGAACAGATCCCTGAGGTACCCCACTGGTAACAAGACCTTGGTCTGAATATACTCCATTGACTACAACCCTCATAAGGCTATGTGGCCAAGTCAAATTCCTTGTAAGTGCAAACTTATTTGACCAAATAAATTGGTTCTGATTCTGAATGGAAAAATAAAAAAGTTATGGTTCTGGGAAGATGCGGAGTGAAAAACAAAAATGCAAAAACTGAAAATTGCATGTTTTTCTTCCCAGTCAGTACTGCACTGTATTGTACTGTGCTTAACAACACTCCCTAGAGGTGCTTAACAAAAGAAGAGAGAGAGATAAAAAAAAAAAACAGGATCCTGTTAAAAAAACAGATCCTGTTGCATCAGTTGTCATCTGTTTGAGCCATTTCCGTCTGAGATGCGTTTTTTAGATGGGTGCCTTTGCAGCATTAGTCAGTGTGCAATTTAAGCTAAAAATGCAGCTATAATTTTCAGGGATTTAAAAAAAAAGACTTGTTGGGCAAAATACACAATTTTACAGCCCTTGCTGCATCTGTACGTGTGAAATTCAAGCGTTATATACTGCTGTCATATTCTGTTATTCAAAAAACACCCAAGATTAAAGGACCTTAACATGTATAGCTTGGAAGAAAGACGAGACAGAAGAGATATGATAGAAACTTTTAAATACATAAAGGGAATCAACAAGGTAAAAGAGGATAGAATATTTAAAAGAAGAAAAACTGCTACAAAAAGACATAGTTTTAAATTAGAGGTGCAAAGGTTTAAAAGTAATATCAGGAAGTATTACTTTACTGAGGGAGTAGTGGATACATGGAATAGCCTTCCTGCATAAGTGGTAGCTGCAAATACAGTGAAGGAGTTTAATCCTAAATGGGATAGGCATAAGGCCATCCTTCATATAAGATAGGGCCAGGGGCTATTCATAGTATTCAATATATTGGCAGACTAGATGGGCCAAATGGTTCTTATCTGCCGACACATTCTATGTTTCTATGTTTCATACAACAGCTGTATCTTTGGTTGTCATCATTGTCTTGGTGGATCACGTCTTGGTTCAAACTGTCCTTTTTCTATAAAAGAAAGTCAGAGCTGCTTCAAAAAGCGGAAATTCACATTTTTGTACCATAGTTTGTAAACGCTATAACTTTTACCCAAACCATTTTTTTACCCAAACATTTTTTTTATCAAAGACATGTAGAACAATAAATTTAGCGAAAAATGTATATATGTATGTCGTTTTTTTTGCAAAATTTTACAACTGAAAGTGAAAAATGTCATTTTTTTGCAAAAAATTGTTAAATTTCGATTAATAACAAAAAAAGTAAAAATGTCAGCAGCAATGAAATACCACCAAATGAAAGCTCTATTAGTGAGAAGAAAAGGAGGTAAAATTCATTTGGGTGGTAAGTTGCATGACCGAGCAATAAACGGTGAAAATAGTGTAGTGCAGAAGTGTAAAAAGTGGCCTGGTCATTAAGGGGGATTCAGCTAGGGGGGTTGAAGTGGTTAAAAACAAAAAAGATGGCATTTAGTAATTATATTTAAAAAAATAAAAAAAAAAAGAGGATGACAGGCAAATTTATAAGATTAGACAGAGAGAGGCCAAGCAAGTTATAAGAGCTTCTAAAGCACAGGCAGAAGAGAAATTAGCTCAGTCAGTGAAAGAAGACAATAAGACATTCTTCAGATATATAAATGAAAAAAGGAAACTAAAACAAGGAATTAACAAATTAAAAACAAAAGAAGGAAGGTATATGGAAGAAGATAAAGAACTAGCTGACTGCCTCAATGAATACTTCTGTTCAGTTTTTACAATGGAAAATGAAGGAAAGGGACCTCAGTTAGGAAGGAAGACTAATTAATCTTTTTGATGCATGTGTCTTTACAGAGGAAGAGGTTCTAAGTCAGCTGTCTAAAATTTATACAAATAAGTCACAGGGGCCTGATGGGATACACCCAAAGCTATTAAAAGAGCTAAGCGGTGAACTAGCAAAACCATTAACAGATTTATTTAACCAATCACTGGTAACAGGAGTCGTCCCAGATGATTGTAAATTAGCAAATGTTGTGCCCATTCACAAGAAAGGTAGTAGGGAGGAATCGGGCAACTCTAGGTCAGTAAGCCTGACATCAATAGTGGGGAAATTAATGGAAACCATACTTAAGGAGAGGATTGTGGAACATCTAAAATCCCATGGATTGAAAGATGAAAAACAGCATGGGTTTACTTCAGGGAGATCATGTCAAACTAATCTTATTTTTTTTATTTTTATTGGGTGGCTAAAATAAGATTTAGTGGAGGTGCAGTAGACATCGCTTATCTAGACTTTAGTAAGGCTTTTGATACTGTCCCACATAGAAGGCTTATCAATAAATTGCAGTCTTTGTGCTTGGACTCCCATATTGTTCATATTGTTGAATGGATTAGGCAGTGGCTGAGGGACAGACGACAGAGGGTTGTAGTCAATGGAGTATATTCAGACCATGGTCTTGTTACCAGTGGGGTACCTCAGGGATCTGCTCTGGGACCCATATTGTTTAATATCTTTATCAGCGAAATTGCAGAAGGCCTCGATGGTAAGGTGTGTCTTTTTGCTGATGACACAAATATTTGTAACAGGGTTGGTGTTCCTGGAGGGATGTACCAAATGGAAAAGGATTTAGGAAAACTAGAGGAATGGTCAAAGATCTGGCAACTAAAATGTAATGTTGATAAGTGCAAGATAAGGCACCTGGGGCGTAAAAACCAAAGAGCAGAATATAAAATCAGTGATATAGTCCTGACCTCAGTATCTGAGGAAAGGGATTTAGGGGTCATTATTTCAGAAGACTTAAAGGGAGGCAGACAATATCAGAGAGCAGCAGGAAATGCTAGCAGAATGCTTGTGTATAGGGAGAGGCATTACCAGTAGAAAGAGGGAGGTGCTTATGCCGGTCTACAGAGCACTATTGAGACCTCATTTGTAGTATTGTGTGCAGTACTGAAGACCATATCTCCAGAAGGATATTGATACTTTGGAGAGAGTACAGAGAAGAGCTACTATACTACTGCATGGATTGCAGGATAAAACTTACCAGGAAAGATTAAAGGACCTTAACATGTATAGCTTGGAAGAAAGACGAGACAGAAGAGATATGATAGAAACTTTTAAATACATAAAGGGAATCAACAAGGTAAAAGAGGATAGAATATTTAAAAGAAGAAAAACTGCTACAAAAATAGTTTTAAATTAGAGGGGCAAAGATTTAAAAGTAATATCAGGAAGTATTACTTTACTGAGAGAGTAGTGGATACATGGAATAGCCTTCCTGCAGAAGTGGTAGCTGCAAATACAGTGAAGTAGTTTAATCCTACATGGGATAGGCATAAGGCCATCCTTCAATATATATTCAGTATATTGGCAGACTAGATGGGCCAAATGGTTCTTATCTGCCGACACATTCTATGTTTCTATGTTTCATACAACAGCTGTATCTTTGGTTGTCATCATTGTCTTGGTGGATCACTTCTTGGTTCAAACTGTCCTTTTTCTATAAAATAAAATGAGATTATAAATGAATCGTCTTATCAATTTACACTTACAGTTTTCTAGCTTTGTCATGTAAAATGCTAATCTTATCCATTCTCTTTTCCAGCATCACCTTCCAATATTCTCAATTGTGACCTAGGATGACATACTCACAATTGATTTACATGGACCCATTTCTCTATGAACCGTTCTTTCGAATCAATTTTTACTGTATACTACGGGTGATATTTTATCAATAATGTCATACGGACCAAAATGGAAGGAACTCTCTCTCTTTTACCCGATCCTGAGCAAAATTGTAGAGATACACTCTATCTCCTACCTTATACTCCTTCTTGGTAGTTTTCAAATCGTAATAAGTTTTACTACTTACGGCAGCTTTCTCAAGGTTCTTCTGCGTGAAAGCAAACGCATGTTGAAGATTTACGAAAGTCCTCCACATACTGTGTCGTGGCTGCATCAATCAGGTTATAATCTGATGTGCGATCCAACAGATGTTGCAAAAGTATCATTCTCCTTCCCGTCAACTCAAAGGGTGACATCTTGGTTGCAGCACTTGGAGTGGCTCTAATAGCCATGAGAACTAACGGCAGCTTTATATCCCAGTCTTTACCTGACTCATTAACATTCTTCTTAAGGATGTTGACAATTGACTGGTTATATCGCTCAACAGATCCGCTAGATGCTTGACGATATGCAATGTGTAATCTTCTCTTCACACCCAAGATTTTCCACATCTTCGCCATTACCTCACTTACAAAGTGTGATCCACGGTCTGTATCAATCCTTAACAGTAACCCAAATCTGGAAAATACATGGTTAATCAACAAAAAGGCACAGGTTTCGGCTGTGTTATTGCGGGACGGTAAACACTCTACCCAGTTGATAAACACACAATTACCTTGAGATTGGCCAATTGATGTAATAGATCTCTATTTTCATTGGCGTAAATCCAATTTAGCCCTTTTAGTTCTTCCTAGGCCATTAACCTGTACTGGGAAGAACACCTCATCATCCACCATTTCAATCCCAACGAAGAATTGTTCATGACCATTGAACCCAGTAGGGTCAGTAGTTTCTGGATGTAGGTGGATTGTAATAAAATCCCCTTCCAAACAGACATCTTTAACTCATTCAGGAGCTACACATATAGTGTTATCCTCCTGTCCACCTACAGTGGCGTTAGGGGTTGCTTGAAGGAGAGAGACATCAGGGACTTGGCTATTTCTAAAATGTATTTCAATATAATCCGGCCTTTCCTCTATCACATGGCAGCTATGCCGACTGTGATAGGATTGTGACTGCTCATAATTTATGGGCATCCTAAATTGAGACCATATAACCTTGTTAACAAAATTAATAATGGGGCTTAATCTTTTGAGAAAATCAATGCCAATAATTAATCGATCAATGGGCATATCCGCGATCAATGTGGGATGGCTAATTACTTTTTTTTCCCACTTTAAAATCCAGCCAAGCTCAACCTAATACCTTGAGGGCATTGCCTGAGACAATTACCAAGTTAGCATTAAAACTTTTTTACGTAAACCACTCAGAAAATATATCCTGTAGTTGTTGGAAATACTTTTGAGATAATTAGAGCCATTATTTGTGGGAAATTATCGAACAATTCCACTTTCATGTAATATTTCCTGTAAAGAGCAAATATATTTGGAATGATAAGTGAAGTTGCAGTCCTTTTCAGCAATCATACTTACCTATGACCCCCCCCCCCCTCCTTTGGTACAACAAAGCAGCAGCAGGATCGCATGTCTTTCTTAGCACAGCTGAAAACTTTCTAGGCTGTAAGACAGAACAAGCATGTCTCCCATCCTCCTTGCCTTGTAGCTTTGGAAGGGTTAAATTATTTTCATGGGGAAAGACATTTGTGTTAGCTTCCCCATTATTACATACACTTAAATCTTCAGCATTTGCAACATTGGACATACTTACCTGCTTCCCCCCATTTATAATTGGGGAGGGCTCTCTATAGGAGGAACTGCCCCTAAAAAAGGATTTGGGGGTTTAACAGAAAATGCCTTGGACAATTCTTCCATTCGTTGCATCATCACTCCAAACTGGTTCTGGATTTGATCCATTTGATCATATAAATTAACTCTCTTTTCTCCATAACCTTTTGAATGTGGATTTTGAAATTTAATTGATTGAGATTTACCAGAACCATCTGACTCAGAACCATCTGGAATCCTTTTCGGCACTCGTTGGAATCTCCTGTAATAATTTCTCTGGTATCTTTGGAAAGGAGGGAACCGCCTACTTGTAAACTGATCCTTTTTATATGGGCATTCTCCAACACTAGGCCCCTTATTATCCTCTGGCTTAGGCTGAATTATATTTGGCTGGGAAGGCCTAGAGCTTTTTACCACCTCAGCATGCTCCTTTTGGGGCTCTCAAATTTTTCCTGATCTCTTTTTATCTGGAGACTCATGGATATTTTGCAGCGCGGCATACGGAGTTGTACTCTCTGTTAGCAACCAATCCAGAGTTTTTCTGGGATGGTAATCCCTAGCCAAAATAAATTTTATTTTATTAGGCAAAGCGTCATAAAACAATTGGTTGAATTCACGTTTTTCAAAATTGGGATCTTTTTCAGCTAAGCTATAAGCATTTCTAAGGACGGACAAAAATTCCCTGCACTCCCTGTATATATATACAGGGAGTGCAGAATTATTAGGCAAATGAGTATTTTGACCACATCATCCTCTTTATGCATGTTGTCTTACTCCAAGCTGTATAGGCTCGAAAGCCTACTACCAATTAAGCATATTAGGTGATGTGCATCTCTGTAATGAGAAGGGGTGTGGTCTAATGACATCAACACCCTATATCAGGTGTGCATAATTATTAGGCAACTTCCTTTCCTTTGGCAAAATGGGTCAAAAGAAGGACTTGACAGGCTCAGAAAAGTCAAAAATAGTGAGATATCTTGCAGAGGGATGCAGCACTCTTAAAATTGCAAAGCTTCTGAAGCGTGATCATCGAACAATCAAGCGTTTCATTCAAAATAGTCAACAGGGTCGCAAGAAGCGTGTGGAAAAACCAAGGCGCAAAATAAGTGCCCATGAACTGAGAAAAGTCAAGCGTGCAGCTGCCAAGATGCCACTTGCCACCAGTTTGGCCATATTTCAGAGCTGCAACATCACTGGAGTGCCCAAAAGCACAAGGTGTGCAATACTCAGAGACATGGCCAAGGTAAGAAAGGCGGAAAGACGACCACCACTGAACAAGACACACAAGCTGAAACGTCAAGACTGGGCCAAGAAATATCTCAAGACTGATTTTTCTAAGGTTTTATGGACTGATGAAATGAGAGTGAGTCTTGATGGGCCAGATAGATGGGCCCATGGCTGGATTGGTAAAGGGCAGAGAGCTCCAGTCCGACTCAGACGCCAGCAAGGTGGAGGTGGAGTACTGGTTTGGGCTGGTATCATCAAAGATGAGCTTGTGGGGCCTTTTCGGGTTGAGGATGGAGTCAAGCTCAACTCCCAGTCCTACTGCCAGTTTCTGGAAGACACCTTCTTCAAGCAGTGGTACAGGAAAAAGTCTGCATCCTTCAAGAAAAACATGATTTTCATGCAGGACAATGCTCCATCACACGCGTCCAAGTACTCCACAGCGTGGCGGGCAAGAAAGGGTATAAAAGAAGAAAAACTAATGACATGGCCTCCTTGTTCACCTGATCTGAACCCCATTGAGAACCCGTGGTCCATCATCAAATGTGAGATTTACAAGGAGGGAAAACAGTACACCTCTCTGAACAGTGTCTGGGAGGCTGTGGTTGCTGCTGCACGCAATGTTGATGGTGAACAGATCAAAACACTGACAGAATCCATGGATGGCAGGCTTTTGAGTGTCCTTGCAAATAAAGGTGGCTATATTGGTCACTGATTTGTTTTTGTTTTGTTTTTGAATGTCAGAAATGTATATTTGTGAATGTTGAGATGTTATATTGGTTTAACTGGTAAAAATAAATAATTGAAATGGGTATATATTTGTTTTTTGTTAAGTTGCCTAATAATTATGCACAGTAATAGTCACCTGCACACAAAGATATCCCCCTAAAATAGCTAAAACTAAAAACAAACTAAAAACTACTTCCAAAAATATTCAGCTTTGATATTAATGAGTTTTTTGGGTTCATTGAGAACATGGTTGTTGTTCAATAATAAAATTAATCCTCAAAAATACAACTTGCCTAATAATTCTGCACTCCCTGTATATATAAAAGTCGCAGGTCGGCACTGCTTGTTTGAAATTGCGGTGCACGTGTCCGTGGGATGGCGTCCCCAATGAAATATATCTATATATATATCCACTACAATGCCTTATCATGACAATACCTCCAATTATATTTAAAGCAATTTGTTACCTGATTTCTCTCAGCCGACAGATATCAGACTAAACCCAAATCTGGTGTATACCATATTTAATCTTTCATCTATACACAGGGGCGTAGCTAAAGGTTCATAGGCCCTGGTGCAAGAGTTAGGCTTGGGCCCCCCTTCCCTCAGTGCTTTGTGTGTCTTCTTATGCAGCACAAGGGTCTTTGGGCCCCCTCAGGCTCCTGGGCCTGGTAGCGACTGCTACCTCTGCACCCCCTATAGCTACGCCCCTGTCTATACAGATATATATACATAATCAACCATACCGGCCTAGAACTGAACTCAGTTCCTTGGAGATGATAGCTTGTTCTCTCAACAGTATTTATAAATCTCCCTATTTCTATTTGGAAAAGTTAGGATGATACTGCAGTGACAACCTTGCCTTATTCCAAGACAGATTCTATACACAAAATATGGTTAATTAAATATATCGCTTGAGAAAGGCTCTAGTGCTGAGCCGAAACGTTGTGCCGCCCACATGGGTGAATAAAAGGTGATTGTTTTTTCATTTTATCCTTGGAGTGCTGCCTTTTTCTGATACAAGGACTGCTTATCCTTTGGGCCGTGCACCCTTCTACTGATTGAACCCTCTGTGCTGCCTCAATTTTTATATATATATATATATATATATATATTTTTATTTTATTTTTTTATATTCTCCTATAAAAAGATAGGTAAGTTTATACTATACCAGGGTATCGGCTAGCAGAAATCAGTTGCAATATTCAGGACTATAATTCAGTGCAGTCCTTTCTCCTCTCGGGGTGTGGTAAATGGCTGGATTTTTTTTTCAAGATGGCTGCCTCTACTAGCTGGATTTCTAGTCAGATGGCTTCCTCAGGTAGGTGGATCAAATAGAATGGATTGGATGGATGGCCTAAATGAGATGATCAGGAAGATTTTCTGAAGTGATAATCCCACTATCAACTTATGCTGCCTTTTTAGCCCCCTTAGGAAGGGGCTTGGTCAGGTTAATCAATAATCAGTGACATCATCTGTCACTCCCCCACCTATTTCGCAACACATGTCTTAATTTACTCTACCACTAGATGGCAATGGAGATCTATGAGTAAATTTTATAAGTACAGCTAATTCTTATATTTTCCTAAAAAGAGAGAAAAACAAGATTGACTTTTGACCGAAACTTTGGGACAACATTTCCTAACAAAAGAAGCAAATAAGAATGTGTATCGAGAATTAGCCCTCTATTCACACAGACACTTTAGTATACCACCCCACCAGACATCTATTCTATTTCAAAATCCAGGACTAAACCCATTTAATCAAGACAAGTACTATAAAGTCCCTTTTCCATTCATTAGGATAGACCAATTTCTTGTGATACTTTGGTCTATTGCCTTAGAGTGAAGACACATTATTTGTTTATAATCACCTGTGTCTACAGCCCAAGAAAAGGTTTCCTGAGACTGAAGTAATTATTTCACGTACATATTAAGACTCTTAGAAGAAATTCACCTAATTCTTATAATAGGTGAATTTATTATATATACTTATATATAAGGCACTTATATGATTATACTTTACTTCCTATATCTTAATATAATAACATGTAGGATATAACATCTAATGATGTGAATCACTCTCTTTCTATTCACTAAAGATAAATTAAAACTCAGCATATTTCTACTCCATTGTCTTATCTGAGTAAATGCATTTTAGTGTATCTTTCTAAACCTCTTTCACACAATAGTAGACTATACAAACATTTCTACACAGATACCTAATCTGGGAGTTAGCTATTTGAAATCCAAAGATTTTGAACTCCTCCTGCCCTTTCAAAACCAGACAAAATGGCTCCCATACAGCACATATATATCATTCCATATAATAATCGTAATCTGTATAGATCTATAAGTGATCTATAAGTATATGATGTAATCTATACGTAATCTGTATAGACCTTTATAAGATGGATTCCTTTTATGCCCAGTAGTTCTGACACATTCAGTTACAATTTAACAGATGTATAACACATTTACATTTGGCCCACAGTGGCTGATGCACTTCGGTAAACTTACCCTGTTTATGTAAAAGAAGTAAAATCTGGTAGGAAGATAGAGATAATTTTTTAGAAGAGATGTTTACTAACATTATGTAATACAGTATAATTGCTTGTTTTTAACTAGAACTGACAGATAATTACTGTGGAGTAGTAAGTATAAAAGAATACACTATTCGTATAATGGCATTTAACAGTAACCATGTCAATGAATTCTATGGAGGTTCAAATTTAGAAGGTTCAAAGGCGTCTGAAATTGGTTTAAAGTGCAAGTTTACCTTAAAACAAACTGACCCTAGTACAGAGAATATATACAAATATACCACTTTGTAATGATCTTAATTTCCCATTTTTACTCCTTCGCCCTGTTTTACTCCTGGTTGTGTTTGTTACTCATGCATTGATGTTTGTGGTTAAAGGGAGTCTGTCCCCTATATTTAGCATATATTACTAATGTTAAAGTACTGTTGTGCTCTACAGCATAGTTCATACCATAACTCTGTTACTTTTATTGCCTTTTACGATCTGCCGAAAAAGGAAATTGATGGATCTGTATATGAGGCACCAAGTGCCCAGCTAGCCAAATAGGCAAAGCCCACATTTTCTTATCCCAGTTGCTCTCCCTTGCGCTCCCAGGTCTGTGCCCTCTGTCTATGATGTCACTGCCTGTGAGTCCCTGCATCTGAATCTTGTGTACTCAAGATTTCAGTATGTAACGCAATGTGCGGTTCTAGACAGAATTCCAGACTGAACCATGCAAGACTTGGATGCTGCAGTGATACTACAACTAGTTTTGAGAGAAGTGAAGCATTTGAAGTGGAATTCAGTCTGAAGTTTATGAAAATTTTTGAAAAAGTTTGTGATTTCCAACGAATCCAAATTTCCTAAAATAGCAGCTGCTAGAAATGCGAGATCGCCCAGAAATGCGAGATCACCCAATATGCAGTGCAGCCCAATCTGCAGATAGCCATCTCCTGTGATGTCATAGTCCTATAAAACCCTCATCCTGCATGATCTCCACCATTGTCCTGTGAGCTGAGCATAGGGAGAGACGGGGCAAGCTCTCATGCGCCAGGGACAGTGTTGCTGAAAACGATTAATAGAAGAATTCAATACCAATAAGATGGTACCTTTTATTATTCTGGTGCCAGCAAAACAACAAATATTATCCAGTTTGTACACACTGGAGGGCCAGGTCTTAATGATAACCATCCTCATCTTTTGCTGGATTAACTTCTTACAAATCATGCTTTAAAGTTTCCATGTCTTAGAAAAGTCGGCAAGATGCAGAGAGAGAGAGGAGGAGCTGGATGTTCCTGATGACATATTCTCATCAATATTAGATGATGTGCAGACGAAGGAAAAGCAAATGGCAGAAGAAAAGCTCCCACCTGTGGGGCAGGAGAGCGCTGAGGTTGGAGAAGAGGGTTTTCCAGCATATTGTGCCCCCACCTAACCAGCCAAACCCCATAGCAGTAACAGCCCCTGTAAAGGTGCAGTGCGGCCATTAACAAAGAAGACCGACTATACAGTGCTGTCTTCATTATTAAATGAAAGTCAGCTGGGGGTTAATTGGCTGTGCGGTTCTTGACCACAGCATGGCCACTCTGTGTGGCTGTACTCTAAGGCATAGTAGCCTGGGTATACCTGATTCATAGCAATTTGTGACAAATTAATTCATAACAAATCAAATTTCTTGGTGAACTTTGGCAAAGCTGCCAAATTTTTCAAAGCTTCGCTCATCTCTGATTACAAGCAGAGGTGAAGGGTATCAGTGACTTTCCAGGCAGAGGGGACAGACTTGGGAGTGCACAAGGGAAGAACTGGGACCAAGAGAAGAGGTGGGTTTGAGCACTTTGAAAGACTGAAAACACCCAGTTGGGCACTTGTCTCGTTTGCATGTCCATCAAAGTTCACTTTCTCGGGATTGGACATAGCAATAAAAGTACCTAAGGTATGGTTCGCACAATGTTGCAGCGCACAAGTGTACTTTAGCATTAGTTATACAGTATATGTAAAATATAGGTGACAGACTCCCTTTAACTAGTTGACTCTAAAAATAGTCTCCTCTGTGTGCATTACATATGCTGATCGTATAGGGAAACGTCTTCAAGGAATGAAGTTGCCTACCTTTTAGATTTAGGTGAGAGAATGGCAAAAAAATTGCAGTTATCAAGGCAGGGGGTGGCTAGTTTGAAACATGTAAAAATAAGATTCTTTTGGTCAGTGTTTTTTTTCTATTTGGGTCACTGCATTTGAGTTATTGTATAATATTTACTACTTTACTTTTACTCTAAAATAGAGAAAATAGCTAAGAAAATCCATGTGTACAAAGCCATGTGTTAATATATATTCTGTACATTTGGTGTGTGTTTTGAATTGTGTGCAAACTGTGTGCACATATGTGTTTGTATGAGTATGTATATGTATTGTGGCAGTGGAGATGCAGACACATAGCAGCAGAGCTGCTGAAGTGGCATCGCTATGCCACTAAAAAGCAATGAACTTAGATATTGGCAACCAGAGGGTAAACTGCCCAGCAGAGCTGTAGTTTGTATTATGTGTAAAATCCAGAAAATATCCTGGTTTGCCAGAGCTGAGGAAGAGAAAGACGAGCTCCCACGTCTGCTCACAGTCTGGGGTCAGGGCTGTATGTATGATATGGACTTGTGTTTTGGGAAACTACCCAGGTCCTGGCAGTGAAGGACAAACTGTTGTGTAGTGGCCATACTGCCTAATATGTATTTTTATATTTTGAACTATGGAAGTGCCTATGGTTTGAACAGTGTTTGCCAGTGACAAGAAAACAAAACTGGACTAGGCCAGAAGCACCATTTTATGTGTAGAACCATCTCAGGATGGTATTATTACAGCCTGGCCATGAATCAGATCAGCTTATATCTTACTGGAATTAACTGACCATATTTCTCTTGGGAAATCATGCAACATTGTCTTTTAATGTTATTGATTTGCTAAGGAAATGCTTAGCGACCCGTGCCATAGTCAACAGTCTTGTGTTTGTTGTTTGATTTGGCACATCATCATATCTGCTTATCCATCTATCCATCTATTTTCAGAAATTTGCTGTATAAAACTGCCCTGAGCTCTTTTGTGAAGGAACAGCTTGTACCAGAAGAGACCGGTAGCAATAATATATCATTGTGATTGTTCGTATGATGAAGTGGATACAGTAAACACATTACTTAATGTATTCATGGGTCTGACCTTATACTATATTGTATCCATTGTGGTTTCTTCAGAGGCGGGACATGTTCTCTTCCCATCCAGGGCACTCGTTTCAGAATACACCCCCTCTAGGTCACAAAAGTTCAACATGATAACAGTTGCATAGACAATCATTCATATAATTTAATTTACTCCGATGGGAAGTACTCATTGATCCTCGTTAACTACTGCATTGTCAACAGCCCAGATGCAGCATCCAACTGGCTGTACAAAGTAACAATATTGTATTTTGCAGGCTGGAGGAGCAGCCTAGTATGAGACCTCTGCATCACAGGTCAGTTTCCACTGTGAGTTTTTAATGCAGCAGTGGATGAGATTAAGTAAAAATGTAATTCTCTTTGTTGGTACTGTAAAAGGTTGGGTTTTTTTTGCATGCAATTCGACAATCCACTACATGTGAACATACACTTAAAATGTCTGGTTTTCTTTACACACTATTTTATAGGTATGTCTATAAAATGAGAGCTGGGAAATACATTGCTTACTTGCACTGATTCTGAGCAACACTATGAATTACAGTCCAAAGCTGCATTCACAAATCTGCTGGTTGAATGCAGACAAATTTATATCAGCTTAGCTGAGTTCCTATAATGTAGCTATAGTTACTTTCCTAGTTAGTTCTCGTTGTACAATGCTTAAAATAAGAACTATCATTTCCAAAATACAAATGTTCAGAGCTTTGCACATATTGAAGAATGCTGGGGAATTTCAGATGTCGAGCCTTCAGAATTATATAATAACACAATAATAATAACAACACAATTTAAAGTTTTTTAACAACTAAATCCCCTAACTTAATAGGGGTTAATTTACACTAACATTTAATTTAGCTGAATTAATGATAAACCTGTAATTTCAAGTTTTGAAATGAGTGAGCATGTGTATGGGGAAGTCAGGAAGAATAGCTGCTAGAGATGAGTGAATCAATTTGAAAATTGGGAATTTTGACACAAATTTTTTAAAAAGCTCTCATTCTCAAAAACTCAAATTTTGTACAATTCAATTCAGGAGAGTCAAGGAGAGGGAGAGAGAGAAAGAAAGAGAGATAAAGAGAGAGTGAGTCTTACAGGCAATCTCAGCTCTTTCATTTTGGGTCCAATTTATTTAGACCCAAATAAAATTTTAAGAAAATCTCTAATAGCTGCCAGTCAAATAAGTATTTGGCCAAAAGCTATTGAAGATGTGGGGGCACCATAATTCCATGGAATTCACAGACACTGTGGACTTCATGTATCAAAACTGTATTGAACGCAAAGATTTACTGTGACCTGTAACAACCAATCAAAAATCAGCTTTTATTTTCCCATTTTTGAAATATTCATACATAATGCAAAAGTACATACAGATAACACATTTTCATTATCATAATATTATTATAAATATTCATCACACACAAGTGTCAACTATATTTTTAGTTCTTACAAAAGTATATATATATCATGATGTTCAATTGCATTTTATAAAACAAAATTTCCATTATTACAAACATAATTAGGAAATCCCATATACACATTTATCCTTCTGTCTAAATGTTTTAAGGCCATACTTCCATATAGTTCAACCTATCCTACTCCTGGTTGAGTCCAGAAGAAGGCAAAACAACAGCCATAAGACAGAAACCAATTTTCCTGACTAGCAATCAGAATAAATGTCTGGATCAATGAACCATTTCCAGCATATGAATCAACCATAACAACATATTGAGAGTTTCACAGTCTCATTGCTCTTTAAAGGGGTTTTGTCACTTCAGCAAATGCATTTATCATGTAGAGAAAGTTAATACAGGGCACTTACTAATGTATTGTCATTGTCCATATTCATTTTTTCATCTCATTATACACTGCTTATATCCAGAGGTTACGACCACCCTGTAATCCAGCAGCAGTGGATGGGCTTGCCCACTAGAAGAAAAATTGCCGGCCGATGCGCACTCCCACAGTCCCAGCCACCAGACAGGCTGGCACCTTTTCCTATATCTCATTATACACAGCTCGTATCCATGATTATGACCATTTTGCAATCCAGCAGCAGTGGCCGTGCTTGTACACTATAGGAAAAGCAGCTGCACTTTATGATTTCCGGGACTGCTGCAATGCACATAGGCCATCTCTTTTTCTATAGTGTACAAGCATGGTCACCAGGGTGGTCGTAACCCCTAATAATGATCAGTGTATAATGGAATTAAAAAATTAATGAAGCCAGCAGAGGAGACCATATGAACAATCACAATACTTTAGTGAGTGACTTGTAATTACTTTGTCTACAAGATAAATGAGATCTGCTGAAGTGAGACAATCCCTGCTGAAGTGAGATCAAAAAAATTGATAGTTAAAAAGAGGCATTACTCACCTATCCCTGCTGATTCCATTCTGACACTGCTTTAGTCCCTGTACATAATAATAGTGGAACAGCACACCAATAGGTAGCTTGCGGGTGCTAGAGCGATAGGATTCTCTAATACACATGAAATAAATAGAAAAAACACTGCACTCCATTTTCAGATGCAAAAATAGTGAAAATGTATTGTACTAAGTTGCAGATAGCTTGTCATGTGCAAGTTTCATTTAATGGATACATAGTAAATAGTAAATAAGTAGGTTTATCCAGATTATATGTAAGAGATTCTAATCAAAAGTCAAAACAATGTTGGAAACTTTCTTTGACATTAGAGGGATTGTTCACTATAAATTTGTACCAAGTGGACAAACAGTCAATCAAGAATACTGTTTGGAAGTGCTGAAAATGCAGCGTGAAAAAAGTACGACGGAAAAAATACCCCAAACTTTTTGTGAACAGCTCATGGCTGTTACACCACGACAATGGTCACTGCTCACAAGGCAGTGTCTGTTAAGGAGTTTTTAGCTAGTAAACAAATGACTCTGTTTGAACACTTCCTCCCTATTCCCTATATCTAGCCCCCAATTCCTTTTTCTGTTCATAAACATAAAGAAAAAGAAGACAATTTTGATTACATTAATGCCATCAAAGCTAATACAACAGCAGCGCTGAAGACCATTCCACAAAACCAGTTACAAAATTGCTTCAAAGTGTGGCAATGCGCTGACACGAGGACATAGGTTCCTAAGGCGACTACTTTGAAGGAAACCACAGGGAAATCCAACAATGTGTTATGTAACACTTTTACTGCAATGAGTTTCCAAACTTTATTGTCAGACCTCATATACAGTACCTATGAATAGCTATTAGATCACTACTCCTAAGCCATCTTATCCTCAAAATAAATACCCGTAAGTAAATTCAGCGCCCAAATCCCATTACTTACTATTTATTTTTTACATTGGCTTCCCACCTCTTAACCCACTCCAGCTCTGCCATGTCTTCCTTGTACACTTGATGGATCCTGTGGTCTCCACACCTTGTGGCAGCAGCTGGGCACTAGTTGTTACTAGTTGTTAGTTTGCTGTCCAATAATATCCGTTAATTAATTTACATGTTAGTTAACCCCAGTTCCTTTCAAAGGGCTGGCCATATCATTTGTTTGCCTTCCACTAGGCTTTCTGCCAGGGGTGAATACCTGAAAATGGTCTTGAAATATATCCCTCAGTAGTCCCATTCACTTTAATGGAACTTTGGATTTGGTTTCACCTACTTTCTGTCTGTATACAATTGCTGTGGTAAACTACTTGTAAATATTAGTAACTCCTTAATAGAAACTTTCCTATTTTACAATCCATTCAGAAACTCTTATAAAAGCTTTCCTATACTTTAACTTAGCGAGTATTTCACTTCCGTGTATTTGTTTTACTTCAATAGATCTTATTAATATCTTGATTGACTTTATGTATTTTTTTGCTTAATACAACTCATTTCCACTAAGGGAAATTTAGCTCCCAAGTGGTGGTCCCCCATTTGAGACACCCATCTATTAGTGAAGTTGTTAAAAGTCACATAAAGCATGTCTATGGATGCCAATTAATTTCAAAATGCTTTATTATATTTGCAGTACTTGTGCTATAGCTGCTAATTTTGGGGCTACCAGCAGCATACTCTTCCACCATCATCAAATTTTGCCTGAGGTCTTGAAATGTAAAGGGACAACATGTATTTTTATGCATTTGAGTGGCAAAAATAGGCTCAATATGAGATCAGTGGGGACACAATCTAAAAGGTGGACCACCTCGTTTATAATTTTCAATCTGGTATACTATAGTGATTATACAGCATGCTATTTGTTGTTTCTCACATTCCTGCATTTAGCCATTACTCAATGTAAATCTGAATAAACCTGACATTTGCTACAAAAATCTTGCTCTGCTGGCTACCACATATTATAGTTGAAAAAATACACGTTTTTTAGTTTACACCAGTCGAAAGAAAAAGATTTTGGAAAAATAAATATCTATTAACATCTATTTATTCTGAACTCTTTGTTTAAAGTTTGTATTATAAAACACATTACTGTACTAACCATCTACATATAGAGCTACATCGAGGGTATATACACTACAGTAGTAAAGAGAATGTCACTAGTTTTATGCTGCCCTATCTAATTAAAATGCTGGTCATGTCCATCTATTAAGAAGCTCCAGTGCAAGCTAGGTGCCGTAGTCCAGCTCCATATACTGCACAAGCTCAGGAGTCCTCATATTTATAAGCTTCCACTCTCCTCACCCTTTCAATGCTGACTGGATGCTTTTTCCAATATTTAGTATAGGAAGAAAGCTGTAAATAATCTATAGGGTAATGGGGACAGCCGACATCTCAGGAATATCTGGACTCTTGAGCATGTGCACTGTATTGCGTGAACTCCAGTGTTTTGGCTTGTGCTTCAGCTGATCAATAAGTATTTTAAGAAAATGACTGGTTCAAGGCAAGTACATGACCCAGCATAGGTCTCTGTCACGGTTTATGCTGCCCTCAGATAAAGATAGAAGCAGATTGACATACAAAACTCCTTGGTCCATCTAGTCTGCCCGTATATTATATGTGCTTATCCTAGGCATGTATAAATTTACTTACTGTAGGTTTTTCAACCTCATCTGATGGGACTTTATTCCAAGCCTCAACGACTCTTTCAGTGTAATAATATTTCCTGACACTGGTTCTGAACCCCCCCCCCCCCCCCCCCCACCCCAGATAATTTTAGACTGTACCCCCTTGTTCTTGTATTAAGTTTTTATTTTATTAAACACAGTTCCTTCCTGAAACTTATTTATATAATTTACATATTTGAAGGTTTGGATCATGCCCTCCTTTCCCTCAAGATTAAGTTCTTTAAGTCTGTCTTGATATGTTTTAAGCTTCAGACCTCCACCATTTTTGTAGCCTGCTTTTGCACCCGTTCCATTCTATCCATATGTTTTTGTAGATGAAGTCTCCAGAAATAGACACATTATTTCAGATGTGGTCTCTTTAGTGTTCTATGCAGCGGAATCACAAGCTCTCTCTTCTTGCTAGTTATACCTCTAGTTATTCAGCCAAGCATCCTAACTGCTTTCCTAGCTGCCTGCTCACACTGTGCACACATTTTGAATCTGTCTGATATCTGGACACCTACATACTTCTCTTCTGAAGTTCTGGCTAACACAGAACTGCCAATATGAGAGTCAGATGCAGGGTTCCTGGGATACACTGTATTGCAGTTTCCATTGTTTGGACCATTTATCCAGAGAAACTAAATCTTTTTTTCCTCCTGTAATATCAACCCTAATACACACTTTTGTGTCATCAGCAAATAGGCAATACCATAGGTCATCCTAAAACTGGTGACAAATTCCCTTTAAATGGAATATATCGCTTCAGCTTCCAATGTAAAGAATCTTAAAAGATCCTTGTTCTTAAATATATTTATTTTGCTTCACAACATGATATCCATTACCCATTGAGGAGCAAATTAACAAGCTTTCCGCTGGACCTACAATAACTTTCCAGAGAGAGAAATATCTCCTCTGCATCATGGACAGGAGTCATCTACAAGCTGCAGTTGTAATCTGTTATGTTGTGCTTGTAGTATGTATCTATTTGAACAGCTGATGATTTTATCATTTATATGCATACAGCTGCGTAAATATCAGTATTAATGGCACAAATTATCTGACCAAGCAGATTGATCTATGCTGACCCGTTAACACATAAATAGCATAACAAAGAAAAGTATTGCAGTACAAAAAATGAATCAATCAATCTGCCATCTGGATACCAATTGGCGTTCATTTCATTTGCTTCCATTCTTTCTTGCGTAGTGGATTTAACAGTGCCCTGCTACAGTACTACTAAATGTAGCTCACTTGTAGCATGTTATTATTAGGATATTTTGTTATTATATACAAATTATAATTACATGGTATGCTTGACAGGCAGCAAAAAAACATTCCAAAGCCAGGCAAAAGAAAAACCTTTATGGCTTCAAGTATGGCAATAATAAATAGGCGTAACATGAAGCTTCCTGTCCTCAATATTAAATGTGTAACAGGTCTTTTCATGTGGCAGAAGGGCTTTTAGGCTGACTTCATCTGCAAAAACATATGGATAGAATGGAACGGGTGCAAAAGCAGGCTACAAAAATGGTGGAGGTCTGAAGCATAAAACATATCAAGACAGACTTAAAGAACTTAATCTTGAGGGAAAGGAGGGCATGATCCAAACCTTCAAATGTGTAAATTATATAAATAAGTTTCAGGAGGGAACTGCGTTTAATAAAATAAAAACTTAATATAAGAACAAGGGGGTACAGTCTAAAATTATCTGGGGTGGGGGGAAATCAGAACCAGTGTCAGGAAATATTATTACACTGAAAGAGTAGTTGAGGCTTCGAATAAAGTCCCATCAGATGATGTTGAAAAACCTACAGTAAGTAAATTTATACATGCCTAGGATAAGCGCACATAATATACGGGCAAACTAGATGGACCAAGGTATATGACTTCGACTACATCACTCTCTATAGCAACCTTTGCATACATACTGGAGATTTATTTAAGGCGCTTCTATTTAACGGTGTATGTAGGTTTCATGTTATTGATGACCTATACTCTGGATTGTATACTCACAGAAATCATCATTTAAAGATACTGTTACAAAACATAGACTTTATTGACCGTAATACACAATACTATGCATGTGCTTAAAATGTGATTCTGTGCATATAGAAATTAGATCAAAGTTCCTCAGGGGATCCCCCAGAAACCTACAACGACATAATCAGCATTCTTCTAAAAACACTACAGGGTAATGGTGGTCCACATGTTTTATGACAGTATCTGTCTACTATATTGCTGACATTTGTGATACAATAACCCTGGTTATGACCTTTGGAGCATTTTCAATGGGTCTATCTTTATTTTTCAATTTAAACAATACCGGTAATTGCTCTATGTTTATACTAGGAATTTACCATAATATATATTGAATGCTGAAAGTGGCATTCCATTTAGTCACAGAGTACCTCCTATTAAAACATAGCCTTTAATAAATCAAATATAAAATAACTCCACAAAAAAAAATATAAATACACAAAAAGAAAAAAAAAGGAATGACAATGCATATGAAGATAGGCATTATATACACTGTGTACTGGGTAATCCTAAATGTCCCCAATATGTTGGAGGAGACCGTTTTTAGGGCAGGGTTGCAGCATTTGATTTGGGATCTATCCCTAATGCCAACCCTATTCTTGATAGTCCCTGCCTAAAAAACTGAATGGCCGCCTCGATAGGGGCAATCTCATATTCAGGAACCTACTGTATACCCTAGACTGACCCTAAGGACAAATTATGCAGGCAGAGACATATAGGATGCCCAATATTGATGTATTATGGCCTAATCTAGGTATACGGAAATAATAAATGCTCAGTACACATAGTTGTTATAGCAACAAAAAAAAATGTAAATGCTGAGTACATAGTAATAATAATGAATAAATGCTGAATACACAATGTCGTTCTTCTAAGTACTACACACAGTTATCTGAAAGTGGCATTCCAGTTGGCTATTCTCAGGATAGGTCATTAATATCAGATTGGTGGAGGTCTGACTCGCAGCACCTCTGACGATTAGCTGTTTGAAGGGACTGTGACGCTACTGCGAGAGGAGCTTTCTTTTTACCTACTCACCGTCTATATATATTGTAGTGGTGGTGCAGTGTAATTACATCTATCTACATCTTACCGGAAACTATAGGCTGGTAAGTTTATCATCTGTCGTGAGTAAACTGTTTGAAGGTTTTCTAAGAGATGCTATCTTGGAGCACCTCAATGAAAATAAGCAAATAATTCCATATCAGTATGGCTTCATGAGGGATCGGTCATGTCAAACTAATTTAATCAGTTTCTATGAGGAGGTAAGTTCTAGACTTGACCACAGCGAATCAATGGATGTCGTATATCTGGACTTCTCCAAAGCATTTGACACTGTACCACATAAAAGGTTAGTATATAAAATGAGAATGCTCGGACTGGGAGAAAACGTCTGTATGTGGGTAAGTAACTGGCTGAGTGATAGAAAACAGAGGGTGGTTATTAACGGTACACACTCAGATTGGGTCACTGTCACTAGTGGGGTACCTCAGGGGTCAGTATTGGGCCCTATTCTCTTCAATATATTTAATAATGATCTTGTAGAAGGCTTGCACAGTAAAATATCAATTTTTGCACATGACACTAAACTGCGTAAAATAATTGCCATGGAGGAGGATAAAATACTGCTACAGATGGATCTGGATAGATTGGAGGCTTGGGCAGATAAGTGGCAGATGAGGTTTAACACTGAGAAATTAAAGGTATGCCCATGGGAAGGAAAAATGCAAGTCCACAGTACATACTAAATGGTAAAACACTGGGTAACACTGACATGGAAAAGGACCTAGGAATTTTACTGAACAGCAAACTAAGCTGTAGAAACCAGTGTCAGGCAGCTTCTGCCAAGGCCAATAAGATTGTGGGTTGCATCAAAAGGGGCATAGATGCCCGTGATGAGAACGTAGCCCTGCCACTTTACAAGTCACTAGTCAGACCACGCATGGAATGGAGAACTGTGTACAGTTTTGGGCTCCTGGGAACAAGACAGACATAGCAGGTCTAGAGAGGGTTCAGAGGAGGGCAACTAAAGTATTAACTGGAATGGGTGGACTATAGTTCCCTTAAAGATTATTAAAATTAGGGTATTTCTGGAGTGTAATAATATTACAGGCTATAGCTACTAGAGAGGGGTCGTTGATCCAGGGAGTTATCTGATTGTCTGAATGGAGTCGGGAAGGATTTTTTTTCCCCTCAAGTGGGGAAAATTGGCTTCTACCTCACAGTTTTTTTTTTTTGCCTTCCTCTGGATCAACTTTCAGGATAACAGGCCGAACTAAATGGACAGATGTCTTTTTTCAGCCTTATAAACTATAGTATGTTAATATGTTACTATATTATCTATTCACTTGAAGGTGACAAACAGCTGAGTGGGGCCTTCACCAATCTGAAATTGCTGACCTATCCTGAGGATAGGAAACCTGAATACCACTTTAAGCCTTTACTACATATTATGGCTAATTCTTAATACATACTAACCAAAAGTTGTTTTCCAAAACTGATTACTGCAACTGCAGAAAACATATATACTTCTCTAGTAGAAAATTATTCTATCAAGTTTAGGATCTGTTCACATCTGTTTCACTTTTGTTTCCCTTGCTCTGCTCCATTATAAAAGCAGTACAATAAAAGTAGCAGAAACAGACCACAATGACTATAATGGGCCCAGTATATTACTCAAAATATCGTGCATCATGGAATCTGTGAGAGAAATGTGAGCCCAACGCAGATGTGAATGAAGCCTTATCAGTTGAACTGTTAATACTGTATGTTTTAATTAAAGCAATTAATACATTTAATTTAAGATACAATTGTGCAACCACTTGTCATTTTACAGTATATTCAGTCCATCAAGAGGAAATGTGGCGGTCTCTTATGTTGGCTTTCTTTGTTCCCTCCTTAATTGATTCCAATCATCTCAAAAAACTGCCTGAAGAATTGACAGGAGTGTAATTTTTCCATTTTGGCCATGGCGTCCTACCATGAAGTAAATAATTGGGTTTATAGTACTGTTGATCGCACAAAACAGACAAAAAAGGTCCATGATGGGGAAGGATGGCATGGTATGGTGCTTGTACCATGCAAGCAATAACACTCTCATGGGCATTCCAAACACAAGGAAAAAAAAGACTGTAAGTGTGATGACCGCATATAACTTCTTTGGTTGTCGTTGATGAGAACTTGTCTGTACTTTGACAAGCAGAATAAAACTTGAAACTGTCATTGAAGGTATAAAAATTGCAAAACTGAAACTACAAATAATGATGAACATGATTTTGCATTCTGGACTGGACCCCTTAAGTATACCTTTGCTACTGTAGGTAATATTATAACAAAATGCAGACTCGAGTGCGCTAAGAGTACAAGAAGTGATCCATATAAGAGTACATACGATTGAGGATGTGTGCCTAGGTCTGTTACAGTGATACCATATGGGAAAGACAACAGATAGACATCTCTCTATACTTATAGCTGCTAGAAGACACAGGCTAGTGTTGTAGACAAAGAGACAAGCTAGATTTATTACACCTACCAAGTTAATAACATGTTCATCCTCATATTGTGGTTCTAAGTGCGGTATAAGGGCAAAAACTAATGACAAAATATAAAAAACGAACGCAAGTAGCATATATGCTGCATCAGCCACAGCAAGATTAAATATATAGATGGATGAACTGGTTTTCTTAATCTTAAATGAGAGATACCAGATCACAGTACCATTGCCAAACATTCCCAACACTGACATGACTAATGTCACTGGGGCGATCATCATATTGAATACCGGTTTAAACAATATGGTATCATTATTCCAGTATGGTGTTCCTGTCATTAGACCCCCATTACTTCTGTTTAATGATTCCATTTTTAAAAGTGTAATACAAGTGGTGATTGGTATTTAAATTGTATAAATAAGATAAAACCTAAAGTAGTAGTGTGTAATGTTAGTAGATGTGCAGCGTAGGCACAAAGCCACCAGATTCGTCACGGTGCATTAGATTGATGGAAGCTACTTCAGTCTTCTTATTTGTTAAGGATGACTGGCAAACAGTTTCTGAATCTGAATCATATATTTCTTCAAGAATAAAGCATGTTTAGCTGTGACGTTTGTATATCACTTGCTTCCTTTACCACCATCGATTCTGTGAATAATAAATGATGCAATATTAATCACCAGAACTTAAAACACATAAAAACTCTACAAGCTTTCCTGAATACACTGATGGAAGAGTAATCCAGTAATGCATCAGATTATTTCATTTACCACTTATAGATATTAGCACTGCATTTGTACACTACTGGACAGAAATTCCAATAATTAGACCACTTTTGTGTTTTAGTAGTATTTGGTTCTTTTGAAGTAGAGCCATATTCTTCCCTCATTTACTGACATTTCAGATAATGAGTACTGATTATACTGTATATGGCTTCTCTCGTTTCATTTTAAAATATGGAAATAGATTTTTGTATTGAGCCTCAAGTCATTATTATTAACACTAAGTAGCCCTTTGCTTTATAATACTTAGCAAAATAACTTACTCAACATAATATCTGCAGGTAGATTGTTTAGCATTACCATCAGGGAGCTAGGTGTACAGCACTGTGAGGGGCACAACGTTTACTGTACTTTACCCTGATATTTAGAAAGAATGTATTCATTATACATGGCTATGTTCATTTTCTTATATATCTTTTATGGGTTGTCTGTCACGGATGGTGTTGCAGAAAACTAAAAGACACAAATGAAGATCAGACTGACTTGATCCAAAACTAAGGAACAAGAGGGTAAGCCCTGTAACAGCCCTAGCACTCTCCCTTACTGCTCAGCCTATGCAAAAATCTCTATGATAGATAATTGCATACCCTCGTTCCTCGACTGTATGACACCTGAACACCCTATAATAGTGAGGGGACACGACCACCGGCTCCCTACACTAAATACGGAGGGAGTCAGGGTCACCTAGGATCAAGCCAACAGGAAAACACAAATAAAGGAACAGACTTATCTTGTGGATGCAGCAGTAGCAGCTTCTAGCATCAGCACAGTCAGGGAAGTTGTAGAAACCGCAAGGCGAGGAAGTATGGGGAGGAGATATATAGGGAGGCAATCACTGCTAATAGATGACAGCTGGGAGAGGGAGGAGAGATGTCAAAACGAAAGCAAAACAAAAGAAGATCATGCAGGAGGTACTGAAGAACGTCTATCAGAACTTCTCAAAGATCTGGTGGTGACATTGTCTTGACTTTAAGACAGGATAGGCCAACACTAGCTGACTGGTGGTCTGACACCCTGCACACCCACTGATAAGCTGTTCAGGCGTAGCTCCGGAAGTCAGCACTGGAGCCACACAGCACCATCAACCATGAAGTGGACAGCTCTTATCACTGCAATGCTTCTCCCATTGAAGTCAATGGCACAACGCTGTCCACTACATGTTCGGCAAAGCAGTGCAGTTCCAGCGCTGACTCGAGTGACAAAGCTACACCCTAACAGAAGATCGGCTGGGGGTCCAACTAATCAGCTGTTCGGTTGTTACTCCATTGACAGGGTAGGGAGAGGATATGCTATCACTTAATAAAGCCTGGGTAACCACCTCATTGCTCACTTGTATCATGCTCGTATTAGGATCTTTTGTTATGATATACAAATTATAATTACATAGTATGCTTGACGAAAGATCCAGAGGCAGAAAAAAACTAAACCACCTAAGGTTTCCAATGCCAGAGAAAAATAATCCTTCCTGACTGCAAGTACGGCAATAATGAAAGGTGTAACATCAAGCTTCCTGGCCTCAATGTTAAATGTGTAACAGGGCTTCCAACTGTTGTTTTGCAGCACTATAAGGGCTCATGCACACGATCTGCAAATTGTGGATCTGCCAAATACGGATCCCGGCCGAGTGCATGACACCATTTATTTTTAAACTTCCGTACAAATGTTCTATCCCTGTCTGAAAAATGGTCAAGAATAGGACTTGTTTTTTTGTGGGGCCGTAGAATGGACAAATGGATGCGGACCCCACATGATGTGCTGTCTGCATCTTTTGCGGCCCCTTTGACATGAATGGATCTACATGCAATTAGAAAGAAATGTGAATCGGATGTGGAATGAAACTAAATTCATGTGCATGAGCCCTAATACTGGTGCCATCTCATGTGGCAGAAGGACGTTTGGTCTGTTTCATCTGAGATGAAGGTAAATGCCTTCATCACTTTCTATAGCAACCATTGCATCCATAGATTTATTTAGTGTACTTTAGCTTATTAATGAACTGTACTTGTGGTATTATAATGACAGAAAATTGATATACTGTATAAAGATAGACCCATTGATAATGTACAACAGGTCATAGCTGGGGTTATTGTATCACAAATGTCACCAATATAGTAGACAGATATTGTTACAAAACGTAGACTTTATTGACCATAATACAATACAATACTGTGCTTAAAATGTGGTTATGTATGTAGCAATAAATAGCATAAAGCAAATAGCAATAAAATTGGCCAGAAGGTCAGAGAAAATTTCCTCGGTGGGACCCCACAGAAACTTGCGGCAAGACGAACAGCATTATTCTGAAATGCTACAGGTTAAAGGGAGTCTATCACCTACCTGACCGGTTTCAAACAGGTGACATTGTTCAGTGGGGCACAAAGACATGACACAGATGTTACCTGTGTTTAGTTCTTCTGATGCTTCAAATTGCCCAAAAAGTAGTTTTTATCATATGCTAATGAGCCATCGCAAGTGCCCTGGGGCAGAGAGTTTTCTGAAAGTGCCCAAGTTCCTCCACCTCACTCGTGTCTAACTCCGCCCCTCAGTAAGCTCAGGCCAGCCCTGTGCCTCTGTGACATCATATTTCCCTATAGGATGTTCACGCATCACTGCCGGGCCCGGCAGAGGCACAGAGATATGCAGTGCGCATGCGCCAATTTCATGCCAGTAACTGGTGCATGCGAGCTCCATATCCCTGTCCCTCTGCCCACAGTGGGCAGAACACTTGAGATGAGCACATTTTTCAAACATTTTGATTCGGACACTTCAGCAAATTTCTCCAAGAAATTTGCTTCGCTCCGAATTAATTCGTCATGAAGCGCATTAAATGAGCTATATCCCAGCCTGAAGGCAGAGTGTATCTTGGTGTACATCACTGTCAATTGCAGAAACATGCATACAGGGAGTGCAGAATTATTAGGCAAATGAGTATTTTGACCACATCATCCTCTTTATGCATGTTGTCTTACTCCAAGCTGTATAGGCTCGAAAGCCTACTACCAATTAAGCATATTAGGTGATGTGCATCTCTGCAATGAGAAGGGGTGTGGTCTAATGACATCAACACCCTATATCAGGTGTGCATAATTATTAGGCAACTTCCTTTCCTTTGGCAAAATGGGTCAAAAGAAGGACTTGACAGGCTCAGAAAAGTCAAAAATAGTGAGATATCTTGCAGAGGGATGCAGCACTCTTAAAATTGCAAAGCTTCTGAAGCGTGATCATCGAACAATTCATTTCATTCAAAATAGTCAACAGGGTCGGAAGAAGCGTGTGGAAAAACCAAGGCACAAAATAACTGCCCATGAACTGAGAAAAGTCAAGCGTGCAGCTGCCAAGATGCCACTTGCCACCAGTTTGGCCATATTTCAGAGCTGCAACATCACTGGAGTGCCCAAAAGCACAAGGTGTGCAATACTCAGAGACATGGCCAAGGTAAGAAAGGCGGAAAGACGACCACCACTGAACAAGACACACAAGCGGAAACGTCAAGACTGGGCCAAGAAATATCTCAAGACTGATTTTTCTAAGGTTTAATGGACTGATGAAATGAGAGTGAGTCTTGATGGGCCAGATGGATGGGCCCGTGGCTGGATTGGTAAAGGGCAGAGAGCTCCAGTCCGACTCAGACGCCAGCAAGGTGGAGGTGGAGTACTGGTTTGGGCTGGTATCATCAAAGATGAGCTTGTGGGGCCTTTTTGGGTTGAGGATGGAGTCAAGCTCAACTCCCAGGCCTACTGCCAGTTTCTGGAAGACACCTTCTTCAAGCAGTGGTACAGGAAGAAGTCTGCATCCTTCAAGAAAAACATGATTTTCATGCAGGACAATGCTCCATCACACGCGTCCAAGTACTCCACAGCGTGGTTGGCAAGAAAGGGTACAAAAGAAGAAAATCTAATGACATGGCCTCCTTGTTCACCTGATCTGAACCCCTTTGAGAACCTGTGGTCCATCATCAAATGTGAGATTTACAAGGAGGGAAAACAGAACACCTCTCTGAACAGTGTCTGGGAGGCTGTGGTTGCTGCTGCACGCAATGTTGATGGTGAACAGATCAAAACACTGACAGAATCCATGGATGGCAGGCTTTTGAGTGTCCTTGCAAAGAAAGGTGGCTATATTGGTCACTGATTTGTTTTTGTTTTGTTTTTGAATGTCAGAAATGTATATTTGTGAATGTTGAGATGTTATATTGGTTTCACTGGTAAAAATAAATAATTGAAATGGGTATATATTTTTTTTTTTGTTAAGTTGCCTAATAATTATGCACAGTAATAGTCACCTGCACACACAGATATCCCCCTAAAATAGCTAAAACTAAAAACAAACTAAAAACTACTTCCAAAAATATTCAGCTTTGATATTAATGAGTTTTTTGGGTTCATTGAGAACATGGTTGTTGTTCAATAATAAAATTAATCCTCAAAAATACAACTTGCCTAATAATTCTGCACTCCCTGTAGATAGTCCATTCAGGCAGGCAGGTCTCATAGAGTATATGGATGTGCGCATTATCGTGCAGGCCACCAACAGTCCTAGCTAATCCTTAGATAAACCAAAATCAAAGCATATAGCAGATGTTAGTAAAGGAAAAACAAACACTGTGCTCCCGTGCAGGACCTGTGTCCCAATAACTCTTTAGTGGAACAAAAGAAGGACATGGAGGAAGTGCCAATAAAGTAGTGGAGACCCAATAACATTAGAATTATACAGGTCATTCACCCCATTTTGAGAATCAAATCGTAATAAAATAGTTTATCATTTAAACAAGGTGTATATCCCAATATCAGTAGAATTAGAAAGCTTATTCACTCCAATTTGAAAATCAAGGCCAAATAGAAATGTTTATCTAATAAACAAGATGGACAACCCAATAACAGTAGAACAAGATAGGCTACTCACCCCAATTTGAGAATAAAGGCCTAATGGAATTGCTTATCTATTAAACAAGATGAACACCGTTCAATTAGATAGGTCTGTGCCCTTGATGGATGGAGCCCTTCAGCTTCAGATTATAGTCCCTGCACTATCCCTGCAGTTTTCCTATGCTCTCCCTTCAGTGTCGGAAAACTCTCCCTGTGATAACCCTTCACTGTCTTTGCACTGTCCCTGCACTCTCCCTATCCAATATTCTACAATTAAAGGCTTCTTTGAACACTGTCCCTAGCGCTTGTTACGTCTCTTCCTATGCTCAGCTCATAGTTAAATGGCAGAGATGTTTGAAGAGGCTGTGGTGCTAATGTGAGAGTTGCATTATTTTTTATGTTTACCTGCTCGCCATCTAAATTGAAGTAGTAGAGCAGTTTAATTACAGCTTCCTCTCCCATTCACTTCAATGCGACAGATGAGTTGGACCTCCCTCAATCTGAAATTGATGACCTACCCAGAGGATAGGAAATCATAATACCACTTTAAAGGGGTTATCCCATCTTAGACAATGGGGGCATATCGCTAGGATATGCCCCATTGTCTGATAGGTGTGGGTCCCACCTCTGGGACCTGCACCTACAAGCAGAACGGAGCCAGGGAGAGTTGTGGCTGGAGGACCTCGGGTTTCCCGGGGTACGTCCACCACCAGGCGCAGCTCCCCGTCTCTCCCATTGAAGTGAGTGGGAGCGCACCGTGCATGCGCGGCCTCCGCTCCAATTCATTTCTATGGGGCCGACGGAAATAGCTGAGCCAGCGCTCGGCTATTTTCGGCGGCTCTATAGAAATGAATGGAGGGTGACTGCGCATGCACAGTGCGCCCTCCTCAAGTTTCTCCACTCCGTTCTCCTTGTAGGTGCGGGTCCCAGTGGTGGGAACTTCACGTATCAGACAATGGGGGCATATCCTAGCGATATGCCCCCATTGTCTAAGATGGGATAACCCCTTTAAGTCTTCGCTATATATTATAGCCAATTCCTAACACACACAAAAAGTGTGCAGTGTCCCACTCCGTGTTGGTAGTGGGCCCCTTAAATCTCATGTATGTCATCTACAACAGGCTGGTAGTTTCATTACACCCAGTCACCACAAGGTGATGCTATAACATCACATATATAGTACAGGTCAGTCACAGGAAGTCAAATGAGAGCATAGTGAAGGTCCAGGAGAGAAGAGCGTGTAGCTTCTGCTGCGTGCCCCTAGGCACTCTCCAGTGGGGCAAGATATATAGGAAATCAAGTCCAATGGTTACTGGATCCCTTTTTGTAGTGCCACTTTCCAGAAGCTAGAGACATAGTGGACTTATTGTATTGAAGCAACCAGTGCAAATAATGGAGCAGAAGTCTGATGCCTGCCGCTAGGGAGAGCATCCTGTTGGTTGTCAAATTCTAGTCAGAGATCCAAGTACTGAAAGGCTGGGTTATCAGAGCGAGACCAGAACCAAGGAAGTATCACTCTCTCACTCAAGTCAAGCTGGAACCTGTCTAAAACGGCCCCACCAAGCCTCTTGTCTGAAATTGCAGCTCAGCATTATTTTGTGAACCAAGGCATTATCTGTGTGGATGCTAACTACCTCAAGGCAATTATTCAAGTACAATTCCAGTTTAATTATCTCCAGACTCTCTCCTTATTTGGCACTATGGACGTAACTACCATAGTGTCAGACAATACGACTGCTATGGGGCCCAGGGCAGGGAGGGGCCCAGTTTTAGTTGGGATCATCTCCTCTTCTACTGGTGGTGAAACCTGGTCAGGACTCTACCCTCTAAATGAACAACTCTACCCTCTAAATGAACAACTTTTGAGGCAATGGAGAAAATGGCCCAAGGGTCATTGAAAAGGGTTAGGCAGAAACCCTTCTGTCCTGTGTGGGGGCCCAGTTTGGTCCTTACTATGGGGCCCTTACCTCTCTATGTATGCCACTGTTCAGCACTGTCTCTCATTTCACCTTACAGTGCTGCATCACGAACAGGGACCCTGCCTCCACGGCACCTAAAAGCCCATACCACCAAGGGCACCTCAACCACCATCTGGTGGGAATTCCTGTACACCAGAGTGTGCCCCGAAGGAACTGGTGCTGACCTTCCCTACACTGCACACCAGGGAGCGCTACAGAACTGTGAGTAAAACTACTACTATCCCTATTGGCCCAGCGTAGCTCACATATCGCCCCTGCGGCCCGGTCGCTGCAAGTTGTCTTCCAAAACTTCAGCATTTTGTTTGCCTTCCTTTGTTCCATTATGGAAGCAGTACAATGAAAGTAACATAAACTTCAGTTCCAGTGTCTGATGGGCACAAACAGAGCTGAACAAACCACACTGAATAAAATGGGGTTTGCTAGGTTTCCAGTAGTATTAGGCCTAGTATTGTACTAGAAAAATTGTGAATCATGGTATCTGTGAGAGAGATGTGAATCCAACGCAGATGTGAACAAAGCCTTCTCAGTTCAATTGTTAACACTGTATATTTTAATTAAAACAATGTATACATTTCATTTAAATACAATTACACAATCACTTGTCATTTTACAGTATATTCAGTCCATCTTAAGAAATTAAAAAGTCATGTCACGGTCTCTTGTATTGGCTTTCTTTGTTCCCTCTGTAACTGAATCCATTCTTCTCGAAAAACTGCCTGAAGAATTGACAGGATTGTAATTTTTCCATTTTGGCCATGGCGTCCTACCATGAAGTAAATAATTGGGTTTATGCTACTGTTGATCGCACAAAACAGACAAAAAAGGTCCATGATGGGGAAGGATGGCATGGTATGGTGCTTGTACCATGCAAGCAATAACACTCTCATGGGCATTCCAAACACAAGGAAAAAAAAGACTGTAAGTGTGATGACCGCATATAACTTCTTTGGTTGTCGTTGATGAGAACTTGTCCGCACTTTGACAAGCAGAATAAAGCTTGAAACTGTCATTGAAGGTATAAAAATTGCAAAACTAAAAATACAAATAATAATGAAGATGATTTTGCATTCCGGACTGGACTCCTTAAGTATACCTCTACTATTGTAGGTAATACTATAACAAAATGCAAACTCGAGTGCGCTAAGAGTACAAGAAGTGATCCATATAAGAGCACATACGATTGAGGATGTGTGCCTAGGTCTGTTACAGTAATACCATATGGGAAAGACAACAGATATGCATCTCTCTATACTTATAGCTGCTAGAAGACACAGGCTAGTGTTGTAGACAAAGAGACAAGCTAGATTTATTACACCTATCAAGTTAATAACATGTTCATCCTCATATTGTGGTTCCAAGTGCGGGATCAGGGCAAAAACCAATGAAAACATATGAAATACTAACATGAATAGCATAAATGCTGCATCAGCCGCAGCAAGGTTAAAGATATAGATGGATGAATTGGTTTTCTTAATCTTAAACGAGAGATACCAGATCACAATACCATTGCCAATCATTCCCAATACGGACATGACTAAGATCATTGGGGTGATCATCATATTGAATACCGGTTTAAACAATATGGTATCATTATTCCAGTATAGTGTTCCTGTCATTAGACCCCCATTACTTCTGTTTAATGATTCCATTTGCTTCATGCAAGTGGTGATTAGGATGTAATTGGAACAAATAACATGGAAAGTAAAATAGTAGTATGTAATGTTAGTAGATGTGCAGTGCTACCAGTGATCACCTAGGCACCAAGCCACCAGATTTGTCACGGTGCATTAGATTAATGGAAGCTACTTCAGTCTTCTTATTTGTTAAGGATGACTGGCAAACAGTTTCTGAATCATATATTTCTTCAAGAATAAAGCACGGTTAGCTGTGGCGATTTTATATCATTTGCTTCCTTTACCACCATCGATTCTGTGAATAATAAATAATGCAATATTAATCACCAGAAAGAAAAACACACAAAAACTCTACAAACTTTCCTCAATACACTGATAGAAGAGCAATCCAAATACATCAGATCATTTAATTTACCACTTATAGATATTATCACTGCACATGTACAAACCGGATTCCCAAAAAGTTGGGACACTAAACAAATTTTGAATAAAAATGTAATGCAATGATGTGGAGATGGAAAATGTCAATATTTTATTTGTAATAGAACGTAGATGACAGATCAAACGTTTAATCCGAGTAAATGTATAATTTTAAAGGAAAAATACATTGATTCAAATTTTCACGGTGTCAACAAATCCCCAAAAAGTTAAGACAAGTAGCAATAAGCTGGAAAAAGTAAATTTGAGCATAACGAAGAGCTGGAAGACCAATTAACACTAATTAGGTCAATTGGCAACATGATTGGGTATAAAAAGAGCTTCTCAGAGTGGCAGTGTCTCTCAGAAGCCAAGATGGGTAGAGGATCACCAATTCCCACAATGTTGCGCAGAAAGATAGTGGAGCAATATCAGAAAGGTGTTACCCAGCGAAAAATTGCAAAGACTTTGCATCTATCATCATCAACTGTGCATAACATCATCCGAACATTCAGAGAATCTGGAACAATCTCTGTGCGTAAGGGTCAAGGCTGTAAAACCATACTGGATGCCCGTGATCTCCGGGCCCTTAAACGACACTGCACCACAAACAGGAATGCTACTGTAAAGGAAATCACAGAATGGGCTCAGGAATACTTCCAAAAACCATTGTCAGTGAACACAATCCACCGTGCCATCCGCCGTTGCCAGCTGAAACTCTACAGTGCAAAGAAGAAGCCATTTATAAGCAAGATCCACAAGCTCAGGCGTTTTCACTGGGCCAGGGATCATTTAAAATGGAGTGTGGCAAAATGGAAGACTGTTCTGTGGTCAGACGAGTCACCATTCGAAGTTCTTTTTGGAAATCTGGGACGCCATGTCATCCGGACCAAAGAGGACATGGACAACCCAAGTTGTTATCAACGCTCAGTTCAGAAGCCTGCATCCGCCGTTGCCAGCTGAAACTCTACAGTGCAAAGAAGAAGCCATTTCTAAGCAAGATCCACAAGCTCAGGCGTTTCCACTGGGCCAGGGATCATTTAAAAAAAAGGACAACCCAAGTTGTTATCAACGCTCAGTTCAGAAGCCTGCATCTCTGATGGTATGGGGTTGCATGAGTGCGTGTGGCATGGGCAGCTTGCATGTCTGGAAAAACACCATCAATGCAGAAAAATATATTCAGGTTCTAGAACAACATATGCTCCCATCCAGACGTCATCTCTTTCAGGGAAGACCCTGCATTTTTCAACAAGATAATGCCAGACCACATTCTGCATCAATCACAACATCATGGCTGCGTAGGAGAAGGATCCGGGTACTGAGATGGCCATTTGGCGCATCATAAAGAGGAAGGTGCAACAAAGAAGGCCCAAGACGATTGAACAGTTAGAGGCCTGTATTAGACAAGAATGGGAGAGCATTCCTATTTCTAAACTTGAGAAACTGGTCTCCTCGGTCCCCAGACATCTGTTGAGTGTTGTAAGAAGAAGGGGAGATGCCACACAGTGGTGAAAATGGCCTTGTCCCAACTTTTTGGGGATTTGTTGACACCATGAAATTCTGATTCAACATATTTTTCCCTTAAAATGGTACATTTTCTCAGTTTAACCTTTTGTTCCGTGATTTATGTTCTATTCTGAATAAAATATTAGAAGTTGGCACCTCCACATCATTGCATTCAGTTTTTATTCACGATTTGTATAGTGTCCCAACTTTTTTGGAATCCGGTTTGTACATTACTGGAGTATTTTAGCGGTATTTAGTTATTTTGAAGTAGAGCCATAATCTATTCTCATTTACTGACATCTCAGATAAACAGTAGTGATCATATGTGTGGCTCTAATTTCTCCCTTCATTTTAAAATATATGGTTTTTTTTTGTATTGAGCCTCAATCACACAAGTCATTATTATTAACATTAAGTAGCACTTTGCTTTATAATTTATAGCACATGAAAGTATAATATAAAAAAAGTGAATATAAAAAAAGGCTCATTAACCACAAGAGGTAAGTATCGATTACATAAAATGCATTATATTGATGATACAGGGCACTTGTATCAGGAGTATAACATACATATCATAAGTAGAGTTGAGCGGACGCCTGGATGTTCGGGTTCGAGAAGTTCGGCCGAACTTCCCGGAAATGTTCGGGTTCGGGATCCGAACCCGATCCGAACTTCGTCCCGAACCCGAACCCCATTGAAGTCAATAGGGACCCGAACTTTTCGGCACAAAAAAGGCTGTAAAACAGCCCAGGAAAGGGCTGCAAAAGGCAGCAACATGTAGGTAAATCCCCTGCAAACAAATGTGGATAGGGAAATGAATAAAAATAAAAATAAAATAAATAAAAATTAACCAATATCAATTGGAGAGAGGTCCCGTTGCAGAGAATCTGGCTTCACGTCACCCACCACTGTAACAGTCCATTGTCAGATATTTAGTCCCAGGCACCCAGGCAGAGGAGAGAGGTCCCATAACAGAGAATCTGGCTTCATGTCAGCAGAGAATCAGTCTGCATGTCATAGCAGAGAATCAGGCTTCACGTCAGCCACCACTGTAACAGTCCATTGTCATATATTTAGGCCCCGGCACCCAGGCAGAGGAGTGAGGTCCTGTAACAGAGAATCTGGCTTCATGTCAGCAGAGAATCAGTCTGCATGTCATAGCAGAGAATCAGGCTTCACGTCAGCCACCACTGCAACAGTCCATTGGCATATATTTAGGCCCAGTACCCAGGCAGAGGAGAGAGGTCCCGTAACAGAGGATCTGGCTTCATGTCAGCAGAGAATCAGTCTGCATGTCATAGCAGAGAATCAGGCTTCATGTCAGCCACCACTGCAACAGTCCATTGGCATATATTTAGGCCCAGCACCCAGGCAGAGGAGAGAGGTCCCGTAACAGAGGATCTGGCTTCATGTCAGCAGAGAATCAGTCTGCATGTCATAGCAGAGAATCAGGCTTCACGTCAGCCACCACTGCAACAGTCCATTGTCATATATTTAGGCCCAGGCACCCAGGCAAAGGAGAGAGGTCCGTAACAGAGAATCTGTCTTCATGTCAGCAGAGAATCAGTCTGCATGTCATAGCAGAGAATCAGGCTTCACGTCACCCAACATTGGAACAGTCCATTGGCATATATTTAGGCCCAGCACCCAGGCAGAGGAGAGAGGTCCCGTAACAGAGACTCTGTCTTCATGTCAGCAGAGAATCAGTCTGCATGTCATAGCAGAGAATCAGGCTTCACGTCAGCCACCACTGCAACAGTCCATTGTCAGATATTTAGGCCCAGCACCCAGGCAAAGGAGAGAGGTCCGTAACAGAGAATCTGTCTTCATGTCAGCAGAGAATCAGTCTGCATGTCATAGCAGAGAATCAGGCTTCATGTCAGCCACCACTGCAACAGTCCATTGGCATATATTTAGGCCCAGCACCCAGGCAGAGGAGAGAGGTCCCGTAACAGAGGATCTGGCTTCATGTCAGCAGAGAATCAGTCTGCATGTCATAGCAGAGAATCAGGCTTCACGTCAGCCACCACTGCAACAGTCCATTGTCATATATTTAGGCCCAGGCACCCAGGCAAAGGAGAGAGGTCCGTAACAGAGAATCTGTCTTCATGTCAGCAGAGAATCAGTCTGCATGTCATAGCAGAGAATCAGGCTTCACGTCACCCAACATTGGAACAGTCCATTGGCATATATTTAGGCCCAGCACCCAGGCAGAGGAGAGAGGTCCCGTAACAGAGACTCTGTCTTCATGTCAGCAGAGAATCAGTCTGCATGTCATAGCAGAGAATCAGGCTTCACGTCAGCCACCACTGCAACAGTCCATTGTCAGATATTTAGGCCCAGCACCCAGGCAGAGGAGAGAGGTCCCGTAACAGAGGATCTGGCTTCATGTCAGCAGAGAATCAGTCTGCATGTCATAGCAGAGAATCAGGCTTCACGTCAGCCACCACTGCAACAGTCCATTGTCATATATTTAGGCCCAGGCACCCAGGCAAAGGAGAGAGGTCCGTAACAGAGAATCTGTCTTCATGTCAGCAGAGAATCAGTCTGCATGTCATAGCAGAGAATCAGGCTTCATGTCAGCCACCACTGCAACAGTCCATTGGCATATATTTAGGCCCAGCACCCAGGCAGAGGAGAGAGGTCCCGTAACAGAGGATCTGGCTTCATGTCAGCAGAGAATCAGTCTGCATGTCATAGCAAAGAATCAGGCTTCACGTCAGCCACCACTGCAACAGTCCATTGTCATATATTTAGGCCCAGGCACCCAGGCAGAGGAGAGAGGTCCGTAACAGAGAATCTGTCTTCATGTCAGCAGAGAATCAGTCTGCATGTCATAGCAGAGAATCAGGCTTCACGTCACCCAACATTGGAACAGTCCATTGGCATATATTTAGGCCCAGCACCCAGGCAGAGGAGAGAGGTCCCGTAACAGAGACTCTGGCTTCATGTCAGCAGAGAATCAGTCTGCATGTCATAGCAGAGAATCAGGCTTCACGTCAGCCACCACTGCAACAGTCCATTGTCAGATATTTAGGCCCAGCACCCAGGCAGAGGAGAGAGGTCCTGTAACAGAGAATCTGTCTTCATGTCAGCAGAGAATCAGTCTGCATGTCATAGCAGAGAATCTGGCTTCACGTCAGCCACCACTGCAACAGTTCATTGGCATATATTTAGGCCCAGCACACAGGCAGAGGAGAGAGGTCCCGTAACAGAGAATCTGTCTTCATGTCAGCAGAGCATTAGTCTGCATGTCATAGCAGAGAATCAGGCTTCACGTCAGCCAGCACTGCAACAGTCCATTGTCAAATATTTAGGCCCAGCACCCAGGCAGAGGAGAGAGGTCCCGTAACAGAGAATCTGTCTTCATGTCAGCAGAGAATCAGTCTGCATGTCATAGCAGAGAATCAGGCTTCACGTCACCCAACATTAGAACAGTCCATTGGCATATATTTAGGCCCAGGCACACAGGCAGAGGAGAGAGGTCCCGTAACAGAGACTCTGGCTTCGTGTCAGCAGAGAATCAGTCTGCATGTCATAGCAGAGAATCAGGCTTCACGTCAGCCACCACTGCAACAGTCCATTGTCAGATATTTAGGCCCAGCACCCAGGCAGAGGAGAGAGGTCCCGTAACAGAGAATCTGTTTTCATGTCAGCAGAAAATCAGTCTGCATGTCATAGCAGAGAATCGGGCTTCACGTCAGCCACCAGTGCAACAGTCCATTGTCATATATTTAGGCCCAGCACCCAGGCAGAGGAGAGAGGTCCCGTAACAGAGGATCTGGCTTCATGTCAGCAGAGAATCAGACTGCATGTCATAGCAGAGAATTAGGCTTCACGTCAGCCACCAGTGTAACATTCCATTGTCATATATAGGTCCTTCTAAAAAAATTAGCATATTGTGATAAAGTTCATTATTTTCTGTAATGTACTGATAAACATTAGACTTTCATATATTTTAGATTCATTACACACAACTGAAGTAGTTCAAGCCTTTTATTGTTTTAATATTGATGATTTTGGCATACAGCTCATGAAAACCCAAAATTCCTATCTAAAAAAATTAGCATATTTCATCCGACCAATAAAAGAAAAGTGTTTTTAATACAAAAAAAGTCAACCTTCAAATAATTATGTTCAGTTATGCACTCAAAACTTGGTCGCGAATCCTTTTGCAGAAATGACTGCTTCAATGCGGCGTGGCATGGACTCAATCAGCCTGTGGCACTGCTGAGGTGTTATGGAGGCCCAGGATGCTTCGATAGCGGCCTTAAGCTCATCCAGAGTGTTGGGTCTTGCGTCTCTCAACTTTCTCTTCCCAATATCCCACAGATTCTCTATGGGGTTCAGGTCAGGAGAGTTGGCAGGCCAATTGAGCACAGTAATACCATGGTCAGTAAACCATTTACCAGTGGTTTTGGCACTGTGAGCAGGTGCCAGGTCGTGCTGAAAAATGAAATCTTCATCTCCATAAAGCTTTTCAGCAGATGGAAGCATGAAGTGCTCCAAAATCTCCTGATAGCTAGCTGCATTGACCCTGCCCTTGATAAAACACAGTGGACCAACACCAGCAGCTGACATGGCACCCCAGACCATCACTGACTGTGGGTACTTGACACTGGACTTCAGGCATTTTGGCATTTCCCTCTCCCCAGTCTTCCTCCAGACTCTGGCACCTTGATTTCCGAATGATATGCAAAATTTGCTTTCATCCGAAAAACTTTGGACCTCTGAGCAACAGTCCAGTGCTGCTTCTCTGTAGCCCAGGTCAGGCGCTTCTGCCGCTGTTTCTGGTTCAAAAGTGGCTTGACCTGGGGAATGCGGTACCTGTAGCCCATTTCCTGCACACGCCTGTACACGGTGGCTCTGGATGTTTCTACTGCAGACTCAGTCCACTGCTTCCGCAGGTCCCCCAAGGTCTGGAATCGGACCTTCTCCACAATCTTCCTCAGGGTCCGGTCACCTCTTCTCGTTGTGCAGCGTTTTCTGCCACACTTTTTCCTTCCCACAGACATCCCACTGAAGTGCCTTGATACAGCACTCTGGGAACAGCCTATTCGTTCAGAAATGTCTTTCTGTGTCTTACCCTCTTGCTTGAGGGTGTCAATGATGGCCTTCTGGACAGCAGTCAGGTCGGCAGTCTTACCCATGATTGCGGTTTTGAGTAATGAACCAGACTGGGAGTTTTTCAAAGCCTCAGGAATCTTTTGCAGGTGTTTAGAGTTAATTAGTTGATTCAGATGATTAGGTTAATAGCTCGTTTAGAGAACCTTTTCATGATATGCTAATTTTTTTAGATAGGAATTTGGAGTTTTCATGAGCTGTATGCCAAAATCATCAATATTAAAACAATAAAAGGCTTGAACTACTTCAGTTGTGTGTAATGAATCTGAAATATATGAATGTCTAATGTTTATCAGTACATTACAGAAAATAATGAACTTTATTACAATATGCAAATTTTTTGAGAAGGACCTGTATTTAGGCCCAGCACCCAGGCAGAGAAGAGAGGTCCCGTAACAGAGGATCTGGCTTCATGTCAGCAGAGAATCAGTCTGTATGTCATAGCAGAGAATCAGGCTTCACGTCAGCCACCACTGCAACAGTCCATTGGCATTCATTTAGGCCCAGCACCCAGGTAGAGGAGAGAGGTCCCGTAACAGAGAATCTGTCTTCATGTCAGCAGAGAATCAGTCTGCATGTCATAGCAGAGAATCAGGCTTCACGTCAGCCAACATTGGAACAGTCCATTGGCATATATTTAGGCCCAGCACCCAGGCAGAGGAGAGAGGTCCCGTAACAGAGAATCTGTCTTCATGTCAGCAGAGAATCAGTCTGCATGTCATAGCAGAGAATCAGGCTTCACGTCAGCCACCAGTGCAACAGTCCATTGTCATATATTTAGGCCCAGCACCCAAGCAGAGGAGAGAGGTCCCGTAACAGAGGATCTGGCTTCATGTCAGCAGAGAATCAGTCTGCATGTCATAGCAGAGAATCAGGCTTCACGTCAGCCAACATTGGAACAGTCCATTGGCATATATTTAGGCCCCGGCACCCAGACAGTGGAGAGGTTCATTCAACTTTGGGTAGCCTCGCAATATAATGGTAAAATAAAAATAAAAATAGGATTGAATGAGGAAGTGCCCTGGAGTACAATAATATATGGTTAAGGGGAGGTAGTTAATGTCTAATCTGCACAAGGGATGGACAGGTCCTGTGGGATCCATGCCTGGTTCATCTTTATGAACGTCAGCTTGTCCACATTGGCTGTAGACAGGCGGCTGCGTTTGTCTGTAATGACGCCCCCTGCCGTGCTGAATACACGTTCAGACAAAACGCTGGCCGCCGGGCAGGCCAGCACCTCCAAGGCATAAAAGGCTAGCTCTGGCCACGTGGACAATTTAGAGACCCAGAAGTTGAATGGGGCCGAACCATCAGTCAGTACGTGGAGGGTTGTGCACACGTACTGTTCCACCATGTTAGTGAAATGTTGCCTCCTGCTAACATGTTGCGTATCAGGTGGTGGTGCAGTTAGCTGTGGCGTGTTGACAAAACTTTTCCACATCTCTGCCATGCTAACCCTGCCCTCAGAGGAGCTGGCCGTGACACAGCTGCCTTGGCGACCTCTTGCTCCTCCTCTGCCTTGGCCTTGGGCTTCCACTTGTTCCCCTGTGACATTTGGGAATGCTCTCAGTAGCGCGTCTACCAACGTGCGCTTGTACTCGCGCATCTTCCTATCACGCTCCAGTGCAGAAAGTAAGGTGGGCACATTGTCTTTGTAGCGTGGATCCAGCAGGGTGGCAACCCAGTAGTCCGCACACGTTAAAATGTGGGCAACTCTGCTGTCGTTGCGCAGGCACTGCAGCATGTAGTCGCTCATGTGTGCCAGGCTGCCCAGGGGTAAGGACAAGCTGTCCTCTGTGGGAGGCGTATCGTCATCGTCCTGCCTTTCCCCCCAGCCACGCACCAGTGAGGGGCCCGAGCTGCGTTGGGTGCCACCCCGCTGTGACCGTGCTTCATCCTCATCCTCCTCCACCTCATCCTCGTCCTCCAGTAGTGGGCCCTGGCTGGCCACATTTGTACCTGGCCTCTGCTGTTGCAAAAAACCTCCCTCTGAGTCACTTCGAAGAGACTGGCCTGAAAGTGCTAAAAATGACCCCTCTTCCTCCTCCTCCTCCTGGGCCACCTCCTCTTCCATCATCGCCCTAAGTGTTTTCTCAAGGAGACATAGAAGTGGTATTGTAACGCTGATAACGGCGTCATCACCACTGGCCATGATGGTGGAGTACTCGAAACAGCGCAACAGGGCACACAGGTCTCGCATGGAGGCCCAGTCATTGGTGGTGAAGTGGTGCTGTTCCGCAGTGCGACTGACCCGTGCGTGCTGCAGCTGAAACTCCACTATGGCCTGCTGCTGCTCGCACAGTCTGTCCAGCATGTGCAAGGTGGAGTTCCACCTGGTGGGTACGTCGCATATGAGGCGGTGAGCGGGAAGGCCGAAGTTACGCTGTAGCGCAGACAGGCGAGCAGCGGCAGGATGTGAATGCCGGAAGCGCGAACAGACGTCCCGCACTTTATGCAGCAGCTCTGACATGTCGGGGTAGTTGTGAATGAACTTCTGCACCACCAAATTCAGCACATGCGCCAGGCAAGGGATGTGCGTCAAACCGGCTAGTCCCAGAGCTGCAACGAGATTTCGCCCATTATCGCACACCACCAGGCCGGGCTTGAGGCTCACCGGCAGCAACCACTCGTCGGTCTGTTGTTCTATACCACGCCACAACTCCTGTGTGGTGTGGGGCCTGTCCCCCAAACATATGAGTTTCAGAATGGCTTGCTGACGTTTACCCCGGGCTGTGCTGAAGTTGGTGGTGAAGGTGTGTGGCTGACTGGATGAGCAGGTGGAAGAAGAGGAGGAGGAAGCCTAGAAGGAGGAGGTGGCAACAGGAGGCAAAGAATGTTGCCCTGCAATCCTTGGCGGCGGAAGGACGTGCGCCAAAAATCTCTCCGCCTGGGGCCCAGCTGCCACTACATTTATCCAGTGTGCAGTTAGGGAGATATAGCGTCCCTGGCCGTGCTTACTGGTCCACGTATCTGTGGTTAGGTGGACCTTGCTACAGATGGCGTTGCGCAGTGCACACTTGATTTTATCGGATACTTGGTTGTGCAGGGAAGGCACGGCTCTCTTGGAGAAGTAGTGGCGGCTGGGAACAACATACTGTGGGACAGCAAGCGACATGAGCTGTTTGAAGCTGTCTGTGTCCACCAGCCTAAATGACAGCATTTCATAGGCCAGTAGTTTAGAAATGCTGGCATTCAGGGCCAGGGATCGAGGGTGGCTAGGTGGGAATTTACGCTTTCTCTCAAATGTTTGTGAGATGGAGAGCTGAACGCTGCCGTATGACATGGTTGAGATGCTTGGTGACAGTGGTGGTGGTGGTGTTGGTGGTACATCCCCTGTTTGCTGGGCGGCAGGTGCCAACGTTCCTCCAGAGGCGGAGGAAGAGGCAGAGGCGGCAGCAGCAGAAGAGGCCGAGGCGGCAGCAGCAGAAGAGGTAGCAGGGGGAGCCTGAGTGACTTCCTTGTTTTTAAGGAGTTTACTCCACTGCAGTTCATGCTTTGCATGCAGGTGCCTGGTCATGCAGGTTGTGCTAAGGTTCAGAACGTTAATGCCTCGCTTCAGGCTCTGATGGCACATCGTGTAAACCACTCGTGTCTTGTCGTCAGCACATTGTTTGAAGAAGTGCCATGCCAGGGAACTCCTTGAAGCTGCCTTTGGGGTGCTCGGTCCCGGATGGCGGCGGTCAGTAGCAGGCAAAGTCTCTTGGCGGCGGGTGTTCTGCTTTTGCCCACTGCTCCCTCTTTTGCTACGCTGTTGGCTCGGTCTCACCACTGCCTCTTCCTCCGAACTGTGAAAGTCAGTGGCACGACCTTCATTCCATGTGGGGTCTAGGACCTCATCGTCCCCTGCATCATCTTCCACCCAGTCTTGATCCCTGACCTCCTGTTCAGTCTGCACACTGCAGAAAGACGCAGCAGTTGGCACCTGTGTTTCGTCATCATCAGAGACTTGCTGAGGTGGTATTCCCATGTCCTCATCATCAGGAAACATAAGTGGTTGTGCGTCAGTGCATTCTATGTCTTCCACCGCCGGGGAAGGGCTAGGTGGATGCCCTTGGGAAACCCTTCCAGCAGAGTCTTCAAACAGCATAAGAGACTGCTGCATAACTTGAGGCTCAGACAGTTTCCCTGATATGCATGGGGGTGATGTGACAGACTGATGGGGTTGGTTTTCAGGCGCCATCTGTGCGCTTTCTGCAGAAGACTGGGTGGGAGATAATGTGAACGTGCTGGATCCACTGTCGGCCACCCAATTGACTAATGCCTGTACCTGCTCAGGCCTTACCATCCTTAGAACGGCATTGGGCCCCACCATATATCGCTGTAAATTCTGGCGGCTACTGGGACCTGAGGTAGTTGGTACACTAGGACGTGTGGATGTGGCAGAACGGCCACGTCCTCTCCCAGCACCAGAGGGTCCACTAACACCACCACGACCATGTCCACGTCCGCGTCCCTTACTAGATGTTTTCCTCATTGTTATCGTTCACCACAACAACAAAAATATTATTTGGCCCAATGTATTGAATTCAAATTCAGGCCTTTTTTTACAGACACCTAACACTATCTGGCTATCTATTTAGGTACCGTATTACACTAATACAGCCACAGCAGTAACCACAGATTTAGCTGACTATGAATTTGAGGCCTAGTATTTAGGCGCTGGGTGACAGGTATACGTTTTACGGACAGAATTAGACTGGGATATGCACAGTAGCGTGTGTGTGAAGTTATTGAGAATGACCCTATCAGCACCTTGATTCTGATATACCCTTTTAGGGAAGTATTTAAAGTAGGCCTGATACAGCAGAAACCACTAAATTAGGAAATTGCTAAATTGGGAATTGTATTTCAACCCAGAACAAAAAATGTGCTTTGACGGACACTAAATAACTTGCCCAGCCACAACAGTACAGCAGTAACGACAGATTTAGCAGGATATAAATTTGAGGCCTAGTATTTAGGCGCTGGGTGACAGGTATACGTTTCACGGACAGAATTAGACTGGGATATGCACAGTAGCGTGTGTGTGAAGTTATTGAGAATGACCCTATCAGCACCTTGATTCTGATATACCCTTTTAGGGATGTATTTAAAGTAGGCCTGATACAGCAGAAACCACTAAATTAGGAAATTGCTAAATTGGGAATTGTATTTCAACCCAGAAAAAAAAATGTGCTTTGACGGACACTAAATAACTTGCCCAGCCACAACAGTACAGCAGTAATGACAGATTTAGCTGGATATAAATTTGAGGCCTAGTATTTAGGCGCTGGGTGACAGATATAGGTTTACTGACAGAATTAGACTTGGAAATGCACAGTAGCGTGTGTGTGAAGTTATTCAGAATGACCCTATGTGCACCTTGAATCTGATATACCCTTTTAGGGATAGATTTAAAATAGCTCTGATACAGCAGAAACCACTAAATTAGGAAATTGCTAAATTGGGAATTGTATTTCAACCCAGAATAAAAAAAATGTGCTTTGACGGACACTAAATAACTTGCCCAGCCACAACAGTACAGCAGTAACGACAGATTTAGCTGGATATAAATTTGAGGCCTAGTATTTAGGCACTGGGTGACAGGTATAGGTTTACTGACAGAATTAGACTTGGAAATGCACAGTAGCGTGTGTGTGAAGTTATTCAGAATGACCCTATGTGCACCTTGAATATTATATACCCTTTTAGGGATAGATTTCAAATAGCTCTGATAAAGCAGAAACCACTAAATTAGGAAATTGCTAAATTCGGAATTGTATTTCAACCCAGAACAAAAAATGTGCTTTGACGGACACTAAATAACTTGACCAGCCACAGCAGTACAGCAGTAACGACAGATTTAGCTGGATATAAATTTGAGGCCTAGTATTTACGCGCTGGGTGACAGGTATAGGTTTACTGACAGAATTAGACTTGGAAATGCACAGTAGCGTGTGTGTGAAGTTATTCAGAATGACCCTATGTGCACCTTGAATCTGATGTACCCTTTTAGGGATAAATTTAAAGTAGGCCTGATACAGCAGAAACCACTAAATTAGGAAATTGCTAAATTGGGAATTGTATTTCAACCCAGAACAAAAAATGTGCTTTGACGGACAATAAATAACTTGCCCAGCCACAACAGTACAGCAGTAACGACAGATTTAGCTGGATATAAATTTGATGCCTAGTATTTAGGCGCTGGGTGACAGGTATAGGTTTACTGACAGAATTAGACTTGGAAATGCACAGTAGCATGTGTGTGAAGTTATTCAGAATGACCCTATGTGCACCTTGAATATTATATACCCTTTTAGGGATAGATTTAAAATAGCTCTGATACAGCAGAAACCACTAAATTAGGAAATTGCTAAATTGGGAATTGTATTTCAACCCAGAACAAAAACTGTGCTTTGACTGACACTAAATAACTTGACCAGCCACACCAGTAACGACAGATTTAGCTGGATATAAACTTGAGGCCTAGTATTTAGGCGCTGGGTGACAGGTATACGTTTACTGACAGAATTAGACTGGGATATGGACAAAAAATAACCACACTATTGATGGTTAAATGCACTTGGTGTGACAGCTTGACCAATCACACTACTGAGGGTTAAATGCACTTGGTGACGGGCGCAGCTTGCCCCTGATGTAGTATATGGCCAAAAAATAAACAGACTATTGCTGGTTAAATGCACTTGGTGTGACAGCTTCACCCTGATGTAGGATTTAGCCAAAAAACAACCACACCATTGAGGGTTAAATGCACTTGGTGGCAGCTTGTGCTGGTGCAACACAAGACACAAAATGGCCGCCGATCACCCCAGAAAAAAGTGACTGAAAAACGCTCTGGGCAGCCTAAAAACAGTGAGCAATTCAATAGCAGCAGTTCAATGATCCACAGCTGCAGAACGATCACTGGATGGAGTCTTTTGGAGGAGTTAATCAGCCTAATCTCGTTTACTGTCGCAGCTGCAACCTCTCCCTACGCTAATCAGAGCAGAGTGACGGGCGGCGCTATGTGACTCCAGCTTAAATAGAGGCTGGGTCACATGGTGCTCTGGCCAATCACAGCCATGCCAATAGTAGGCATGGCTGTGACGGCCTCTTGGGGCAAGTAGTATGACGCTTGTTGATTGGCTGCTTTGCAGCCTTTCAAAAAGCGCCAAGAAAGCGACGAACACCGAACCCGGACTTTTACGAAAATGTCCGGGTTCGGGTCCGTGTCACGGACACCCCAAAATTCGGTACGAACCCGAACTATACAGTTCGGGTTCGCTCATCCCTAATCATAAGTTAAAGAGCATAGATAGCTAAAATATACTTGTAAAACCTCCTATAAAAAATCCCATTCACCACAAAAGTTCAGGTGCATATCCATCCTTAGGGATACCAAAATCCACCCGACTGTCTCGCAATACATAATATGTCCAAAGCTATATTTTATATTTTAGCTATCTATGCTCTTGTACTTATGGTATGTATGTTATAACCCTGATACAAATGCCCTGTATCATCAATATAATGCATTTTATGTAATCGATACTTACCTCTTGTGGTTAATGGGCCTTTTTTTATATGCAGGTGGTCCGATAAGTATACTATAGCCAATTGTGCTTTTGTATTCACAATATGTATGCTATACCCCTGATATAAATGTCCTGTACTACCTATACAATGTTATGTCACCAATAGAGTAAATGACTACTGATATGTACAGAGTAGGAAATTTGGCCAGCCCCTTTCCAGTTGTCCCTTCCTCATGTACTGTGTGGATTTCTAAATGTTTTTTAATACTTTCATGTGATATTAATAAAGATATATATTTTTTAAACTATATACTTGGTTTTGACTATTTGATGATCTGGGCATACACATTTTTCTGATAGGTGATATAGTAGTGTCTATGTGGCCCTTATAGGTCAGTTATAGGTTATTTATAATACATACGTAGCTGATTCAAAATAATATCTGCAGGTAGATTGCTCAGCATTACCATCAGTGAGCTAGGTGTACAGCACTGTGAGGTACAGCACTGTGAGACACAAAGTTTAGCCTAATATTTAGAAAGTATGAGGGCATGTATACAAAAAGACCAGAGATTTAATATACATAGACTTTTAGGGATAAATGAAGTGAGCTTCAGATCCAAGAACTGAAGTCGCATCGCTACAAAATTCATTTTAATACTGTACGGAGATCCGTCTCAATACAGCATTAAAATGTATGCGCTCCAGTGAGGCAAAATGAGTTATCCTTGAAGTTTGTCGCTGGATTTTGGTGAATAACTTCATTATTTTATTATTTGTTTATGAAAAACATTTTAAAATAGGTATCCGAAGTTGGCTTCTCACTTTGGAACCAAGTTTTAAAATCCCAAAGTTATTGTCATGTTTCCGTGGGAGGGAAACACCACACCGAGCAAAGGAGGGAAGGGGGAAACAGGGAATCAGGCCTGAGAACTAGGGAAGGAAGATGGATACCTCCTAGTAAAAACCCTAACCAAAATCCTGACTGACTACCAGTATGAACAGACCCCAAAGGTAGGTGAGTTCATAAGCAGGAATACCTAGAGTCTTATCTAGCCCTATAGGACCCTGGTACTAATGGCAGGGACAAGACTGCCTGTTCCTCCAAAAGGAAGGTCGAACAGTAGTCTTCTACAGGCCTAATGCAATCAATAGGGAAAAGCAACACACAGAACCCAAACAAAATACAAAAGGGAAAGGAAAGACGTAACTTCAAAGAGGCTATCGAAGCACCAGGAACTCTGAGATCCAACCACAAACAATCCACAGCCATCACCAGACACAACACAAACACCTATTGATCCACAAGGAAAACTTGTCAGATCAAACGACGTGCTGCCAGTCTCACAGATCTCCTGCCACTCACTGTTGCCGGTACGTCCGTGACAGTTATTCATTGATGTCCTGCAAGACTTTGGTGATAAGTCACTTCAACTCACCTGCACTTCTAGTGATCAGCTGTCCCATTGAAGTTAATGAGCAAAGTTTGACCAACCACACAACCACCCCCCAAAATTTGCTTAATTCCGAATGAAATCGTCACGGAGCGCATTAATTCAGGTCTATCCCGGCCTGCAGTTAAACTTTAGCGAGAATGTATCCTGGTGTACATCACTGTGCAGTGCAGCAACATTCCTAGCTTTTCCTTTCTCATAGCGAAACAGTTACTGTTTATCAGAATGACAGGCAGGTCACATACACTACGTGCAGAATTATTAGGCAAATGAGTATTTTGACCACATCATCCTCTTTATGCATGTTGTCTTACTCCAAGCTGTATAGGCTCGAAAGCCTACTACCAATTAAGCATATTAGGTGATGTGCATCTCTGTAATGAGAAGGGGTGTGGTCTAATGACATCAACACCCTATATCAGGTGTGCATAATTATTAGGCAACTTCCTTTCCTTTGGCAAAATGGGTCAAAAGAAGGACTTGACAGGCTCAGAAAAGTCAAAAATAGTGAGATATCTTGCAGAGGGATGCAGCACTCTTAAAATTGCAAAGCTTCTGAAGCGTGATCATCGAACAATCAAGCGTTTCATTCAAAATAGTCAACAGGGTCGCAAGAAGCGTGTGGAAAAACCAAGGCGCAAAATAACTGCCCATGAACTGAGAAAAGTCAAGCGTGCAGCTGCCAAGATGCCACTTGCCACCAGTTTGGCCATATTTCAGAGCTGCAACATCACTGGAGTGCCCAAAAGCACAAGGTGTGCAATACTCAGAGACATGGCCAAGGTAAGAAAGGCTGAAAGACGACCACCACTGAACAAGACACACAAGCTGAAACGTCAAGGCTGGGCAAGGAAATATCTCAAGACTGATTTTTCTAAGGTTTTATGGACTGATGAAATGAGAGTGAGTCTTGATGGGCCAGATGGCTGGATTGGTAAAGGGCAGAGAGCTCCAGTCCGACTCAGACGCCAGCAAGGTGGAGGTGGAGTACTGGTTTGGGCTGGTATCATCAAAGATGAGCTTGTGGGGCCTTTTTGGGTTGAGGATGGAGTCAAGCTCAACTCCCAGTCCTACTGCCAGTTTCTGGAAGACACCTTCTTCAAGCAGTGGTACAGGAAGTAGTCTGCAAGGTAAGAAAAACATGATTTTCATGCAGGACAATGCTCCATCACACGCGTCCAAGTACTCCACAACGTGGCTGGCAAGAAAGGGTATAAAAGAAGAAAATCTAATGACATGGCCTCCTTGTTCACCTGATCTGAACCCCATTGAGAACCTGTGGTCCATCATCAAATGTGAGATTTACAAGGAGGGAAAACAGTACACCTCTCTGAACAGTGTCTGGGAGGCTGTGGTTGCTGCTGCACGCAATGTTGATGGTGAACAGATCAAAACACTGCCAGAATCCATGGATGGCAGGCTTTTGAGTGTCCTTGCAAAGAAAGGTGGCTATATTGGTCACTGATTTGTTTTTGTTTTGTTTTTGAATGTCAGAAATGTATATTTGTGAATGTTGAGATGTTATATTGGTTTCACTGGTAAAAATAAATAATTGAAATGGGTATATATTTGTTTTTTGTTAAGTTGCCTAATAATTATGTACAGTAATAGTCACCTGCACACACAGATATCCCCCTAAAATAGCTAAAACTAAAAACAAACTAAAAACTACTTCCAAAAATATTCAGCTTTGATATTAATGAGTTTTTTGGGTTCATTGAGAACATGGTTGTTGTTCAATAATAAAATGAATCCTCAAAAATACAACTTGCCTAATAATTCTGCACTCCCTGTATATGGGTGCGGTCATCATCATGCAGGCCACCAACATTCCTAGCTAACCCGTAGCAAAACAAAAAAAAAATAAGCCTTCAGCATCTTTCAGCAACGGACGCTCCCCTGCAGGTGTCCCAATGATATTTTGGTGGAACAAAATGAGGACATGGAGGCAGCGCCAATAAAGTAGTCCAGAAAAAACAAAAGGTTCTTTTAACTCCTTAACGACCATGGACGAGAATGCTCGTCCTAAATGGCCGGTACTTTGCACCGCAGGACGAGCATTCTGTGCTGCTGCGAACAGCAGCATGGATCTGGCTGTTACTGACAGCCGGATCCGTGCTGCATCCACCAGCATCAGCAATAATGCTGATGCCGGTAGATTAACCCCTCATATGCCGCAGTCAGCGATGTCTGCCATGGCAGCCCCGATACCTCACACAGGCATAGAGGCCTGCCAGCTACTGAAGCCCAGGAGATCCAGCCTGATGGCTGGGTCTCCTAGGCAACTGTCAGCATCTTACTGTGCAAGACGCTGTCAGTTTAATTCAGTACAATACAGAATGTATTGTGCTGAATTGAAACAAGGATCAAACCCTGAAAAGGTGAAGTCCCACAGTGGGACAAATATAAAATGTAAAAAATTGTGACAAAAAGTGTTTTTTTATAATAAAAAATGTTAAGTTTCAAGTAAAAAAAGTGTCCTTTTCCCAAAATACATTTTAAAAAAATTGCAAAAAATAGGGAAAAAAAGAAAAGTAGACATATTAAGTACAGTTTTTATTTTATTTTTTTGACTGTGTTTATCTGAGGGGTTAGGTCAATACGGATGCCGCGTCAATCTGAGGGGTCAATCTGAGGGGTTAGGTCAATAAGTATTGCCGCGTCAATACGGACGCGGCAATACTTATTGACCTAACCCCTCAGATTGACCCCTCAGATTGACGCGGCATCCGTATTGACCTAACCCCTCAGATAAACACAGTCAAAAAAATAAAATAAAAACTGTGTTTAAAAAAACATTTTTTTGTCACCTTACATCACTAAAAGTGCAACACCAAGCGATAAAGAAGGCGTATAGCCTCCAAAATAGTACCAATCTAATCGTCACCTCATCCCTCAAAAAATTAACCCCTACATAAGACAATCGCCCCAAAAAAAAAAAAAATATATGGCTCTGATTATGGAGACACAAAAACATGATTTTTTTGGTTTAAAAAATATTTTTGTTGAATGTTTTGTTGAATGTAAAAAATATTTTGTTGAATGTAAAAAAAAGAAAAAAGTTGACATATTAGGTATCGCCGCGTCCATAACAACCTGCTCTATAAAAGTACCACATTATCTAACCCCTCAGATGAACACTGTAAAAAAAAAACTGTGTCTTTTTTTGTCATCTTACATCACAAAAAGTGTAATAGCAAGCAATCAAAAAGTCATATGCACCCCAAAATAGTGCCAATCAAACTGTCATTTCATCCTGCAAACATTATACCTTATCTAAGACAATCGCCCAAAAAACAAAAAAAAAAACGATGGCTCTCCGACTATGGAGACACTAAAACGTTCATTTTTTATTTTTATTATATTATTGTGTAAAACTAAAATAAATCCAACCTATTAGGTATTGCCACGTCCGTAACAACCCGCTCTATAAAAATATCACATGACCTAACCCCTCAGATGAACACCGTAAAAAAATAAAAATGGTATCAAAAAAGTAATTTTTTTATCACCTTACATCACAAAAAGTGTAATACCAAGCAATCAAAAAGTTATACCCACCCCAAAATAGTACTAATCAAACCATCATCTCATCCCGCAAAAAAATTTAGATCCTACTTAAAACAATTGCCAAAAAAATAAAACAAACTAGGGGTCTCAGAATATGGAGACACTGAAACATGATTTTTTTAAAATAAAAAAATGCTGTTATTGTGTAAAACGTAAATAAATATAAAAAAGTATACATATTAGGTATCGCCATGCCCAAAATAACCTGCTATATAAAAATATCACATGACCTAACCCCTCATGTGAACAACATAAAACATTTAAATAAAAAGTGTGTCATTTTTTTGTTACCTTACATAAAAAAAAAGTGTAATACCAAACGATCAAAAAGTCATACGCACCCTATCAAAAAAAAATTGACCCTACATAAGACAGTCACCCAAAAAATATGGCTTTCAGTATATGGAGACACTAAAAAAATCATTTTTTTCAAAAATATTTGGTATTGTCACATCCGTAACAACCTGCTCTATTAAAATAGCACATGATGTAACCTGTCAGATGAACATTGTAAATAACAAAAAATAAAAACGGTGCCAAAACAGCAATTTTTTGTTACCTAGCCTCACAAAAAGTGTAATATGGAGTTTCTACTCTAGGGGGTCTTTAAATGTCACATGGCAGCTTAAAATTTTCCCAGTGAAATCTGCTTTCCAAAAACCATACGGCTTTCCTTTCGTTCTGTGCCCTGCCGTGTGCACGTACATCAGTTTACGACCACAAATGGGGTGTTTCCTTAAACTACAGAATCAGGGCAATAAATATTGAGTTTTGCTTGGCTGTTAACCCTTGCTTTGTTAGTGGAAAAAATTGATTAAAATGGAAAATCAATTTTGAATACCTTGATGGATGTAGTTTCTAATATGGGGTCATTTTGGTTGGTTTCTATTATGTAAGTGTCACAAAGTGACTTCAGACCTAAACTGGTCCTTAAAAAGTGGGTTTTGGAAATTTTGGGAAAAATTTCGAGATTTGCTTCTAAACTTCTAAGCCTTCTAACGTCCCCAAATAATAAAATGGCATTCATAAAATGATCCAAACATGAAGTAGACATATGGGGAGTGTAAAGTAATAACTATTTTTGGAGTTATTACTATCTATTATAAAAGTAAAAAAAAATGAAATTTGCTAATTTGCAAATTTTTCAAAATTTTTGGTAACTTTTTTATTTTTTTATAAATAAAAATTACATTTTTTTGACTCAGTTTTACCACTGTCATGAAGTACAATATGTGACGGGAAAACATTCTCAGAATGGCCTGGATAAGTAAAAGTGTTGTAAAGTTATCACCACATAAAGTGACACATGTCAGATTTGCTAAAAATGGCCTGTGCAGAAAGGTGAAAAATGCCTGGGCCTTAAGGTGTTAATTCATTTAGTTTTGGCAGTGCAAACACACACGTTTAAGGGTACTTTCATACTAGCATTATTTTTTATCTTTTCCGGTATTGAAATCCGGTAAAGGGTCTCAATACCGGAAAAGAACGCATCAGGTTTGTCTGAATGGAAAGCAATCCGTTCAGTATGCATCAGGATGTCTTCCATTCTGCCCCTTTTACGGAATGTGACCGTAGAAAATACCACAGCTTGCTGAGGTTATTTTTCCTACCAAAATAACAGAACAATGTCGCACTTTCTGGATCCGGCATTAGTTTCCATTGAGATGTATTAATGCCGGATCCAGTAACAAGTGTTCCGGAAATTGCCGCGTCGCTGGATCCAGTTTTCCGTCTGCGCCGGGATATAGGAGGAGTTGGTTTTGCAGCTTTCTGTTTGCTGCTTTGCTCCAGCCTGCGAGGGAGAAGGCAGAATGCCATTGAAGGTGAGTTTAAAGTTGTTGTTTTATAACAATAACAAAAATTACATATAAGCATCTCCTATGTACTTATACATAGGAGCTGTATGTTATAAGTACATAGGTGATGCTAGGAGTAGTAGTACCTAGTACTACTACTCCAAGCATCCCCTATGTACATACACTACCTGCAGTCCCTATGCAATAGTACATAGGGACTGCAGGTAGTATAAGTACATAGGGGATGCTAGGAGTAGAAGTCCTAGGTACTGCAACTCCTAGAATCCAATATGTACTTATACTACCTGCAGTCCCTATGCGATAGTGCATAGAAACTGCAGGTATTATAAGTACTTAGGGGATGCTTAGAGTAGTAGTACCTAGGACAACTACCCCAAGAATCCCATATGTACTTATACTACCTGCAGTCCCTAAGTAATATTGCATAGACATTGCACTGACATTTATTGAATTCATGGTGATTGGTTGGTTGGTGTATTTAATCTGTGGCCCCCAGTGATGATGCCACCCCCAGACGAAGGTTTGTCGAAACGCACGTTGGGGCTGGCGCCATCCTGGAGGACCCACAGCATGGGTAATTGTTCTCTGTCCAATTGATTTTTGTATGCTGTGATTGCACTTGCACTTTATTGCTTTTTCCACTAGAGTATACAGACATATACACTCACCTAAAGAATTATTAGGAACACCTGTTTTATTCTCATTAATGCGATTATCTAGTCAACCAATTACATGGCTGTTGCTTCAATGCATGTAGGGTTGTGGTCCTGGTCAAGACAATCTCCTGAACTCCAAACTGAATGTCAGAATGGGAAAGAAAGGTGATTTAAGCAATTTTGAGCGTGGCATGGTTGTTGGTGCCAGACGGGCCGGTCTGAGTATTTCACAATCTTCTCAGTTACTGGGATTTTCACACACAACCATTTATAGGGTTTACAAAGAATTGTGTGAAAAGGGAAAAACATCCAGTGTGCGGCAGTCCTGTGGGCGAAAATGCCTTGTTGATGCTAGAGGTCAGAGGAGAATGGGCCGACTGATTCAAGCTGATAGAAGAGCAACGTTGACTGAAATACCCACTCGTTACAACCGAGGTATGCAGCAAAGCATTTGTGAAGCCACAACCTTGAGGCGGATGGGCTACAACAGCAGAAGACCCCACCGGGTACCACTCATCTCCACTACAAATAGGAAAAAGAGGCTACAATTTGCACAAGCTCACCAAAATTGGACTGTTGAAGACTGGAAAATTGGTTTCTTGAACATGACAATGAGTTCACTGTACTAAAATGGCCCCCACAGTCACCAGATCTCAACCCAATAGAGCATCTTTGGGATGTGGTGGAACGGGAGCTTCGTGCCCTGGATGTGCATCCCTCAAATCTCCATCAACTGCAAGATGCTATCCTATCAATATGGGCCAACATTTCTGAAGAATGCTATCAGCACCTTGTTGAATCAATGCTACGTAGAATTTAGGCAGTTCTGAAGGCAAAAGGGGGTCCGACACCGTATTAGTATAGTGTTCCTAATAATTTTTTAGGTGAGTGTATATGAACTGTTTTATCTGCTGTGTTCTTCCTCCAAATTATGTCGCTTCTTCCCTTTTTTTAATCATGTATGTTATATATATTTTTTTTTTATTATGTCATAAATTGATATTAAATTGCAAGCGGTCTGGTAATGATTTATAGGTTTAATAATTTACTGTTCTACCATAGCCTTAGGTGCGTACCCTGTTGATGAGAGTGACCAGTTAGTGATGGTGAATCCCACAGTTGGGGCAAAAATTGGTTATAGGGAGTGCAGGTAGTATAAGTACATAGAGGATGCTAGGAGTAGTAGTCCTAGGTACTGAAACTCCTAGCATCCCCTATGTACTTATACTACCTGCACTCCCTATGTACTATTGCAAAGGGAGTGCAGGTAGTATAAGTACATAGGGGATGCTAGGAGTTGCAGTAGCTAGGACTACTCCTCCTAGCATCCCCTATGTACTTATACTACCTGCAGTCCCTATGCAATAGTACATAGGGAGTGCAGGTAGTATAAGTACATAGGGGATGCTAGGACTAGCAGTCCTAGGTACAAGAATATAAATACCACTCCTCATATAAATTTTGTAGAAAAAAACTATGCAAGCCCGCCCGCCTGGCAGACAGCACGCTCTAGTTCAATAAATTTCCATAAATGGAAAGTAAGTAATATTTACAGTATGTGGGTCTGCTTGTCGTGTGTAAAGTTCAAATATATATATATTTTTTAATAGACATTTCTTCAAGTGAGGCCGGGAGCTCTCCTCCTCGCCTACGTCGCCGACATGATACGGTATGTAAGGTTGGATTATAGCAAGCTCCACTGTAATATTTTGTGATTATTCTAATTATCTTTTTTTATATTTTCTCAGTCATCATCTGTGGAGGAGATGCATGCTAGCCAAGAAGGCTCAGCAAAGGAGGAAAGTTGGGGTGGAAGACAGAAAATGGTAGGTGTTAAATTTTTCCCCCCAAAAAAATACATGTTATTGTATATTCTCAAATTATATATATTTTTTCTATTTTACAGCCATCTTGTCCCGTTGCCTCTCAGAGAGGTCCTCAAGCCTCCACCAGAGGAAGTCACAGAGTGCACGGTGGTCGGGGTCGTTTAAGTATTTGCAATAAAAGTCTTTTAAATTCAAAAAGTTTATAACAGTATAACATTTTTTTTTTTTAGGGTTCCCGAGTCTCCACCAGAATGGATGAGGATGACCTCAGTTTTTTTTATAGACAATGACCTCCTCATCCAGATGGTGGAGGCGTGTCCAGGGTTGTGGGACCACACCGACCGCAGCCACGCAGACCACACTGCAACCCCGCTCCTCTGGTATGAAATCAGTGGGGCAATTGTGCCGAATTGGGAAGATCTCGGAGACAGGCAATGGGAGCAGTACTGTATACAGTATTTCATTTGTCGATTGCACACACGTATGTTTTATTGCTCAGAAGTGGTTTAGAAGTGGTATTTCAAAGACTAACCTTTATTTATTTTTTTCAGGGGCGAAAATCATGGTTCGATGGCGGTTCATCAGTGACCGCTACAAGAAAGATTACAACGAGGAACTTCAGGCCCCAAGTGGTTCGGGAAGAACCTCAAGACGGGAATATCGCTATCATTCCGTCTTGGGGTTCCTACGAAGAACCCTAGAGCTGTGAAGAGATTCTGAATTATGTTACCCAATCTATGTGTATGGCCCAGGCAGACTGTCATTTGGCACTCTGTCTTGGACATCCAAATAGTATTTTATGGAGTAGAGATGAGCGAAGCGTGCTTCAGATTATACATCTGAAGTTGCTAACAAATGTAATACTGTACATAGAAATTTCTCTGTATGCTAATATAATGTATGGCTCTATCTATGTACAGTATTTGTATGAAATTTTTTTGAAATGCAACTTCCTATGTAGCATCAGAAGTCGCTTTGCTCACTTCTATTCTCCACCGAAATCCCATTGCTAATTGTATTTTTTTTTCTTTGCTTTACAGACCAGCAAGCAGTTCTCGGGCGCCTGAAGTTCCTCAGGAGGCGGTCCCTGATGAGCCAGAACTCCAATGTTCCCCTACCTCCGCCCCCTGGCAATGCAACGATGGCCCAATTAGCCCAATTATTTGAGGCCATCATACTTCGCCATAGGGCAGGTAGGAGCCATCAGGTGGACTACGAGGATCTCACAAGGCTCGTTTACGAGTCCTTGATGGGATTCACAAACAGAGTTGCCACATTGGCGGATACTTTGCATTGTCTTCAGGACGGGGTGGTGTTGACGTTGCAAATAAGTCTAGTGCAACTTTATTTAGATTTGTTAGTCCCCGTGATGGAATAGTTTACACCCGACCAATTGTTTGAGGCCAGAAGACTAGTGGACTGCGCCTTGTGGCAATGCCGCCCCACATCCTTTCCCCTGCCCCAGCACTATCCGCCATCCCACACCTATACCCCATTCCACACCTATCCCCCTTCCCAGCCGCCCCATCCTCCTTCCCAGCCCCACACCCATGTCCAACCACCATCCCAGTCCCAACCCCCCGAGCTATTTTCTAACCACTTTTCTCATTCTCCTCCTCATTACTATCCGCCAACCTCTTTCACCACTCTCTCTACCCTGGCTCGGCAAACTCCATCTCCTGCCCCATCCTCTACTTTAAATACTCCCCCTGTTGCACTTGCACACTTATTTGTCCACAGAGGCAGAACAACAACAGGACAGAGGGGTCCCAATCTGCGCACTGCCCTCCAACCCCCTCTATTCTAGTCCCCCCAGGCTTGTTTTTAGGCAGTTGTAAAAATGTTTTTTATGTTTTTTATTTATTTGTATTATCTGTTAATTTTTATATTTTAATAAATGTTATATGTTTTTGAAATTCTATTTGTATTGTTTTTTTTATATTTTTAATGTTTTTTTTTAAGTTGGGGATAAAAAAGTGGTTATTTTTGAACCCTTAAATTTCCCCTGCACTGGCAGAGCGACACAAGTATTTGTCGCTCCACCAGCGTAGGGAGATGGAGGGCTCTAGTGCTCACATATTCTGCCTATGCTAGCAGAGCGACACAATTATGGGTCGCTCCTCCAGCATTGGGAGATTGTGGTGAAGACTAGTGTGGAGAAAAGAGGCCTGACATAATCTCCCAACACTGGCGGAGCGATACAAATATTTGTCGCTCCTCCATCGTGGGTAGAGTATGTTGAAGACTAGTGTGGAGAAGTGAGGCCTGACATAATCTCCCAAGGGGCGAAGCGACACAAGTATTTGTCGCTCCTCCAGCATGGGGAGATTAATATATGCTTAAAGACTCAATATGCGGTATAAAAAAAAGTTTAATAAACTAAAACTAATTTTGCAAAACAGGTTTTGAAAATCAATAAATACGCTACTGTATCTACCCACCCACATAACCACGCAACCAAACTGCGTCTACAGTATACTCAAATGACTTTTCATTTTTAATGAAAAAAAAAAACTTTATTTAAATCATTAGATCCTGCCAGTTGACTCTTCCTGCAGTGGAGCAGAAATATTCAGCAAAGGAGTCTCTCATCCTGGAAACTACTACATTGGTCCCTGGTCCAAAACTTTCAATACTGGCCAAATCGCCATTCTTCTGGCCTAGTCAGGTGGTAGTTGAATATGCGTTTGCTCCGGTTTAATCCGCGGCTGCAATAAGGTTTAATTAGATTGCCACACATCTGAAACGCTTCATCAGCAACCAACACAAAGAGCATGGGGGGAGCATCAGTACCTGGTAGAGGTTAAGGTGCTGGAAAATCAAATTGTCTATTGCAGGCATGCTCAACCTACGGCCCTCCAGCTGTTGCAAAACTACAACTCCCAACAGCCTACAGCCTACAGCCTACAGCAGGGCATTGTGGGAGTTGTAGTTTTGCAACAGCTGGAGGGCAGCAGGTTGAGCATGCCTGGTCTATTGTATAGCCTTCAACCCATGTATGAATTTTTAAAGACCATGGAATCATTGGTTTGGCCATAAGCCCCAACATCGATTGCCACAAAACCATACTGGGCATTAGTAATGGCCTTGCAGTTTGCCCAGCGGTCGGTTTGCGATGAACTTTTAACGTTCGCGATCCGCTGAACATGCAAACATATGGCGATGTCCGTCGGCTCCATATTCTTTTGCATTGCGCCTACCTTTGACTAATGAAACATCCATCAGGTGGGACAGGACAGCCAAATGAGATATTTCAGCACATGGACACACCCCCACCCTATAACAGAACCCATCTGGCTGCCATTTTATATTTTGTTTTTTGTCAGTGTAGGGAGAGAATGCTTTGTGGAGCAGGGACAGGGTGTTAGGGACACCAAACGCTAGCTAATAGGGCCACAAAAGTCCTTTTAACCCCTTAAGGACTCAGCCCTATTTCATCTTAAGGACTTGGCCATTTTTTGCATCTGATCAGTGTCACTTTATGTGCTGATAACTTTAAAACGCTTCGACTTATCCAGGCCATTCTGAGACAGTTTTTTTGTCACATATTGTACTTCATGACACTGGTAAAATGGAGTAAAAAATAATAATTTTTATTTATAAATTGCAAATTTCTCTACTTCTATAATACATAGTAATACCTCCAAAAATAGTTATTACTTTATATTCCCCATATGTCTACTTCATGTTTGGATCATTTTAGGATTGATATTTTATTTTTTGGGGATGTTACAGGCTTAGAAGCTTAGAAGCAATCTTGAAATTTTTCAGAAATTTTCAAAAACCCAATTTTTAGGGATCAGTTCAGGTCTGAAGTCACTTTGTGAGGCTTACATAATGGAAACCACCCAAAAAATGACCCCATTCTATAAACTACACCCCTCAAGGTATTCAAAACAGATTTTACAAACTTTGTTAACCCTTTAGGTGTTCCACAAGAGTTAATGGAAAATAGAGATACAATTTCAAAATTTCACTTTTTTGGTAGATTTTCAATTTTAATAATTTTTTTTCCAGTTACAAAGCAAGGGTTAACAGCCAAACCAAACTCAATATTTATGGCCCTGAATCTGTAGTTTACAGAAACACCCCATATGTGGTCGTAAACCGTATGGAAAGGAATGCCATACGGTTTTTGGAAGGCAGGTTTTGCTGGACAGGTTTTTTTTTACACTGTCCCATTTGAAGCCCCCCTGATGTACCCCTAGAATAGAAACTCCAAAAAAGTGACCCCATTTTAGAAACTACAGGATAGGGTGGCAGTATTGTTGGTACTAGTTTAGGGTACATATGATTTTTGGTTGCTCTATATTACACTTTTTGTGAGGCAAGGTAACAAGAAATAGCTGTTTTTATTTTTTGTTATTTACAACATTCGTCTGACAGGTTAGATCATGTGATATTTTTATAGACCCTGTTGTCACGGGTGCTGCGATACCTAATATGTATACTTTTTTTTACTTATGTAAGTTTTACACAATGATTTAATTTTTGAAGCAAAAAAAAAATCATGTCTTAGTGTTTCCATAGTCTGAGAGCCATAATTTTTTCAGTTTTTGGGCGATAAGGTATGATTTTTGTGGGATGAGATGTTTTATTAGCACTATTTTGGGATGCGTGTGACTTTTTGATCACTTGCTATTACACTTTTTGTGATATAAGGTGAAAAAAATAGCTTTTTTTACACCGTTTTTATTTATATTTTTTTACGGTATTCACCTGAGGGGTTAGGTCATGTGATATTTTTATAGAGCAAGTTTGGTTGCTCTATATTACACTTTTTGTAAGGCAAGAAGAAATACAATTTTTGTGAGGCAACAAGAAATAGCTGTTTCGGCACCATTTTTATTTTTTGTTATTTACACCATTCGTCTGACAGGTTAGATCATGTGATTTTTTATAGACTAGGTTGTCACCGATGCTGCGATACCTAATATGTATACTTTTTAATTATTTATGTAAGTTTTACACAATGATTTCATTTTTGGGGTGCGTGTGACTTTTTGATCGCTTGCTATTACACTTTTTGTCATGTAAGGTGACACAAAATGGTTTATTTAGCACAGTTTTTATTTTTTATTTTTATGGTGTTCATCTGAGGGGTTAGGTCATGTAATATTTGTATAGAGCCGGTCGATACGGACGCGGCGATACCTAATATGTATACTTTTTTTTTAATGTAAGTTTTACACAATAACATCATTTTTGAAACAAAAATAAATCATGTTTTAGTGTCTCTATATTCTGAGAGTCATAGTTTTTTCAGTTTTTGGGCGATTATCTTAGGTAGGGCCTCATTTCTTGCAGGATGAGATGACGGTTTGATTGGCACTATTTTACGGTGCATATAACTTTTGGATCGCTTGCTATTACACTTTTTGTGATGTAAGGTGACAAAAAATGGTTTTTTTTAGCACTGTTTTTATTTTTTATTTTTTTACGGAGGTCATGTGATATTTTTATAGAACAAGTTGATACACAATAACAGCTTTTTTAAATAAAAAAATATGTTTTAGTGTCTCCATATTCTGAGCCATAGTTTTTTATTTTTTGGGGCGATTGTCTCAGGTTGGGGTTCATTCTTTGCGGGATGAGGTGATGGTTAGAGTGGTACTATTTTGGTGGGCAAACGCCTTTTTGATCACTTGCTGTTGTACTTTTTGTGATGTAAGGTGACAAAAAAATGGTTGCCATTGGAACAACTAATTGCCACTTGTGTTTTATACCAGTTTCCCCCCCAAAAAAACATGATTGAGGCAGGGGTGTGATATACCTATAATTAGAGATGGCCTTGTGGTTCGCTCGGCGGTCATTTTGCGGCAAACTTTGCGTGTTCGCAATTCGCCGAACATGCGAACATATGGAGGTATTCGCGCCAGCCATATACTTTTACATTGTGAAGAACTTTGACCCATGACACATCCATCAGGTGGTACAGGACAGCCAATTAAGACGTTTCAGCACATGGACATACCCCCTACCTTATAAACAAACCTGATCTGGCCGCCATTTTACATTCAGTGTTTTGCCAGTGTAGGGAGAGGTTGCTGTGTGGAGTAGGGACAGGCTGTTAGGAACACTAAACGCTAGCTAATAGGGCCACAAAAGTCATTTTAAGGACTGGTATAGGTGTGCTATCGATAGGTGTGATACACAGAGGGGTGTGATATACTTATAATATACTTTTATAATGAGTCAAAAACACATAGATCTATATAGTGATCACCTGGAAATCAGAGGCCTAGGGGCTAGGAGCTTACTAGGGCCATTTTTATATAGGGTAAGGTTCCGGACAGGGTCACTATTAGGCGGGTGGTCTGTGGTTAGGCTATCAGGGCCAGTATAGCTCCCCCCTGTAGGGCAATATCAGGGACAGTTCTTTGCCCACCCTGTCCTTCAATACCACATCATCATCTACCCCAGGGATAGACATGGATGTGCACTGGAACCCTCCGGATTGTGGTAGGACATATGGTTTCTGATTTGGTGCCGCCGAGCACCTGATTTAGTGCCGCCGAGCACTTGTTATTGCCTACCACACCTATGCTTTTTGCTTAACTTGAATAATTTTATTTATTTTCATTTTGAGGGATATCTTTTCCATTCACATGTCCACAAAATGGGTCCACATCCGTTCCGCAGGTTCATTCATTTTCAATGGGGCCGGAATGTGCTGTCTGCAACCGCATTTGCAGATCCGCATCCGCATTTGTGGATCCACACTTCTGCATCCGTGCTTCCGTTTCCGCAAAAAAAAGAACATGTGCTATTCTTGTCTGCAACTGCAGACAAGATTAGGCATTTCTATTATAGTGCCAGCGATGTGCAGTGCGCTAATTGCGGAATGCACATTGCCAGTGTCCGTGTTTTGCGGATCCGCAAAACACTTACAGACGTGTGAATGGACCCTCATAGTAACATTATTAAAAGTTACGTTTTATCTTTATGTATATTCTAATGGATTGCCTTTCGTGTACAATGTTATAATATACTTTTTATGTTACAAAGTATATTATAGTGCGTTTGTATTGTGCGGCAGTTGTGTGTGGTTCTGCTGCGATACTGCAGGTATATAGACGGACAAGCGTTATTGGAACAAATAATTTCTACTGGTGTAATATAACAGTCGCTGATTGAAGCGGGGTGTTATATACCAATATACTTTCTTTATAGTGCTTTTGGGTACTGTATAGTGCGTTTGCGCATGTGTGTACCTGAAAATTATATTGCCGATATTTTGCATTGAAAAAAATTATTAATGGAGATCGCAAAATTCAAATAATTTGTACACTTCTAGTAATTATTTATTGGCTGCAAATATGAGCTGAAGGTTTTTTTAGGTTTCGCCTGCCATTAAAATGAATGGGACCCGCCGCGAACTTGCGGTTCACGAACATTTGATCGATCTCACAAACCGTCCCGACAGATGTTCGTCCATCACTACCTATAATTTACTTTCTATATGGTGCATTTGAACTGTGCAGCAGGTGTGTGCGGTTCTGCTGCGATACCACAGCTATATAGAGGGACAAACGCTATTGGAACAACTAATTGCAACAAGTGTGTTATACCAGTTGCCCCCCAAAAAAACTCATCGAGGCAGGGGTGTGATATACCTACGATATACCTGCGATACCTCAGCTATATAGAGGTTCAAACTGTATCGGAACAACTAATTGCAATGGGTGTAATATACCTGTAGACCCCAAAAAAACTGATTGAGGCAGGGGTGTGATATACCTATAATATACTTTCTATATAGTGAATTTGAACTGTGCAGTACTTGTGTGCGGTTCTGCTGCGATACCGCAGCTACATAGAGAGGCAAACACTATTGGAACAACTAATTGCAAAGGGTGTGATATACCAGTTGCCCCCAAAAAAACTAATTGAGATGTGTGTTATACCTGCTTTCACAAAAGACTGATTAAGGGCCACCAAATATTAAGGGCCACCAATATTAATATTGGCCTGCAATATACCTGCTTCCACAAATACTGCTCTTCTATAGGGCACAGGGTCATTTTAAAAATGATAGGCAGAGGAAGAGGCAGGCCATTTCGGAGGGTTGGTAGGGGTCGGGCAGGTGCACCAGGGCAGAGCCTAAGTGGGAAGTTGGAGAAGTCGCTTGCGATTACTTCAAAGGACTCAACAGATTTGGTTGAGTGGTTCACTCACCCTTCCGCTTCTGTACCCTCCTCATCCTCTGTATCTGCACCCTCCTCACTCTTAGCTGTGTGCACTCCCAAATCCACTACCACCATAGCCCCTCCACATGAGTCAGAGGAATTATTTTCCCTTCCATTCCCAGACCTTACCGATGCGCAGCCATTCTTGACATCGGATGAGGAAGAGGAGGTAGCAACGGCCGCTACCCAGCGGTCTGATGACAGTACCCAGATCAGTCCAAGGAGGGAGGTCCCCGCTGTTGCTGCCTACTCCGAGATCTCAAATGGTGAAGGTGAGGATGATGAAGTGTCGATGGATGTCACATGAGTGCCGACAAGAAAGATAGAGGAGGGGAGTTGAGAGGGAGAGACGGAGCAGCAGAGAGGGAGGAGAAGAAGGATAAGCAGACACAGCTCGCAGGGTACAGGAGGCAAAAATTAGATTGAAAATGTATCGAGCTAGCCTTCCACCATGCATGGTCACTTCTGGCGCTTCCAGGATGCTGGCACATGGTTCCGCAGTGTGTGTTTTTTTAACTTGTCAGCTGCTGACAAAATTGTTGCCATCTGCAGCCTGTGCTTTCAACGCATAATTCGCGGTAAGCCCAACACTCACCTAGGGACGACCGCCTTAAGAAGGCACCTGGCCTCCCATTACGAAGCCCAGTGGGAGCAATGCCGTCAGAACCCACAAAGCCACACTCCCGGCACCCAAGTCCTGCCTCTTCTCCTTCTCTTCTCTCCTCCCATTTGTCCTCCACGTTCCACCGTGCCATCGTCACGTTTATCTGGCATAAGGCAGGCTTCTGTGGCCCAAATGTTCGAGCGTAAAAAGCCGCCGCCGAATAGCCCTCTTGCCCAACGGCTGACCGCCGGCTTGTCGGAACTGCTAGCCTGCCAACTACTGCCATATAAACTGGTGGACTCGGATGCCTTTAGAAAATTGTGGCCATTGGCAGACTGCAATGGAAGGTCCCCAGAAGGAAATATTTCTCCCAGAAGGGCATCCCAGAGCTATATGGCCACGTTCAGAGGAAAGTGAATGTATCTCTGGCACACAGTGTCGGTGCCAAGATACATCTGACCACAGACATGTCGTCTAGCAAACACAGGGCAGGGAAGGTACATAACTTTACTGCCCACTGGGTGAACCTTCTAATGGTCGTCAAGCATGTAACCAGTGGCTTCCTTGTGGATTTTGTGTTACCGCCACGGATTGCATGCAGGCCTGCCTCGTCTTCTCCTCCTCCTACTCCATCCTCCATCTCCTCCTCAGCTGACTAATCCTTTCCCACTGCTACCGTCTCTTCCGCTGCACCCCCCAAACTCCCAAAAACCTATTCGACGTGCCAGGTGAGATGTTGCCATGCTGTGCTACAGATGTTGTGCCAGGAAGCCAAGAGCCACACCGGTCCTGCACTCCTTTCAGCTCTGCGGTCACAGGCCGATCAGTGGCTAACCCCGCTCAATTTGACAGTTGGTAAAGTGGTGTGCGACAACAGTGTCAATCTGCTGAGCATGCACACGTCCTGAACTTAGTTGTGCAGCGATTCGTTGCCAAATACCCCGGAGTCCAGGACATCTTGTGGCAGGCCATGAAGATCTCTGGCCATTTTAGAAGATCTTACAGCGCCATGGCTCACCTTGCGGACGTTCAGCGGTGACACCACTTGCCTGTCAGACGTCTGGCTTGTGATAGCCCAACGCGCTGGAACTCCACCTTGTATATACTTGATTGTCTACTCCAGCAGCAACGTGCCATTAACGACTACCTGTACAAACTCCGCAGCAGGACAGGTTCTGGGGAGCTTGGTTTATTTTCACCCCACCAGTGGCTGCTTATGCGCGATGCATGCAGACTTCTGCGGCCATTTGATGAGATCACCAAACTGGTCAGGCCAGGGAGCCATCAGTGACATCATACCTTACTGCTTCTTTCTGGAGTGTGCACTGGTGGTGTCATTGATCAAAGATGAGGAAGTCGCAATGCTGAATTAATTCCATGGGGGGGCTACTCCATCTGAGACAAGTCAGCAGAAGTCTGAAGAGGAGTCAGAGGAGGATGGTGGCTGAGGGGAGGAGGAGCAAAAAGAGCAGGCTTTGAGGGGGACTTCAAACTTTTCAGGGTCCATGGTGTTGTCCGTGGCTGGAGGGAGGAGACTGAGAGCGACATTCTCCTGGGCAATAAACAGGAGCCAGGGTGCTCCACCACTTCCAATTTAGTGCAAATGGGGGCCTTCTTGCGCCAATGTCTGCAGAGGGACCCCTGTATAAAAAGCATAAAGAACAAGGACCAGTACTGAGTGGCAACATACTTAGACCCCCGGTACAAAAAAAAAATGGCGGACATGTTACCAGCATCACAGAGGACCGCAAGAATTCAGCATTTCCAGGCCTTGCTGCGAGCAATGCTGCATTCTGCTGTTGCGGGCGCTGGCAGAGGAATTTCCACCCACAGCGAAACAGGTGTGGGTACCAATCCTACTGCACTTGCAAGAAGAAGGCGGTTTGAAGATGTGTTGGTCACTACGGATATGAGATCATTCTTGCAGCCAACCAATCGACAGCCGCCCTCCGGATCCAGCCTCAGTGAACTCCTAGACCAACAGGTGTCCGACTACATCGGGTGAATGGCCGATGTGGACACTATGAGAAGTGAGGAACCCCTGGTCTACGGGGTGTGCAGACTTGACCTGTGGCCAATGCTGGCACAATTTGCCATGGAACTCTTGCCTTGCCCCTCGTCAAGTGTCCTGTCCGAAAGGACGTTCAGCGCAGCAGGGGGGATCATGACCGATAAGCGCACTCGCCTAGCTCAAGACAGTGTGGACCTCACATTTCTAAAAGAGGCATGCATCTCAGTGGAATTCAACACCTGTGATAACCACGTATAATTTAATTTTCTCATGCCAGCCCACACATATCCGCCAACACCCAGAACAAAGAATGCCATAAAAGGCCTTTTCTGTCAGTTGAATGTCTAATTTTTGGGGCCTTTTCTCCAGTGGCCTACAGTAAAAATTGTATCCAGTAAACGCCTAATGAAACTCCAGCCACAACAGCCAAAGTTCTTTTCTGTCCGTTGAATGCAGTGTTTCCCAACCAGTGTGCCACCAGCTGTTGCAAAACTACAAAGGCTGTCCAGGCATGCTGGGAGTTGTAGTTTTGCAACAGCTGGAGGCACACTGGTTGGGAAACACTGGCCTAATGTATCTCCAGCCACATTAGGCAAAGTTCTTTTCTGTCAGGTGAATGCCAATTTTTTGGGGCCTGTACTCCAGTAGCCTACAGTAACATTTTTATCCCGTGACCGTATAATGTACCTCCAGCAACAGAATCACAAGTTCTTTTGTGTTAGGTGAATGCCTAATTTTTGGGGCCTATACTCCAGTGGCCTACAGTTCTATTTTTATCCAGTAACCGCCTAATGTACCTCCAGCCACAGAATCACAAGTTCTTTTGTGTCAGATGAATGCCTAATTTTTGGGGCTCATACTCCCGTGGCCTAAAATAAAAAATTTCTAGACTCCAGCAGGGAACATTTTTGAGATTTTCCCTTTAACCTTCTCCCGTCACACTAACGCCGAAAGGCGTCAGTGCTGCGGCGCTCCCAGGTCACACTAACGCCGATTGGCGTCATCTCGCATGAGCCGAGATTTCCTGTGAACGCGCGCTCACAGGAGCGCGCGTTCACAGGATCGCGTAGTTCACAAGTTCATCTGCAGCCTGATCATTGGCTGGCAGGCTGTGGATTTTTTAATCGACCAATGAAATGGTTATGTCAGACGCTATTTTGAAAATAGCGTCTGATATAACTGCTGCCTGGTCCTCTGGTGGTCCCTTTTGCTTGGATCGACCACCAGAGGACACAGGCAGCTCTGTAAGTAGCACCAAATCACCACACTACACATTAGATATTACCCTGTCATTTATTAACCCCTTATTTAGCACCTGATCACCCATATTAGACTCCCTGATCACCCTGATCACCCCCTTATCCACCCCCCTGTCATTGATCATCCCCCCTGTAAGGGTCCCTCATCCCTGCCAGGTAGTTAGCTACTTGCTAGGTAGTTTAGCGCCCAGCTCACTGCACCGCAGTCACTGATTTGTCGCTGATCAGCATCATCGCTGTCGCTAATCAGCACTAGTACTATATAGTATCTGTAAGTGATCAATACTGATCGCAATCAGATTTATATAAGTACATTAGGGTCAACTTAGGTTCTACAAAAAACGCAGTGTTCGCCCGATCAGGCCTGATCTTGTGCGCACACTTGCGTTCAGTCCGCCCCACCGCAGTGACAGAATTTTTTTTTTCTGATCACTGCAAAAACACTGTAAAATTGCTGCCCCGCTATAAAAGATCACTTTTGAGCTTTTTGGATCTTTATTAGCGATCGCAGCTTTACTTCGCAAGCACTCCTTTTTACTAGGTAGGTTTGCTCTTTTTCCCGGGTAGTCTGAGAGGAATACCCCCTAAATTTAGTGAACCAAAATGTCAAACAAGGGGTATTCCGCTGAAGAGGCCTACAGGATTCTGACCGTGATGGATGAAAGCGATGGGGACGCCTTATCCGCTGAATCCAGTGGTCCAGAATATGAACCTGTAGACAGCAGTGGCACTCTAACCGCTAGCGAAGATAACGAGGTAGAGGTCCCTGCTACGGTCAGGTGTACCTGATCCCATGTCAGTGTAATGCATACCCCGCATGATAAGCCTCATTTGCAGCAGAGTGGTGCTAGCGCTGATCTTGTTTATGGTGCGGCATACACCAGCAGCGCAGCACACCCTGGACCTTCTACCAGCACTGCCGTATTCCCTGGTGAAGTGGCGAGCACCAAAAGGGCAGTTCCAGCTGGCACGGTGGCACGTGCAATAACTCCCCCATCGCAGCCACCGCGTTCACAGGCCCGTAGTACCCTTTGTCTCCCAGAGGTGCTGGCAAATCCTAATTGGCAATCTCCTGATTCCGCCGCACCCGTATTGCCCCCTTTCACCGCCCAGTCTGGAGTTTGCATGGAGACGGCTCATTTAGGATCGGCCCTTCAGTTTTTTGAGCTGTTCTTCACCGCGGATCTCTATGACCTAGTTGTGGCTGAAACCAACCGCTACACCACACAGTTTATTACCGCCAATACAGAAAGCTACTATGCCCAGCCTTTCCGGTGGAAACCAGTCACCGTTTCCGAGTTTAAATTTTTTTGGGGCCTTATCCTCAGCATGGGTCTAACTAAAAAAAATGTATTGCGGTCATATTGGTCTAAAGAGCCAATACATTACATGCCCATGTTCTCTGCTGCAATGTCCAGGGCATGTTTTGAGGTCATCATGTGCTTTATGCATTTCGCTGACAATAGCACCTGTCATCCAAGAGGCCACCCTGCTTATGACCGGCTCCACAAAATTCGGCCCCTCATAGACCATTTGTCATCCAGATTTGCAGATGCGTATACCCCTAATCAAAACATCTGCATAGACGAGTCCCTAGTACATTTTACCGGGCGCCTTGGCATAAAACAGTAAATCCCCATCAAGCGCGACCGGTATGGGGTCAAACTGTATAAGCTCTGTGAAAGGGCCACAGGCTATACATATCGTTTTAGGGTCTATGACGGAAAAGACTCAAAACTGGAGCCGGTCAGATGTCCTGACTACCTGGGGAGCAGTGGCAAGATTGTCTGGGACTTGGTGTCACCCTTATTCCACAAGGGGTACCACTTATACGTGGACAATTTTTACTCAAGTGTGGCCCTCTTTCGGCACTTACATATAGTCGAAATTCAATGCTGTGGCACCGCGCGACCTAGTCGCCGGGGCTTCCCCCAACGGCTCGTTAGTACCCGACTTGCACGGGGGGAGAGGGCTGCCTTGGGTGACCAAGAACTGCTCGCGGTGAAGTGGAGGGACAAGAGGGACGTTTACCTTCTGTCCACCATTCAAGCAGACACGACTGTACAAATTGAAAGGTCAACTGGAGTCATTGTGAAACCCCTCTCTGTCCACGACTATAACCTTCACATGGGAGGGGTGGACTTCAATGACCAGATGTTGGCTCCCTATTTAGTTTCCCGCAGAACCAGACGCTGGTATAAGAAGGTGTCTGTTTATTTGATCCAATTGGCGATGTACAATAGTTTTGTTCTCTACAGTAAGGCTGGGAGAACAGGATCCTTCCTAAAATTCCAGGAAGAGATCATTTCGGAAATCCTGTATCCAGGAGGGTCCGTGCCCCAAGGCCCTGATGTAGTGAGCCGGCTACATGGCAGACACTTCCCGTCTGTCTATCCTGGTACCCCAACTCAACGTTCCCCAAGAAAAAGATGTTGTGTCTGTAGCAGGGGTGGAATAAGGTGTGACACCACCTTTTTTTGTCCTGACTGTCCTGACCAGCCTGTTTCCGCAAGTTCCACACTCAGGTACACTATTAGCATAGGGATTGCGTACACAGACAGGCACACAGGGGTCTTAGGGCCCTTTCACACAGAGCTGCCACAAACCTCTCCTTTCACCTGGGACAAAGTGCATAATGTACTTCGCCACATCTCTGGGCGATTTGCGCTTTGCACATTGTCCCATGGGGAAGGAGAGGTTTGTCCAATAAAGGTAAAAAAAGCATTGCGCTGCTGTCAGATTACACAAAAGTCAGTGTATGCGGCGCTGCAAGACGAGATTTCTCCTCTGCAGTAAAAGATACGTTTGCCGACGCATATGAGCTGAGGAGGCGGCGGTGTTCATATACTTTGGCAAACACTTTGTATATATAAAAAAATATAAAAAATCCCGGCAATGATTTATTCATCCACAGCGATTGATGTAAATGGAGAAATCTGGTTTGCCAGGGCATACGAGCTAAGTGGGTATGGATGTTGGGCAGAGCTCCTATGTCCTGGCAGATGCCTTTCCCCTCCTTTTTTTTTTGGCAGAGATTTTTTCATCCACATTGATCGATGCGAATGAAGAAATCTGTGCCGTTAATTTTTTTCTTTCAGCCCAGAGGCTGAACGGAAAAAAAAATCTCATTACCTGTATGCTCAATATAAGGAGAATAGCAGAAACTCCTAATGCTGGCCATACATGTAATGATTGCGGAGACCCTCAAATGCCAGGGCAGTACAAACACCACACAAAAATCACCCCATTTTGGAAAGAAGACACCCCAAGGTATTCGCTGAGGGGCATATTGAGTCCATGAAAGTTTTAAATTTTTGACCCAAGTTAGCGGAAATTGAGACTTTGTGAGAAAAAACAAACAAAAAATCAATTTCCGCTAACTTATCCAAAAAAATAAAATTCTATGAACTCTCCATGCCCCTCATTGAATACTTTGGGGTGTCTTCTTTCCAAAATGGGGTCACATGTGGGGTATTTATACTGCCCTGGTTTTTTAGGGGCCCTAAAGTGTGAGAAGAAGTCTGGGATCCAAATGTCTAAAAATGCCCTCCTAAAAGGAATTTGGGCACCTTTGCGCATCTAGGCTGCAAAAAAGTGTCACACATCTGGTATCGCCGTACTCAGGAGAAGTTGGGGAATGTGTTTTGGGGTGTGATTTTACATATACCCATGCTGGGTGAGAGAAATATCTTGGCAAAAGACAACTTTTCCCATTTTTTTATACAAAGTTGGCATTTGACCAAGATATTTATCTCACCCAGCATGGTCATATGTAAAATGACACCCCAAAACACATTCCCCAACTTCTCCTGAGTACGGAGATACTAGATATGTGACACTTTATTGCAGCCTAGGTGGGCAAAGGGGCACACATTCCAAAGAGCACCTTTAGGATTTCACCTGCCATTTTTTACAGATTTTGATTTCAAACTACTTCTCACGCATACGGGCCCCTAAATTGCCAGGGCAGTATAACTACCCCACAAGTGACCCCATTTTGGAAAGAAGACACCTCATGGTATTCCGTGAGGGGCATGGCGAGTTCCTAGAATTTTTTATTTTTTGTCACAAGTTAGTGGAATATGAGACTTTGTAAGAAAAAAATAAAATAAAAAATAAATCATCATTTTACGCTAACTTGTGACAAAAAATAAAAAGTTCTATGAACTCACTATGCCCATCAGCGAATACCTTAGGGTGTCTACTTTCCAAAATGGGGTCATTTGTGGGTTTTTTCTACTGTCTGGGCATTGTAGAACCTCAGGAAACATGACAGGTGCTCAGAAAGTCAGAGCTGTTTCAAAAAGCGGAAATTCACATTTTTGTACCATAGTTTGTAAACGCTATAACTTATACCCAAACCATTTTTTTTTTTTACCCAAACATATTTTTTTTATCAAAGACATGTAGAACAATAAATTTAGCGAAAAATTTATATATGGATGTCGTTTTTTTTGCAAAATTTTACAACTGAAAGTGAAAAATGACATTTTTTGCAAAAAAATTGTTAAATTTTGATTAATAACAAAAAATTTAAAAATGTCAGCAGCAATGAAATACCACCAAATGAAAGCTCTATTAGTGAGAAGAAAAGGAGATTGCATGACCGAGCAATAAACCGCTAAAGTTGTGGAGTGCCGATTTGTAAAAAAGGGCCTTGTCACTAGGGGGTTATAAACCTGTGGTCCTTAAGTGGTTAAGATGCATAAAAATGGCCCCTGATTAAAATACATATTTTTTGTGTGAATTTTTGCCAATGATTCCCCTCTGGTATATCACTATCCATGTTGGGGGACTATTTGTGTACTTCTAGTAAGTGATTGCTGGCTGCAAATATGACATGAAGGTTAAAGTGAATGGGGCCCCGTTCGCGAATTGTCCCGGCTGATGTTCGTCCATCACTACTGGGCATCAGCGATAGCCATTAATATAATTAAAAAATATTTTTTGCAGTTAAAGTGCTCTGAACCAGTGCCTTGGGGCTTGATAATACATACAGTCAGGTCCATAAATATTGGGACCGACAGAATTCTAACATTTTTGGCTCTATACACCACCACAATGGATTTGAAATGAAACAAACAAGATGTGCTTTAACTGCAGACTGTCAGCTCTAATTTGAAGGTATTTACATCCAAATTCATTTCACTTGCTGAAGACAAAACTGAAGGGAAAATGCCCTAAGAACAAGCAGGAACTGAAGACAGTTGCAGTAGAGGCCTGGCAGAGCATCACCAGTGATGAAACCCAGCGTCTGGTGATGTCTATGCGTTCCAGACTTCAGGCTGTAATTGACTGCAAAGGATTTGCAACCAAGTATTAAAAAGTGAAAGTTTGATTCATGATTATTATTCTGTCTCATTACTTTTGGTCCCTTAACAAGTAGGAGGCACATATGCAAACTGTTGTAATTCCTACACCGTTCACTTGATTTGGATGTAAATATCCTCAAATTAGAGCTGACAGTCTGCAGTTAGAGCACATCTTGTTTGTTTCATTTCAAATCCATTGTGGTGGTGTACAGCGCCAAAAATGTTAGAATTCTGTTGATGTCCCAATATTTATAGACCTGACTGTATATGTTTCCCGTCCACCGCCCAAGACAGTTAGGAAACTGGCACACCTCCCAATTTTTTTTTTTAATTTCGATCCACTGTTGCCTACTTGGATGTAGCATACATTCTGCATGCAACTGCTCCCACAAAAGCATGGCACGTATCCTTCACAATCAAGGAAACTGTGGATATTTCTAGACGAAACTGATAATGGAGGGACGTCAAACTTTCTGCTGTTACCAGAAATCTATGAGAAGAAAATAAAAAAAGTGTAAATAAAAATTAGCAAATATGTAAAAAAAAAGACCAAAAAAACAATACAAGCTATATAATTAGGTTGGCCGCGTTTGGGACCTTAAACTGGCCATACCACTGTTAAATGATCAAATACTTTCCTTTGTTCTGTTGTCATTCTCACATGGCAAAGGACTTTTTTAGGAAATCCAGTGATGGAACAGGCTCTCCATAGAGAACGATAGGCGTATGCTTCAGGAGAGCATTGCTCACAGTGAAGTCAACGTCTCTAATGGGCAATATAGGGGTAAAGCCTGACCATAGGAACAGGTGAAGTCACAGTGAACAATACTAATGCAGAGCCTTCTAAGTAGGGATGAGCCAACTCGAACTGTATAGTTCGGGTTCGTACTGAATTTTGGGGTGTCCGTGACACGGACCCGAACCCGGACATTTTCGTAAAAGTCCGGGTTCGGTGTTCGTCGCTTTCTTGGCGCTTTTGTGACGCTTTCTTGGCGCTTTTTGAAAGGCTGCAAAGCAGCCAATCAACAAGCGTCATACTACTTGCCCCAAGAGGCCGTCACAGCCATGCCTACTATTGGCATGGCTGCGATTGGCCAGAGCACCATGTGACCCAGCCTCTATTTAAGCTGGAGTCACATAGCACCGCCCGTCACTCTGCTCTGATCAGCATAGGGAGAGGTTGCGGCTGCGACAGTAGGGCGAGATTAGGCAGATTAACTCCTCCAAAGGACTTGATTAATTGGTCGATCTGCAGCTGTGGATCATTGAGCTGCTGATACTCAATTGCTCACTGTTTTTAGGCTGCCCAGACCGTTTGTCAGTCACTTTTTTCTGGGGTGATCGGCGGCCATTTTGTGTCTTGTGGTGTGCCAGCACAAGCTGCGACCAAGTGCATTTAACCCTCAATGGTGTGGATGTTTTTTGGCTAAAGCCTACATCAGGGTGAAGCTGTCACACCAAGTGCATTTAACCAGCAATAGTCTGTTTATTTTTTGGCCATATACTACATCAGGGGCAAGCTGCGCCTGTCACCAAGTGCATTTAACCCTCAATGGTGTGGTTGTTTTTTGGCTAAAGCCTACATCAGGGTCAAGCTGTCACACAAAGTGCATTTAACCAGCAATAGTCTGTTTATTTTTTGGCCATATACTACATCAGGGGTAAGCTGCGCCTGTCACCAAGTGCATTTAACCCTCAATGGTGTGGTTGTTTTTTGGCTAAAGCCTACATCAGGGTGAAGCTGTCACACCAAGTGCATTTAACCAGCAATAGTCTGTTTATTTTTTGGCCATATACTACATCAGGGGCAAGCTGCGCCCGTCACCAAGTGCATTTAACCCTCAGTAGTGTGGTTGGTCAAGCTGTCACACCAAGTGCATTTAACCAGCAATAGTCTGTTCATTTTTTGGCCATATACTACATCAGGGGCAAGCTGCGCCCGTCACCAAGTGCATTTAACCCTCAGTAGTGTGGTTGGTCAAGCTGTCACACCAAGTGCATTTAACCAGCAATAGTCTGTTCATTTTTTGGCCATATACTACATCAGGGGCAAGCTGCGCCCGTCACCAAGTGCATTTAACCCTCAGTAGTGTGGTTGGTCAAGCTGTCACACCAAGTGCATTTAAACAGCAATAGTCTGTTCATTTTTTGGCCATATACTACATCAGGGGCAAGCTGCGCCTGTCACCAAGTGCATTTAACCCTCAGTAGTGTGGTTGGTCAAGCTGTCACACCAAGTGCATTTAACCAGCAATAGTGTGGTTATTTTTTGGCCATATCCCAGTCTAATTCTGTCAGTAAATCCATACCGGTCACCCAGCGCCTAAATACTAGGCCTCAAATTTATATCCCGCTAAATCTGTCGTTACCGCTGTACTGTTCTGGCTGGGCAAGTTATTTAGTGTCCGTCAAAGCACATTTTTTGTTCTGGGTTGAAATACAATTCCCAATTTAGCAATTTCATAATTTAGTGGTTTCTGCTATATCAGAGCTATTTGAAATCTAACCCTAAAAGGGTATATAATATTCAAGGTGCACATAGGGTCATTCAGAATAACTTCACACACACGCTACTGTGCATTTAAAAGTCTAATTCTGTCAGTAAATCCATACCAGTCACCCAGCGCCTAAATACTAGGCCTCAAATTTATATCCCGCTAAATCTGTCGTTACCGCTGTACTGTTCTGGCTGGGCAAGTTATTTAGTGTCCGTCAAAGCACATTTTTTGTTCTGGGTTGAAATACAATTCCCAATTGAGCAATTTAATAATTTAGTGGTTTCTGCTGTATCAGAGCTATTTGAAATCTATCCCTAAAAGGGTATATAATATTCAAGGTGCACATAGGGTCATTCAGAATAACTTCACACACACGCTACTGTGCATTTCCAAGTCTAATTCTGTCAGTAAATCCATACCGGTCACCCAGCGCCTAAATACTATGCCTCAAATTTATATCCCGCTAAATCTGTCGTTACCGCTGTACTGTTCTGGCTGGGCAAGTTATTTAGTGTCCGTCAAAGCACATTTTTTGTTCTGGGTTGAAATACAATTCCCAATTTAGCAATTTCATAATTTAGTGGTTTCTGCTATATCAGAGCTATTTGAAATCTATCCCTAAAAGGGTATATAATATTCAAGGTGCACATAGGGTCATTCAGAATAACTTCACACACACGCTACTGTGCATTTCCAAGTCTAATTCTGTCAGTAAATCCATACCGGTCACCCAGCGCCAAAATACTAGGCCTCAAATTTATATCCCGCTAAATCTGTCGTTACCGCTGTACTGTTCTGGCTGGGCAAGTTATTTAGTGTCCGTCAAAGCACATTTTTTGTTCTGGGTTGAAAAACAATTCCCAATTTAGCAATTTCCTAATTTAGTGGTTTCTGCTGTATCAGAGCTATTTGAAATCTATCCCTAAAAGGATATATAATATTCAAGGTGCACATAGGGTCATTCAGAATAACTTCACACACACGCTACTGTGCATTTCCAAGTCTAATTCTGTCAGTAAATCCATACCGGTCACCCAGCGCCTAAATACTAGGCCTCAAATTGATATCCCGCTAAATCTGTCGTTACCGCTGTACTGTTCTGGCTGGGCAAGTTATTTAGTGTCCGTCAAAGCACATTTTTTGTTCTGGGTTGAAATACAATTCCCAATTTAGCAATTTCATAATTTAGTGGTTTCTGCTGTATCAGAGCTATTTGAAATCTATCCTTAAAAGGGTATATAATATTCAAGGTGCACATAGGGTCATTCAGAATAACTTCACACACACGCTACTGTGCATTTCCAAGTCAAATTCTGTCAGTAAATCCATACCGGTCACCCAGCGCCTAAATACTAGGCCTCAAATTTATATCCCGCTAAATCTGTCGTTACCACTGTACTGTTCTGGCTGGGCAAGTTATTTAGTGTCCGTCAAAGCACATTTTTTGTTCTGGGTTGAAAAACAATTCCCAATTTAGCAATTTCATAATTTAGTGGTTTCTGCTATATCAGAGCTATTTGAAATCTATCCCTAAAAGGGTATATAATATTCAAGGTGCACATAGGGTCATTCAGAATAACTTCACACACACGCTACTGTGCATTTCCAAGTCTAATTCTGTCAGTAAATCCATACCGGTCATCCAGCGCCTAAATACTAGGCCTCAAATTTATATCCCGCTAAATCTGTCGTTACCGCTGTACTGTTCTGGCTGGGCAAGTTATTTAGTGTCCGTCAAAGCACATTTTTTGTTCTGGGTTGAAAAACAATTCCCAATTTAGCAATTTCCTAATTTAGTGGTTTCTGCTGTATCAGAGCTATTTGAAATCTATCCCTAAAAGGGTATATAATATTCAAGGTGCACATAGGGTCATTCAGAATAACTTCACACACACGCTACTGTGCATTTCCAAGTCTAATTCTGTCAGTAAATCCATACCGGTCACCCAGCGCCTAAATACTAGGCCTCAAATTTATATCCCGCTAAATCTGTCGTTACCGCTGTACTGTTCTGGCTGGGCAAGTTATTTAGTGTCCGTGAAAGCACATTTTTTGTTCTGGGTTGAAAAACAATTCCCAATTTAGCAATTTCCTAATTTAGTGGTTTCTGCTGTATCAGAGCTATTTGAAATCTATCCCTAAAAGGGTATATAATATTCAAGGTGCACATAGGGTCATTCAGAATAACTTCACACACACGCTACTGTGCATTTCCAAGTCTAATTCTGTCAGTAAATCCATACCGGTCACCCAGCGCCTAAATACTAGGCCTCAAATTTATATCCCGCTAAATCTGTAGTTACCGCTGTACTGTTCTGGCTGGGCAAGTTATTTAGTGTCCGTCAAAGCACATTTTTTGTTCTGGGTTGACATACAATTCCCAATTTAGCAATTTCATAATTTAGTGGTTTCTGCTATATCAGAGCTATTTGAAATCTATCCCTAAAAGGGTATATAATATTCAAGGTGCACATAGGGTCATTCAGAATAACTTCACACACACGCTACTGTGCATTTCCAAGTCTAATTCTGTCAGTAAATCCATACCGGTCATCCCAGCGCCTAAATACTAGGCCTCAAATTTATATCCCGCTAAATCTGTCGTTACCGCTGTACTGTTCTGGCTGGGCAAGTTATTTAGTGTCCGTCAAAGCACATTTTTTGTTCTGGGTTGAAAAACAATTCCCAATTTAGCAATTTCCTAATTTAGTGGTTTCTGCTGTATCAGAGCTATTTGAAATCTATCCCTAAAAGGGTATATAATATTCAAGGTGCACATAGGGTCATTCAGAATAACTTCACACACACGCTACTGTGCATTTCCAAGTCTAATTCTGTCAGTAAATCCATACCGGTCACCCAGCGCCTAAATACTAGGCCTCAAATTGATATCCCGCTAAATCTGTCGTTACCAGCTGTACTGTTCTGGCTGGGCAAGTTATTTAGTGTCCGTCAAAGCACATTTTTTGTTCTGGGTTGAAATACAATTCCCAATTTAGCAATTTCATAATTTAGTGGTTTCTGCTAGTATCAGAGCTATTTGAAATCTATCCCTAAAAGGGTATATAATATTCAAGGTGCACATAGGGTCATTCAGAATAACTTCACACACACGCTACTGTGCATTTCCAAGTCTAATTCTGTCAGTAAATCCATACCGGTCACCCAGCGCCTAAATACTAGGCCTCAAATTTATATCCCGCTAAAATCTGTAGTTACCGCTGTACTGTTCTGGCTGGGCAAGTTATTTAGTGTCCGTCAAAGCACATTTTTTGTTCTGGGTTGACATACAATTCCCAATTTAGCAATTTCATAATTTAGTGGTTTCTGCTATATCAGAGCTATTTGAAATCTATCCCTAAAAGGGTATATAATATTCAAGGTGCACATAGGGTCATTCAGAATAACTTCACACACACGCTACTGTGCATTTCCAAGTCTAATTCTGTCAGTAAATCCATACCGGTCACCCAGCGCCTAAATACTAGGCCTCAAATTTATATCCCGCTAAATCTGTCGTTACCGCTGTACTGTTCTGGCTGGGCAAGTTATTTAGTGTCCGTCAAAGCACATTTTTTGTTCTGGGTTGAAAAACAATTCCCAATTTAGCAATTTCCTAATTTAGTGGTTTCTGCTGTATCAGAGCTATTTGAAATCTATCCCTAAAAGGGTATATAATATTCAAGGTGCACATAGGGTCATTCAGAATAACTTCACACACACGCTACTGTGCATTTCCAAGTCTAATTCTGTCAGTAAATCCATACCGGTCACCCAGCGCCTAAATACTAGGCCTCAAATTTATATCCCGCTAAATCTGTCGTTAACGCTGTACTGTTCTGGCTGGGCAAGTTATTTAGTGTCCGTGAAAGCACATTTTTTGTTCTGGGTTGAAAAACAATTCCCAATTTAGCAATTTCCTAATTTAGTGGTTTCTGCTGTATCAGAGCTATTTGAAATCTATCCCTAAAAGGGTATATAATATTCAAGGTGCACATAGGGTCATTCAGAATAACTTCACGCACACGCTACTGTGCATTTCCAAGTCTAATTCTGTCAGTAAATCCATACCGGTCACCCAGCGCCTAAATACTAGGCCTCAAATTTATATCCCGCTAAAACTGTAGTTACCGCTGTACTGTTCTGGCTGGGCAAGTTATTTAGTGTCCGTCAAAGCACATTTTTTGTTCTGGGTTGACATACAATTCCCAATTTAGCAATTTCATAATTTAGTGGTTTCTGCTATATCAGAGCTATTTGAAATCTATCCCTAAAAGGGTATATAATATTCAAGGTGCACATAGGGTCATTCAGAATAACTTCACACACACGCTACTGTGCATTTCCAAGTCTAATTCTGTCAGTAAATCCATACCGGTCATCCAGCGCCTAAATACTAGGCCTCAAATTTATATCCCGCTAAATCTGTCGTTACCGCTGTACTGTTCTGGCTGGGCAAGTTATTTAGTGTCCGTCAAAGCACATTTTTTGTTCTGGGTTGAAAAACAATTCCCAATTTAGCAATTTCCTAATTTAGTGGTTTCTGCTGTATCAGAGCTATTTGAAATCTATCCCTAAAAGGGTATATAATATTCAAGGTGCACATAGGGTCATTCAGAATAACTTCACACACACGCTACTGTGCATTTCCAAGTCTAATTCTGTCAGTAAATCCATACCGGTCACCCAGCGCCTAAATACTAGGCCTCAAATTGATATCCCGCTAAATCTGTCCTTACCACTGTACTGTTCTGGCTGGGCAAGTTATTTAGTGTCCGTCAAAGCACATTTTTTGTTCTGGGTTGAAATACAATTCCCAATTTAGCAATTTCATAATTTAGTGGTTTCTGCTATATCAGAGCTATTTGAAATCTATCCCTAAAAGGGTATAAAATATTCAAGGTGCACATAGGGTTATTCAGAATAACTTCACACACACGCTACTGTGCATTTCCAAGTCTAATTCTGTCAGTAAATCCATACCGGTCACCCAGCGCCTAAATACTAGGCCTCAAATTTATATCCCGCTAAAACTGTAGTTACCGCTGTACTGTTCTGGCTGGGCAAGTTATTTAGTGTCCGTCAAAGCACATTTTTTGTTCTGGGTTGACATACAATTCCCAATTTAGCAATTTCATAATTTAGTGGTTTCTGCTATATCAGAGCTATTTGAAATCTATCCCTAAAAGGGTATATAATATTCAAGGTGCACATAGGGTCATTCAGAATAACTTCACACACACGCTACTGTGCATTTCCAAGTCTAATTCTGTCAGTAAATCCATACCGGTCACCCAGCGCCTAAATACTAGGCCTCAAATTTATATCCCGCTAAATCTGTCGTTACCGCTGTACTGTTCTGGCTGGGCAAGTTAGTTAGTGTGATTCAAAGCACATTTTTTGTTCTGGGTTGAAAAACAATTCCCAATTTAGCAATTTCCTAATTTAGTGGTTTCTGCTGTATCAGAGCTATTTGAAATCTATCCCTAAAAGGGTATATAATATTCAAGGTGCACATAGGGTCATTCAGAATAACTTCACACACACGCTACTGTGCATTTCCAAGTCTAATTCTGTCAGTAAATCCATACCGGTCACCCAGCGCCTAAATACTAGGCCTCAAATTTATATCCCGCTAAATCTGTCGTTACCGCTGTACTGTTCTGGCTGGGCAAGTTATTTAGTGTCCGTCAAAGCACATTTTTTGTTCTGGGTTGAAATACAATTCCCAATTTAGCAATTTCCTAATTTAGTGGTTTCTGCTGTATCAGAGCTATTTGAAATCTATCCCTAAAAGGGTATATAATATTCAAGGTGCACATAGGGTCATTCAGAATAACTTCACACACACGCTACTGTGCATTTCCAAGTCTAATTCTGTCAGTAAATCTATACCGGTCACTCAGCGCCTAAATACTAGGCCTCAAATTTATATTCAGCTGAATTTGAATACAATACATTGGGCCAAATAATATTTTTGTTGTTGTGGTGAACGATAACAATGAGGAAAACATCTAGTAAGGGACGCGGACGTGGACATGGTCGTGGTGGTGTTAGTGGACCCTCTGGTGCTGGGAGAGGACGTGGCCATTCTGCCACAACCACACGTCCTAGTGTACCAACTACCTCAGGTCCCAGTAGCCGCCAGAATTTACAGCGATATATGGTGGGGCCCAATGATGTTCTAAGGATGGTAAGGCCTGAGCAGGTACAGGCATTAGTCAATTGGGTGGCCGACAGTGGATCCAGCACGTTCACATTATCTCCCACCCAGTCTTCTGCAGAAAGCGCACAGATGGCGCCTGAAAACCAACCCCATCAGTCTGTCACATCACCCCCATGCATACCAGGGAAACTATCTGAGCCTCAAGTTATGCAGCTGTCTCTTATGCTGTTTGAAGACTCCGCTGGCAGGGTTTCCCAAGGGCATCCACCTAGCCCTTCCCCAGCGGTGAAAGACATAGAATGCACTGACGCACAACCACTTATGTTTCCTGATGATGAGGACATGGGAATACCACCTCAGCATGTCTCTGATGATGACGAAACACAGGTGCCAACTGCTGCGTCTTTCTGCAGTGTGCAGACTGAACAGGAGGTCAAGGATCAAGACTGGGTGGAAGACGATGCAGGGGACGATGAGGTCCTAGACCCCACATGGAATGAAGGTCGTGCCACTGACTTTCACAGTTCGGAGGAAGAGGCAGTGGTGAGACCGAGCCAACAGCGTAGCAAAAGAGGGAGCAGTGGGCAAAAGCAGAACACCCGCCGCCAAGAGACTCCGCCTGCTACTGACCGCCGCCATCTGGGACCGAGCACCCCAAAGGCAGCTTCAAGGAGTTCCCTGGCATGGCACTTCTTCAAACAATGTGCTGACGACAAGACCCGAGTGGTTTGCACGCTGTGCCATCAGAGCCTGAAGCGAGGCATTAACGTTCTGAACCTGAGCACAACCTGCATGACCAGGCACCTGCATGCAAAGCATGAACTGCAGTGGAGTAAACACCTTAAAACCAAGGAAGTCACTCAGGCTCCCCCTGATACCTCTTCTGCTGCTGCCGCCTCGGCCTCTTCTGCTGCTGCCGCCTCGGCCTCTTCCTCCGCCTCTGGAGGAACGTTGGCACCTGCCGCCCAGCAAAGAGGGGATGTACCACCAACACCACCACCACCTCCGTCACCAAGCATCTCAACCATGTCACACGGCAGCGTTCAGCTCTCCATCTTACAAACATTTGTGAGAAAGCGTAAATTCCCACCTAGCCACCCTCGATGCCTGGCCCTGAATGCCAGCATTTCTAAACTACTGGCCTATGAAATGCTGTCATTTAGGCTGGTGGACACAGACAGCTTCAAACAGCTCATGTCGCTTGCTGTCCCACAGTATGTTGTTTCAAGCCGGCACTACGTCTCCAAGAGAGCCGTGCCTTCCCTGCACAACCAAGTATCCGATAAAATCAAGTGTGCACTGCGCAACGCCATCTGTGGCAAGGTCCACCTAACCACAGATACGTGGACCAGTAAGCACGGCCAGGGACGCTATATCTCCCTAACTGCACACTGGGTAAATGTAGTGGCAGCTGGGCCCCAGGCGGAGAGCTGTTTGGCGCACGTCCTTCCGCCGCCAAGGATCGCAGGGCAACATTCTTTGCCTCCTGTTGCCACCTCCTCCTACTCGACTTCCTCCTCCTCTTCTTCCACCTGCTCATCTAGTCAGCCACACACCTTCACCACCAACTTCAGCACAGCCCGGGGTAAACGTCAGCAGGCCATTCTGAAACTCATATGTTTGGGGGACAGGCCCCACACCGCACAGGAGTTGTGGCAGGGTATAGAACAACAGACCGACGAGTGGTTGCTGCCGGTGAGCCTCAAGCCCGGCCTGGTGGTGTGTGATAATGGGCGAAATCTCGTTGCAGCTCTGGGACTAGCCAGTTTGACGCACATCCCTTGCTTGGCGCATGTGCTGAATTTGGTGGTGCAGAAGTTCATTCACAACTACCCCGACATGTCAGAGCTGCTGCATAAAGTGCGGGCCGTCTGTTCGCGCTTCCGGCGTTCACATCCTGCTGCTGCTCGCCTGTCTGCGCTACAGCGTAACTTCGGCCTTCCCGCTCACCGCCTCATATGCGACGTGCCCACCAGGTGGAACTCCACCTTGCACATGCTGGACAGACTGTGCGAGCAGCAGCAGGCCATAGTGGAGTTTCAGCTGCAGCACTCACGGGTCAGTCGCACTACAGAACAGCACCACTTCACCACCAATGACTGGGCCTCCATGCGAGACCTGTGTGCCCTGTTGCGCTGTTTCGAGTACTCCACCAACATGGCCAGTGGCGATGACGCCGTTTTCAGCGTTACAATACCACTTCTATGTCTCCTTGAGAAAACACTTAGGGCGATGATGGAAGAGGAGGTGGCCCAGGAGGAGGAGGAGGAAGAGGGGTCATTTTTAGCACTTTCAGGCCAGTCTCTTCGAAGTGACTCAAAGGGAGGTTTTTGGCAACAGCAGAGGCCAGGTACAAATGTGGCCAGCCAGGGCCCACTACTGGAGGACGACGAGGACGAGGATGAGGAGGAGGTGGAGGAGGATGAGGATGAAGCATGGTCACAGCGGGGTGGCACCCAACGCAGCTCGGGTCCATCACTGGTGCGTGGCTGGGGGGAAAGGCAGGACGATGACAATACGCCTCCCACAGAGGACAGCTTGTCCTTACCCCTGGGCAGCCTGGCACACATGAGCGACTACATGCTGCAGTGCCTGCGCAACGACAGCAGAGTTGCCCACATTTTAACGTGTGCGGACTATTGGGTTGCCACCCTGCTGGATCCACGCTACAAAGACAATGTGCCCACCTTACTTCCTGTACTGGAGCGTGATAGGAAGATGCGCGAGTACATGCGCACGTTGGTAGACGCGCTACTGAGAGAATTCCCAAATGTCACAGGGGAACAAGTGGAAGCCCAAGGCCAAGGTAGAGGAGGAGCAAGAGGTCGCCAAGGCAGCTGTGTCACGGCCAGCTCCTCTGAGGGCAGGGTTAGCATGGCAGAGATGTGGAAAAGTTTTGTCAACACGCCACAGCTAACTGCACCACCACCTGATACGCAACGTGTTAGCAGGAGGCAACATTTCACTAACATGGTGGAACAGTACATGTGCACACCCCTCCACGTACTGACTGATGGTTCGGCCACATTCAACTACTGGGTCTCTAAATTGTCCACGTGGCCAGAGCTAGCCTTTTATGCCTTGGAGGTGCTGGCCTGCCCGGCAGCCAGCGTTTTGTCTGAACGTGTATTCAGCACGGCAGGGGGTGTCATTACAGACAAACGCAGCCGCCTGTCTACAGCCAATGTGGACAAGCTGACGTTCATAAAAATGAACCAGGCATGGATCCCACAGGGCCTGTCCGTCCCTTGTCCAGATTAGACATTAACTACCTCCCCTTAACCATATATTATTGTACTCCAGGGCACTTCCTCATTCAATCCTATTTTTATTTTCATTTTACCATTATATTGCGAGGCTACCCAAATTTGAATGAACCTCTCCTCTGTCTGGGTGCCGGGGCCTAAATATATGCCAATGGACTGTTCCAATGTTGGGTGACGTGAAGCCTGATTCTCTGCTATGACATGCAGACTAATTCTCTGCTGACATGAAGCCAGATTCTCTGTTACAGGACCTCTCTACTCTGCCTGGGTGCCTGGGCCTAAATATATGCCAATGGACTGTTGCACTGGTGGCTGACGTGAAGCCTGATTGTCTGTTACGGGACCTCTCTCCTCTGCCTGGGTGCTGAGCCTAAATATCTGACAATGGACTGTTGCATTGGTGGCTGACGTGAAGCCTTATTCTCTGCTATGATATGAAGACTGATTCTCTGCTGACATGAAGCCAGATTGTCTGTTACGGGACCTCTCTCCTCTGCCTGGGTGCTGGGCCTAAATTTATGAAAATGGACTCTTACAGTGGTGGGTGACGTGAAGCCTGATTCTCTGCTATGACATGCAGACTGATTCTCTGCTGACATGAAGCCAGATTGTCTGTTACGGGACCTCTCTCCTCTGCCTGGGTGCTGGGCCTAAATTTATGAAAATGGACTCTTACAGTGGTGGGTGACGTGAAGCCTGATTCTCTGCTATGATATGAAGACTGATTCTCTGCTGACATGAAGCCAGATTGTCTGTTACGGGACCTCTCTCCTCTGCCTGGGTGCTTGGCCTAAATTTATGAAAATGGACTGTTACAGTGGTGGGTGACGTGAAGCCTGATTCTCTGCTATGACATGCAGACTGATTCTCTGCTGACATGAAGCCAGATTGTCTGTTACGGGACCTCTCTCCTCTGCCTGGGTGCTGGGCCTAAATTTATGAAAATGGACTGTTACAGTGGTGGGTGACGTGAAGCCTGATTCTCTGCTATGACATGAAGACTGATTCTCTGCTGACATGAAGCCAGATTGTCTGTTACGGGACCTCTCTCCTCTGCCTGGGTGCTGGGCCTAAAGTTATGAAAATGGACTCTTACTGTGGTGGTTGACGTGAAGCCTGATTCTCTGCTATGATATGAAGACTGATTCTCTGCTGACATGAAGCCAGATTGTCTGTTACGGGACCTCTCTCCTCTGCCTGGGTGCTGGGCCTAAATTTATGAAAATGGACTCTTACAGTGGTGGGTGACGTGAAGCCTGATTCTCTGCTATGACATGCAGACTGATTCTCTGCTGACATGAAGCCAGATTGTCTGTTACGGGACCTCTCTCCTCTGCCTGGGTGCTGGGCCTAAATTTATGAAAATGGACTCTTACAGTGGTGGGTGACGTGAAGCCTGATTCTCTGCTATGACATGCAGACTGATTATCTGCTGACATGAAGCCAGATTGTCTGTTACGGGACCTCTCTCCTCTGCCTGGGTGCTGGGCCTAAATTTATGAAAATGGACTGTTACAGTGGTGGGTGACGTGAAGCCTGATTCTCTGCTATGACATGAAGACTGATTCTCTGCTGACATGAAGCCAGATTGTCTGTTACGGGACCTCTCTCCTCTGCCTGGGTGCTGGGCCTAAATTTATGAAAATGGACTCTTACAGTGGTGGGTGACGTGAAGCCTGATTCTCTGCTATGATATGAAGACTGATTCTCTGCTGACATGAAGCCAGATTGTCTGTTACGGGACCTCTCTCCTCTGCCTGGGTGCTTGGCCTAAATTTATGAAAATGGACTGTTACAGTGGTGGGTGACGTGAAGCCTGATTCTCTGCTATGACATGCAGACTGATTCTCTGCTGACATGAAGCCAGATTGTCTGTTACGGGACCTCTCTCCTCTGCCTGGGTGCTGGGCCTAAATTTATGAAAATGGACTGTTACAGTGGTGGGTGACGTGAAGCCTGATTCTCTGCTATGACATGAAGACTGATTCTCTGCTGACATGAAGCCAGATTGTCTGTTACGGGACCTCTCTCCTCTGCCTGGGTGCTGGGCCTAAATTTATGACAATGGACTGTTGCAGTGGTGGCTGACGTGAAGCCTGATTCTCTGCTATGATATGAAGACTGATTCTCTGCTGACATGAAGCCAGATTGTCTGTTACGGGACCTCTCTCCTCTGCCTGGGTGCCGGGGCCTAAATATCTGAGAATGGACTGTTCCAGTGGTGGGTGACGGGAAGCCAGATTCTCTGCTATGGGACCTCTCTCCAATTGATTTTGGTTAATTTTTATTTATTTATTTTTTATTTTAATTAATTTCCCTATCCACATTTGTTTGCAGGGGATTTACCTACATGTTGCTGCCTTTTGCAGCCCTCTAGCCCTTTCCTGGGCTGTTTTACAGCCTTTTTAGTACCGAAAAGTTCGGGTCCCCATTGACTTCAATGGGGTTCGGGTTCGGGACGAAGTTCGGATCGGGTTCGGATCCCGAACCCGAACATTTCCGGGAAGTTCGGCCGAACTTCTCGAACCCGAACATCCAGGTGTTCGCTCAACTCTACTCCTAAGCCCTTGGCCTGCGCAATCAAGAGCTACTCTAGGTAGAGTACAGTAGCAAATACTGAAAATTTTCATACGATGGGGTAGGGAAATACGATTGGGTTCAGCTTTGAACCTGTAAAAACTCAATTAAAAAATTATACTAGCAAAATATAAAAATAAAAAATATATATAATTACCTTATGGTAAGCATTAACTGTTCTGCAGGTGAAATACTTCGATGGAAAATGGTGTTCTGTCTTTCGATGCGATGAGACACCCTTTGTAGAATATCATCGACACTGGAGATGCTCATCCGTAGGTAGTTAAAGAACTTTTCAGGATAATTTTGCAGCTCGGAAAACAGAACTTCGAATGCTCCCATCTGGCTCGAAGAAGTCTTCTCCAGTGGGAAACAAGGATTAGAGCTTGAACTCCAAACTAAATGTGGTCCAGCATAATCCTTGCTATCTTCTGAGGCAGCATCTGAGGGGTATGTGACCTTCGGCTGTCTTTTATAGCCACTGTACAATTTGCATCAGAAATTGGTTCTTTTGATCTTTGAAACATTTAAATACCGGATCCATTATTCCGTTTGAAACCGGATAATAACGGAGGAGACGGATTCGTTATTTAACGGGTTCTATCTAACGGATCCGGTAAAAAAAGATATCCATTTGCATATGGTTTGCCAGATCTGGCAGGCAATTCCGGCAATGGAACTGCCTGCCGGATTCTAACAACGCTAGTGTGAAAGTACCCTAAATCCCTTTTGTTGGCTGTAGAATGACTGTGCTTCACTATTAGGCCTCATGCACACGACCGTTCTAGTCCGCATCCGAGCCGCAGTTTTTGCGGCTCAGGTGTGGACCCATTCACTTCAATAGGGACGCAAAAGATGCGGACAGCACATCCGTTGCTCCGTTCCGTGGCCACCCCTAAAAAAATATAACATGTCCTATTCTTGTCCGTTTTGCTGACAAGAATAGCATTTCTACAATGGGCAGCCAGTTCCGTGTTTTGAGGATCCGCAATTTGTGGACCACAAAAAAACGGAACGGTCGTGTGCATGAGGCCTTAGGCTTAGTTCACACTTCACTCTTTTGGTCAATTATTCTCATGAGTTATTGTCAGCACCAAGCAGGTGCAGATCAAAACCACAGAACAGGTGCAGATCTATTCATAATACATAATCCAAGACTAGGCTTCGCTACTGAATTTGCTTCACAATAAGGGCTCATGTACACAAATGTATTTTCTTTCTGCTTCCGTTCCATTTTTTTATTTTTGGGGACCATATGGGGAACCATTCACTTCAATAGGTCCGCAAAAACAATGGAAAGTGCTCCGTGTGCATTCCGTTTACGTATTTCCATTCCACAAAAAAGTAGTGCATGTCCTATTATTGTCCGCAAATAATGGTTTGAGGCCCCATTCTAGTCAAAGAATACAGAACGCACACGGAACATATCCGATTAAGTTACTGTTTCTGTTTCCGATCCGTGAAAAACGGATCGCATACAGATATGTTTTGTGGAATAACGGAACAGAAGAGGACTTAAATCAGGAAAAATAAAAATCTGATATGGAACAATGGATCCGTGAAAAATCAGTCCGCAAAACAACAGTCGTGTGCATGAGCCCTAAATGATGGAAATATCAGCTACACTATATCACTATTAGTGATGAGCGGCAGAGGCTATATTCAAATTTGTAATATTTCATGAATATTTTAGGGAATATTCGTCATATATTCATGAATTCGAGATTATTTTCTTGATTGCGAAAAATCTGTAATATAATATTTGCGTAATGCGCGCGAAATACAGGTGTGGGTCACTTTTGCTACATTTTCCAAGCTGCTAGAAGTTTCCTGAGACTGGATAAAATGGTTGGCACGGCAGAACATTAAAAATGGCTTTATATGCAGTTAGAATTCTCCAATATATTCTGGATTGCGCTAATCGGCCTAATGATGTGAATATTTTGGGGCAATACGTTCAACTTCACATTTTAGCAGGTCTGCATGTATGTATGGACAGCAGAACCTATCCCACTACCTAACACCCTGCACAGCTACACTATATCAGGATATAACCTACACTGACTATCTCCCACTAGCTATCTGTATTACATATATGGAAGCTATCTATATAATGGAGTGTAGATGGCACAGAGCACAGCAATGACACTGCTGTCTCTCTCAGAACTTTAAAAAACTGTAGAAAATGGCTGCTGGGGAGTTTTGTTATATAGAAAAGGGGTAGGCAACTTTCCTATTGGTTGCTAGGGATGTTGCTGAGCTCAGACAAAGACATTGCAGCCTTCTCATTGGCCCACAAGCAAGAAGGGAGGTTACTGATAAAAAAAACTAGAATATTCGCAATTACGAATATATAGCAGTATATTCTATATCTTCACGAATTCTCAAAGTGCCGATATTCACGATAAAAATTTGCGATTAGAATATTCGCCATCAACACTAGTCAGAATTTGATCTGTATTAGTAAGTCAAAAATCACAAAAAACAGATATAAAATATAACGCACAATATGATAAATGGATGTGCGGAGCTGCATGGCTACATTTATAAAAGAAAATGTTTGTGCCCTTTTGGCCCACCTATCCCACAGACGACCCTCATTAGGTGGCACATATAGCTGTGTGTGCTCCTCATCTAATTGGTTGCTTGGTGCACATGGAAGTAACAAGGAGCAGCACAACTATATGTGCAGGGTTCGCTCTCGTGAATGTTGATGCCCAACAGCATAGGTAGGTTTAGAGTAGGACTTGCCTGACTGAGACCACCATGGTGCTGGTAGGCGGGCACAGATGTGTTTTGATCAAAATATATTGGCTGAGAGTCTCAGATTGTATCATAACAGAATGAGCTTAGTCTTTATAAAATGTTTGCACCTATTGTGTAGTGCAATATTTTCTGTGATTTTTCAGTATTGGTAAGGCAAAACAGAGATAAAGTGTAAAAAAATAACATTTGTGTGTTTTCTATGTTTTGGACACACTCCTGCTTTTGGCTTCCAAGTCATGATCAAATCCTTACCGTGTGATAGAGGCCTTATAGACGCTGAAATGACAGGACCTGCTTTTTTTTTTCTGTTCTTCTGATGGATCAGGAGAACAGAAAAATAAATGGTGTTACGGCATACATATTAGGACATCGTCAGACATCATCCACAACTCCATCCTCCGTCAGGCAAAACTCAATCAGCCCTCAGACATCAGACAAAACTCCGTCCTCCGTCAGGCAAAACTCCATCAGACATAAGACAAAACTCCGTCCTACGTCACCCAAAACTCCATCAGACCTCAGACATCAGACAAAACTCCGTCCTCCATCAGGCAAAACTCCATCAGACCTCAGACATCATCCACAACTCCATCCTCCGTCAGGCAAAACTCCATCAGCCCTCAGACATCAGACAAAACTCCGTCCTCCGTCAGGCAAAACTCCATCAGACATCAGACAAAACTCCGTCCTCCGTCAGACAAAACTCCATCAGCCCTCAGACATCAGACAAAACTCCGTCCTCCGTCACCCAAAACTCCATCAGACCTCAGACATCAGACAAAACTCCGTCCTCCGTCACCCAAAACTCCATCAGACCTCAGACATCAGACAAAACTCCGTCCTCCATCAGGCAAAACTCCATCAGACCTCAGACATCAGACAAAACTCCGTCCTCCGTCACCCAAAACTCCATCAGACCTCAGACATCAGACAAAACTCCGTCCTCAGTCAGGCAAAACTCCATCAGACCTCAGACATCAGCTAAAACTCTGTCCTCCCTCAGACATCAGCCAAAACTCCGTCCTCCCTAACTCAAAATACGCCCTACTACACACACTCTTCACCTGACGGAGCTGCTAGCTGCTGGAGAAGCAAAGGACCTGTGATGACTAGAGTTGAGCGAACACCTGGATGTTCGGGTTCGAGAAGTTCGGCCGAACATCCCGGAAATGTTCGGGTTCGGGATCCGAACCCGATCCGAACTTCGTCCCGAACCCGAACCCCATTGAAGTCAATGGGGACCCGAACTTTTCGGCACTAAAACGGCTGTAAAACAGCCCAGGAAAGGGCTAGAGGGCTGCAAAAGGCAGCAACATGTAGGTAAATCCCCTGCAAACAAATGTGGATAGGGAAATTAATTAAAATAAAAATTAAATAAATAAAAATTAACCAAAATCAATTGGAGAGAGGTTCCATAGCAGAGAATCTGGCTTCCCGTCACCCACCACTGGAACAGTCCATTCTCAGATATTTAGGCCCCGGCACCCAGGCAGAGGAGAGAGGTCCCGTAACAGACAATCTGGCTTCATGTCAGCAGAGAATTAGTCTGCATGTCATAGCAGAGAATGAGGCTTCACGTCAGCCACCACTGCAACAGTCCATTGGCATATATTTAGGCCCAGCACACACACAGGCAGAGGAGAGAGGTCCCGTAACAGAGAATCTGGCTTCATGTCAGCAGAGAATCAGTCTGCATGTCATAGCAGAGAATGAGGCTTCACGTCAGCCACCACTGCAACAGTCCATTGGCATATATTTAGGCCTAGCACACAGGCAGAGCAGAGAGGTCCCGTAACAGACAATCTGGCTTCATGACAGCAGAGAATCAGTCTGCATGTCATAGCAGAGAATCAGGCTTCACGTCAGCCACCACTGCAACAGTCCATTGTCATAAATTTAGGCCCAGCACCCAGGCAGAGGAGAGAGGTCCCGTAACAGAGGATCTGGCTTCATGTCAGCAGAGAATCAGTCTGCATGTCATAGCAGAGAATCAGGCTTCACGTCAGCCACCACTGCAACAGTCCATTGTCATAAATTTAGGCCCAGCACCCAGGCAGAGGAGAGAGGTCCCGTAACAGACAATCTGGCTTCATGTCAGCAGAGAATTAGTCTGCATGTCATAGCAGAGAATGAGGCTTCACGTCAGCCACCACTGCAACAGTCCATTGGCATATATTTAGGCCTAGCACACAGGCAGAGGAGAGAGGTCCCGTAACAGACAATCTGGCTTCATGTCAGCAGAGAATTAGTCTGCATGTCATAGCAGAGAATCAGGCTTCATGTCAGCCACCACTGCAACAGTCCATTGGCATATATTTAGGCCTAGCACACAGGCAGAGGAGAGGTTCATTCAACTTTGGGTAGCCTCGCAATATAATGGTAAAATGAAAATAAAAATAGGATTGAATGAGGAAGTGCCCTGGAGTCCAATAATATATGGTTATGGGGAGGTAGTTAATGTCTAATCTGGACAAGGGACGGACAGGTCCTGTGGGATCCATGCCTGGTTCATTTTTATGAACGTCAGCTTGTCCACATTGGCTGTAGACAGGCGGCTGCGTTTGTCTGTAATGACGCCCCCTGCCGTGCTGAATACACGTTCAGACAAAACGCTGGCTGCCGGGCAGGCCAGCACCTCCAAGGCATAAAAGGCTAGCTCTGGCCACGTGGACAATTTAGAGACCCAGAAGTTGAATGGGGCCGAACCATCAGTCAGTACGTGGAGGGGTGTGCACACGTACTGTTCCACCATGTTAGTGAAATGTTGCCTCCTGCTAACACGTTGCGTATCAGGTGGTGGTGCAGTTAGCTGTGGCGTGTTGACAAAAGTTTTCCACATCTCTGCCATGCTAACCCTGCCCTCAGAGGAGCTGGCCGTGACACAGCTGCCTTGGCGACCTCTTGCTCCTCCTCTGCCTTGGCCTTGGGCTTCCACTTGTTCCCCTGTGACATTTGGGAATGCTCTCAGTAGCGCGTCTACCAACGTGCGCTTGTACTCGCGCATCTTCCTATCACGCTCCAGTGCAGGAAGTAAGGTGGGCACATTGTCTTTGTAGCGTGGATCCAGCAGGGTGGCAACCCAGTAGTCCGCACAGGTTAAAATGTGGGCAACTCTGCTGTCGTTGCGCAGGCACTGCAGCATGTAGTCGCTCATGTGTGCCAGGCTGCCCAGGGGTAAGGACAAGCTGTCCTCTGTGGGAGGCGTATCGTCATCGTCCTGCCTTTCCCCCCAGCCACGCACCAGTGATGGACCCGAGCTGCGTTGGGTGCCACCCCGCTGTGACCATGCTTCATCCTCATCCTCCTCCACCTCCTCCTCATCCTCGTCCTCCTCGTCCTCCAGTAGTGGGCCCTGTCTGGCCACATTTGTACCTGGCCTCTGCTGTTGCCAAAAACCTCCCTCTGAGTCACTTCGAAGAGACTGGCCTGAAAGTGCTAAAAATGACCCCTCTTCCTCCTCCTCCTCCTCCTCCTCCTGGGCCATCTCCTCTTGCATCATCGCCCTAAGTGTTTTCTCAAGGAGACATAGAAGTGGTATTGTAACGCTGATAACGGCGTCATCGCCACTGGCCATGTTGGTGGAGTACTCGAAACAGCGCAACAGGGCACACAGGTCTCGCATGGAGGCCCAGTCATTGGTGGTGAAGTGGTGCTGTTCTGTAGTGCGACTGACCCGTGCGTGCTGCAGCTGAAACTCCACTATGGCCTGCTGCTGCTCGCACAGTCTGTCCAGCATGTGCAAGGTGGAGTTCCACCTGGTGGGCACGTCGCATATGAGGCGGTGAGCGGGAAGGCCGAAGTTACGCTGTAGCGCAGACAGGCGAGCAGCAGCAGGATGTGAACGCCGGAAGCGCGAACAGACGGCCCGCACTTTATGCAGCAGCTCTGACATGTCGGGGTAGTTGTGAATGAACTTCTGCACCACCAAATTCAGCACATGCGCCAAGCAAGGGATGTGCGTCAAATTGGCTAGTCCCAGAGCTGCAACGAGATTTCGCCCATTATCACACACCACCAGGCCGGGCTTGAGGCTCACCGGCAGCAACCACTCGTCGGTCTGTTGTTCAATACCCCGCCACAACTCCTGTGCGGTGTGGGGCCTGTCCCCCAAACATATGAGTTTCAGAATGGCCTGCTGACGTTTACCCCGGGCTGTGCTGAAGTTGGTGGTGAAGGTGTGTGGCTGACTGGATGAGCAGGTGGAAGAAGAGGAGGAGGAAGCCGAGAAGGAGGAGGTGGCAACAGGAGGCAAAGAATGTTGCCCTGCGATCCTTGGCGGCGGAAGGACGTGCGCCAAACAGCTCTCCGCCTGGGGCCCAGCTGCCACTACATTTACCCAGTGTGCAGTTAGGGAGATATAGCGTCCCTGGCCGTGCTTACTGGTCCACGTATCTGTGGTTAGGTGGACCTTGCTACAGATGGCGTTGCGCAGTGCACACTTGATTTTATCGGATACTTGGTTGTGCAGGGAAGGCACGGCTCTCTTGGAGAAGTAGTGCCGGCTGGGAACAACATACTGTGGGACAGCAAGCGACATGAGCTGTTTGAAGCTGTCTGTGTCCACCAGCCTAAATGACAGCATTTCATAGGCCAGTAGTTTAGAAATGCTGGCATTCAGGGCCAGGGATCGAGGGTGGCTAGGTGGGAATTTACGCTTTCTATCAAATGTTTGTGAGATGGAGAGCTGAACGCTGGCGTGTGACATGGTTGAGACGCTTGGTGACGGAGGTGGTGGTGGTGGTGTTGGTGGTACATCCCCTGTTTGCTGGGCGGCAGGTGCCAACGTTCCTCCAGAGGCGGAGGAAGAGGCCGAGGCGGCAGCAGCAGAATAGGCCGAGGCGGCAGCAGCAGAAGAGGTAGCAGGGGGAGCCTGAGTGACTTCCTTGGTTTTAAGGTGTTTACTCCACTGCAGTTCATGCTTTGCATGCAGGTGCCTGGTCATGCAGGTTGTGCTCAGGTTCAGAACGTTAATGCCTCGCTTCAGGCTCTGATGGCACAGCGTGCAAACCACTCGGGTCTTGTCGTCAGCACATTGTTTGAAGAAGTGCCATGCCAGGGAACTCCTTGAAGCTGCCTTTGGGGTGCTCGGTCCCAGATGGCGGCGGTCAGTAGCAGGCGGAGTCTCTTGGCGGCGGGTGTTCTGCTTTTGCCCACTGCTCCCTCTTTTGCTACGCTGTTGGCTCGGTCTCACCACTGCCTCTTCCTCCGAACTGTGAAAGTCAGTGGCACGACCTTCATTCCATGTGGGGTCTAGGACCTCATCGTCCCCTGCATCGTCTTCCACCCAGTCTTGATCCCTGACCTCCTGTTCAGTCTGCACACTGCAGAAAGACGCAGCAGTTGGCACCTGTGTTTCGTCATCATCAGAGACATGCTGAGGTGGTATTCCCATGTCCTCATCATCAGGAAACATAAGTGGTTGTGCGTCAGTGCATTCTATGTCTTTCACCGCTGGGGAAGGGCTAGGTGGATGCCCTTGGGAAACCCTGCCAGCGGAGTCTTCAAACAGCATAAGAGACTGCTGCATAACTTGAGGCTGAGACAGTTTCCCTGGTATGCATGGGGGTGATGTGACAGACTGATGGGGTTGGTTTTCAGGCGCCATCTGTGCGCTTTCTGCAGAAGACTGGGTGGGAGATAATGTGAACGTGCTGGATCCACTGTCGGCCACCCAATTGACTAATGCCTGTACCTGCTCAGGCCTTACCATCCTTAGAACGGCATTGGGCCCCACCATATATCGCTGTAAATTCTGGCGGCTACTGGGACCTGAGGTAGTTGGTACACTAGGACGTGTGGATGTGGCAGAACGGCCACGTCCTCTCCCAGCACCAGAGGGTCCACTAACACCACCACGACCATGTCCACGTCCGCGTCCCTTACTAGATGTTTTTCTCATTGTTATGGTTCACCACAACAACAAATATATTATTTGGCCCAATGTATTGTATTCAAATTCAGCGGGATATAAATTTGAGGCCTAGTATTTAGGCGCTGGGTGACCGGTATGGATTTAGTGACAGAATTAGACTTGGAAATGCACAGAAGCGTGTGTGTGAAGTTATTCTGAATGACCCTATGTGCACCTTGAATATTATATACCCTTTTTGGGATAGATTTCAAATAGCTCTGATATAGCAGGAACCACTAAATTATGAAATTGCTAAATTGGGAATTGTATTTCAACCCAGAACAAAAAATGTGCTTTGACGGACACTAAATATCTTGCCCAGCAACAACAGTACAGCGGTAACGAGAGATTTAGCAGGATATAAATTTGAGGCCTAGTATTTAGGCGCTGGGTGACAGGTATGGGTTTAGTGACAGAATTAGACTTGGAAATACACAGTAGCGGGTGTGTGTGAAGTTATTCTGAATGACCCAATGTGCACCTTGAATATTATATACCCTTTTAGGGATAGATTTCAAATAGCTCTGATATAGCAGAAACCACTAAATTATGAAATTGCTAAATTGGGAATTGTATTTCAACCCAGAACAAAAAATGTGCTTTGACGGACACTAAATATCTTGCCCAGCAACAACAGTACAGCGGTAACGAGAGATTTAGCAGGATATAAATTTGAGGCCTAGTATTTAGGCGCTGGGTGACAGGTATGGGTTTAGTGCCAGAATTAGACTTGGAAATACACAGTAGCGGGTGTGTGTGAAGTTATTCTGAATGACCCAATGTGCACCTTGAATATTATATACCCTTTTAGGGATAGATTTCAAATAGCTCTGATATAGCAGAAACCACTAAATTATGAAATTGCTAAATTGGGAATTGTACTTCAACCCAGAACAAAAAATGTGCTTTGACGGACACTAAATAACTTTCCCAGCTACAACAGGACAGCGGTAACGAGAGATTTAGCGGGATATAAATTTGAGGCCTAGTATTTAGGCGCTGGGTGACAGGTATGGGTTTAGTGACAGAATTAGACTTGGAAATACACAGTAGCGGGTGTGTGTGAAGTTATTCTGAATGACCCAATGTGCACCTTGAATATTATATACCCTTTTAGGGATAGATTTCAAATAGCTCTGATATAGCAGAAACCACTAAATTATGAAATTGCTAAATTGGGAATTGTACTTCAACCCAGAACAAAAAATGTGCTTTGACGGACACTAAATAACTTTCCCAGCTACAACAGGACAGCGGTAACGAGAGATTTAGCGGGATATAAATTTGAGGCCTAGTATTTAGGCGCTGGGTGACAGGTATGGGTTTAGTGACAGAATTAGACTTGGAAATACACAGTAGCGGGTGTGTGTGAAGTTATTCTGAATGACCCTATGTGCACCTTCAATATGATCTACCCTTTTAGGGATAGATTTCAAATAGCTCTGATATAGCAGAAACCACTAAATTATGAAATTGCTAAATTGGGAATTGTATTTCAACCCAGAAGAAAAAATGTGCTTTGACGGACACTAAATAACTTTCCCAGCTACAACAGGACAGCGGTAACGAGAGATTTAGCAGGATATAAATTTGAGGCCTAGTATTTAGGCGCTGGGTGACAGGTATGGGTTTAGTGACAGAATTAGACTTGAAAATACACAGTAGCGGGTGTGTGTGAAGTTATTCTGAATGACCCAATGTGCACCTTGAATATTATATACCCTTTTAGGGATAGATTTCAAATAGCTCTGATATAGCAGAAACCACTAAATTATGAAATTGCTAAATTGGGAATTGTACTTCAACCCAGAACAAAAAATGTGCTTTGACGGACACTAAATATCTTTCCAAGCAACAACAGTACAGCGGTAACGAGAGATTTAGCAGGATATAAATTTGAGGCCTAGTATTTAGGCGCTGGGTGACAGGTATGGGTTTAGTGACAGAATTAGACTTGGAAATACACAGTAGCGGGTGTGTGTGAAGTTATTCTGAATGACCCAATGTGCACCTTGAATATTATATACCCTTTTAGGGATAGATTTCAAATAGCTCTGATATAGCAGAAACCACTAAATTATGAAATTGCTAAATTGGGAATTGTACTTCAACCCAGAACAAAAAATGTGCTTTGACGGACACTAAATAACTTTCCCAGCTACAACAGGACAGCGGTAACGAGAGATTTAGCAGGATATAAATTTGAGGCCTAGTATTTAGGCGCTGGGTGACAGGTATGGGTTTAGTGACAGAATTAGACTTGGAAATACACAGTAGCGGGTGTGTGTGAAGTTATTCTGAATGACCCAATGTGCACCTTGAATATTATATACCCTTTTAGGGATAGATTTCAAATAGCTCTGATATAGCAGAAACCACTAAATTATGAAATTGCTAAATTGGGAATTGTACTTCAACCCAGAACAAAAAATGTGCTTTGACGGACACTAAATAACTTTCCCAGCTACAACAGGACAGCGGTAACGAGAGATTTAGCAGGATATAAATTTGAGGCCTAGTATTTAGGCGCTGGGTGACAGGTATGGGTTTAGTGCCAGAATTAGACTTGAAAATACACAGTAGCGGGTGTGTGTGAAGTTATTCTGAATGACCCAATGTGCACCTTGAATATTATATACCCTTTTAGGGATAGATTTCAAATAGCTCTGATATAGCAGAAACCACTAAATTATGAAATTGCTAAATTGGGAATTGTACTTCAACCCAGAACAAAAAATGTGCTTTGACGGACACTAAATAACTTTCCCAGCTACAACAGGACAGCGGTAACGAGAGATTTAGCGGGATATAAATTTGAGGCCTAGTATTTAGGCGCTGGGTGACCGGTATGGATTTAGTGACAGAATTAGACTGGGATATGGCCAAAAAATAACCACACTATTGCTGGTTAAATGCACTTGGTGACGGGCGCAGCTTGCCCCTGATGTAGTATATGGCCAAAAAATGAACAGACTATTGCTGGTTAAATGCACTTGGTGTCACAGCTTGACCAACCACACTACTGAGGGTTAAATGCACTTGGTGACGGGCGCAGCTTGCCCCTGATGTAGTATATGGCCAAAAAATAAACAGACTATTGCTGGTTAAATGCACTTGGTGTGACAGCTTCACCCTGATGTAGGCTTTAGCCAGAAAACAACCACACCATTGAGGGTTAAATGCACTTGGTGACAGGCGCAGCTTGCCCCTGATTTTGTATATGGCCAAAAAATGAACAGACTATTGCTGATTAAATGCACTTGGTGTGACAGCTTCACCCTGATGTAGGCTTTAGCCAAAAAACAACCACACCATTGAGGGTTAAATGCACTTGGTGACAGGCGCAGCTTGCCCCTGATTTTGTATATGGCCAAAAAATGAACAGACTATTGCTGGTTAAATGCACTTGGTGTGACAGCTTCACCCTGATGTAGGCTTTAGCCAAAAAACAACCACACCATTGAGGGTTAAATGCACTTGGTGACAGGCGCAGCTTGCCCCTGATTTTGTATATGGCCAAAAAATGAACAGACTATTGCTGGTTAAATGCACTTGGTGTGACAGCTTCACCCTGATGTAGGCTTTAGCCAAAAAACAACCACACCATTGAGGGTTAAATGCACTTCGTGACAGGCGCAGCTTGCCCCTGATTTTGTATATGGCCAAAAAATGAACAGACTATTGCTGGTTAAATGCACTTGGTGTGACAGCTTCACCCTGATGTAGGCTTTAGCCAAAAAACAACCACACCATTGAGGGTTAAATGCACTTGGTCGCAGCTTGTGCTGGCGCACCACAAGACACAAAATGGCCGCCGATCACCCCAGAAAAATGTGACTGACAAACGGTCTGGGCAGCCTAAAAACAGTGAGCAATTGAGGATCAGCAGCTCAATGATCCACAGCTGCAGATCGATCAGTTAATCAAGTCCTTTGGAGGAGTTAATCTGCCTAATCTCGCCCTACTGTCGCAGCCGCAACCTCTCCCTACGCTAATCAGAGCAGAGTGACGGGCGGCGCTATGTGACTCCAGCTTAAATAGAGGCTGGGTCACATGGTGCTCTGGCCAATCACAGCCATGCCAATAGTAGGCATGGCTGTGATGGCCTCTTGGGGCAAGTAGTATGACGCTTGTTGATTGGCTGCTTTGCAGCCTTTCAAAAAGCGCCAAGAAAGCGTCACAAAAGCGCCAAGAAAGCGACGAACACCGAACCCGAACCCGGACTTTTACGAAAATGTCCGGGTTCGGGTCCGTGTCACGGACACCCCAAAATTCGGTACGAACCCGAACTATACAGTTCGAGTTCGCTCATCCCTAGTGATGACGTCATGACCATGTGACGAGTCACGTGTGTGGGAGGGGTCAGATGTGCACAGCTGCTGGTAGAGTGTACAGAACAGTAGCCATCAAATAGAGCTCTGTACTAGAGATGTGTGTGTAACCTGCATGTAGCAGAGCTGTGTACTGTGTTACAGAGATGTATGTGTAACCTGCAGGTAGCAGAGCTGTGTCCTGTGTTACAGAGATGTATGTGTAACCTGCATGTAGCAGAGCTGTGTACTGTGTTACAGAGATGTATGTGTAACCTGCATGTAGCAGATCTGTGTACTGTGTTACAGAGATGTATGTGTAACCTGCAGGTAGCAGATCTGTATGTGTAACCTGCAGGTAGCAGAGCTGTGTACTGTGTAGCAGATCTGTATGTGTAACCTGCAGGTAGCAGAGCTGTGTACTGTGTTGCAGAGATGTATGTGTAACCTGCAGGTAGCAGAGCTGTGTACTGTGTTACAGAGATGTATGTGTAACCTGCATGTAGCAGAGCTGTGTACTGTGTTACAGAGATGTATGTGTAACCTGCATGTAGCAGAGCTGTGTACTGTGTTACAGAGATGTATGTGTAACCTGCAGGTAGCAGATCTGTATGTGTAACCTGCAGGTAGCAGAGCTGTGTACTGTGTAGCAGATCTGTATGTGTAACCTGCAGGTAGCAGAGCTGCGTACTGTGTTGCAGATCTGTATGTGTAACCTGCAGGTAGCAGAGCTGTGTACTGTGTAGCAGATCTGTATGTGTAACCTGCATGTAGCAGAGCTGTGTACTGTGTAGCAGATCTGTATGTGTAACCTGCAGGTAGCAGAGCTGTGTGCTGTGTAGCAGATCTGTATGTGTAACCTGCAGGTAGCAGAGCTGTGTACTGTGTTGCAGATCTGTATGTGTAACCTGCATGTAGCAGAGCTGTGTACTGTGTTACAGAGATGTATGTGTAACCTGCAGGTAGCAGATCTGTATGTGTAACCTGCAGGTAGCAGAGCTGTGTACTGTGTAGCAGAGCTGTATGTGTAACCTGCATGTAGCAGAGCTGTGTACTGTGTAGCAGAGCTGTATGTGTAACCTGCATGTAGCAGAGCTGTGTACTGTGTAGCAGTACTGTATGTGTAACCTGCATGTAGCAGTGCTGTGCACTGTGTAGTAGAGCTGTATGTGTAACCTGCATGTAGCAGTGCTGTGTACTGTGTAGCAGAGCTGTATTTGTAACCTGAATGTAGCAGAGCTGTGTACTGTGTAGCAGAGCTGTATGTATAATCTGCATGTATCAGAGCTGTGTGCTGTGTAGCGGAGCTGTATGTGTAACCTGCATGTAGCAGGCTGTGTACTGTGTTACAGGGATGTATGTGCAACCTGCATGTAGCAGTGCTGTGTACTGTGTTACAGAGATGTGTGTGTAACCGCATGTAGCAGAGCTTTTTACTGTGTAACAGAGATGTGTGTGTAACCTGGGAACTATAAAAAAGTGTAAAATAAAACATAAAAATTCAGATCACCCCCCTTTTCCCAAAATGAAAATAAAAGAACTAAAAAAATACACATCATGGGTGTCGCAATGTGTAAAAACACCCATTGTATAAAAATATATTCCCCATACGGCAAACGGCAAAACAGAAGAAAAAAAAGAGTCCAAATGTCCGATTCGCCGTTTTTGGTCGCTTCATTTGCTACAAAAATGTAAATAAAAAGTGATCAAAAAGTCTTAAACACCCCAGAATGGTATCATTAAAAAGTTTAGATTGCCCCGCAAAAAATGAGCCCCCATCCAGCTCTGTACACATAATTCCCAAAAAGTTATAGAGCTCAAAATATGACGACAAAAAAATAAATCTGATTCTGTAAATCTCCTGTCACTCCGAGTTACTCAGAATTGGTCGCCCTAATTAATAAATACATGCAACATGAATGCATATATGCCGCTTCACACAGATCACAAGTGTTAGGCCTCTTGCACATGAACGTTGATGGTCCATTCCGTGTATTGGGGACAGCAATTTGCAGTCCCCAATGCACGGGCAACGTGCGTGCAGCGGCCGGGACAGATCCAGACCCATTCAACTTGAATAGGTCCGTGAATATGTTCTACTTTTTTGCTGTGCGGAGGCATGGCCAGAAACACCACGGAAGCACTCTGTAATGCTTCTGTGGGGATCCGATCCGTGTTTCTGTTCCGTTCAAGTGAATGGGTCGACATCACGGATGCGGGATGCACACGGCTGGTGCCCTGTGTATTGCGGAACTGCCGTATGTGGTCCACAATACGACCACAGGCACACAGCGACCATGTGCAAGAGGCCTTACAAAGATGGGATTTAAGGTGCACATCCTCTTGTGCTTCCCATATTCCACAGATTTATATCACACAGCTACTTACAGTTGTGCTGATAAGTTTACATACCCTTGCAGAATTTATGATTTCTTAAAGGGGTATTCTCATCTTCCCTTTTTCATACTTACCTTCCTTGAGCGTTCACTTCCTGTATTCTTCTCCCGGCCGGGCCGCGCTTGCGCAGAAGACTGAAGATTCTCTCCCGGCCGGGCCGCGCAATGTCCTGAACGCGCACAGCGCCGCGCATGTGCCATGGTGACTTATTCCTGGCCTGTATAGTACAGAGTCGGCGTGCGCATTCGCGGCTCTGTACTATACTGGCCAGGAAGAAGTCATCATGGCGCGTTCAGGACATTGCGCGGCCCAGCTGGGAGAGAATTTTCCGTCTTCTGCGCAAGCGTGGCCCGGCTGGATTCGACAGGAGAGGTGGCCGTGACCAGGGGAGACCAAAGACAACATCAGGTAAGAGGGGACTTATTTTCTAAAAAAGGATGGGAATTGGGTAATAAAATGTATTTAGAAAAATTATCACTGTCAAATCATTAACAGATTTACCAGTGATCATTAAGATGAGAATACTCCTTTAACCATTGTTCAGAGAATATGATTGATAACACGGACACTTTTCTCTCGCTCATGGTTAGTGGTCGGCTGAAGCCATTTATGTCAAACAACGGTGTTTACTCTTTATAAATCATAATCACAACACAAACTCCCCAAATGACCCTGGTCAGAAGTTTACACACCCCAGTTATTAATACCATGTATTGCCCCCTTTAACATCAATGACAGCTTGAAGTCTTTTGTGGTAGTTATGGATGAGGCTCTTTATTTTCTCAGATGGTAAAACTGCCTATTCTTCCTGTTGAAAAAAAAAAAAGCAATTCCACCACAGTTTTACGTGATTTTTATTTACGACATTCGATGTGCGATAAAACTGACTGGTTACTTTTATTCTACAGGTCAGATCGAATCCGGCAATACCTTATATGTATAGTTTTTCTTGCGTTTTAATAGTGATAAAAAATTTAAAATATCCGATTTGTTTTGTCGCCATATTTTGAGCCCCATAACTTTTTTGTAATTATGTGTACAGAGCTGGATGGGGGCTCATTTTTTGCGGGGCAATCTAAACTTTTTACTGATACCATTCTGGGGTGTTTAAGACTTTTTGATCACTTTTTATTTACATTTTTGTAGCAAATGAAGTGACCAAAAACGGCGAATCGGACATTTGGACTCTTTTTTTTTTTTCTGTTTTGCTGTTTGCCGTATGGGGAATATATTTTTATACAATGGGCGTTTTTACACATTGCGAAACCCATGATGTGTCTTTTATTTTAATTTTGGGAAAAGGGGGGTGATCTGAATATTTATGTTTTTTTTTTTACACTTTTTTATAGTTCCCAGGTTACACACACATCTCTGTAACACAGTACACAGCTCTGCTACCTGCAGGTTGCACATACATCCCTGTAACACAGTACACAGCTCTGCTACATGCAGGTTACACATACAGCTCTGCTACACAGTACACAGCACTTCTACATGCAGGTTACACACACATCTCTGTAACACAGTACGCAGCTCTGCTACATGCTGTTACACACACTGCTCTATATACACAGTACACAGCTCTGCTACATGCAGGTTACACACACATCTCTGTAACACAGTACACATCTCTGCTACACAGTACACAGCACTGCTACCTGCAGGTTGCACATACATCCCTGTAACACAGTACACAGCTCTGCTACATGCAGGTTACACATACAGCTCTGCTACACAGTACACAGCACTGCTACATGCAGGTTACACGTACAGCTCTGCTACACAGTACACAGCACTGCTACCTGCAGGTTGCACATACATCCCTGTAACACATTACACAGCTCTGCTACATGCAGGTTACACATACAGCTCTGCTACACAGTTCACAGCTCTGCTACATGCAGGTTACACATACAGCTCTGCTACACAGTACACAGCTCTGCTACATGCAGGTTACACATACAGATCTGCTACACAGTACACAGCTCTGCTACCTGCAGGTTACACATACATCTCTGTAACACAGTACACAGCTCTGCTACCTGCAGGTTACACATACAGATCTGCTACACAGTACACAGCTCTGCTACCTGCAGGTTACACATACAGATCTGCTACCTGCAGGTTACACATACATCTCTGTAACACAGTACACAGCTCTGCTACATGCAGGTTACACATACATCTCTGTAACACAGTACACAGCTCTGCTACATGCAGGTTACACACACATCTCTAGTACAGAGCTCTATTTGATGGCTACTGTTCTGTACACTCTACCAGCTGCTGTGCACATCTGACCCCTCCCACACACGTGACTCGTCACATGGTCATGACGTCATCACAGGTCCTTTGCTTCTCCAGCAGCTAGCAGCTCCGTCAGGTGAAGAGTGTGTGTAGTAGGGCGTATTTTGAGTTAGGGAGGACGGAGTTTTGGCTGATGTCTGAGGGAGGACAGAGTTTTAGCTGATGTCTGAGGTCTGATGGAGTTTTGCCTGACAGAGGACGGAGTTTTGTCTGATGTCTGAGGTCTGATGGAGTTTTGGGTGACGGAGGACGGAGTTTTGTCTGATGTCTGAGGTCTGATGGAGTTTTGCCTGATGGAGGACGGAGTTTTGTCTGATGTCTGAGGTCTGATGGAGTTTTGGGTGACGGAGGACGGAGTTTTGTCTGATGTCTGAGGGCTGATGGAGTTTTGTCTGACGGAGGACGGAGTTTTGTCTGATGTCTGATGGAGTTTTGCCTGACGGAGGACGGAGTTTTGTCTGATGTCTGAGGGCTGATGGAGTTTTGCCTGACGGAGGATGGAGTTGTGGATGATGTCTGACGATGTCCTAATATGTATGCCGTAATGGTGATGTCAACACGGCCAAACAGGGACATTAGTGGCCCTGTAAAAGACTGGTGAGGGTGGCAACAACATAAGGATTATTTGCAAAAAATCCACTGGACCCAGGAGATCAATATTTATAATCCAATGGTCAAAAGACCAATAATTCCTGTTTAAGGTCAATTTTAAAATGTAACTTTTATTATTATTTATTAGAATAATTTTCCCAACATTTAATACAAAACAAAACAAGAAAAAACTCTATTGAGAGTCTTTAAAAATGTATATGTAAAGGGAGAGTGTCCACGGTGTGATTATGGTACTATATCACTACCTATACCGAATTGTATCCTTCTAAGAATGATATTTATATTAAATAGATGCAACTCAAAAGTTATCTTCACTTTTGGTAGTCTACTGGTGTTGTGTGCCACCAGATTATGCTATCATTCTAGCGATGTATGCGGTCTGCTGTTTGCAACATTAAATGATTATTAAAGGAGTATTTCCTGCTGTTTGTTTCAGCTTAATCTCTATTGCCAGTACAGCTCGCTACATCTACACCCTCGTGGTCATAATCCAAAGCATACTGTGTCTGCAGTTCACAGTGCTATGGATGTGCTTTCCCTGACATATAATTAAAATTTATTACAACGAAGCTCCCCCGACATGTTTCACCGCTCGCGCGGCTTCTTCAGGGGGATGGAGCTACATGCAACACGAGCGCTTGTAGTACGTGATGTTTTATAGTCCTAAGGCGGGTCATCAGGAAGGAAAGCCAATCATAACTTTCCTGCTCGTGTTGTCAACGTCTAGGGGGCCAATCAAAATACCGTCTATTCCTTATGATGTCATCCAATAGAGGTCAGAAGGTACGAGCCCATGCGCATGCGTCCATGCCCTATTCCTACTGCGCATGCGCCCGGACTTAGACGACCAGGTCAGTTTCTACATATACATTAGATCTTAATTAATTTTAGGTCGGAGCACACTTGCCAATATATATATAGAGAGAGATGACAGTAGAGAGGTATCCACTCAGAGCATATTATGTCTTTATGACCATAATAGTGCCATCTAAGCCGTCATTTATAGCGGATCCAGATGTTCAAAAGAGGAGGACATTGAAGCTAAGTTCCAAGCTTTTTAGTTTTCTTTTTCTTTCAGACTAAATAAATCGTGTCTTTCTAAGGTCTAGGAACTATATACTCCTGAGTGGACCTCATCATCTCAGTTCTCTATGATAATTCTAAATTTTATTATCCTTATTCTTGTATCATCTCCATATACATTGCGGGACTCTCTGTGATGATTCTAGTTTTCCATTGTCCTTATACCATCACTGTATGTATTTAAAGACCCAATTAGATGACACATGCTATATATATCTATATCATTACGGATTGTTTGTACCCCCATTGTCTCAACTGTTATTCCTATTTTGATTCTTAAATATTATCTTTCATAGTTGATATCCTCAATAGTCATAATTAATATACCGTATTTTTCGCCGTATAAGACGCACTTTTTCTTCCCCCAAAATGGGGGAGAAATGCCCCTGCGTCTTATACGGCGAATGCAGTCAGTTTTACATCGCTGGATGCGATGCAAAGCGAGCGGGGACTCGGGGAGGGACTGGGAGGAGGAGCTGGGGCCGGCAATAGCGGCGGGGCGGTGCAGTCACTGTACTAAAGGCCCGCCCCGCCGCTCCGGTGTACTAATAAAATGTCATATTCAATTAATGGTTACTAAATATGCCCCTTTATGCCTAATGGTACCTTAAATCCTAAGCGCATCCGTACAATGCAGGCCGGGCGGGCGGCAGCGTAACTCCCTGATGTCACGTGCCTGCGCCGCCTACTTTATGAATGAAGCAGGCGGCGCAGGCAAGTGACGTCAGTGAGTGACGCGCCGCGCCGGCTGCCCGGCCTGCAGGCATTGTACTTAAGCGCTTAGGATTTAAGGTACTTTTAGGAATAAAGAGGCATATTTAATAACTATTAACTGAATAAGACATATTATATTAGTATACTGGAGCGGCGGGGGATCTGTGGATGGCACAGTTATGGGCTGGGAGGGTCTGTGGATGACACATGTATAACAGTGCCATCCACAGATCCCCCCCCCTGTAACAGTGCCAGCCACAGATCCCCCCATAACAGTGTCTGTCATCCACAGTTCCCTCATAACAGTGTCCGTCATCCACAGTTCCCCCCATAACAGTGTCCGTCATCCACAGATCCCCCCCCATAAGTGTCCGTCATCTACAGATCCCCCCATAACAGTGTCAGTCATCCACAGATCCCCCCCATAACAGTGTCCGTCATCCACAGATCCCCCCATAACAGTGTCCGTCATCCACAGATCCCCCCATAAGTGTCCGTCATCCACAGATCCCCCCATAACAGTGTCCGTCATCCACAGATCCCCAGTAATAGTGCCATCCACAGACCACCTAGTTCCAAACCCACAGCACACCTTTTGGTTAAAAATATTTTTTTTCTTATTTTCCTCCCCAAAAACCTAGGTGCGTCTTATACGCCGGTGCGTCTTATACGGCGAAAAATACGGTACTTATTATTCATAATTTACAGGAGAGCCAGATCAATACTCAGTTTTTATTCTGTCAATATCTTAAAGCCACTGTTAGTATTTCTGTCATCTTGAAAAAGGTCCATTGTACCAATATTTATATGAATGCTGTGAAAGAGAAACCCTCATTGAGACCATTTGGGCTCATTGTGTTTAGTCTACCAATCCATCGTGCTTCACACTGTAGAAGTTTTCTATCCAAATTTCCACCTCTAGGACCTAGATTTAATTTTTCTATACCCCAAAACCGCAATGCTGATATTTTATTTTCATGTACGTATTTAATGTGTCTTGCAATTGGGGTATCTTTGCCTGTCTCAATGGAACTGAGGTGGCCCGATATGCGACGTCTCAACTCCTGCGTGGTCTTACCCACATATAGCAGGGGGCAGGGGCACGATGCTATATATACAACCCCCGTGGTCTTACATGTGATTAGTTCTCTGATGGTATATTCTTTCCTGTCTCCAGGATTAGTGAATTTCCTTATACGGGGGATGTATTTACAGAAGGAGCAGTCTCCACATGGGGTTGAGCCACTATATTTTGCTCTCAATGATCTATTTTCCATTTCTTTTTCTTTTAGGTGGCTATGAACAAGTTGGTCCTTCAAATTTGGACCTCTTCTATAGGTGATGCTTGGATGTGGGGTAAGTACTGTCTTTAGATCTCTTTCTGTCTGGATGATGTGCCAGTATTTATCCAAAATACGACAGATCTCTTTGTTATAACCATCAAAGGTGCCAATGCACCTGATGATCTCGTTCTTTTTTATGGGGGATGACTTCAAGAGGTCCCCTCTATCCGTAGTTCTCGCCCTATTAAAAGCCTTTTTTAGGGGGGCTGTAGGGTATCCCCTCTTTTTGAATCTCTCCCACAATTGCCCACTTTCTTTCATGAAGGAAGCTTCATCTGAGCAATTGCGACGAGCCCTCAGATACTGGCCAGTGGGTATTCCCCTTTTCAGGGGTGTTGGATGCCAACTGGACCAATGTAAATAACTGTTAGTGGAGCTCGGCTTTCTATGTATCTCAGTGCTCAGATGCCCATCTTCAGTAATTTTAATTTTTAAGTCTAGGAACACTATTTCCCTCTCCTGAAGCTCATACGTAAATTTCATACCTATGTTATTATCATTTAGTGCTTGGGTAAAATCATAAAAAAGTGACTTGTCTCCTTCCCAGAAGATGAGTATGTCGTCGATATACCTGCCCCAAAATATAATGTGGCAGGTATACGATGACATCCCATCCGTGAAAACTAAATTATCCTCCCACCACCCTAAAAAAAGGTTTGCATAAGTTGGTGCACATGACGTACCCATAGCGGTACCATTAATTTGTTGATATATTTTATCCTGAAAAATAAAATAATTGTGCTCTAAAATAAATTCTAACATAGATGGTACTAAGTGATTGTGCTCTGCGAAATTACTGCTTTTAGTGCTTAAGAAATTATTTGTGGCTTTTATACCAAGTGGGTGTTGTATATTACTATATAAAGATTCTACATCCAAGCTTGCCAGGATTGTATTTGGTGTTAGGATTATATCATTGATTTTCAGGAGAAGGTCTTTAGTGTCCCTGATATAAGATGGGAGGCTAGTCACGAAGGGTCTCAGAATTTGATCAACATATTCGCTGATGCCTTGAGTCAGATTGTCATTACCAGATACAATAGGCCTACCTGGGACTGGTATTTTGTCCTTATGCACCTTCGGAAGCGCGTAGAAAGTGGGAATTGTGGGATCCTTCTTAAGGAGATATTGGAATTCATCCTTTGTAATGAGATGTCTCTCTCTTGCGTCAGAGAGAAGTGTTTTCAATTCTGACGTATATACTTTTGTGGGGTCATTTGAGAGAATTTTATAGGTCTTTTTATCCCTCAAAAGTCTCTGTACCATCTCAATATAGTCATCACGATTTTGGATGACTATATTGCCCCCTTTATCACTAGGTTTGATGACAATATCTTCATTCTTCTTAAGTTCTTCAAGAGCTAGTTCTTCTTGGGGGTTCAGGTTCCGTTCAATATGATCTTTTCTCATTTTGAGGGATTTAATATCTCGTGTAACGAGATTAACAAAAGTATCAATTTCTTTGAATTGTGAAAAGGACGGTGTAATTTTAGATTTTGATTTTAGGGTCGAGAAGGGAGGGTCTAAAGGTACCGACTGACCATCATTTTCCTTCAGGAGGTCTTCAAGGTCTTGGACACATCTTAGACCTTAGAAAGACACGATTTATTTAGTCTGAAAGAAAAAGAAAACTAAAAAGCTTGGAACTTAGCTTCAATGTCCTCCTCTTCTGAACATCTGGATCCGCTATAAATGACGGCTTAGATGGCACTGTTATTATGGTCATAAAGACATAATATGCTCTGAGTGGATACCTCTCTACTGTCATCTCTCTCTATATATATATATTGGCAAGTGTGCTCCGACCTAAAATTAATTAAGATCTAATGTATATGTAGAAACTGACCTGGTCGTCTAAGTCCGGGCGCATGCGCAGTAGGAATAGGGCATGGACGCATGCGCATGGGCTCGTACCTTCTGACCTCTATTGGATGACATCATAAGGAATAGACGGTATTTTGATTGGCCCCCTAGACGTTGACAACACGAGCAGGAAAGTTATGATTGGCTTTCCTTCCTGATGACCCGCCTTAGGACTATAAAACATCACGTACTACAAGCGCTCGTGTTGCATGTAGCTCCATCCCCCTGAAGAAGCCGCGCGAGCGGTGAAACATGTCGGGGGAGCTTCGTTGTAATAAATTTTAATTATATGTCAGGGAAAGCACATCCATAGCACTGTGAACTGCAGACACAGTATGCTTTGGATTATGACCACGAGGGTGTAGATGTAGCGAGCTGTACTGGCAATAGAGATTAAGCTGAAACAAACAGCAGGAAATACTCCTTTAATAATCATTTAATGTTGCAAACAGCAGACCGCATACATCGCTAGAATGATAGCATAATCTGGTGGCACACAACACCAGTAGACTACCAAAAGTGAAGATAACTTTTGAGCTGCATCTATTTAATATAAATATCATTCTTAGAAGGATACAATTCGGTATAGGTAGTGATATAGTACCATAATCACACCGTGGACACTCTCCCTTTACATATACATTTTTAAAGACTCTCAATAGAGTTTTTTCTTGTTTTGTTTTGTATTAAATGTTGGGAAAATTATTCTAATAAATAATAATAAAAGTTACATTTTAAAATTAACTCTTAACAGGAATTATTGGTCTTTTGACCATTGGATTATAAACAACATAAGGAGTCACAACAGTGGCTACAGAACAGATTGGGGAGGGTGGCAACAGCAGGACGAGTCACAATAATGGCCCCGGAGCAGACTGGTGAGGGTGGCAACAGCATGAAAAGTCATAAAAGTGTCCCTGGAAAAGAGTAGGGAAGCAACAGAAGGGCAATAACAGCACATAATGGTGACAGATCACAGAAGGAGAAGTTTGCTTCAGAGGCAGCAAGAGTGTGGCATTAGGTGGGTGACTCATCAGAATAGTGGCAGCAGCACATGAGCAGAAGTAATGTGTCATTTGTCACCTTCCGATGTGACAGCACACTACATTCAGATCATTACTCAAAATGATCTAGTCTGTTGTATCAGGCACCGGTGTGTTGAAATCGTGGTTGATGCAGGCTTGATTCATCTTTATAAAGGTTAGTCTCTCAACATTTTGTGTTGAAAGGTGAGTTCTCTTTGGGGTAACTATGCCACCCACCAAACTAAATACCCGCTCTGATGCCACACTACTGGCAGGGCAGGAAACTTGCCTAGGGCAAACTCGGCCAGTTGCAGCCACAATTCAAGTTTGACTGCCCAGTAGTCCAGGGTATCTTGGATCTTGGGTGACAGGGTACAGTCCAAGTATGCCACCACCTGCTGGTTCAGGTTCTGATCCATGTGTCTTGCTGCTGCTGTGTGGTTTTTTCAGTAGGTAGGAGAAGAGACGCAAGACTTCAGTTGTTAATGATTGAGCTGGTGCTGCTCCTGCCTCCCCCAACTAGTGATAGATCAACATCAGACAATTTGCGAATGCGATCAAAGGTTTGTGAACCGCAAGTTCGCAGTGGGCCCCTTTCATTTTAATGGCAGGTGAACCTGAAAAACCTTCAGGTCATATTTGCAGCCACCATATACTTACTAGAAGTGCACAAATCGTCCCACAACATGTACAGTGACATACCAGAGGGGGATCAATGGCAAAAATTCCCACAAAAAATATGTATTTTAATCAGGGGCCATTTTTATGCGTCATAAAGGGAAACTCTCAAAAATGTGCCCTGCCTGAGCTTAGAAGTTTTTTTTATTTAAGGCCACGGGAGTACAGGCCCCAAACATTATACATTCACCGGACAGAAAACATCAAGTGATTATGTGGCTGGAGGTATATTACACGGTCATTGGATATTAATTTTATTGCAGGCCAGTGGACTACAGGCCCCAAAAATTATTCATTCACCGTACTTAAAAGATCAAGTGATTATGTGGCTGGAGGTACATTAGGCGGTCATCATATAACAATTTTACTGTTGGCTAGATAGATTACAGGCCCCAAAAATTATGCATAGTGATGGACGAACATTGGCCAGGACGGTGTGCAAACGCAATCAAATGTTCGCGAACCCCAAGTTTGCGGCGGGCCCCATTCACTTTAATGGCAGGCGAGCCTGAAAAACCTTCAGCTCATATTTTTAAGCCACCAAATACTTAGTAGGAGTGTACAAATAGTCCCGCAAACAAATGCTGCACTATCCAAATGCACTATATAGAAAGTATATTATTGGTCTATAACACCGGTGCTTCAATCATTTTTTGGGGGGAGGAACTAGTATTTCACACCAGTAGAAATTATTTGTTCCTATTGCGTTTGTCACCATCTGTAGCTGAGGTAACGCAGCTAAACCGCAAACAAATGCTGCACTATCCAAATGCACTATGAAGAAAGTATATAATTGGTATATAACAGCCCTGCTTCAATCAGTTTTTTTGGGGGGCAACTGGTATATCACATCAGTAGAAATTATTTGTTCCAATAGCGTTTAGCACTCTGTGTGGCTGCAGTATCGCAGCAGAACCGCACACAACTGCTGCACAATACAAATGCACTATAATATACTTTCTCTTAGAAAGTATATTATAAGTATATTACACCCCTCAGTAAGTCACATCTATCGATAGCACACCTATACTGGTCCTTAACCTCTTCCGGACACAGGGTGTATTGGTGCGCCCTGATGTCCCGGTACTTATAGGGAGTCTGTCACCACAATTTGCCCTTATAGACCACTTACATAGCATAACCGCTATGTAAGGCTGCTCTTCCTTCTTCTCACATGACCCCTCCCCAGCCTGTTGCTTGGCCCGCCCTGTAAGCCTCTTACGTCATCCAGTGTACTGGCCGATATCCCGCCCGCGCATGCACACTGCATGGAATGATGCTGCTGCCCACAATGATCATCACAGTGCGCATGCGCCGGCGGGATATCGGCCAGTACACTGGATGACGTAAGAGGCTTACAGTGCGGGCCAAGCAACAGGCTGGGGAGGGGTTATGTGAGAAGAAGGAAGAGCGGCCTGGGCACTTACAGCCCGAACGCCGCCCCTGGGCACTTGCGAGCCCTCATTTACATATGAATAAAACTCAGTTTTTTACCCTGGTGAACATCCAAACAAAAAGACAAAGGTACCGTTTGACTGATCTATAGTTATGCTATAGTGCTATGTAAGTGGTCTCTAAGGGCAAATTGAGGTGACAGACTCCCTTTAAGGACACAGGAAGTACCGCTACGTCCTGTGTATTTCCGATCACCGCTGCGCGGCGGGAAAAAAATCATTGAGCAGGCACCTTGGAACAATGCGCGGGGGGTCACGTGACCCCCATTGCCGCAAACCGCAGGTCAATTAAGACCTGCGGTTTGCAGCTTTTACCTGGTGCGGCGGGCGGCGGTAGGGGGGACCCGATGGCATGAAAGGCAGTGCAATGCCTTCCTGAGGCATCGGCGCTGCCTTCCTGTGATGAGCCTGTGAGATCCAGCCCCCTGGATCTCACAGGCTGGAAGCTGTATGAGTAATATTCACTGTATTACTCATACAGCCAATGCATTCCAATACAGAAGTATTGGAATGCATTATAAAGGATAAGACCCCCAAAAGTTAAATTCCCAAAGTATAAAAAAAATGTAGTGAAAAAAAAGTTGAAAAAGTTTCAAGTAAAAATAAACAAAAACGTAATTTTCTGAGACAATCGCCCAAAAAATATTGACCGGCTCTATAAAAAATATCACAACCTAACCTCTCAGATGAACACCATAAAAAATAAAAACTGTGCTAAATAAACCATTTTTTTTCACCTTACATCACAAAAAGTGTAATAGCAAGTGATCAAAAAGTCATACGCACCCCAAAATAATGCCAATCAAACTGTCATCCCATCGTGCAAAAATCATACCCTACCCAAGATAATCGCCCAAATACTAAAAAAACTATGGCTCTCAGACTATGGAAACACTGAAACATGATTTTTTTTTGTTTCAAAAATGCAATCATTGTGTAAAAAAAAGTATACATATTAGGTATCGCCGCGTCCGTGACAACCTGGTCTATAAAAATACCATATGATCTAACCTGTCAGATGAATGTTGTAAATAATAAATTAAAACAGTGGCAAAACAGCTATTTTTTGTTACCTTGCAATAGTGCAATATAGAGCAACCAAAAATGATATGCACCCTAAAATAGGACCAAGAAAACTAGTTTCTAAAATGGGGTCAATTTTGTGGAGTTTCTACTCTAGGGGTGCATTAGGGGGGCTTTAAACGGGACATGGTGTCAAAAAACCAGTCCAGCAAAATCTGCCTTCCAAAAACCGTATGGAATTCCTTTCCTTCTGCACCCTGTCGTGTGCCCGTATTACGACCACATATGGGGTGTTTCTGTGAACTACAGAATCGGAGCCATAAATATTGAGTTTTGTTTGGCTGTTAACCCTTGCTTTGTGAATGGAAAATAATTATTAAAATGGAAAATCTGCCAAAAAAGTGAAATTTTGAAATTGTATCTCTATTTTCCAATAATTCTTGTGGAACACCTAAAGGGTTAACAAAGTTTGTAAAATCAGTTTTGAATACCTTGAGGGGTGTGGTTTCTAGAATGAGGTCATTTTGGGGTGGTTCTGAACTGGACTTTGAAAAGTGGGTTCTGAACCATAAAATAAATGGTCATTCCCAAAATGATCCAAACATGAAGTAGACATATGGGGAATGTAAACTAATAACTATTTTTGTAGGTATTAATATGTATTATAGAAGTAGAGAAATTAAAAATTGCTAATTTGCAAATTTTTCTAAATTTTTGCCATATTTGGGATTTTTTAATTAATAAAAAAGATTTTTTTTAACTCCATTTTACCAGTGTCCAATAATGCTTTTTTGAAAAAAAACACTGAATTTTTTATCACCACTGACAGTTTGATGTATATTTCATTCAGGCTGGTGTGGAGACTTTAAGTCCTAGGCAGGTGGGCATATTCAATGAAAAAAATCCTTTTGGATACCTGGACCTTGTTTGCTACTTCGTCCGCTGTAAATAGGGTCCAAGAAGGTTTGTTAATATTCCTGCCCCTCTTTGTAAAAACAAAATAGGGTATTGGGAGATATATCCCTAATAATCTATTAGGCCCTGCCTACATGCGGAAGAATCACCCCCTAAGGAGCGACCCCACTTATCGATGGCTGACCCTTTCAATCTCACCCTATATTGGTACCTCCCAATATCTGTATAGCCAGATATTCCGTTTATTCCCGACGCGTTTCCTCTGTCAAGATATACTGTCAGATTCATCAGTGGATGAAAAAGATATAGGTACAGCTCAATAGCCGTTAGCCAAATCGCTATATTTTGATGCTCCAACTGATTAGATGCATCTGGACTGCATCTAATCAGTTGGAGCATCAATAAATAGCGACCCCACTTATTACCATGGTCAATAAGTGGGGTCGCTCCTTAGGGGGTTAATCTTCTGCATATAGGCGTGAGACCTCTCCTCTTTTAGGCTGGGCCTAATAGATTATTAGGGATATATCTCCCAATGCCCTATTTCATTTTTACAAAGAGGGGCAGGAATGTTAACTAACCTTCTTGGACCCTATTTACAGCGGACGAAGTAGCAAACAAGATCCAGGGATCCAAAAGGATTTCTTTTATCGAATATGCCCACCTGCCTAGGACTTAAAGTCTCCATATCTGCCTGAATAAAAAATACATCAAACCGTGAGTGGTGATAAAAATTCAGTTTTTTTTTTCAAAAAAGCATTATTGCATGTTGAATGTGGTGGCTTGTACCTTTAAACTCTTGCTTGTATCCCAGATAAATCAAATGCAGTCATCTACAATAATTTTGTGGCACTTATTTTAGAAAATAATCTATATAAAAGTTAAGTTTTAAGTAGGTTAATTATTCAGTGATATACAGTTGATATATACCTGCAGTACACGTATTCAATTACCCCTGTGAAACAGTTTACCAGTGTACAATATGTGATGAAAACACACACTCAGAAAGGCCTGGATAAGTCAAAGTGTTTTGATGGTCGTCACAGGTGTTGAATTCCTCCGAGATCCATGCCTCATTCGTTTTTAGAAATGTGAGGTAGTCCACACTGTCATGAGCTAGGCGAGTGCGCTTATCGGTCACAATCCCCCCAGCTGCGCTGATCATCCTTTCTGACAGGACACTCGACGAGCGGCAAGCCAAGAGTTCCATGGCAAATTGTGCCAGGTCTGGTTACAGGTCAAGCATGCACACCCAGTAGTCCAGGGGTTCCTTGCTTCTCAGAGCGTCCACATCAGCCATTAATGTAGTTGGATACCTGCCGGTCTAGGCATTCCCTGAGGCTGGATCCGGAGGGCTGCAAGAATGATCTCATATCTTCGAACCGCCTCTTCTTGAAAGCGCAGTAGGATTGGTACCCCCAACTGTTTCTCTGTGGGTGGAAATTCCTCTGCCAGCGCCCGCAACAGCAGAATGCAGCATCTCTCGAAGCAAGGCCTGGAAATGCTGCTTTCTGACAGCCCTCTATGATGCTGGTAACATGTCCGCCAATTTGTGTTTGTACCAGGGGTCTAAGTACATTGCCACCTAGTACTGGTCCTTGCCCTTTATGCTTTTTATACAGGGGTCCCTCTTCAAACACTGGAGCATGAAGGCCCCAATTTAAACTAAATTGGAAGCTGTGGAGTGGCCTGGCTCCTGCTCATCGACCAGGAGAATGTCGTACTCGGTCTCCTCCCCCCAGCCACGAACAATAGCAGGGATCCCAGAAAAGTTTAAAGCCTGCTTCTCTTGCTCCTCCTCCTCCTCCCCCCAGGCACCATCCTCCTCTGACTCCTCTTCAGACTCCTGCTGACTTATCTCAGATGGAGTAGACCCCCCTGGGAATTCATTCAGCATTGCGATTTCCTCATCTTCCTGCTCCTAGATTGTTTGATCAATGACACCATGCAATGCACACTCCAGAAAGAAGGCGTAAGGTATGATGTCACTGATGGCACCCTGGAGGCAACTGACCAGTTTGGTGATCTCATCAAACAGCCACAGAAGTCTGCATGCGTCGCGCATGAGCAGCCACTGGCGCGGTGAAAAAAAACAAGCACCCAGAACCTGTCCTGCCGCAGAGTTTGTATAGGTAGTCGTTAACGGCACGTTGCTGCTGGGGCAGCCTATCAAGCATATACAAGGTGGAGTTCCAGCGCGTCGGGTAGTCTCAAATCAGACGTCTGACGGGCAAGTGGTGCCACCGCTGAAAGTCAGCAAGGCAAGCCATGGCCATGTAAGATCTTCTAAAATGGCCAGAGATTTCTTTGGCCTGCCGCAAGACATTCTGGACCCCGGGGTATTTGGCAACGAATCGCTGCACGACTAAGTTCAGAACCTGTGTCATGCACGGCACGTGTGTCATTTTGCCCTGTTTCAGCGTGCTCAGCAGATTGGCACCATTGTCGCACACCACTTTACCAACCGTCAAATTGAGCTGGGTTAGCCACTGATCGGCCTGTGACCGCAGAGCTGAAAGGAGTGCAGGACTGGTGTGGCTCTTGGCTTCCAGACACAACATCCGCAGCACAGCATGGCAACATCTCACCTGGCACGTCGAATAGGTTCTGAGAAGCTGAGGGGTGCAGCGGAAGAGGCGGTAGCAGTGGAAAAGCATTAGTCAGCTGAGGAGGAGATGGAGGATGGAGTAGGAAGAGGAGAAGAAGACGCAGGCCTGCATGCAATCCGTGGCAGTAACACCAAATCCACATGGGTGCCACAGATTGCATGCTTGACAGCCGTCAGAAGGTTCGCCCAATGGGCAGTAAAAGTTATGTACCTTCTCTGCCCGTGTTTGATTGACCACGTGGTCAGATGTATATTGGCACCGACACTTTGTGCCAGAGATACATTCACTTGCCGCTGAACATGGCCATATAGCTCTGGGATGCCCTTCTGGGAGAAATATTTCCTTACGGGGACCTTCCATTGCGGTGTGCCAATGGCCACAAATTTTCTAAAGGCCTCCGAGTCCACCAGTTTACAGACGTGGACAAAATTGTTGGTACCCTTTGGTCAATGAAAGAAAAAGTCACAATGGTCACAGAAATAACTTTAATCTGACAAAAGTAATAATAAATTAAAATTCTATAAATGTTAACCAATGAAAGTCAGACATTGTTTTTCAACCATGCTTCAACAGAATTATGTAAAAAAATAAACTCATGAAACAGGCATGGACAAAAATGATGGTACCCCTAACTTAATATTTTGTTGCGCAACCTTTTGAGGCAATCACTGCAATCAAACGCTTCCTGTAACTGTCAATGAGACATCTGCACCTCTCAGCAGGTATTTTGGCCCACTCCTCATGAGCAAACTGCTCCAGTTGTGTCCGGTTTGAAGGGTGCCTTTTCCAGACTGCATGTTTCAGCTCCTTCCAAAGATGCTCAATAGGATTGAGGTCAGGGCTCATAGAAGGCCACTTTAGAATAGTCCAATTTTTTCCTCTTAGCCATTCTTGGGTGTTTTTAGCGGTGTGTTTTGGGTCATTGTCCTGTTGCAAGACCCATGACCTGCGACTGAGACCAAGCTTTCTGACACTGGCTAGTACATTTCTCTCTAGAATTCCTTGATAGTCTTGAGATTTCATTGTACCCTGCACAGATTCAAGACACCCTGTGCCAGACGCAGCAAAGCAGCCCCAGAACATAACAGAGCCTCCTCCATGTTTCACAGTAGGGACAGTGTTCTTTTCTTGATATGCTTCATTTTTTCGTCTGTGAACATACAGCTGATGTGCCTTGGCAAAAACTTCGATTTTTGTCTCATCTGTCCACAGGACATTCTCCCAGAAGCTTTGTGGCTTGTCAACATGTAGTTTGGCATATTCCAGTCTTGCTTTTTTATGATTCGTTTTCAACAATGGTGTCCTCCTTGGTCGTCTCCCATGTAGTCCACTTTGGCTCAAACAACGACGGATGGTGCGATCTGACACTGATGTTCCTTGAGCATGAAGTTCACCTTGAATCTCTTTAGAAGTCTTTCTAGGCTCTTTTGTTACCATTCGGATTATCCGTCTCTTAGATTTGTCATCAATTTTCCTCCTGCGGCCACGTCCAGGGAGGTTGGCTACAGTCCCATGGATCTTAAACTTATGAATAATATGTGCAACTGTACTCACAGGAACATCTAGTTGCTTGGAGATGGTCTTATAGCCTTTACCTTTAACATGCTTGTCTATAATTTTCTTTCTGATCTCTTGAGACAGCTCTTTCCTTTGCTTCCTCTGGTCCATGTCGAGTGTGGTACACACCATATCACCAAACAACACAGTGATTACCTGGAGCCATATATATAGGCCCAATGGCTGATTACAAGGTTGTAGACACCTGTGATGCTAATTAGTGGACACACCTTGAATTAACATGTCCCTTTGGTCACATTATGTTCTGTGTTTTCTAGGGGTACCATCATTTTTGTCCATGCCTGTTTCATGAGTTTATTTTTTTACATAATTCTGTTGAAGCATGGTTGAAAAACAATGTCTGACTTTCATTGGTTAACATTTATAGAATTTTAATTTATTATTACTTTTGTCAGATTAAAGTTATTTCTGTGACCATTGTGACTTTTTCTTTCATTGACCAAAGGGTACCAACAATTTTGTCCACGTCTGTATATGGCAGTAGTTGGCGGTCTAGCAGTTCCGACAAGGCGGCGGTCAGCCGTTGGGCAAGAGAGTTATCTGACATCATCATCTTTTTAAGCTCGAACATTTGGGCCACGGAAGCATGCCTTTTGCTAGATGAACGCGATGACGGCACGGTTGAAGGTGAAGTGGACGACAAATGGGAGGAGAGAGGAGAAGGAGAAGAAGCAGGACTTGGAGTGCCGGGAGTGTGGCTTTCTGGGTTCTGACAGTGTTGCTCCCATTGGGCTCGGTGATGGAAGGCCAGGTGCCTTCTTAAGGGGGTTGTCTCTAGGTGAGTGTTGGGCTTACCACGACTTATGCGTTGACAGCACAGGCTGCAGATGGCAACACTATTGTCAACAGCGGACAAGTTAAAAAAAGCCCACACTGCGGAGTCATGTGCCGGCATCCTGGGAGCATCAGACGAGACCGCGCATGGTGGATGACTCACTCCAGATACATTTCCAGTCTGCTTTTTGCCTCCTGTGCAATGCAAGTTCTGCCTGCTTCTCCTACTTCTAACTCCTATCTGCTGCGTCGTCTATCCCTCTGAACTCCCCTCCTCTTCCTCTCTTGTGGGCACCTACGTGACATCCATCGATACGTCATCATCGTCACTGTGACAAACTCCCCTCTTTTGAGGTTGCCACGAGTGCTGACATTAGAGATCTTAGAGTAGGCAGCAACAGAGGGGACCTCCGTCCTTGGGGTGATCTGTGTACTGTAGTTAGACCGCTGGGTGGCAGCTGTTGCTACCTCCTCTTCCTTATCTGATGCCAAGAATGGCTGCTCATCAGTAAGGTCTTGGAATGGATGGGAAAATAATTTCTCTTACTCGAGTGGAGGGGCTATGGTGGTAATGGTGTCTTTGGCGTGCACACAGCAGAGAGTGAGGAGGGTACAGATACAGAGGATGAGGAGGGTGCAGAAGCGGAATGGCTGAGTGAGCCACTCAACCAACTCTAGTACATCCTTTGACGTAATCGCTAGTGATGAGCGGCAGGGACAATATTCTAATTCACGATATTTCACGAATTCAAGATTATTTTCTTGATCGCGAAAAATCGGCAATGGTAATATTCGTGTAATGCACTTGAAATAGAGACGTTGGTCACTATAGCAACTATAAGCTGCTAGAAATTTACTGAGACTGGAGAAAATGGTTGGCATGGCAGAACATTACAATAGCTTTATATGCAGATAGAGTGCTCCAATATATTCACAATTGCGAAATCAGCACCAATGATGTGAATATTTTGGAGCAATACGTGCAACTTCACATTTTAACAGGTCTACTTATTAGTGATTGGTGCACTAAGTATTGTCGTAAACTTGTGACATCACAGCACTATGTATGTATGTATTTATGTAGCATACATACATAAAGGCACTATATATGTAGGATGTATGTATGTATGGACAGCAGAACCTATCAGCTAAACTATATCACTATTTAACTTACACTGACTATCTCTCACTTACTATCTGAATTTATATATATATATATATATATATATATATATATATAGTATAGACCAAAAGTTTGGACACATTTTCTCATTCAAAGAGTTTTCTTTATTTTCATGACTATGAAAATTGTAGATTCACACTGAAGGCATCAAAACTATGAATGAACACATGTGGAATTATATACTTATCAAAAAAGTATGAAACAACTGAAAATATGTCATATTCTAGGTTCTTCAAAGTAGCCACCTTTTGCTTTGATTACTGCTTTGCACACTCTTGGCATTCTCTTGATGAGCTTCAAGAGGTAGTCACCTGAAATGGTCTTCCAACAGTCTTGAAGGAGTTCCCAGAGATGCTTAGCACTTGTTGGCCCTTTTGCCTTCACTCTGCCGTCCAGCTCACACCAAACTATCTTGATTGGGTTCAGGTCCGGTGACTGTGGAGGCCAGGTCATCTGGCACAGCACCCCATCACTCTCCTTCATGGTCAAATAGCCCTTACACAGCCTGGAGGTGTGTTTGGGGTCATTGTCCTGTTGAAAAATAAATGATGGTCCAAGTAAACGCAAACTGGATGGAATAGCATGCGCTGCAAGATGCTGTGGTAGCCATGCTGGTTCAGTATGCCTTCAATTTTGAATAAATCCCCAACAGTGTCACCAGCAAAGCACCATCACACCTCCTCCTCCATGCTTCATGGTGGGAACCAGGCATGTAGAGTCCATCCGTTCACCTTTTCTGCGTCGCACAAAGACATGGTGGTTGGAACCAAAGATCTCAAATTTGGTCTCATCAGTCCAAAAGCACAGATTTCCACTGGTCTAATGTCCATTCCTTGTGTTCTTTAGCCCAAACATGTCTCTTCTGCTTGTTGCCTGTCATTAGCAGTGGTTTCCTAGCAGATATTCTACCATGAAGGCCTGATTCACACAGTCTCCTCTTAACAGTTGTTCTAGAGATGTGTCTGCTGCTAGAACTCTGTGTGGCATTGACCTGGTCTCTAATCTGAGCTGCTGTTAACCTGCGATTTCTGAGGCTGGTGACTCGGATGAACTTATCCTCCGCAGCAGAGGTGACTCTTGGTCTTCCTTTCCTGGGGCGGCCTGCATGTGAGCCAGTTTCTTTGTAGTGCTTAATGGTTTTTGTGACTGCACTTGGAGACACTTTCAAAGTTTTCCCAATTTTTCGGACTGACTGACCTTCATTTCTTAAAGTAATGATGGCCACTCGTTTTTCTTTACTTAGCTGCTTTTTTCTTGCCATAATACAAATTCTAACAGTCTATTCAGTAGGACTATCAGCTGTGTATCCACCTGACTTCTCCACAACGCAACGATGGTCCCAACCCCATTTATAAGGCAAGAAATCCCACTTATTAAACCTGACAGGGCACACCTGTGAAGGGAAAACTATTTCAGGTGACTACCTCTTGAAGCTCATCAAGAGAATGCCAAGAGTGTGCAAAGCAGTAATCAAAACAAAAGGTGGCTACTTTGAAGAACCTATAATATGACATATTTTCAGTTGTTTCATACTTTTTTGATAAGTGTATAATTCCACATGTGTTAATTCAGAGTTTTGATGCCTTCAGTGTGAATCTACAAGTTTCATAGTCATGAAAATAAAGAAAACTCTTTGATTGAGAAGGTGTGTCCAAACTTTTGGTCTGTACTGTATATACATATATAAACTAACTAAATATCTAATGTAATGACACAGGAAAGCAGAGAGCACAGCGATAACACTACTGTCTCTCTCAGATCTGCAAAATTCTGCATGTAAGTGCTGCTGGGGAGGTTCTTATATAGTAAGGGGTAGACAACTTTCGTATTGATTGCTAGGGATGTTGCTAATCTCAAAGACATTGCAGCCTTCTCATTGGCCCACAAGCAGGAAGGAAGGCAACTGTTGAAAAAAAAATCTAAAATATTCTAAATTGCGAATATATATCACTATATTTTAAATATTCACAAATTCTCGAAGTATTGATATTCATGTTTAATATTCGCTATTTGAATATTCAAGCCCAACACTAGTAATTGCACACACCTTCTCCAACTTCCCACTTAGTCTTCAGCCTTGTGCACCTGCCTGACCCCTGTGGAATGGCCTGCCTCTTCCTCTGCTTATCATTTTTTAAAATGACCCTGTGACAAAGTCCCTATAGAAGAGCAGTATTTGTGGAAGCAGGTGTATATAAATCCTTAATGATTATTTGCTGGAAGCAGGTATATCAAACCCAATAATCAGTTTTTTGAGGGGCAACAGGTATATCACACCAGTTGCAATTAGTTGTTCCAATAGCGTTTGTCCCTCTGTATAGCTGCGGTATTGCTGTAGAAACGCACACAACTGCTGCACAATACAAATGCACTATATAGAAAGTATATTATAGGTATCTCACACCCCTGCCTCAATCAGTTTTTTTGGGGGGCAACTGGTATATCACACCAGTTGCAATTAGTTGCTCCAATAGCGTTTGTACCTCTGTATAGCTGCTGTATCTCAGCAGAACCGCACACAACTGCTGCACAGTACAAATGCACTATAATTTAATTTCTATGTTAGAAAGTATATTATAAGTATATCACACCCCTTTGTATGTCACACCTATCGATAGCACACCTATACCAGCCCTTAAAAGGACTTTTGTGGCCCTATTAGCTAGCGTTTGGTGTCCCTAACAGTCTGTCCCTGCTCCACACAGCAACCTCTAACTACACTGGCAAAAGACTGAATGTAAAATGGCGGCCAGATCGGGTTTATTTATAAGGTAGGGGGGGTGTACATATGCTGAAACGTCTCAATTGGCTGTCCTGTCCCACCTGTCCGAACCGCAAGGCCATCTCTACCCCCAACCCCCTCCATTAGTCATTGCAGTGGAGCGTGAGCTTAGAGTTTCCCCCGGTTAGACCTTTGTGAGGATGGGCGATGGCGCGCATAGACAGTGACCAACCGACAACAAAGGATGTCTTAATAATAATTGAGTTTTTTATCCCTATCAGTAGGTTTAGAAAAGACCCCCATTTTGGACTAGTAGCGAGAGTCTAATATTGTGGAGAGCCAGTAGTGGACTCTCAGCCAAATGGTAATAATGTGTCACCGCTGAGGATGGGGAAAACCCTCAGCCATGCGATGCCAGAAGATGTAGTCGCTGCTCGGCCAGGACGACAGAATTAGGGAGCAGGTCACCTCCTATCGCGTCCCTAATCTGACCCTGACTCCTAACCATAATGAGCCAACCCTGAAGGTGGGAGGGTTCATACACCGGATGCCTTGGGGTCCCTGCTAGCCCTCAGGCTTGCCCTGGAACAAGGAGCAGGGTAAGACGACCTGTTCCTTCTAGGCATGGAGGAACAGGAGTCTCACTAGCTAAGCTGCAAGGGGAAAAGAACATAAACAGCCTATGGATATGGCAGGAGGATGAAAAGCACTTCCACACCTACCTGCCACAGACACACTGAGTGGATCCCGTGCTATACAAGCTAGTGTCCACACCCAAACATAAAAGGACACAGCACACACACAAACACACAGGAACCCAGATCCATAGGTGCATTAAATATGAAAAGGAAAACAACATCAACTAAAAATCACATATAACATTTTATGACCACAAGGGTGGCCCTCACTGGCAGATGGTATTAGAGACCAGGAGGGTGCCTCCAGCTTACTACAAGGCTGGAGTACCCCTCAGACATCAGGTCTCAACTGAGGTTAAATAGCCCATGTAGCCACACCCACACAGACACACCCAGTGCACACACACTAGTAAGGAAGTTAACCCTTCCAACACCAGGGAAGGGAAGAAAGCCACTTAAAGGGGACGTGCACCCATAAATAAACCTTGTGCACAGAAACAGAATCAAGGCACACCTAAATAGACAGGTTGCCAGGTGCAACCGCATGCACAACATAGCAAGCTGCCTCGCAACAGCTCAGGCTGCTATGCTGCCACATAAACAATGTTGCCAGCGGAAACCACAGGTGAGGCAACATACTACAGCCCTCACCTGTGATTGACAACCAGACCTAGACCGCAGGCAACTGCATGCGGTTACAGGAGTCACGACCATGACCATGGTCGTGACATAATGAGACTGTCACTACGCAAGAAACTCTGCATTCAGCTGGCCATTTGTACAAGGGACTCTGAGGAACTCCTTTCCTCCATATCCACTGCATGCTGCCACTGTCTGACAAATAAAGTGGCCTCCTCAAAGGGCTTGAGCATATGGCAGGTGTCATGCATGAGCTGCCACTGTCTAATGTCAAAGTTACACCAAGAAGTAGTCCTGTCCATCTGCATCATCAAGGAGTGTGGAGTTCCAACGTATGGAAACGTTGCAAATGAGGCGATGTAGGGGAACACAATTCTGCCTTTGCAGATCAAGAAGTGTGTGTTTTGCAAGATTAAGAGTGGCTGAAGTGGATGCAGTTTCCTTGACATTTTCAAGATGTCTTGTAGTTGGGTGGAAGATGTGCGCCCTGCAGGGCGCATAGGTCAGCCCTCCCTGACACAGGATGTTCTTCCCATTATTGATGACCATGGTTCCTATCTCCAGTTGGCGAGGAGACAGCCAGGATTTGATTTCTTGGTTGATGACGCAGAACAGTTCCTCCCCGGTGTGACCCCTATTCGCCCAAGCTGACCAAGTGCAGAACCGTGTGAAAATGCCGTGCTTTTCACACGGTTCTGGAAGATAACTCTGAACTGTGCAGGAGGACTTTGGCGCAGAAATCCAATTATTACAATGGGGAGGTGGCATTGCCATCACCTGGTCAAGTTGCTGGTGTTCCTGGGCCAGAACAACATTTACCCAGTGGGCTGTAAAGGACATTTTTTTTTAGAGATTTAATGACAGCTTGGGACTCTCTATCTTGGCTGAGCAAAAGACATCAGCTCTCTGAACTGTTCACAGTCCATGATATGGAAAGGGAGAGACTGTAGCACCAGCAACTTGGCCAGGTGCACGTTCAGTTTCTGCTCCGTTGGATGAGTGCAGGCATACTGTTGTCTCTTTGCCATTGCCTCGGTGATCGATTGCTGCCAAAACACGTGACGAGGAGTAGGAGAAGGAAGAGAAGAAGCATCAGGAGCAATAGACACAAGGAAAGAATGACAGCTTCCTTCTGCTGAGGTTAAGGAGCCCTGACTGCAGGAGAAGATGTGCAGGCCGCTGGAAGATGCAGCGGTTGCTGCATCTGGCTGTACCACTACTTAGTGCCACGGTTTTCCAGGTCACTTTATGGTGATGTGTTGACACAGTGCCGAAGTGCCAACTAGAGATAAGCAAATTTTTCAAAAATTTGATTTGGACAGTTTGCCGAATTTCCCAAAAAGATTTGATTTGATGTGAATTAATTTGTGATGAATCGCATTAAAAAACAGCTATTTCCCGGCAGAAAGGCTGTATATTGGTGTAGAACACTGTTCATTGCAGAAACATGCATATGGAGTACATTGTGGTAGTGAAGCAGTATTGTGAGTCAGTATTACATGCAGATGACAGGCATCACTCTTAGGCCCCTTTCACACGGGCGAGTTTTCCATGCGGGTGTGATGCGTGCGGTGAACGTATTGCACCCGCACTGAATCCTGACCCATTAATTTCTATGGGGCTGTGCACATGAGCGGTGATTTTCACGCATCACTTGTGCGTTGAGTGAAAATCGCAGCATGCTCTATATTGTGCGATTTTCACGCGACGCAGGCCCCATAGAAGTGAATGGGGCGCGTGAAAATCGCATAGCATCCGCAAGCAACTGTGGATGCGGTGCGATTTTCACGCACGGTTGCTAGGAAACGATCGGGATGGAGACCCGATCATTATTATTTTCCCTTATAACATGGTTATAAGGGAAAATAATAGCATTCTGAATACAGAATGCATAGTAAAACAGCGCTGGAGGGGTTAAAAAATAAATAAATAATTTAACTCACCTTAATCCACTTGATTGCGAAGCCCGGCATCTCCTCTGTATCCTTTGTTGAGCAGGACCTGTGGTAAGCATTAAATACAGGTAAAGGACCTTTGATGACGTCAGATCACATGCTCCATCACCACAGTGATGGACCATGTGATTGGAGCATGTGATCTGACGTCACCACAGGTCATTTAGCCCACAGCTCATCATTCAAGAAGTAAAGAGACCGGGAACTACGCGATCAAGAGGAGAAGGTGAATTAACTTTTTTTATTTATTTTTTATCCCTCCAGCACTATTGTACTATGCATTCTGTATTCAGAATGCTATTATTTTCCCTTATAACCATGTTATAAGGGAAAATAATACAATCTTCAGAACATCAATCCCAAGCCCGAACTTCTGTGAAGAAGTTCAGGTTTGGGTACCAAACATGCGCGATTTTTCTCACGCGAGTGCAAAACGCATTACAATGTTTTGCACTCGCGCGGAAAAAATCGCGCATTTTTCCGCAACGCACCCGCACCTTATCCGGGCAAAAAAACTGACGCCCGTGTGAAAGAGGCCTTAGAATCACTTCACACTTCGCTTATTTGGTCAGTTACAGGGCCAAAACTGACCAAATAACTCAAGTGTGTGTGAACATTGTCAGCTGATTCCACATAGATTTCTACAGAACTAGTTCTGTTACACACTGATACAAATAGTGCCTCCATGACAGAGTGGAGAGGGTGTCAGCAGTAAGTTTGTGTTAATATCACAGTTTATTTTGTCCTTCTTCTGATTCGTCATAACAACCCCCAAAAACGGATCCTGTCTTTTGAGCATCTACCTTCACATGCTTAGCATTTGATCAGTATTGCATCAGTATTACTTAGGTAAAAAAAAAAAAAAAAAAGTTGTTGATCCAAAACAGAGATGACACATGATTGGAAAGTTTGTATGTCTTCTGTGTTTTTTACCCACTCCTGTTTTTGGCTTCCTATTCAATCCTGGTGCAAAATAGGGACTGTGTGATACAGGCCTTACGCCTGCTCCAAAGACAGGGTCTGTTGTGTTTCTCATTTTTCCGTCCTTCTGACAGATCAGAAGGGTAAAATAAATGGTGATGTCAACAAGGCCAAACAGGGACAATAGTGGCCACGTCATAGAGTGGGGAGCGTGGCAACCGCATGAGAAGTCAACACAGTGGCCCAATGACACAGTGGTGAGGTGGCAACCGCATGAGAAGTCAACATCATGGCCCAGTTACACAGTGGTGAGGTGGCAACCACATGAGGAGTCAATACAGTGGCCCAATTACAAAGTGGTGAGGTGGCAACCACATGAGGAGTCAACATAGTGGTCAGTCACAGAATGGTAACAGTGGCAACCACATGAGGAGTCAACACAGTGGCCCAGTCACAGAGTGGTGAGGGTGGGAATCACATGAGGAATCGCATGAGGAGTCCAAACAGTAGCCGAGTCACAGAGTGGTGAGGGTGGCAATCGCATGAGGAGTCAACAAAGTGACCAAATCACAGAGAGGTGAGGGTGGGAATCGCATAAGGAATTGCATGAGGAGTCAACATAGTGGTCAGCCACAGAATGGTGAGGGTGGGAATCACATGAGGAGAAACAGGTCCTCCAGTGGTTTGATGAAAAATTCCCAAACTGCCAAGTATAGAATTTTCCCCCAACCTCTACTTGCTGACTGCCTACTACTGCAGCTTCCTTGAACATATGCACTGCTACTTCTTTCCAGTCAAGTAGGCTCCTGCGTAGCAGATGGTCTACCCTGGCCATGTTTGGCTAGAGATCTCACACTGCTGCCACCCTTCTGACTCACGGCCACGTTACCACTCTGCTGGCTGAGCCGCTGCCTCACGTGCAAGTTGCCACCCTCTTTTCCTGATGATGATGATGAAGCCCCCTCTTCACTCAGCTCACACGTGCGATCGGCTACATCATCATCCATTACTGTCTGCACGATACTGATGTTACCCTCACCAGTCTCAGGGCCACGTGCCTTACGCTTACAATACCAGCTCCCACACGACTCTCATCATTGCTACTTGCCCTCCTACTGGAGGAAGTAGTGGTTCTCTCCTCCTCACTTGTCAGTCGGACATACTGTACTATAACATTAACTGCAAGAGTAAAAAGGCAATAGTGTCAGGCCGCAATTTCGCACCAACTCTGCAACTACTGATTGACGCATCAATGTAGTGTAGTTTCAGGCCGCAGTTTCACACCAACTACTGAACTACTGATTGAGGCATCAAATTAAGTTTAAAAGAATTTGAACACCCTAAAATGTGTAGTATCAAAAACACAGAACAGGTGCAGATCTTTCCATTAAACTTTATCTCTGAGTAGGCTTCACTACTGGTTTCGGCTCACAAAAAATGATGGAAATAACTGACCAAATAACTGAAGTGTGAACTCACCCTAAAGTGTGTAGTATCAGGCTGCTATTTCACACCAACTACTGATCTACGCATCTAATTAAGAGTTTAAAAAAATTGACTACCCTAAAAGTGTGTAGAGAAGTGTTCTGCCTCAGGCTATCTGTTCTCAGCCTTTATGGTGCGATCACCTTTAGTGACTTTACCTTTTTTTTTTTTTTAAGCCTGCCCGAGGAGCGTACTTTCTTCACCCATACACCAAAATCGTGCAGCAAGCCAAATAGCACAAACATTAGTTTTGTATCACGTCCTATCTGGGGACCATGTGAAAAGAATTTGCTCTCCTACAACACTTGTGAAGGGGTGATCTTAATTTAAAAAACAACACACGCCATAGAAAATTTCCTCTCTTACAACAGTTAGATGGATGAAGGGGTGTTCTTATTGAAATTATTAATTCATTTTTTTTGGGGGGTTCGGTAATAACTATATACCCCAAAACTGGTTTTATCAGACCACAATTTCATCCCAGAAGCAAGAAGCGATAAATGTACTTATATATAAACTAAATAGACCCCAAAACTGGTTGAATCAGACCGCAATTTAACTACAGAATCAAGGATGTGCAACAGAAGTGCGGTGTGCACTTGGGTCCCTTTAAGATGAGATAAGTGTTTCATGACGCTGGTTGAAATGAAGCTACAATGGGACAGAGTCCCTTTAAGGAATGGTGTTGGTACCCAGGTGTAGGATTAGCCGAGTGGTATGGGGTGGCCTATAATGTTCCCTAATGTTTTGTGCATGTGGCACTGTGCTCCTACCTGGATACACTGGAACCCCAGGCGTTGGCTCTGAAGCAGACAAAGTGGTTAGTTGAATGGTGGGATGAAGAATAAATTGAGTCCAGACCTTGCGATGAAGTTGAAAAGCAGCTTTACTTTGCATAAATGTTTCTCCAAACAGTTTACAGACTTTATCTTGGTCCCAGCAGGCTTTAGCATTAAAACGGTGGCAGGCAAACTCCTCTCTGCTACATCTGTTGCTCTCTGGCTCTGCTGTACTGACAGACTGGCTATATCCCAGCTTTTGCTGTATGCAGCACTTTCCTTCTGTAGTCTGTCTCCTAAGTTATACCAGGGAACTTTCTTCCTGGCTTCTGAGGCTCTAAGCTTCTGCCTCCATGTCCAGCTGAGCTTAGAGTGCTCTGGCTGGCTTGGTTTGGACTTGGGTATGTCCCAAAGAGACGTGGCCCTGCATATCTTCACCTAGCTTGGGGTAAGCTAGGACTGACCTCTAACTAACTAGTATCCACCCTTCCTTAGAGAGAGGGTTTGAATGGAAAGAAGGGTTCCATTCTCTCTAACTGTAGCTCTGCCATGCTTGCTGCCACCTACTGGTGAACCAGGTATATTACATGAACATATACAGTTGCATAGAAATAGGAAATGCACAATGTGGAGGACTTGGAAAAAATGCACAGATGAAATTATATTAGCATACACAGATAGAAGCAGGGCGTAGAAGTGGCAATGCCACTTGGGGGCGTTACATATGGAAGTATGTAAATATAAGCTAAACACATCCTAAAACAGGTTGTATCAGACTGCACTTTCATCCCAGGAGCAAGGATGGATGAATAGATGTACTTATATATAAACAAAATACACCCCAAAACTAGTTGTATCAGGCGACACTTTCACTACAGAATCAAGGATGTATGGAAGTACTGATACATAAACTAAATATACCCCAAAACTGGTTGTATCACACCACACTTTCACTACAGAATCAAGGATGTATGGGAATACTGATATATAAAATAAATATACCCAAAAACTAGTTGTATCCGACCGCACCTTCATCCCAGAAGCAAGGATGGATGGATGGATCTACTTATATATAAACAAAATACACCCCAAAACTGGTTATATCAGACCTCACTTTCACTACAGAATCAAAGATGAATGGAAGTACTTATATATAAATGAAATACACCACAAAACAAGTTGTATCAGACAGCACTTTGACTACAGAATCACGGATGGATGGACGCACTTATAGATAGAAAATTAACACCTTAAAACTTGTAGTATCAGACCACAATTTCACCCTTATAACAATATCAAGGATTACTGGAATTAGTGATGTATCAAAGAATGCAAACAATCTGAAATCAGTAGTATTAGAGCACATAACCACAGTAAGTGCAGCAAGGTGTAATGAAATAGCTCCTATTAGCCAGGCTTTACACTCTCCTGTTGGTCCCTGCTCTCTCCTTAGGCCTCCTGCAAACGACCGTAGGTGTCTCGTTGCCGTATTGCAGACCGCATTTGCGGATCCACAATACACGGGCACCATTCCGTATGCATTCCGCATCACGGATGCGGACCCATTCACGTCAATGGGTCCGCAAATCCAGAGATGCAGAATGGTGCAGAACGGACGCACGGAACGTAACCCTATGGAAGCACTACGAAGTTCTTCCGTGGGGTGTCGTCCCATACTTTCATTCCGCAAAAAGATAGAACATGTCCTCTCTTTTTGTTGTACGGGCGGATCGCGGACCCATTAAAGTTAATAGGTCCACGATCCGCTGCAGCTGCCCCACGGTCGCAGTTTTCACGCTAATTGCGGGCTACAGCGCGGCCACGGGGTGCACACGTTCGTGTGCAGGAGGCCTTACAGTGTGGATAATGCCTCCCTATCCTTTCCCTAAACTATAAATATCTTTCCGTCAACTGCTCAATAGTTATTTTTTATGAATAAATTGTTTCCTAAACACTGTCTCTAGTGCCTGTCACGTCTCTCCCTGCACTAAGGTCAGTGAAAAAGGGCTCAGACCAAGTAGGCTGAGACTTTTTATAGGGCTGTGACATCACAAGGTCTGGCTAGCTGTTGATTGGCTGGCTGGCTGCATGCATGGCATTGTGGGTGATCCCTCGTTCCCAGGCATCTTGCTTCCTCATTTTAACACATGCAGTAGTCATTTTAGAACAAATATGATTCGTTACCATGAAGTGGAAGGAAATTCGACTTTGGGACAAATCAAATTTTTCCTGACATTTGGATCGAATTCCACTTTGTCAACTTCGATTCGCTCATCTTTAGTGCCAACATTAGCACCCTGACTGTGCTTCACCTTCTGCCCACATATCCTGCATACTGTCACGTTTACATCCTCCAGCGACTTGATAAAAAATTCCCACACTGCCGAGTATGGCACTTTACCTCCACTACTCCGTGTTGACTGCCTGCTGCTCTCTTTATGAACTTGTGCACAACTAGTTGCACAGGTAGGCTCCTGATTAGCAGACTGTCTACCATGGGTGCGTTTGGCTCCAGCTTCATCGGTACACTGCCACCCTGCAGCTTACTCACGGGCCTGCTGCCACACACACCCTGATGATGATGCCCTCTCTTCACCCAGCTCCCACGTGCGATCTGCTTTATCATCATCCACTACTGTCTGTTCGTCACTTATGTCACCCTCACCAGTCTCATGGCCACGTCCCTGACCACTCGCAACACGTTCTCCCGCCCGACTGTCATCATCGATATTTGTACACCTAAGGGAGGATGCAGCGAAAATATTTTCCAAGTCTGTGCTGGCCTGTAGCTGCTGACTGTTCTCATTGAAAAGTGGAGCAGAGCCGGCAACATGCATTACTTCCCGAAAAGAAGGGGCAGCAAAAGAAAGAAGCAATTGCATGACAGGTGAGTGCAAAGAGGTTGTTCCTGGGCCAATTCCTGGCTGTGTGTATCTGTTGTCATCTGAGATGTCAAACATTCCAGTACAGCTGGATTGTTAGTCAAAACAAGACCAGAGGATGACAGTGGCAGCTCTGGCCTGTTGCTGCAGCTGCTGCTACCACCACCCCTTCTTCGGTTGATACTTGTGTTGGCTAGAACAACATTTTTGCCAATGCTGTCAGCAATGTATAAGATTAAGTATGAATGGCGAAGGAGATGAACTAGAAAAATGGCCCTATATATTAAACCGCCTGTTGACAATGAGTCTGAGGCACACTAAGTCTATGTATAACTGAACAGATTAATTATTAAAGATACAGCAGATGAACTAGGTAAATTCACCTATATACGAGACCGCCTGTTGACAATGAGTCTGATGCACAGTAAGCCTATGTATAACAGAACAGATTAAGTTTAATGGCACAGCAGATAAACTAGTTAAACACGCCTATATATTTGACCGTCTATTGAGACTAAGTCTGATGCACAGTAAATCTATGTATAACTGAAGAGATTAATTATTTAAGGCACAGCAGATGAACTAGATAAATTTGCCTATATATTAGACTGCCTGTTGACAATGAGTCTGATGCACAGTAAGTCTATTTTATAACAGAACATATTAAGAATGAATGGCGCAGCAGATAAACTAGGTAAATGCGCCTATATATTAGACCTCCTGTTGGCAATGAGTCTGATGCACAGTAAGTCTATGTATAACAGAAAAGATTCTTTATGAATGGCGCAGCAGATGAACTAGGTAAATGCACCTATATATTGGACTGCCTGTTGACAATTAGTCTGATACACACTACATATATGTATAACTGAACAGATTAATTATTAAAGGCACTGCAGATGAACTAGGTAAATGCGCCTATATATTAGACCGCCTGTTGAACAGATTAAGTTTAATGGCACAGCAGATGAACAACATGCACAGGGCGATTACACTGTGCCTGCACTGTCACTGCAGTCTGCCTATGCTCTCCTACACTGTGTAAACTGTCTCCATATGATCTCCCTACAGTGTCCCTGCACTGTTCCTATCCTATTGTACAACTAAAAGATTTGTTAACCACTGTCCCTATCCCTTGGCATGTCTGTCACTATGCTCAGCTGATTGGCTGGCTGCCCGACATTATGGGTGATCTTGCGCTCCCGGGCTTTGTAACACATGTACAGTAGCAGCCAATTTAGAAAAAAAAAAAAAAAAAAACGATCTGTTAATATGAACCACAAGGAATTTTTGATTTGTGACAAATCAAATTTTCCCTGAAATTCAGATTGAATTCAATTCATTTTACTTTGATTCTTTTAACACTAGTGATGGAAAAATGAATCAAGTCAGCAAAGGAGGCAATATGGACAATCACAATACATGAGTAAGTGCCTTGTGTTAACGTTGTCTACATGATAAATGTCATTTGGTGAGTGAGACAAACCCAATAAGGTCATTCAATTCTATGTTTTGTAAAAGTATCTGTCTACTGTATCAGTGACATTTGTAATACAATAATTACGGTTATGACCTTTGGTGCATTATCAATGGGTCTATCTTTATATATCAATTTAAATAATGATTGCTCTGTGATTATATTGATTATATGTTGTGTTAAGCCTGTATATGATCAGTCACTCTGGCATTCTCAGGATAGGTCATCAGTATCAGACTGTTGGAGGTCTGTCTCTCAGCACCTCTGCCAATCAGTTGTTTGGAGGGGCTGTGACACTACTGCAAGAGGTGCTTTCTTTGTAATGTTTACCTGCTTGCTGTCTATATTGTAGTGCTGGTGCAGTGTAATTACATCTATTTATCCCATTTACTTGAATGCGACAGCGAAGTTGGACCTCCATCAATCTGAAATTGGTGACCTATTCTGAGGATAGGAAACTGGAATACCACTTTCAGACTTTATTATATATTATGGCCAATTCCTAATACACCCCAACAAAAAAGTTTTATTCCAAAACTGATCACTGGAACATCTGCACTTTTGGTTCTGTTACTCTGGTCCATTATAGTAGCAGTACAATAAAAGTAACAGAAGCCCCAGTTCCAGTGCCTGACTGGCACAAACAGAACTAAACAAATCACACAGACTATAATGGGTCTGCCAGGTTTCTGGCAGAGGGCCTAGCATTTTACGGGAAAAATAGTGCATCAAGATTAATGAAATCTGCAACAGAAATGTGAATCCAACACAGATGTGAACAAAGCCTTGTCATCTGAACTGTTAGCACTATAGATTTTAATTAAAACAATTAATACATTTAATTTTAAATACAATTATACAATTTGTTGTCATTTTACAGTATATTCAGTCCATCTTAAGATGAAATAGTCATGTTACGGTCTCTTGTGTTGGCTTTCTTTGTTCCCTTCTTAACTGATTCGAATCATCTCGAAAAACTGCCTGAAGAATTGACAGGAGTGTAATTTTTCCATTTTGGCCATGGCGTCCTACCATGAAATAAACTATTGGGTTTATGGTACTGTTGATCGCACAAAACAGACAAAAAAGGTCCATGATGGGGAAGGATGGCATGGTATGGTGCTTGTACCATGCAAGCAATAACACTCTCATGGGCATTCCAAACACAAGGAAAAAAAAGACTGTAAGTGTGATGACCGCATATAACTTCTTTGGTTGTCGTTGATGAGAACTTGTCTGTACTTTGACAAGCAGAATAAAACTTGAAACTGTCATGGAAGGTATAAAAATTGCAAAACTAAAACTACAAATAATAATGAAGATAATTTTGCATTCCTGACTGGACTCCTTAAGTATACCTCTACTATTGTAGATAATACTATAACAAAATGCAAACTCGAGTGCGCTAAGAGTACAAGAAGTGATCCATATAAGAGCACATACGATTGAGGATGTGTGCCTAGGTCTGTTACAGTAATACCATATGGGAAAGACAACAGATAGACATCTCTCTATACTTATAGCTGCTAGAAGACACAGACTAGTGTTGTAGACAAAGAAACAAGCTAGAGTTATTACCCCTACCAAGTTAATAACACGTTCATCCTCATATTGTGGTTCCAAGTGCGGTATAAGGGCAAAAACCAATGAAAAAATATTAAAAACTAACATGAATAGCATAAATGCTGCATCAGCCACAGCAAGGTTAAAGATATAGATGGATGAATTGGTTTTCTTAATCTTAAATGAGAGATACCAGATCACAATACCATTTCCAATCATTCCCAACACTGACATGACTAATGTCACTGGGGCGATCATCATATTGAATACCGGTTTAAACAATATGGTATCATTATTCCAGTATGGTGTTCCTGTCATTAGACCCCCATTACTTCTGTTTAATGATTCCATTTTATTCATACAAGTGGTGATTAGGAAGTAATTGAAACAAATAACATGAAAAGTAAAATAGTAGTGTGTAATGTTAGTAGATGTGCAGTGCTACCAGGGATCACCTAGGCACAAAGCCACCAGATTTGTCACGGCGCATTGATTGATGGAAGCTACTTCTGTCTTCTTATTTGTTTAGGATGACTGGCAAACAGTTTCTGAATGAATATTTCTTCATTAATAAAGCACGTTTAGCACTGGCGATTTTATATCATTTGCTTCCTTTACCACCATTGTTTCTGTGAATAATAAATAATGCAATATTATTTACCAGAAAGTAAAACACATAAAAACTTTACATGCTTTCCTGAATACACTGTTAGAAGAGTAATCCAGTAATGCTTTAGATCCTTATATTTATCACTTATAGACATTAGCAATGCATTTGTACACTACTGGACAGGAATTCCAAAAGGTAGACCATATTTGTGTTTGTGTTTTTAGTTCTTTTTAAGTAGATCAATATTCTTCCCTCATTTACCGACATCTCAGATAATAAATAGTGTATGTGTAGATATATATAAATATATATAATGTAAGGGGTTACACTCTCAGGTAGGGCGGCGATGACAGATTCTCTTGCAGACCACAGGGTTAAAGTCCAAATATTGCTTTATTTATCACACTCCGGCAATACAGTTAAGTTCCTAACTCACCTATTGAACACAGTTCACACAGAGAACTCGGCTTCTCTAGCCAGCAGGGCAGCCAGCATCCCAGACTTTCTCCAGACCTCACTCTCCTAGACTGACAGCCTGGACTGTGCTTTATTTCCCCTTGATGATCTCAGCTGGCTTCAGCTGGGATACCTCAGGCTAGGGGAAAACCTGTCTAGGAATGGGGTGGACTGGGGAGGTCCCTCTACCAATCCTACCTTCTCCCAGTCCAATAAAATCCAGCCCATAAATTTAATAAAACTGTCTTACCAACCTACACATTGCTGAGACTGTTTTAACCTTCTGGATTTTATTTACCTCTCCCAGTTGAGGAAGCTGGGTGGGATATACACCCCTTCCAGGACTTTACCATACACTTTTCTGTTCACCTTACCACAATAAATATAAATATATTTCTTCCTTCCTTTTAAATAATACTACTCACAAAAAAGTTAGGGATATTTGGCTTGTGGGTGAAATTTCACGATGAACCTAAAATGCACTCTAACCTTTACAGGTGATCTTTATTTGACCTTCTGTAAACTTTTGAATGCACATGTCCAACTGTTCAAAGTTTTAGTACTTTTTGCACAACTTGCTGTTCTCTAACATGGAGCTTAACAGCAAAATTCACAACCGGTGTTTGATCCATAAATCTCGCCCAAAGAATTTCCTGCTTCAATTAGACAGCATTTAAACAGTCCTCCTCATCAAGCTGTTCACATATTGACATCATGAGACCTAAACGAAACCTGACATTTGATCAACAGTACCTCACCATTGCGAGACTTCAAGCATGATGCTCTCAGGCGGAAGTGGCCACTGAGCTTAGAGTGTCACAGAGTGTCATCACAGGTTGCAACAGGGATACAGAGAGACTGGAGTCACAGAAAGACATAGAAGTGGACTTCCTTTGGCCACATCCCACACTGATCAGAGCTTAATTGTGAACAATGCCCCGCGGAACCAGATGATGAATGCTACACAACTTCAGGCACATTTAAGGGAGGTGAGAGGCACCCAAGTGTCACGTTAGGGTACTTTCACACTAGCGTTTTTCTTTTCCGGCATAGAGTTTTGTCACAGGGGCTCTATACCGGAAAAGAACTGATCAGGCATATCCCCATGCATTCTGAATGGAGAGTAATCCGTTCAGTTTGCATCAGGATGTCTTCAGTTCAGTCGTTTTGACTGATCAGGCAAAAGAGAAAACCGTAGCATGCTACGGTTTTTTCTCCGGCGAAAAAAACTGAAGACATGCCTGAACGCCGGATCCGGCATTTTTTCCCATAGGAATGTATTAGCGCCGGATCCGGCATTCAGAATACCGGAATGCCGGATCCGTCGTTCCGGCATGCGCATGCGCAGATCGATAAAAATGCGAAAAATGTACAAGACGGATCCGTCGGTCCGCATAACAAGCGGAGAGACGGATCCGTCCTTGCAATGCATTTGTGAGACGGATCCGCATCCGGATCCGTCTCACAAATGCTTTCAGGCAGCAGCAGATCGGCGGATCCGGCGGCCAGTTCTGACGACGGAACTGCCCGCCGGATCACACTGCCGCAAGTGTGAAAGTAGCCTAAGACTATTCGATTCCATTTACATGAGCGTGGTTTGCGTGCTAGACGACCTACAAGGGTACCTGACCACACCACCAGGCACAGGCATCATCATCTTGCATGGGCCAGGGAGCATCTACGCTGGACGAGGGACCAGTGGGCCTCAGTGCTGTTGACTGATGAAAGTCGAACACGCTGAGCAGAAATGATGGCCACCAACAATGTTGGAGACGTCAAGAGCACTATGCATCAGCCACCGTTGTTGCCAGAAAAGCCTTTAGTGGTGGTAGTGGTGTTACAATGTGGGCAGGGGTGTCTAATCAATACAGAACTAACCTACACTTTGTGAATGGTACAATGACAAGTCCATACTACTTGAATAACATCATTAATCCAGTCATTGTGCCTCTGCATCAACAACACAGGCCTAATTTCCTCTTCATGGAGGACATTGCGCCAGCTGAACGAGGTCACATCATTAGGGAACAGCTGCTGGAGACTAGGGTACCTCAAATGGCGTGGCCTTCACTTTCTCCAGACCTGAATCCCATTGAAAACATGAGGGATCAGTTGAGTTGTCGTGTAGAGGCTTGTAATTGTGTACCCCAGAACCTCAATGACCTGAGGGCCACCCTTCAAGAAGAGTGGGATGCCATGCCTCAGCAGACAATAAGTCGACTTGTGAACAGCATGAGACGTTGTCAAGCTGTAATTGATGATCAATAGAGATGAGTGAATCAAAGTTGACTTCAATTCGAATTTCAGGAAAAATGTGATTTTCACTGAAGCCAAATTTCCTTGTGCTTCATGTTAACAGATCACATTTTTTTCCTAAAATGACTGCTGCACGTGTTAGGACATGGAGCAAAGAACTCTGGGAACTAGGGATCACCCAAAATGCCATGCATGCAGCCAATCAGCAGCCAGACAGCCCCTGTGATGTCACATCCCTATAAATAGCCTCAGCATCTTGGATTCAGCCGATTTTTCCAGTGTACTTAGTGCAAGGAGAGACGTCAGCAGGTGCTAATTTGTACTACAGCTATTTATGTTGTGTATTAAAAGGAAATATATGTACATTCTTTTAGCAGTTCTGCTGTGAATTGTGATTGTTATATTTCTTTTTTTGTGGTGTATTATTCGGAAAAAGAATACGTCTTAATTGCCTTTTTGCGGTGAAGTTACATTGTACTACAGCCTTTTGTGTATTATTTTAATGTAATTCTTTTATTATACAGCATGTCAGACAGACAGGTGACAGACCCTTCAAAGGAACGGGCAGTGGCAAAAATGTTTCTGCAGGCAAAAGTAGCAGCAGAAGAAGGGGGGTGGCAGCAGAATTTGCAGAGAGAGGACTGAGCTCCCAGTGTCATCTAGCGGTCGTGTCTTGACCAGCAACCTAACCGTGCTTGAATGGTTGACTCGGTCTTCGACTTTGTCGCAAGTGACTTCAGACAACCCCAGCCAAGAGTCAGTGGGTTCCTCTGACACAACGCTTGCCCTGTGGCCCCAACTGTCCTCAACCTGCCTCTGTCAGTTTCTGTTCCCTCAGCGAGAGAAGTATTAAATGCAGTAGGCTCGGCTCCACTTCTCAGCAAGGACAAGCTTCTAGAGGACAGTCAGCAGCTACTGCCCAGCCAAGATCTGTAGGAGACATCTGCTGCTTTCTTCCAGTAGACGGGCAAGTAGTGATGATGAGAGTCGCGTGGGAGCAGGTGTTGCTAGCGATCAGGCTCCTGGCCCTGAGACCGTTGACGGGGACATCAGTGACATGCGGACAGTAGCGGATGATGATTATGTAGCCGACCGCACTTGGGAGCCGGGTGAAAAAGGGCTTCATCATCAGGAGAAGAGGGTGGCAGCTTGCGTGTTAGGCAGCGGCTGAGCCAGCAGGATGGTAGCGTGGCTATGGTCAGCAGGATGGCAACAGTGGGCGGTTGGGAGCCAAACCTGCCTAGGGTAGACCACCTGCTTAGCAGGAGCCTAGCTGCCCAGAAAGTAGTGGTGCAGGGGTTCACTGAGGCAACGGTAGCAGGCAGTCAGCGCGAAGTGTTGGGGGGAAAATGCCGGTAGTGCGGCAATTTTTTGTTAGGCTGCTGGAGGAGGTGAACATGGTCATTTGCTAAATTTGTGGGGAAAAGGTGAAGCGTGGCCAGGGTTCCAGTGTTGGCACCACAGCCCTGTGTCAACACATGAATTGTCACCATAAAGTGGCCTGGGAGAACCATGGCTTCAATGTGGTGGTCCAGTCTGCATCACCCAGCGGCACGCACCCAATTTCATTAAGTGAAGGCTCCACCACCTCAGCCGAAGGGAGCTGTCTGTCCTTTCCATTATCTGCTGGTCCTGATGCTCCTGCTCCTCATCCTCCTACACCTTGTCAGTCTTTCCGTCGATCACCAAAGTGATTGCTAAGAGACTACAGTATGTATACACACATTCAACAGTGCAGAGGCTGAACGTGCTCCTGGCCAAGTTGCTGGTGCTGCAGTCCCTCACTTTCCAAGTGGTGGACTCGGCACTTTTCAGAGAACTGATGGCTTGTGCCGAGCTAAGGTGGAGAGTCCCAAGCCGTCATTTCTTTGCCAAAAAGGCAGTACCAGCCCTGCACACATATGTAGAACAGAAGGTGGGCCTGTCCTTGAGCCTGTCAGTGTCTGCCAAAGTGCATGGCAGCGCCGACGTGTGGAGCTGTAAACAATATATGTCCTTTATGGCCCACTGGGTAAATGTGGTTTCCGCCCAGCCACACCAGCAACTTGGCCTGGTGATGGCGCTTCCGTCTCCACGTTCTCACGCCATTGGTCCTGTGACAATATCCGCCTCTGCCTACTTATCCTCCACCGTGCCCTCAGCCTCCACTTCAAGGACAAGTCACAGTGCTCTTCCAGCATACCACATGTGCAGGGCAAGGTGGTGTCATGCTGTTCTGCACCTAGTTTTCCTGGACGAACTGAGTCACACAGGGGAGGAACTGCTCTGCGTCCTTCATCAAGAAATTGAATCCTGGCTTTCTCCTTGACAACTCAAAATTGGGACCATGGTGACCGACAATGGGAAGAATATGGTGTCGGCACTGCGTCAAGGAGGGCTGAGCCATGTGCCCTGCATGGCGCACATGTTCAATCTGGTTGTAAAGCGGTTCCTAAAGTCTTCACCCCATCTGCAAGACATCCTGAAAATGGCCAGGAAACTTTGCATACACTTTAGCCACTTGTACACCGCAAAGCACACTCTCCTTGAGCTGCAGCGGCAGAACAGCTTCCCCCAAAAGGCTGATATGCAACATTTACATCTGTTGGAATTCCACCCTCCATATTTTGGACCAATTATATGAACAGAGAAAAGCTATAAACGATTTCTTGATGATGGAGGAGGACAGAGGTACTCCTCTATGTTACTTCGATGTTAGCCAGTGCGTGACACCTACCGTTTACTCGGGCCCTTTGAGGTGGCCACTATTTTTGTCAATCGCCAGTACTATGGGATGAGCAACGTCATTCCACTGATTCATGACCTGGAACAGATGCTGCTAAATCTGTCTGGCCAGGGGACAGGGGACGTGGCGACTACATCTCATAGCCACATGAGCCCTGTGGGGGTTGAACTAGAGGAGGAGGAGGACATTCGAGCACAAGCAATGCATAGAGAAATGGCTGGTTTTTCTACACAGGTGACAGGAGAGGACGAGCAGGAGAAGCTGGAGGAGCTACAGGGAGATGAGGAAAATGAGGCAGATGACACAGACACACCGTAGCAGTATGCAGTAGAGCTGGAGGCAGGGAGTCCCTCTGAGTCACATGCTCAAATGGCCCGATGCATGCTCAGTTGCTTGCGTATTGACAGCCGAATTGTCACCATTCGGCAGAGGGATGACTACTGGCTCTCCACCATGTTATACCCTCGCTACCAGTCCGAAATGAGGGACATCATACTGTATGTAGTCAGTTGGCCCCTGCTTATGTGCGCCATTGCCCATCCTCACGCAAGTCTGACCGGGAAGGTCCTCTGTGTTTTCGTTCCAGTGCCATGGCTGCTGGGGGGTGGGGTGGCAGGAGCTGTACCAGCTTCATCAGCAGCATCTGAAATCTAGAATCGCTGATGAGCAGTTATCTTTACCCGCTTACTGAAAAAAACTACTCACCAGCAGCAGAGCAGACATAGAGCAGAACCTGGACCAGTAGGTTGTGGCATACTTTGAGTGCACCCTGCCACCCTACATCAAAGATCCCCTGAACTACTGCGCAGCCAAACTCGATTTGTGGGCGCAACCGGCCAAGTTTGCCTTGGACCAGCTTTCCTCCCCGGCCAGCAATGTGACATCAGAGTGGGTTTTTAGTGCAGCCAGGGCCAAAGTTTCCCCAAAGAGGACTCATCTATCAACCCAAAATGTGGAGAAACTGACCTTTGTGAAGATGAATCAGTCATGGATCATCCAGGATTTTCAAAGACCAGTGCCTGATGCATCAGACTAGATCATCTATGGTGCCACACCTAAACTTTGTCAAAAGAGACCTGTTTATTCTAAATACCTGCCTCAGCTACTATTCTGATGCTGCCATCCGCCATCTTCAGCTGGTACTTGTATTGCCCCCCACCTCCCCACTCTGTCACTGGGCCACTCTGTGTTCTCCTCATGCTTTTGTTACCTCACCACTATGTCACAGGGCCACTCTATGGTCTCCTTATTCTGCGGCCACCTTGCCACTCTGTGGTCTCCTCATGCTTCTCCAACCTCACCACTATGTCGCTGAGCCACTCTGTGGTCTTCTCATGCTGCTGCCACCTCACAACTCTGTCACTGGGCCAATCTGTGGTCTCCTCATGCTGCTGCCACCTTACCACTCTGTCACTGGGCCACTCTGTGGTATCCTTATGCTGCTGCCACCTCACCTCTCTGTCACTGGGCCACTTTGTAGTCTCCTCATGCTGCTGCCACCTCACCACTCTGTCACTGTGCCACTCTGTTGTCTCCTCATGCTGCTGCCACCTCAAAACTCTGTCATTTGGCCACTATGTGGACTTCTCATACTGTTCCCACCCTCCCCATTCCATGACTTGGCCACTATTTTTCCTTTTTGGCCTGGTTGATATTATCATTTATTTGACCCTTCTTCTGATCTGTCAGAAGAAAGGAAAAATAAAACGCACAACGAATCCTATCTATGTAGCAGCTGTAAGGCCTGCATGACATAGTCCTTATTTTGCATCAGAATTGGCTTATGATTTGGTAGCCAAAAGCAGGATTGGGTGCAAAACACAGAAGACATGCAAACATTCCATTCACGTGTCATCTCTGTTTTGGATCCACTCCTGGTTTTTGTTTTAGCTTTAGCAATACTGATAGGTTACTGACCAAATGCTGACCGAGTGAAGGCGGATGCTCAACAGACAGAATCCTTTTTGGAGGTCATTGTTCTGATGGATCAGAGGAAGGGCCAAATTATCAGTGATGTCAACACAAATGTACTGCTGACATCCTCTCCACTCTGCTCTACTTGTATAAGCGTTCAATAGAACAGGTTCTGTAGAAATCTATGTGGAATCAGCTGACGATGGTGTAAAAGGAGTGTGCTCTTTCATGCTATAGTAGGATTTTGGGCCTCTGCGCGGCTCTTTATACCTGGCGCTAACATTGACCTGTAAGGCTGAGTTCACACTTGAGTTATTTGGTCCGTTTTGGCTCCATAACCAGTGATGGCCAGTTCGCAGTGTTCGCCAACGAACACATGCGGTTTGCATTCTTAACTCACAAGTCCAGCGATGCACAGGTAAGCCCTTACCTGTGCTTGCGACTGCGAGCCTGTCTGAAACAAATGCGGTCACCAGGAGCAGGCAATTCCGAGAACAGCCAGATGAAGGCCCCTGGCGGCTGTTCTCGGAACTGCCTGCTCCCAGTGACCACATTTGTTTCAGCCCGGCTCGCAACGCAGGCACAGGTAGGAGACAGGTGTGCATTGCCGGACTTGTGAGTTAAGATGGCAGCCCGCATGTGTTTGTTGGCGAACACTGCAAACTGGCCATCACTGTCAATAACTGCCCAAATAAGTGAAGTGTGCAGTTATTCTAAGAGAGATGCCTGTCATCTGAGTATACTGACTCACAATATTGTTTCGCTACCACAGCAGACTCGCTATGCGTATTTCTGCAAGGCACAGTGTTCTAGACCACTATACAGGCTCTCTACAGCCAGGAAATATCTGTTTTTGAATGAGATTTGCCATGAATAAATTCGGATTGAATCGAATCATTTGGGAAAATTGTTCATCTCTAATGCTCGAGGCCACATGACCAGTTATTGAGACATGGAAATTTTTTGGTGGGGGTGTATCCACCACTGTTGTTGGCTTTTGTTTCAATAAGTTGTTTGAGGTGAGGAAATCACCCTTGCATGCTTCGACTTAAATGCTCTACTTTCATGATAAACAGTTGCAAGGAAAAGTATGTGAACCCTTTGGAATGATATGGATATATAGACAATCACAGTCTGCTTAAACTAATAACACACAGAGAATTAAATGTTACCATGTTTTTATTGAACACACCATGTAAGCATTCACAGTGCAGGTGGAAAAAGTATGTGAACCCTTGGATTTGATAACTGGTTGAACCTCCTTTGGCAGCGATAACGTCATCCAAATGTTTCTTGTAGTTGCAGATCAGACGTGCACAACGATCAGATTCTTGGGCTGTCTGGTGTGAATCGCTTTCTTGAGGTCATGCCACAGCATCTTAATCGGGTTGAAGGTCAGGACTCTGACTGGGCCACTCCAGAAGGCGTATTTTCTTCTGTTTAAGCCATTCTGTTGTTGATTTACTTCTATGCTTTGGGTCATTGTCCTGTTGCAACATCCATCTTCTGTTAAGCTTCAGCTAGTGGACAGATGGCATTAAGTTCTCCTGCAAAATGTCTTGATAAATTTGGGAATACATTTTTCCTTTGATGACAGCAATCTGTCCATCCCCTGACGTAGCAAAGCAGCCCCAAACCATGATGCCCCCACCACCATACTTCACAGTTGGGATGAGGTTTTGATGTTGGTGTGCTGTGCCTCTTTTTCTCCACACATAGTGTTGTGTGTTTCTTTCAAACAACTCAACTTTTGTTTCATCCGTCCACAGAATATTTTGCCAGTACTGCTGTGGAATATCCAGGTGCTCTTGTGCAAACTGTAAACGTGCAGCAATGTTTTTTTGGGACAGCAGTGACTTCCTCTGTGGTATCCTCCCCTGAAATCCATTCTTGTTTAGTGTTTTACGTATTGTAGATTCGCTAACAGGGATGTTAGCATATGCCAGAGACTTATGTAAGTCTTTAGCTGACACCCTAGGATTTCACCTCATTAAGCAGTCTGCGCTGTGCTCTTGCAGTCATCTTTACAAGACGGCCACTCCTAGGGAGAGTAGCAGCAGTGCTGATTTTTTTCCATTTATAGACAATTTGTCTTACTTTTATAACCCTTTCCAGCTTTATGCAAGTCAACAATTCTTAATCGTAGGTCTGAAAGCTCTTTTGTGCGAGGCATCATTCACATCAGGCAATGCTTCTTGTGAAAAGCAAACCCAGAACTGGTGTGTGTTTTTTATAGGGCAGCTGTAACCAACACCTCCAATCTCATCTCATTGATTGGACTCCAGTTGGCTGACACCTCACTCCAATTAGCTCTTGGAGATGTCATTAGTCTAGGGTTTCACATACTTTTTCCACCTGCACTGTGAATGTTTACATGGTGTGTTCAATAAAAACATGGTAACATTTAATTCTTTGTGTGTTATTAGTTTAAGCAGACTGTGACTGTCTATTGTTGTGACTTAGATGAAGATCAGATCACATTTTATGACCAATTTGTGCAGAAATCCATATAATTCCAAAGGCTTCACATACTTTTTCTTGCAACTGTAATATGTGAACATTTTACGTTTTCCATAAATTTCACCCGAAAGCCAAATATCCCTAACTTTTTATGAGTAGTGTATATTTTTTTTTTCATTGAGCCTCAGTTACACAAGACATTATTATTAACATTAAGTAGCACTTTATAATACATAAATAACTGATTAAATGGGGGCGGAGCTGGCTGCAGAGCTGAGTGGAAGCAGTGTGGTGGAGCTCTGCATGCAGCCGGATTAAAAACCATCATATCTCCGCAAAATCTGGATTTATCATACTAAAACCTACAGATTCAGAATTAAGACACCGACTGGAACCCAAAGATATTAAACGTTATTGTTTTTTAGGGTGGTTGGAGTGTGCGACCTACAGGACAACCTGAAGCACCGGGCTGTATTTTGGCCTACAGCTGCAAACATCTGGCTGTTCATTGGTGTCCCCCGCACCACTACAGCTCCAAATATAATCGGTCAACTAATGCGGTCCTGCACTGGGTGAGAACCCTTATTATAAGAAATTCTGAGCCGCTGAAGAGACTGTTATATACTGCGCGGCCTGGTACAGTAGCGATCTAACAGCCGACTTCAACCTGCTGCGCACAGACCGGACCACGAGTGGGGACAACTCATCTACATCGCTGACCAGGAGACAGGCTGCCGACACCGCTGTGATTGTGACTGCACCGCTGAAGTCCTACCGCTGGAGTCCCGCCACTTTAAGAGTGAGCCGCCGCAGCACTACACTTAGTGGAACTAAGCAGAGCTGCCTCAAGTGCCGGGATCGCTGCGCTGGACGGCGGGAGACGGAGCCAAGTCAGGTGCCGATACACAGAAAGTCGGCTCCCAACTAAAGGTACTGGGTACTTGTCTGATAGGCACCAATACTCCCGCCGGGTCCCGATCCCACAGACCCTACTACCGACATGAGGATAAGCACCCCATTCACAGCTTACTAAAGAGCAGTTGGAGAGGCTGCTATCTGCACGTCATAGAGCACAGGAGGACAGCGCTGATAAGAATAAGGAAATTACTTAGTGTCACTCCTGAGCTATTAGCTGAAAGCTTGAAGTGACTACAGCCAGCTGACACAGCGCTATAAGCTTCTACCAAGATTAGAGAGAACTGTTCCAGTTAACCCCTTATAATTGACTTCATCCTTAACTGTTAACAAGATTGTATAAGGGTCCTGCAGCTGACAGTGGCAGAGACCTATATTGGAACCAGCCAGAAGAAGAGGTGGTCAAATTACTAAATAAGATCTGGTATACACAGTACAACATTTAACTACTGCTAGTGGTTTGCCTACCCATATGTGACTGATCTCAGCTTTATCCTCCAATGATGTGATGACAGATTGAAGATGCTAGACCGAGTCAATACCCTCTCATGTGAAAATACAGCATATTTTAAATCAGCTGTCTCTCACTTCCTCTCCTATATATAAGTTCTACGCTACTGTAACGTGATGTTGTATGCCGTCTAAGCCTGACGGCATACAACATCACGTTACAGTAGCATCTCTTTGTTACCATCATTACTAGACCATGGGGAAACCAACAGGATATACGGAGGAGAATAGATCCTCCAAAACACCTAAAAAATCCTCTGACTCCAGTAAACCCCTAACCTCAGTCTCATCAGAACCTGAATACCCGAGTGGGGCCGTGAAGAAAAAAAGCAAATTCCTTCATCCCCAGGGTTTGGGCTCGGGGTCTGATAGTGAAGAGGAGGCCTTTTCTCAAGACCAAGATGACCAGGATGATCTGAGAAGATACATCAAAACATTACCTGCAGCGGAAAATATGAGGGACATGTTTAAGGAATTCAAAAGCATAATAAAATCTGAAATCACGGAAATAAAGTCAGATATCAAACAAATATATTCTAGGGTTAATACACTGGAGGAATCAAATGAAAAAATCAACCAACATGCCTCACATCTTGAACAAACAGTCAAATCCCAACAAAAAGAAATGTATGAACTACGTTTACATATTGACGACCTGGAAAACAGGTCCAGGCGAAACAACCTGAGAGTGAGAGGCCTGTCAGAAGAAATAGAAGATAAAAACGTCTCTGAAGTCCTGCTAAATATCTTCTTGGAGCTTCTGGGCAAGGAAGGTACCTACGATCTAGGGATAGAGAGGGCCCACAGGGTTTTTCGTCCCAAAAATGCACCTAAAGATGCCCCCAGAGATATTCTCTGCTACATTCTGAGCTTTCGCATCAAAGAAGAAATTCTGAAAAAAGCCCATCTGACTAGTAGTATACAATATGAAGGAGGGGAGATCTCGATTTATCAAGATGTCTCAAAATTCACGCTGGATAAAAGGAGAGAGCTGATGCCCTTTACCAGAGCCCTCAGAGAAAACGGAATCAAATACAAGTGGCTATATCCATTCGGGATCCTAGTAACCCACAATAGCAGACCTTTCACTATTAGGTCACTTGATGATCTCTTTTCAGTCCTCCCAAAGCTGAACTTAGGTCAAATTGAGATTCCTGACTGGACTTCGAAGGACCCATCAGAAGAATTTCCTGGCCTACCTAGAGTGGATAGATGGGAGAAGATTTCTACCCCCAAACAAAGAAGGAATGAAGATTCCGAACTTTCTCAACCAAGGGCCCCCAGGAAGAACGTCAGAGGATTTACACCGGGCTGATGATAGCCCCATATCCTTTTTTGTTTGCTTAACTTGCTTTAGTCTGATTCTGAATATGGGGTGTATGACGCCCAATGTGACTCAAATTGTTTAAATGTTACATTGTTTGCTTAAGTTGACTTGGTTTGGTCAGTGGTCTTAGTTTCTTAAATCCAGATCACTCACCAATTTAGCATTTTAGACTGCCAATTTGTAATTTGTAGTTTAATTGCTTACTTTTTCAATTAGGATTAAGTTATTCTGTTCTCTTACACACATAGCTTACAACCTGTTACCACTTGACTATTTTATAGTCACCCCCCCAAGTGGTGCGAAATTTAGCACCTTAAACTCTGCTCTGCGGAGGAGATTTCTTGATCTTCTCTGCAGACCAGCCGCTACTTGTTTCCTTTTCTTTTCAGTACCATACTCTGTCTTTGAGGTGTACTGAAAAATGTTAGTTTACAATTGTTCAAGTTTTTACCAGTCAATAACACTTATAGCTACTGTCCTTTACTACTTGCATAATGACAGATTTCACATGTGTTACTTTTAACGCTAACGGTCTAAATATTCCATCCAAAAGAGGCCAAACCCTAAAAATATTCCATAAATGGAAAATTGACATACTTTTCATACAAGAGACCCACTTTAAGAAATCTTATACCCCTATAACTAAACACCATTACTACACACAGTGGTTTAATGCCTGCTCACCCACTCAAAAAAGGAAAGGTGTCTCCGTAGTGATCAGCAAACATCTTAAATTTACCAAAACTGACATTCTGTCGGATCCTGATGGCAGATTCATATTTGTCAAAGGGAAGATAGGGGAGAAATTGTTTACCTTCGCTAATATTTATGCCCCGAACACCAAACAGTCTTCATTTTTCAAGTTAGTTTTTGATAAACTAGATCCATTCTTGGATGGGACTCTGATTTTTGGAGGTGATTTCAATGTTGCTTTGGAACCTAATGTGGACACATCCCATGGCAGGACCAAAGTTCCATTCCGCCGACTTAGGATGATTAAAAAACTATTTCATCAATACCAACTGGTCGATGCCTGGAGGGCGCTAAACCCGACAGCCAGAGACGTCTCATACTTTTCTAAGGTTCACAAGTTCTACTCAAAAATAGATTACTTACTAATAGGTCAAAGAGAATTAGGCAATATAAAAAAAAAGAGTACGAACCAATTTTATTATCGGATCATGCCCCCCTCCAAGCAAATTTCCAATTTGGTCTTTGCTCTAAATCACCCAGGACTTGGAGACTTAATGAAAGTCTTTTTGCCAAAAAGGAAAATGTTGATAGTCTCACCTACCATCTAAACAACTTTTTCAATGAAAACCTTAGAGGTCACGGCTGTGACATACTAACTTGGAAGACGCATAAAGCAGTCCTCAGAGGTCATATGATTCAGATGGGAGCTAAAGAAAAAAAAGAAAAAAAAAAAAAAAGAGGTTGACACAGTCCTGATGAAAATCAAGAAACTAGAGACACTTCACAAGGCGTCTCTTTGTAAAAAAATGGAAGGTGAACTAACTTTGTTGAGGCAACAACTTAAAGATCTACTTTTTACCCACGCCCCAAATGTTTTATTCATTGCTAAATTTAGGCATTATCTCTATGCAAACAAATGCGGCAAGTCTCTTGCCAAGATAATACGTAAGGAGAGGGTTATGACAGGGATCCACAAAATCAAATCAGATACAAATACTGAATTTTTTGAATCCCCAAAAATAGCTGAGGTTTTTAGGGTCTTCTACAGTAAACTATATAATCTTTGTGAGGGAAAAGATGCAGGTCCTACACCAAAAGATCTTATAAAAGACTACTTGAAATATATACAGTTCCCTACCCTTATGAAAGACCAAACCGACAACCTTAATTCCCCATTCTCTCTTGACGAGATTAAACAGTCCATCGATTCTCTTAAAAAAGGCAAGAGCCCTGGGCCTGATGGCTTTTCATCTGGTTATTATAAAAAGTTTCGAGACTTATTAGCTTCACATTTGAAGCACCTTTTTGGTGGGATCTCCTTGGCCTCTCCTTTCAGGCCTGAATCTATGCTTGCGCACATTTCTGTCATTCCCAAAGAGGGCAAAGATGATACTCAATGCTCTAATTTCAGACCGATCTCGTTACTTAATAATGATCTCAAACTCTTTGCTAAATTATTGGCAATGAGATTGCAAAAATTGATGGGACTCCTGATAGATAAGGATCAAGTGGGTTTTGTTCCTGGAAGGGAGGTCAAGGACAACACCATTAAGGTCTTCCATATGATCCAAAGTGCAAAAAATACCCCTCTCCTACTTATAGCAACAGATGCGGAGAAAGCCTTCGATAGGCTCAATTGGGATTATTGCATGAAGTCCTTAATAAATTAGCCCTCCCAACAAATTTCACTGAAAAAATAATGTCCCTATATACTTACCCTTCCGCCTGCGTCAAAGTCAATGGGATTCTTTCCAAGCCATTCAACATCACTAACGGTACCAGGCAAGGATGCTCATTATCTCCTCTCCTTTTTGTACTCTGCTTAGAACCCTTCCTGGCGAAAATTAGATCCAATTCTAAAATAAAAGGCCTTCGCACTGAAAACAAAGAACACAAAATTGCAGCTTATGCAGATGACACTTTATTTGCTCTAACAAACCCATTAGAATCCCTTCCAGTATTAGTCAAGGAGTTTGAGGCGTTTAATAGGGTCTCCGACTTCAAGATTAATCTGAACAAATCCGAAATGTTCAACGTCACCCTAAACAATAAAATATGGGATAAAATCAAAAGTGTAAGTCATTTAAAACTTGCACCAAATTCCTTTAGGTATCTAGGGGTCAAGGTATGTCTTGATCTCGCAGATGTCTACAGACTTAACTTTATACCACTTCTAAAGTCTATCGAAATGCAGCTAAAAGATTGGGATTCACTATGGCTGTCATGGTTTGGCAGAATCAATTAAATAAAAATGATGATCTTACCTAGATTCCTTTATCTTTTTCAGACCCTCCCCATAGAAATTCACATAGATTTCTTTAAAAAAACTAAGGATCTTATAGCAAAATTTATTTGGCAAGGGAAACACAATACATTCAAATATAACACACTGACCAGACGTGGGAAGAACGGAGGAACAGGTCTCCCGGACATTGAGAACTATTACAACCCAACTACTTTGTCTAGATTACTAGAATGGGGTGTCCATCCAACGAATAAAATTTGGGTAGATATAGAACAAGACTGTTCCAAAGTTTACCTCACTGCTCTGTTATGGAAGACCCCCCAATATCTTAAAAACCTTAGTACAAGCCAAAATATGATTACTAAACATTCATTTAAAAAAATTGCATAGTATTAATAGATCCTTAAAATTAATTTCCAAGTTTGATACAAAAACCCCTGTTGCCAGTTTCATCCCTTATACTTGGTACACGCTAATTAAAACTTTGAAGAAGAACAAACAGTTGGGGAAAACCCCTATAGGAGATATCTTTAGAAACAAAACCCTTGTACCCCTTGAAGACTGTCGTAGATTATTTGTATGTAGGGAGATATCCCCTAAAAAATATACAATTTTATCTAAGCTGCTGACCAAATGTTTTAACGAGCAGATGGAACCTGTTGAAGATAACCTTTTGGCATCCTTATTGCACAAGAATGCAATAAGAGATCACCTAGTATCCAAATGCTACAAAATAATTAACAAAGCAGATAACCTACCCTCATATATAGAAAATTGGAACAAAGAACTTAACACACTATTCAATGATACTGAGAAAGAACATATTTTTAAAAAATTCCTTTACTATCTCTAAATCTTACCTCTATCAGGAAATGCAATACAAATTAACGACTCGCTGGTATAAAACACCGGCCCTAACGCATAGGATCAATCAGGACATTTCTGATCGCTGTTGGAGATGCAAAAGGGACACAGGCAATTATACACACATCTGGTTTAGATGCTCACGCATCGCCCCCTTTTGGGTAGCTATAAATAGAATAGTGAACGAGGTGTTTAAGTCAAAGTCCAAATTCACAGAAAAGTTAATTTTGTTTTACATATTTGATATGGGTCATGTAGATATAAAATCAGAATTGTGTATTCACTTCCTAAATGCTGCAAAGATACTGATTCCACGAAATTGGTTGCAAGAAGACCCACCGACAGTCAAAGATTGGTTTCTCGAAATCCGGAGGATTCAGGACTTTGAGAAACTCAGATGGACTGTTGCACAATACTTACATAAGTATAAGGTTATATGGAGTCCTTGGATGGAATACTTGACTTCAGAAAAAGTTTCCAAGTTTTTGCCAAGTTGACAGGTTTAAATGTTAAAATGTAAAAATTGATTTTACTTTATTTGTTATCATTTATTGTACTATTTACAATTGATTAGTTGACTGGTACCGCCTTCCCTCCCCCCCCCCCCCCCCACCTGTCCCCCCTACTTTCCCCTATTTCCTTTTCCACCCTTTCCCTTTCTCTGTTATCATGTTATGGTTTACCCAAAAATTGTACCACATCTATTTTGTTAGGAGTGAATTAACTCCAATTGTTTGCAAAGCAATTGTTTCTTCTATAAAATGATCCCTCCCTGCTTCTTGCTTGTGGGCCAATGAGAAGGCTGCAATGTCTTTGTCTGAGCTTAGCAACATCCCTAGTAACCAATAGGAAATTTGCCTACCCCTTAGTTTATAAGAACCTCCCCAGCAGCCATTTTATAGAGTTTTTTAAAGTTCTGAGAGAGACAGCAGTGTCATTGCTGTGCTCTGTGCTTTCCACTCATTATATTAGATAGATAGTTAGATAGCTTATATATATAATACAGATAGTTAGTGGGATATAGTGAGTGTAGGTTATATCCTGAAATAGTGTAGCTGTTGCAGTGCAGTGTGATAGGTTCTGCTGTCGATACATACATGCTACAGACATTGTGCTGTGATGTCACAAGCAGTGATGGCCAGTTCGCTGTGTTCGCCCGCGAACACATGTGAGCTGCCATCTTAACTCACAAGTCCGGCGAGGCACAGGTAAGTCCTTACCTGTGCCTGTGCTGTGAGCCCGTCTGAAACAAATGCTGTTCCGAGAACAGCCCAATAAAGGCCCCCGGCGGCTGTTCTTGGAGCTGCCTGCTCCCGCCGACTGCATTTGCTTCAGACCGGCTAGCAGCACAGGCACAGGTAAGGACTTACCTGTGCCTCGCCGGACTTGTGAGTTAAGATCGCAGCTCGCATGTGTTTGCGGGTGAACACGGCGAGCTGGCCATCACTGGTCACAAGTTCACAACAATACTTAGGGCACCAACCAGTAATATGTAGTCAGACCTGCTAAAATATGAAGTTGCACGTATTGCGCAAAAATATGCGCATCATTAATTGCTGACTTGTGCAATAGCAAATATATTGGAGCACTCCATCGGCATATAAAGCTAATGTAATGTTCTGCCAGGCCAACCATTTTCTTCAGTCTCAGGAAACTTCTAACAGCTTGGAAAATGTAGCAAAAGTGAGTCACGCCTGTATTGCGCATGCATTACGCGAATATTACATTGCTTATTTTCGCAATCAAGAAAAAAATCTCAAATTCGCAAGTTCGCGAATATACAACGGATATTTTACAAAATATTAGTGAAATATCGCAAATTCGATATTGTCCCTGCGGCTCATCACTAATACCATTACCCAATAGCATGCAGAATAAAAGCAATAGATTTTACTAAGAAAAGTATGGTTATTGTATGGGAAACAAGCCACTATGCTTAGATTTTGATTTTTGACCAGGTAGATTCCCATTAAAACTCGAAAACATAGTTTAAAAAATATATAAAAAGTAACACAGACACAGTTAAAATAAACCTCTCATTCACAATATAAATCACTATAAATGCTTAGCTAAAATACCAGACACCTTTCTTTTAATCTTTCCAGTCTGGTTCCTCCAATTCTCAGCCCCCTCTCAATTTCTGTAAAATAACGTCCAGCTTTTCAGACTCTTTTATGCTAACTGCTTTAGTAGTCAGAGACACTGTCATCTGCTCTTAGGCTGGTCTGTCCAAGAGCAGAGGGGAGTGTCACAGACTATCAAAGCATAAAATAGTCTGAGAAGCCAGTGGCCATTTTACAGAAATCAAGAGGGGACTGAGAACTGGGAGAACCAAACCCAAAAGATTAAAAAGGGACCAGGTATTTCATGTATTATACATTTATTGTAAAATTTATATTGTGAACTGGACGATCAATTTAATAAAATAACATTCTAATGACTAGTCCCATTAATCTTTAGGTAAATTAAAAAATTCTAGAAATGCAATAGACGTGTGCACTATATGTAATATACAGTAGCTACTATAATTTATATGTTGTTTATATTGTTATGTATTATATATTTTACTGTTTCCTTCTGGCCATAGTTTCCAGCAAGAAAAGAATGGCAAATGTTGGCTAGCCACCTTGTTTCTCCCGTCTTGGTAGGAGTGGGCTGGGCCAGTTACCGGCCAAGATGGGGAGTTCCAAAGACAAAGAGGGGAATAAGTAACCTTCTCAGCTCCTGTAGAGGATTCTCTATAGCGATCAACTTTGTTCAAGGCTCAAGTAAAGCCTTGAGATTTCAGACAGCAATGTGAACTGCTGCCATTAGCATTGCAGAAGCTGTTATTAGGTGTGAGATTACAGCCAAGCCACTCATCACAAAATGACCAGTAGGCCAGTATCACCTTAGTGCTAAATTGCCCCCAGCCAACCGGCCTGATATATTTACTGGTGCCAGAGAAGATTTACACTTGAAGTCTGCCGCTACTGTATGTATTTAAAGTTCTATGTTGTACTTACTAAAAAAAGACTTTGTTACGTTTTAATACATTCTTCAATGCTATATTTCCACTGCACCAATCCTCAGGGAGCCTTAAGGAGTACACTATGACACAACACCTCATCAAGGCTACTACCACTCCTATCCTCTATACCAGCTTCCCAGGGGGTCACTGCATATAACAATATAATACAGTCTAGGATTTCTACTTAGTGCTATTTCCTATTGAAGACTGTTATGTCAAGAAATTTGAAAAATTAGTACTTTATATGTTGTAAGACAATAATGGCAACATGCCTTATGGCAGTTCCTTCCAAGATTGCCAAGATTGCCACAGATTCACTTCAAAATCTTAAGGGCAACTTTCCAAACATAAATACTTTGTCTTTGCCAAGGTTATAGTAAAAGAAGTTTGAAATCCAGATCCCAGATTAATTCTTTGGGAAGGGGGATTATGAAAAAAATTCTATTTTTTTTTTTTTGCTAAACTGAAATTCGGCTTTGGCTGAGACAACTCTAAAATTATCTCAACTCCCCCATTAATGTGCATATTCAGTTCTACCAGATTAGGGGTAGTAACAAAGCTTGCCCCTTTGTCTTTGATCATCTCTCCTCAGAAAGGTAATCTTATCTCATAGAAGTCAATGAGCCTGCCTTCATCTACTGAAAGCTCATCTCTCTGAGGAGAGTGAATAATAGTCAAAGGGGTACACTACTCAGCGGATAACTTCGTTGCAGTGATCAGTGAAGGTCTGAGCACCTGGGCATCCACCAAAACTTTTGACGTATCACCATGACATGTATAAAGTTTTAAGAAAGGGCAGTTACTCTTTAATATAGCTGTCAACACACTTGTCTCATTTGAATGTGCATGTTTTATTCAATGGGGAGAAAGAAATAAGTATCTTTGCTTTTTTTTTTGCTGATATGCTGTTGGCGGAGAGTAGAGAAATCCCCATACAAGTTAGATAGTCATGCCGACATGTGTTTAACGTGTATGACCACCTTTAGATAGTTAGTAGAGTCTGAGGAAATTAAAGGGGTTGTGTAGTGTGATGATATTGTTGATCTATCCTCTGGACAGGATATCAATAGCAGATTGGTAGGGATTCGACTCCTGGCTAGGTTTAACTCAGCTATCTACATACATTGTGTTGTGTGGGTGCAGGGCACCATTTTTTTTATCCTGCCCTGAGCCCACTGACTAAAAAAATATAACTTTTATAAGTCAGTTAGGTGGGCATTGGCGGCTGCCATTTTATGCAAGCTCAATGCGCCAGCACTGCATCTGAGCTTTTGGGACAATGAAATTCAAGCTTTAAAAACAGCACAAATAATCTGTAAAAAAAAATCACAATTTTTTGGGCAATTTACAACATCTGGTGCATTTGCAGGCTTAGTGAGTGTGCAATTTAAGCTAGAAATACAGCCATAATTTTCTGGGTTTTTAAAAACACACTTTTTTGACAAAATCCACTATTTTACAGATCTGCAAGTGTTACATTTAAGTTTGATATATACAGCTTTCATATTCTGTTAAAAAAACAAAACACTTTTTTGGCAATATAGAACATCTGGATTAGTCAGTGTGCAATTTAAGCTAGAAATATAGCCATCATTTTCTGGGTTTTTAAAAACCCACTTTTTTGACAAAATTCGCTATTTTACAGATCTGCAAGTGTTAAATTCAAGTTTAATATATACAGCTTTCATATTCTGTTACAAAAAAACCCCTCTTTTTTGGCAATATAGAACATCTGGATTAGTCAGTGTGCAATTTAAGCTAGAAATACAGCCATAATTTTCTGGGTTTTAAAAAAACACACTTTTTTGCCCAAAAACACTATTTTACAGATCTGCAAGTGTTACATTCAAGTTTAATATATACAGATTTCATATTCTGTTATAAAAAAAAACACTTTTTTGGCAATATACAACATCTAGATTAGTTAGTGTGCGATTTAAGCTAGAAATACAGCCATCATTTTCTGGGGTTTTAAAAACACACTTTTTTTTGCCTAAAACACTATTTTCCTGATCTGCAAGTGTTAATTCAAGTTTAATATATACAGCTTTCATATTCTGTTACCAAAAAATCACTTTTTTGGCAATATACAACATCTGTATTAGGCCTCATGCACATGACAGTATTTTTTTGCGGTCCGCAAAAAGGGGTTCCGTTGTTCCGTGGTCCGTGTCCGTTTTTGTTTCCGAGTGTCTACCTTTATTTTTGGAGGACCTCCAAACATGAAGGAAAGTAAAAAAAAATCTAAGTTTAGTTTGCCATGCAAATGATAGGAAAAAAACGAACACGGATCACGGACGCGGATGACAATCTTGTGTGCATCCGTGTTTTTTCACGGACCCATTGATTTGAATGGGTCCGCGAACCGCTGTCCGTGAAAAAACTAGGACAGGTCCTATTTTTTTGACGGACTGAAAACACGGATCACGGACGTGGATGACAAACAGTGCATTATCCGAGTTTTCAACGGACCCATTGAAAGTCAATGGGTCCGCAGAAAATCACGGAAAACGGAACAACTGACACGGAACACAACAACGGCCTTGTGCATAAGGCCTTAGGCCTCATGCACACGACCGTTTTTTTTTAAGGTCCGCAAAAACGGGGTCCGTAGGTCCGTGATCCGTTTTTTCGTCCGTGGGTCTTCCTTGCTTTTTGGAGGATCCACGGAAATGAAAAATGAAAAAAAAAATCTAAGTCAAGTTTGCCATTGAAATGATAGGAAAAAACGGACACGGATCACAGACACGGATCACGGACGCGGATGACAATCTTGTGTGCATCCGTGATTTTTCACGGACCCATTGACTTGAATGGGTCCGTTAACCGTTGGCCATAAAAAAATAGGACAGGTCATATTTTTTTCACGGCCAGGAAAAACGGATCACGGATGCGGCTGCCAAACGGTGCATTTTCCGATTATTCCACGGACCCATTGAAAGTCAATGGGTCTGCGAAAAAAAACTGAAAACGGCACAACGGCCACGGATGCACACAACGGTCGTGTGCATGAGGCCTAAGTCAGTGTGCAATTTAAGCTAGAAATACACCCATTATTTTCTGGGTTTAAAAAAAACAAAACTTTTTCGCCAAAATCCACTATTTTTCAGATCTGCAAGTGTAAAATTCATGTTTAATATATACAGCTTTCATATTCTGTTACCAAAAAAAAACAGTGTACAATTTAAGGCAGTGTACAATTTAAGCTAGAAATAAAGCCATCATTTTCTGTGTTTTTAACCCCTTATCCTGGGTTCAGACCTGAGCGTTCTGAAAGGAGCGCTCTGTATGCGCGATTGTACGGGTGTTTACAATCGCGCATACAGAGACAATCGAACACACATTGTCGCGCGTTCCCGAAAGTCTATGTACGGGAACGCGTGACAAAACGCCTCAAAAAAGCTCAAGAACTTTTTTGAGTGTCGGGCGCGATCGTATACACTGTAAAACGCCCAGGTGAGAACCATTCCCATAGGGAATCATGTAAAACGCTCAGGTCTGAACTTAGGGTTAAGGACACAGCCTTATTTCACCTTAGGACCAGGACATTTTTTGCTAATCTGACCAGTGTCACTTTAAGTGGTGATAACTTTAAAACGCTTTGACTTATCCAGGCCATTCTGAGATTGCTTTTTCATCACATATTGTACTTCATGACAATGGTAAAATGAAGTAAAAAAAAATATTTTTTTGCATAAAAAATACCTAATTTACCAAAAATTGGGAAAAATTAGCAAATTTCAAAGTTTCAGTTTCTCTACTTCTGTAATACATAGTAATACCCCTAAAAATTGTGATGACTTTACATTCCCCATATGTCTACTTCATGTTTGAATTATTTTGGGAATTAAATTTAATTTTTTGGGGATGTTACAAGGCTTAGAAGTTTATAAGCAAATCTTGAAATATTTCAGAAATTTACAAAAACCCAATTTTTAGGGACCACCACAGCTCTGAAGTCACTTTGCGAGGCTTACATAATAGAAACCACCAAAAAATGACCCATTCTATAAACTACACCACTCAAGGTATTCAAAATGGATTATACAAACTTTGTTAACCCTTTAGGTGTTGCACAAGAGTTATTGGCAAATGGGGATGAAATTTGAGAATTTTATTTTTTTGCCTAATTTTCCATTTTAACCCATTTTTTCTACTAACAAATCAAGGGTTAACAGCCAAACAAGACTGTATATTTATTTCCCTGACTCTGCCGTTTACAGAAACACCCCATATGTGGCCGTAAACTACTGTACGGCCACACAGCGGGGCGTAGAGTGAAAGGTGCGCCGTTTGGTTTTTGGAAGGCAAGTTTTGCTGGATGTTTTTTTGACACCATGTCCCATTTGAAGCCTCCCTGATGCAACCCTAGAGTAAAAAATCCATAAAAGTGACCCCATCTAAGAAACTACACCCCTCAAGGTATTCAAAACTAATTTTACAAACTTTGTTAACCCTTTAGATACAATTTCAAAATTACACTTTTTGGGCAGATTTTCCATTTTTATCTTTTTTTCCAGTTACAAAGCAAGGGTTAACAGCCAAACAAAACTCGATATTTATGGCCCTGATTCTGTAGTTTACAGAAACACCCCATATGTGGTCGTAAACTGCTGTACGGGCATATGGCAGGGCGCAAAAGGAAAGGAATGCCATACGTTTTTTGGAAGGCAGATTTTGCTGGACTGTTTTTTTTTACACCATGTCCCATTTGAAGCCCCCCTGATGCACCCCTAGAGTATAAACTCCATAAAAGTGACCCCATCTAAGAAACTACACCCCTCAAGGTATTTAAAACTGATTTTGCAAACTTTGTTAACCCTTTAGGTGTTGCACAAGAATTAATGGAATATAGAGATACAATTTCAAAATGTCACTTTTTGGGCAGATTTTCCATTTTAATTTTTTTTTAGTTACAAAGCAAGGGTTAACTGCCAAACAAAACTCATTATTTATGGCCCTGATTCTGTAGTTTACAGAAACACCCCATATGTGGTCGTAAACTGCTGTACGGGCACACGGCAGGGCGCAGAAGCAAAGGAATGCCATACGGTTTTTTGAAGGCAGATTTTGCTGGACTGATTTATTAACACCATGTCCCATTTGAAGCCCCCCTGATGCACCCCAAAAAAGTGACCCCATTTTAGAAACTACAGGATAGGGTGGCAGTTTTGTTGGTACTAGTTTAGGGTACATATGATTTTTGGTTGCTCTATATTACACTTTTTGTGTGGCAAGGTAACAAGAAATAGCTTTTTTGGCACAGTTTTTATTGTGTTATTTACAACTTCATCTGACAGGTTAGATCATGTGGTAATTTTATAGAGAAGGTTGTCACGGACGCGGCAATACCTAATATGTAAAAAAAAATTGTATTTATGTAAGTTTTACATAATTAATTCATTTTTAAAACAAAAAAAAGTTTTAGTGTCTCCATAGTCTAAGAGCCATAGTTTTTTCAGTTTTTGGGCGATTATCTTGAGTAGGATCTAATTTTTTGCAGGATGAGATGATGGTTTGATTGGCACTATTTTGGGGTGCATATGACTTTTTGATTGCTTGCTATTGCACTTTTTGTGACGTAAGATGATAAAAAATGGCTGTTTTTACACCGATTTTTATTTTTATTTTTTTACGGTGGTCACCTGAGGGGTTAGGTCATGTGATATTTTTATAGAGTCGGTCGATACGGATGCGGCGATACCTAATATGTATACTTTTTTTTTTAATTTTGTAAGTTTTACACAATGATTTCATTTTTTAAACAAAAAAATTATGTTTTAGTGTTTCCATAGTCTAAGAGCCATAGTTTTTTCAGTTTTTGGGCGATTATCTTGGGTAGGGTATGATTTTTGCAGGATGAGATGAGGGTTTGATTGTTACAATTTTGGCGTACATGCAACTTTTTTAATCACTTTTATTACCTTTTTTGGGAAGTAAGGTGGGCAAAATTTCAATTTCATCATAGTTTTTTATTTTTTATTTTATGGCGTTCACCATTCGGATAAAGTAACATGACCGTTTTATAGATCAGGTCGTTATGGACGCGGCGATACCAAACATGTAGGGAATTTTATTTTTTTCATTATTAATCAGTGATAAATGTTTTTTTTATTTTTACTTAATTTTTACATAATTAATTTTACTTAATTACTTTTTACTTAATTAATTTTACTTTTTTTTTTTTTACCCAGACCCACTTGGTTCTTGAAGATCCAGTGGGTCTGATGTCTGTATAATGCAGTACATTACACTATATAGTGTTTTATACTGTATTTTACTTACACTTTGTCTGAACAGATCTATTCCTTTAGCACAGATCTGTTCAGCACAATTAACAGCAGGATGCCTGAGAAGGCGTCCTGTTGCCATGGGAACCTTCCCCGTCTGCTCAGTTGTAGGCAAAACTGCGCAGACGGGGAAGGGTAAGGACGGGGCTGTCTGGGGGCTCTCTTAAAGGCACAGCAGCCCCCCAATGGGAGAGGGAGGGAGCTCCCTGACAATTAACCTTTTCCATACAGCGGTCCATACGGACTGCGGTATGGAAAGGGTTAAACGGCTGACATCGCATCACCGATGTCAGCCGTTTATACCAGGATGTCAGCAATGTGCTGACACACTGGTATACCCACTGTCCACCAACGATTATTCAAGGGGAGGCAGGCGGGGGATACATGTACGCCCTGTGTCCTTAAGTACCAGGACACAAGGGCGTACCTGTACGCCCTATGTCCTTAAGGGGTTAAAAACACACTGTTTTGCCACGTGTGAAATTCAAGGGTTATATACTGCTGTCATATTCAGTTATTAAACAAACCCGAGTTTAGGGAAAAAAATGTTTATTTTGCAACCATTGCTGCATATGTCATTGTGAGATACAGCCTTTACATAGTGTGGTTCCATTCACTTATTTGAAATAAAGCCATTTTGTGCACAATTCTTTAATAGCAGCCTAATGTGGGTCAGGCCGTGTGAGAAACACCCTTTATATACAGGTTTTCTATTCATCTATTTGAAATACAGCCATTTTGGGGCACAAATCATTAATTGCAGCCTAGTGTGGGTCAGGGCGTGTGAGATACACCCTTTATATACAGGTTTTCTATTCAGTTATTTGAAATACAGGCATTTTGGGCACAAATCTTTAATTGCGGCCTAGTGTGTGTCAGGGCGTGTGATTATACACCCTTTATATACTGGGGTTCTATTAATCAAACGCCCTTTTGTGGGCACAATAAAAAAATTTCAGGCCTTGCAGCATCAAGACATTTGAAATCCAGGGTTATATACTGCTGTCATATTCAGTTATTAAACAAACACACATTTGGGGAAAAAAAGTTTATTTTGCAGCCTTTGCTACATATGTCATTGTGAGATACAGCCTTTACATAGTTTGGTTCTATTCACTTATTTGAAATAAAGCCATTTTGGGCACAAATCTTTAATAGCGACCTAGTGTGGGTCAGGGCATGTGATATACACCCTTTATATACTGGGGTTATATTGTTCTATTAATAAAACACCCTTTATTGTGCAAAATACACAATTTGTCAGGCCTTGCAGCATCAAGATCTTTGGAATTCAAGGGCTATATACTGCTGTCATATTCAGTTATTAATCAAATACCCATTTTTAGCACAAATCTTTATTGTGGGTCAGGACGTGTGAGATACACCCTTTATATACAGGTTTTTAATTCAGTTATTTGAAATACAGCCATTTTTGGCAGTCCCACAGTACGTCGTGCCCAGCGGCCACTTATTTTCCAGGCGAGCTATCTCTTCCCTGCACAACCAAGTAGGGGACAAAATCAGGTGTGTACTGCGCAAAACGCCATCTGTGGCAAGGTGCACCTCAATACGGATACGTGGACCAGTAATCACAGTCAGAGACGTTCTATCTCCATAACAGCACACTGGGTAAATGCAGTGGCGGCTGGACCTGAGGCGGATAGAAGTTTGGCGCATGTCCTTACACCACCGAGGATTGCAGGGCGCTTTAGTTTGCCTCCTGTTGCTTCATCCTCCTACTCTGCTTCCTCAGCCTCTATCAGCTCCTCACCTGGTCAGCGTAACACCCTCACCAACAACTTCAGCACAGCCAGGGGTAAACGACAGCAGGCAGCTTTAAAACGTATCTGTTTGGGGGGACAAACCCCACACTGCGCAGGGGCTGAGGACGGGCCTGTAACAACAAACCGATGAGTGGTTTGTGCCAGTCAGCCTCAAGCCCGGCCTGGTGGTGTGTGATAATGGGCAAAATCTCGTAGAAGCTCTGGGACTAGCTGGTTTGACGCACATCACTTGCCTGGGGCATGTGCTAAATTTGGTGGTGCAGAGATTCCTTAAAAGTTACCCCAATATGCCAGAGCTGCTGCATAAAGTGCGTGCCGTCTGTGCGCACTTTCGGAGTTCTCACCCTGCTGCTGCTCGCCTGTCAACACTGCAGCGTAACTTCGGCCTTCCCGCTCACCGCCTCATATGCGACGTCCCCACAAGGTGGAACTTCTGGCCAGACTGTGAAAGCAGCAGCAGGCGATAGTGGAGTTTCAGCTACAGCATGCACGGGTTAGTCGCTCTGCGGAACAGCACCACTTCACCACCAATAACTGAGCCTCCATGCGAGACCTGTGTTCCTTGTTGTGCTGTTTCAAGTACTCCACCAACATGGCCAGTGGCAATAACGCCGTTCTCAGCGTAGCTATCCCACTTCTATGCCTCCTTGAAAAAATGCTGCTGGCGATGACGGAAGAGGATGTGGCACAGGAGGAAGAAGAGGGATCATTTCCTAGGGTTTCCGGCCAGTCATTCACAAGTGGCTCTGAGGGTGGGTTCCTGCACCTACAAATGCCAGGTACACAATTGCCCAGCCAGGGCACAGTTCTGGAGGATAAGGAGGTGGAGGATAAGGAGATGGAGGAGAAGGAACCTTGTTCGCAGCAGGAGGGCACCCAGATCAGCTCATGGACATCACTGGTGCGTGGCTGGGGGGATACAGAGGACACAGACGATACACCTCCCACAGAGGACACCTTTTTGTTGCCTCTGGGCAGCCTGGCACACGAGTGATTACATGCTGCAGTGTCTCCGCAACGACCGCCGAGTTGCCCACATTCTAACTTGAGCTGATTACTGGGTGGCCACGCTGCTGGATCTCTGTTACAAGGACAAAGTACGGTCCTTAATTCCGAACTGGAGCGTGATCATAAGATGTGTGAGTACTAGTGCACCCTGGTAGACACGCTTCTGGTGGTATTCCCACCTGACAGCGGGGGCACAATGGAAGCACAATGCGAAGGCAGAGGAGGAGGAAGAGGTCACCAATGCAGCTGGGGCACCACCAGCACCTCAGAAGGCAGGGTTAGCATGGCGGAAATGTGGAAAAGCTTTGTCAGCACGCCACAACAACCAGCACCACCAGCTGATATGGAACGTCTTAGCAGGAGGCAGCATTTCACCAACATGGTGGAGCAGCATGTGTGCACACGCCTACACGGACTGAATGACGAGTCTGCCCCCTTCAACTTCTGGGTCTCCAAATTGGGCACATGGCCTGAGCTTGCCCTTTACGCCTTGGAGCTGCTGGCCTGCCCAGCAGCCAGTGTATTATATGAACGTGTGTTTGGCACCGCAGGGGGCGTTATCACAGACAAGCGCAGCCGCCTGTCTACAGCCAATGTGGACATGCTCACGTTCATTAAAATGAACCAGGCATGGATCCCACAGGACTTGTCCGTACCTTGTGCAGAATAGACATGTAAACTGGCCTTACCCAGCAATTGCAATACTACAGCGCAATTGCTGATTGTTGTATTTTTGATATTTCCCACTCTTTTGGGGTGTCCGTAATAAATAAATAAAAAAATAAAAAAACTGTGTTGGCTACCTCATCCTCCGCCACCGCCACTTCCACCTACACTGCTACATCCACCGCCTCCTCAAACTCCTACTCCATATGGACCTCCACCTCATAAATCAAGTTTTTGTGTTTTTTTTTGTAAGTATTTTATGACAATTGGTCTGTTACATTTTTGGGTAAAATTCACACATTTTTTGTGTTATATGCCACTTCTATACCTAGTAGACAGGTAAAAAAAATGCACTAATTTGTCTCTTAGATTTTTGGGTGAAATTCATGCGCCCCTGATTCGCCGATAATTTTTGGGTGCGGTATACCACTGCTATACCTAGTTGACAGCCTAATAAATTTCACTAATTTTTCTTTTACATTTTCGTGTGACATTCAACAATTTTTGGCTGTGATAGACCCCTGCTCTACCTAGTAGACAGGTTAAAACATTTCACAAATTTTTCTGCTACATTCTTGGGTTGACATTTTACAATTTTTGACGTGAATAAACCCCTGCTCTGCATAGGTGACGGACAGAAATTTGTAAAAATAATCTGTTCCATTGGTGGGTGACATTAACCCATTTCTGGCAATGAAAAACCCCTACTCTGCATAGATGACAGGGACTTAAATTTCTAAAATTTGTCTTTAATTGGCCCTTTCCTTCAATCCTTCTGCTTTAATAACTTTTCCCATATTTCCGCTCAATCAAAATAAAATGTCATCCATTTATCTCCCTTGGATGTGGTCTCTATTTCTCATGCTCCTTCTCTGACGTGGAACCCTGATTCGCCGATAACCGTGATAAACATGGTAGGCTCAGAAAAGAACATCGAAAGTTGATAGAGAAGATATCCCAATAGATGGTGGACATCACAGGGACGTGCGATCAGGCAGAAGCTATCTAGAGTCAACAAAGCGGCAGCAGGGCCTCTCCTGTTTAACGTTTCCTAATCCAAAATACCGCAGTGACATTCCCTGTAATTTTTAATTAATCATTCAAATAACAGGGCATCTTAAGAGTCCTGTATTGTTATTTATCATCACTACCTCCCTGAGTCGGGAGTGGGTAATTGCCGCGAGCCCCCTCCTTAACTTGGAAGCTTATGCTTCAATACTTTGTCCCACATTTCCGCTCAATTGCATTTAATTTCATCCATTGACCTCCCTTGGATGTGGTATCTCCCTTGGATGTGGTATCCCTTTCTCAGGCTCCCCCTCCGACCTGGAACCCTGATTCCAAGCCACCCGTGATAACCATGTTAGGCGCATAAAAGAACATCGAAAGTTGATAGAGAAGATATCCAATTGGATCGTGAACATCATGGGGACGTGCTACAAGGTGGAGCAGTATGTGTGAACACGCCTACTTGTACTGAATAATGCCCCATGCCACTTCTGGGTCTCCGAATTGGGCACATGGCCTGAACTTGCCCTTTACGCCTTGGAGGTGCTGGCCTGCCCTGCAGCCAGTGTATTGTCTGAACGTGTGTTTGGCACGAATCGAGGGGGTTATCATGGGTTATATTCCTCAATGTTTTGGGGTGGACCCTAATTTAAAAAGAAAAATTAAAAATGAAAACCAAATAGCAGCGTAGGCTACCACCTCCTCCTCCTCCACCGCCGCGTTTATGTCATGGAACCATGAACCAGACGTACAACAGAGATAGGTGGAATAAGAAGGCTTTATTGAAAATCAAGCCGTAGCTAAAGTCCAAACGGATGGCTAAACTGAAGCAGGGTCTTGCGTAGACGGAGGTCAGGAACCAGGGGGGTAGTCAGACGTAGCCAGGATCAGGAACCAACGGGGTAGTCAGACGAAGCCAGGATCGGGAACCAACGGGGTAGTCAGACGAGGCCAGGATCAGGAACCAGAAGCAGCAGCAGTCTTTGAAGCATGTGCACACAGGAGGACCAAGCAAGGAACTGAAGCCACAGACCTTCTATATATATGAGCTAGGCATCCAGCTCCTCCCAGTGGGAAGGAGGAGCCGCAGGGTGGGAGGCTACAAGAAACCCAGAAACCAAGATGGCCGCCAGCACATGTCAAACGAAGGAGAACAGTGAGAAGGTAAGACCATGACAGTACCTCCCCCTCAAGGGCCCCTCCTCCGCGGAGTAAGGAACGGTTTCAGAGGGAAGCGTGCGTGGAAGGCTCGGAGCAACGCAGGAGCATGGACATCTGTGGAGGGAACCCAGGAACGCTCCTCTGGACCATAACCACGCCAATGGACCAAAAACTGCAACCGACCGCGGACCAGGCGTGAGTCCAGGATATTGCTCACCTCATATTCCTCACGATTGCCCACTTGGACCGGACGGGGCCGAGGAACCGAGGAAGTGAAACGATTACACACCAATGGCTTCAACAGGGAGACATGAAACACGTTGGAGATCCGCATGCCAGGAGGAAGCGCAAGGGCATAGGCTACCGGGTTTACCCTGCTGAAGCACTCGGAAGGGACCAACAAAGCGAGGCGCCAGCTTGGGAGTGGGCACTCGAAGGTTGAGGTTGCGGGTGGACAACCATACACGGTCTCCGACCTGGTAGGAAGGAGCGGGCGCTCGTCTGCGATTAGCCTGGAGTCTCTGGCGTTGCGCAGAGACCTCAAGGGACCTCTGGATCTGTACCCAAGAAGTACGTAGGACGGAAAGGTGATCCTCCACAGCCGGAGTATCCTGGGGAGAGAATACCTCCGGTAACACGGCAGGTTGGAACCCATAATTGGCCATGAAGGGAGACGTCCCAGAGGAAGAGTTCACCGCCGTGTTCCTGGCAAACTCAGCCCAAGGCAGGAGGTCAACCCAATTGTCTTGGTGATCGGAGACATAGCAACGAAGGAATTGCTCCAAGGCCTGATTGGATCGTTCTGCGGCCCCATTGGACTGAGGGTGGTAGGCCGAGGAGAAAGAGAGATGAATCCCCAACTGGGAGCAAAAGGCGCGCCAGAACCTGGACACAAACTGACTCCCCCGATCCGACACAATCTCCTTGGGCAAACCGTGCAACCGGAAGACCTCCCTGGCAAAAATCGAGGCCAACTCTTGTGCAGAGGGTAACTTCTTGAGAGGAACACAGTGGCACATTTTGGAAAACCGATCCACAATCATGAGAATGACCGTATGGCCTCGGGATGCAGGAAGGTCCACAATGAAATCCATCCCCAGGTGTGACCATGGACGCTCCCCGGTGGCTATGGGTTGCAAAAGGCCCAACGGAAGGTGCCGAGGGGACTTACTCTGGGCACAAACGGAGCATGCCGCTACATATGCGGCGATGTCGGAACGTAGAGAAGGCCACCAGAACAGACGTGAAACCGCCCAGGACAGCTGATTCTTTCCAGGGTGCCCCGCGGCCTTGGAGTTATGGTAGGTTCGCAACAACCGAGTGCGCAACTCCTCAGGCACAAAACATCTGCCGTTGGGTCTCCCAGAGGGAGCACCAGATTGAGCCGCCAAAATCTGCTCACCCAGAGGAGAGGTCAGGCTGGTGCGAATAGCAGCCAGGATCTGATTCGGGGGTATGACCGTAGTCGGAATCGACTCCTCCCCGGACAGCTCGGAGTACTGCCGTGATAAGGCATCCGCTCTGATGTTCTTGGAGCCGGGTAGGTAGGAGACCACGTAATTAAAACGTGACAAGAACAGAGCCCATCTGGCCTGACGTGGTGTCAATCTCTTGGCCTCAGAGAGGTAGGTCAGATTCTTGTGGTCCGTCAGGATGAGAACCGGAACCACCGAGCCCTCGAGCAAGTGCCTCCATTCTTTAAGGGCCTGCACGATGGCCAATAACTCCCTGTCACCAATCTGATAGTTGCACTCCGCGGAAGACAGTTTCCGGGAGTAAAACCCACAAGGAAGCAGAGGACCCTCTGGTGTTCTACGCTGAGACAGGAGGGCGCCTACTCCCGTCTCAGACGCGTCCACCTCGAGGACAAAAGGCAACCCAGGGTTGGGATGCGACAGAATCGGAGCCGACACAAAGGCGGACTTTAGAGCCTCAAAAGCTCGGATGGCCTCGAGCGGCCAGACCTGAGGATTACTGCCCTTCCTGGTCAGATCCGTGAGAGGCTTGGCTAGCATGGAAAAGTCCCTGATGAACTTCCGATAATAATTGGCGAAGCCCAAAAAGCGCTGCAGGGCACGAAGCCCACTGGGCTGGGGCCACTGTAAGACAGCCGAAACCTTCTCAGGATCCATGGAGAACCCCTCAGCGGAAATGATGTAACCTAAGAAGGTTACCTGGGATCGGTGAAATTCGCATTTCTCAAGCTTACCGAACAGCTTGTTCTCTCGTAAGCGTTGCAACACTCGTCTGACATCCAGAATGTGGGCCTCCATGGATGCAGAATATACCAAGATGTCATCCAAATAGACCACCACACACTGCTGCAACAGGTCACGGAAAACATCGTTGATGAATTCCTGGAAGACTGCGGGCGCATTGCACAACCCAAAGGGCATAACCAAGGATTCATAATGACCGGTCCTGGTGTTAAACGCGGTCTTCCACTCATCGCCCGCCTTGATCCTTACCAGGTTATATGCCGCCCTCAGGTCGAGTTTGGTAAAGACCGTGGCCCCTTTGAGGCGATCGAACAGCTCGGAAATCAAGGGTATCGGGTAAGCGTTCTTGATCGTGATGCGATTGAGACCCCTGTAGTCGATGCAAGGCCTCAACTCACCGCCCTTCTTTTTCACAAAGAAAAATCCAGCCCCTGCCGGGGACGAGGATTTGCGAATGTGTCCGCGTGAAAGCGCCTCCCTCACGTACTCCTCCATGGCCTCATTCTCCGCTACCGACAGTGGATAGACTTTGCCACGAGGAGGAACGGCACCAGATTGTAACTCTATGGCACAATCGTATGGGCGGTGCGGAGGTAGGGCAACCGCACGCACCTTATCGAATACATCCCGGTACTCCTCGTATTCAGGAGGCAACAGAGAGTCCGAGGAAGTACACAGCAACTTGACAGGCCCATGGATGCAACTAGCCCCACACTGCGGTGACCACGAGAGGATCTCGGCCGATCTCCAATCGAAAGTCGGATTATGCTTCTGGAGCCAGGGGTACCCCAAGACCACCGAGTAGTGTGGAGACGAAATAACCTGGAGACAGACCGACTCTCTGTGAACGGCACCAATGGCCATCCCCACTGGAAGGGTCTCCTGAGTCACGTGTGGCGGCAGAAGGGGTCTGCCGTCTATCGCCTCAAGAGCCAGTGGGGAACCTCGAGGCTGCAGAGGAATGGAATTGGCGGCGGCGAACACACTATCAATGAACAAGCCACCAGCACCAGAGTCCACCAACGCCTGGGTCGTCACCGAGCCCCCGACCCAGGAGAGGACAACAGTAATCAGTGGTTTGTCAACACGGGAAACCGGGGACGAGGAGACTCCACCCAAGATCTGCCCCCGACAGGATCTCAGGTGCGAGCGTTTCCCGGACGGTTCGGGCATGCCAACCGAAAATGCCCACCGAGACCACAGTACATGCATCGGCCCTCGCGTCTCCGGAGTACCCTCTCCCCCTCGGACAGGCGAGCAACCCCCAGCTGCATGGGTTGACCCCCAGACCAGTCATCCCCAGGAGGCGTGGGAGGAGAGGGAGGCACGGGTGGGACAGCAAACGTAGGCGCCAATCTGTTAGAAGGCCTCCGCAGGCTCTCCTTAAAGGAAGGTCTCTCCCTGAGTCTGGTGTCAATCAAAATCAGGAAAGAAATAAGGGACTCGAGCTCCACTGGTAGGTCCTTGGCTGCAATCTCATCCTTCAAGGCATCCGAGAGACCATGAGAGAAAGCAGCGACCAGAGCCTCATTATTCCAGCCCACCTCTGCTGCCAGGGTACGAAACTCAATGGCGTATTCAGCTACGGATCGTGAACCCTGTCTGATGGACATAAGGAGCTTCGCAGCAGAGGCAGCACGAGCCGGCACATCGAATACCTTCCGAAGAGAAGCAACAAAACCGGAAAACTCGGCAACCACCGGATTGTTCTTCTCCCATAAAGGGCTGGCCCAGGCCAAGGCCTTGTCCGAGAGCAGCGAGATCAAGAAGCCCACCTTTGATCTCTCAGTAGGAAAGGCATGTGGCAGCAACTCGAAATAAATGGCCACCTGGTTAAGGAAACCTCGGCACTGAGTTGGCTCTCCCCCAAAGCGCTGTGGAAGGGGGGCAGAACCGGTCATACCCCGAAACACCGCAGGTGCAGCAACAGGTGTCGGGGTAGACTCTGGCGCAACAACCGGAGCGGCAGTAGGAGCGGGCCCAGGAGCGACAACCGACCCATCGACAACGGAAGCTAAATGAGCCGTGCGTTCAAGCAGGGTTTGTAACGCCACAGCGAACCGACCCAACAGGTGATCCTGCTGATCAAGTCTGGCAACCAGCGTAGGTAGCGAGGATGGCCCTGTACCGTCAGAATTCATGGCTTGGTCCTAATGTCATGGAACCATGAACCAGACGTACAACAGAGATAGGTGGAATAAGAAGGCTTTATTGAAAATCAAGCCGTAGCTAAAGTCCAAACGGATGGCTAAACTGAAGCAGGGTCTTGCGTAGACGGAGGTCAGGAACCAGGGGGGTAGTCAGACGTAGCCAGGATCAGGAACCAACGGGGTAGTCAGACGAAGCCAGGATCGGGAACCAACGGGGTAGTCAGACGAGGCCAGGATCAGGAACCAGAAGCAGCAGCAGTCTTTGAAGCATGTGCACACAGGAGGACCAAGCAAGGAACTGAAGCCACAGACCTTCTATATATATGAGCTAGGCATCCAGCTCCTCCCAGTGGGAAGGAGGAGCCGCAGGGTGGGAGGCTACAAGAAACCCAGAAACCAAGATGGCCGCCAGCACATGTCAAACGAAGGAGAACAGTGAGAAGGTAAGACCATGACAGTTTACCTACACCACCACATCCACCTCCTCCTCCTCAACCTCCTACTCCATATGGACCTCGTCCTCCTAGATTAAGATTATTATTTTTTATATTTGTATGTATTTTATGTTATTTAAAGTCATTTACCTATCCACATTTGTTTGCAGAGCACTTGCCATGCTCTAAAACACATTTTGATGCCATTTGCAGCCTTCTAGCCCTTTCCATGAAATTTTTACAGCCATTTTAGTGCTCAAAAGTTCGGGTCCCCATTGACTTCAATGCGGTTTGGGTTCGGGGTCAAGTTCGGGTCAAGTTCGGAACTTTTTTGTGAAGTTCGGCCGAACACGTCGAACCCGAACATCCAGGTGTCCTCTCAACTCTAGTCTTTTCACAACATTTCCATTGCATTAAAGGTTTTGAAGAGAATTTGATACTGATGGTCTATTCTCAGGATAGGTCATCAGCGTCTGATCGATGGGGGTCCGACACCTGAGGGTTCCACCGATCAGCTTCTTGCAGCTTCACTTCAATGGGGCTTAGCACGATACCAAGCACAGCCGCTATACAATGTATGGCGTTGTCCTTGGTAAGCTGCACACTGCCATACAGTTTGTTCTGTTTCGATGTAACACAACCACATCCTAATGGATAGGACGCATCTGGTTGTGTTAACACCAAACGGAACCGGTTTGGTCTGGTTTTGAGATCCTCTGCCGGATTTCAAAACTGGAAATCAAAACACAAGTGTGAAAAATGCCTAACTCATCAGAAATCTCCTTTGTTCTCACCACAATACACTGACACAAATGTGTAAAGATCAAATTTTAATAGAACCCTGTCCTTTAATTAAAACAGGTCCTAACCATATATGTTCACATACTTTTGCCACTTACAGACATGTGATATTCGATGATTTTCCATAATAAATAAATAACTAAGTCTACTGTTTTTGTCTCATTTGTTTGATCTGGTTATCTTTATCTACTTGAAAAAGTGTGAAACTATCATTAACTTTTAGGTCAAATTTATGCAGAAATATAGAAAATATTGAAATGTTTGCAACTTTTCACTGTATATACAGTGTCTTGCAAAAGTATTCACCCCCCTTGACTTTTATTGTGCTTTGGTGCCTCATAACCTGGAATCAACATGGATTGTTTGAGGATTTGCATCATTTAATTTACAGAACATGCCCACAACTTTTAAGATGTTTTTTCTTTTTTTATTGTGAAGCAAACAACAAATAGGACAAAATAACAGACCAAGTCAATGTGCATAACTATTCACCCCCCTAAAGTCAATACTTTGTAGAGCTACCTTTTGTAGCAACCACAGCTCCAAGTCGCTTTGAATAAGTCTCTATGAGCTTGCTACATCTTACCATTGGGATTATTGCCCATTCCTCCTTGCAAAACTGCTCTAGCTCCTTCAAGTTGGATGGTGTGCTCTTGTGAACAGCAATCTTTAAGTCTGACCACAGATTTTCTATTGGATTGAGATCTGGGCTTCTTAGGCCATCCCAACACATTTACATGTTTCCCTTAAACCACTCAAGTGTTGCTTTAGCAGTGTGTTTGGGGTCATTGTCCTGCTGGAAGGCGAACCTCCATCCTAGCCTCAAATCAGGCACAAGAATATCCCTGTATTTAGCACCATCCATCTTTCCCTCAACTCTGACCAGTTTCCCAGTCCTGGCTGCTGAAAAATATCCCCACAGCATGATGCTGCCACCATCGTGTTTCACTGTGGGGATGTTTTGTTTTTTGGGTGATTTGATGTGTTGGGTTTGCCCCAGACATAGCATTTTCTTTGATGGCCGAAAAGTTTAATTTTAGTCTTATTAGACCAGAACACCTTCCTCCATACATTTTGGGAGTCTCCCACATGCCTTTCGCAAACTCACACCGTGCCTTTTTGTTTTTAGCTGAAAGTAATGGCTTTCTTCTGGCCACTCTGCCATAAAGCCCAACTCTATGGAGCGTACAGCTTATTGTCGTTCTATGTACAGATACTCCAGTCTCTGCTGTGGAATTCTGCAGCTCCTCCAGGGTTACCTTAGGTCTCTGTGCTGCCTCTTGGATTAATGTCCTCCTTGCCCGGTCTGTGAGTTTTGGTGGGCGGCCGTCTCTTGGCAGGTTTGCTGTTGTGCCGTGTTATTTCCATTTGGTTATGATAGATTTGATGGCGCTCCTGGGGTTCATCAAAGATTTGGATATTTTTTTATAACCTAACCCTGACTTTTACTTCTCAAAAACATTATCCCTTACTTGTTTAGAGAGTTCCTTGGTCTTCATGGCAGTGTTTGGTTAGTGATGCCTCTTGCTTAGGCGTTGTAGCCTCAAAAAAGGTGTGTATATGTAATGACAGATACTGTGACACTTAGATTGCACACAGGTGGACATCATTTGACTAATTATGTGACTTCTGAAGGTAATTGGTTGCACCAAAGCTTTTTATGGGCTTCCTAACAAAGGGGGTGAACACATACGCACATAAAAAATTTCAGTTTTTCTAAACAATAGTTTTATTTATATATTTTTGTCATTTCACTTCACCAACTTAGACTATTGTGTTCTGATCCATCACATAAAATTCAGATTAACAAAATATTGAACATAAGGCAGTAATGTAACAAAACACGAAAAAAGTCAAGGGGGGTGAATACTTTTGCAAGGCACTGTATAAACTAATATGAAGTAATATACATGCTATTGTTATAGCAATATAGGTACCTGAAATAGTGATGGTCTGAAAGCTTTCATTTACTTGCTGTTTACCTTCTATCAGAAGAATATGAAACTCACACTGACTGAAAAATGATATTCTTGTCTTCATATTATGTAGCTCAGCTTTCTGAAATGTTTCCTGGAACAAAATGTATAATCAGATTATCAGTATGCTGTAGTAATAAAAAGAGATGAGCAAATCGAAGCTAAAGAAGTCAAATTTGTTCCGAATTATAGGAAAAATGTGATTCTGAACGAATGTGAATTTTCTCACGCTTCGTGGTAACAAATCGCATTATTTCCTACAATGGCAGGTGGCTAAAATGGCATCTAAAATGGCGGCTACACGTGTGAGGACGTGGGTCAAGGAACTCTGGGAAGGCGGGATGACCAATAATGCCATGCATGCAGTCAATCAGCAGCCAGCCAGCCCGGTGATGTCACAGATCTATAAATACGGCTGCCATCTTAGAGTCTGCCATTCTCTATCGCACTTTGTTCGGGGACAGACGTGTATGCAGGCGCTAGGGAGAGTGAAAGAAAAACTAATTGTTAAAAAAAAAAAGGAAAGAAGCGATTTACAAGTGCAGGGAAAGGACAGTGAGAGGAATCATTTCACAGGCAGGGAGAGACGCGTGCACATGCTAGGGAGAGTCATAGGAAAATCCTCATTGTGAAAAAAAGCCATTTACAAGTGCAGGGAAACATTACTTGGGGATCCAGATAGTCTCATAATACCTCTCTGTTATTCCAACAATTAGTTATTGGGTTGCAAGTGCTATGTTGAAAAGCCTTTAGTGGCTTTTATCTGTGGAAAAACATGAATATATACACAGGTCACTTTTGCTGTTAACTGCGCTGATATCATTTAGTGGCCTATTTCAATACAATATGAGAAATATATACGCAGGTCACTTTTGTTGTTATTTACGCTAAAATCATTTGCAGTCATTTCTGGTGAAAGAGTATAGGGCGGTATTTCAGTAATACACAAAACATTTAATTAAAAAAAAAAAATATATATATATATATATATATATATATATATACGCACTACTGGTGAAAGAGTATAGTGGCCTATTTCAGTCCAACACAAAAAGTAAATTTTCAGGTCACTGCTGCAGTTAATTCTGTTGAAAGAATATAGGGCCGTATTTCAGTAAAGGAAACGCGCTGCACTGTTGAAGTTATTTCTGGTGAAAGTGTATAGTGCCTATTTTAGTCCAACAAGAAATATATTTTCTCAGGTCACTTCTACAGTTATTTCTGGAGAAAGCCTTATTTCAGTACTACAAGAAAAATATATACCCACTGCACTGTTGCAGTTATTTCTGGTGAAAGCATATAGAGTGGCCTTATTTCAGTAATACAAGAAAAATATATACCCACTGCATGTTGCAGTAATTACTATTGAAAGCGTACTATTCAGTTAAAAAAGAAATATATATACCCACTGCACTGTTGCAGTAATTTCTGGTGAAAGAGTATAAGGCCGTATTTCAGTGATACAAGAAAAATATATACCCACAGCACTGTTGCAGTCATTTCTGGTGAAAGTGCATAGGGCAGTATTTTATTTAAAAAAAGAGAAATATATACCCACTGCACTGTTGCAGTAATTACTGGTGAAAGTGTATAGGGACGTATTTCTGTAATACAAGAAAAATATATACCCACTACACTGTTGCAGTTATTTCTGTTGAAAGCATATAGGGCAATATTTCAGTAAAAAAAGAGAAATATATACCCACTGCACTGTTGCAGTAATTTATGGTGAAAGAGTATAGTGGCCTATTTCAGTTCAACAAAAAATATATTTACTCAGGTCACTTCTGCAGTTATTTCATACACACAGTTGACATTTGGTGTTATTTGCGTTCAAACCATTTATTGCCAGTTCAGTACAATAAGAGAAAAATATACGCAGTTCACATTTTGGTGTTATTTGCACTAAAAGAGTTTATTACCATATGCAAGAAACAAAAGCGAAAAATATACACAGTTAACTTTTCCTGATATTTATTGGCCTTTTTCAGTCGAATACGAGAAATATATATGCAGCTCACATTTGTTTTTATTTCCGTTATAATAATTAACGAGAAATATATCCTGGGCTTTTAGGGTTGTTTTAATTTGCTTTTAATTATTTTAGTCAGACAGAGAAGTGCCAGGACATGCACAGAGGTTGCAGCAGATTAAGGGACCGTGGCAGCAGGAGTTGCAGCGAGAGGCTTGAGCTCCCGGTGTCATCCACTGGTTGTGTCTTAACCAGCAACCAAGCGGTTATTGATTGGTTAACTCGGTCATCCAATTCATCCCAAGTGACATCGGATACCCCCAGCCAACATTTGGTGGGTTCGTCAGACACAACCCTTAGTTGGCATGGCCCGGGATCAGACCCTGTGCCCTCACCTGTCTTCAAACTGCCTCTGTCTTTTGCTGTTCCCTCAGCCACAGAAGTACTATCTGCTGTGGGCTCAGCTCTACTATTTAGCAAGGACGACCTACTCGAAGACAGTCAGCAGCTAATGTCCAGCCAATATTTGGAGGAGACATGCACCGCTTCCTACGCTAGACAGCCATGTAATGATGAGGAGAGTGGTGTGGTAGGTGGTGTTGCGAGGGGTCAGGCTCCTAACCCAGAGAGCATTGAGGAGGACACCAGTGACTTGCAGACACTACTCGATGTTGATGAAGCCAATCGCACTTGGGAGCCGGGTGAAGAAGGGGCTTCATCATCATCGGGAGAAGAGGGTGGCAGCTTGCCTACGAGGCAGCAGTTCAGCCAGCAACATGGTGGCATGGTTGGGAGTCAGAGGGGTGGCAGCAGTGGCAGGTTGGCAGCCAAACGTGCCCAGGGTAGACCACCCGCTTCGCAGCAGCCTAGCTGCCCAGAAAGGAGTGGTGCACGGATTCACGCAAGCAGCGGCACTAGCTGTCAGTCAGTGCGGAGTGTTGGGGGTAAAATCAGCTACTCGGCGGTGTGGCAGATTTTTGTCAAAACTCCAGACAAGGTAAACATGGTCATATGTCGAATCTGTGGAGAGAAAGTGGAGGCGTGGCCAGGGGGCCAATGTTGGCATTACTGCTCTGTGACAACATTTGCAGCGACACCATTAAGTGGCCTGGGACAATCGTGGCTCTGATGTGGTGGGCAAGCCTGCATAGTGAAGAAACTACTCACCAGCAGCAGCAGGTTGACCTGGAGCAGGACCTGAACCAGCAGGTGTGGCATACTTGGCCAGCACCCTGCCACCCCACATTGAAGATCCGCTGGACTACTGGGCAGCCAAACTGGATTTGTGGCAAAACTGGCAGAGTTTGCCGTGGAAAAGTTGTCCTGCCCAACCAGTAGTGTGGCATCAGAGCGGGTGTTTAGTGCGGCAGGGGCCATAGTTACCCCAAGAACTCCCCTGTCCACCCAAAATGTGGAGAGACTTATTTTTGTCAAGATGAATCAGGCGTGGATCGACAAGGATTTCCACTCACTGATGCCTGATGCAGCAGATTAGATCATCTCCACACCATGTCACCATGCCACTCTGTGTCCTCCTGATGCTTCCATCTCCACACTATGTCACCATTCCACTCTGTGGTATCATAAATAGTAATCCCAGCAGACGTGCTTGCTTCTCAGCGATTTGCTTTATTAACGGTTCACAGAACGTGTTTCGGCTTGTCAGTCTTCCTCAACTCCACAGTATAGACTGACACTTTCTCACATTATATAGGCATAGATCACAATCACCTTGCCACTTTGTAGTATCATGCTACTGCTGTTGCTGCCATCTCCACACTATGTCACCTTGCTACTCTGTGGTATCATGCTGCGGCTGTTGCTGCCATCTCCACACTATGTCACCTTGCCACTCTGTGGTATCATGCTGCTGCTGTTGCTGCCACCTCTACACTATGTCACCTTGCCACTCTGTGGTATCATGCTGCTGCTGTTGCTGCCATCTCCACACTATGTCACCTTGCCACTCTGTGGTATCATGCTGCTGCTGTTGCTGCCATCTCCACACTACATCACCTTGCCACTCTGTGGTATCATGCTGCTGCTGCCATTTCCATGCTATGTCACTGTGCCACTCTGTAGTATCATGCTGCTGCTGTTGCTGCCATCTCAACACTATGTCTCCATGCCACTATGTTGCCTCCTCATGCTGCTATCACGAGGGTATCGAGAACCACGCCTGACTCCGTTATACCCGGGGTCAGGAAGTCGCTGCGGTTGGCTGCACGCTCTATTTAAGATAGGGCTGTTTTCCTTATGGTAGCTTTCTGGGTTTGCTTTGCAAACCCTTTTGGCTCACTCAGGGATCCGTAGCTCCTTCTCCTCAGCTGTTTCTTGTCCAGCACTCCCAAACCTCCCTATATTCCTCTCTCACACTTCTCTGGTTGCCAGAGATAGAGCTTCCTGCCTGGACATCTATCCTGACCCACTGGAGCTGTGTTGCTGCGTTCTCTGACTGTTGATTCAGAACGCTACCCTCCGGATCCCTGTTGGACCTTTGTGGACAGTTGTTGTCGTCCACCTGGGTGTTTGTGTTTGTCTGTCCTCTCCCTGGTGTTTCCCTCTTAGTGCAGTGGTGAGGACTAGCGATCCCACCGGCCCATTCACTATCTAGGGCTCATTTCAGGGAAAGCCAGGGTTTAGGCACGTGATCGCCGCACGGGTGAGGAACCCGTCTAGGGACGTCAGGGCAGTCAGGTGCCAGCCGCAAGGTGAGTTAGGGGTCACCACCGTTCCCTCTCCCTTAGGCAGGGCTTTCCCTGTTTTCCTCCCTGTGCGTGACACCGGTCATTACAGCTGCCATCTCCACACTATGTCACCTTGCCACTCACTTGCCATCATCATGCTGCTGCTTAAAAGGCCTTAGACTGATCACCCACCCTACAATCTAATTAAAGTTTTGGAACCGACAAACCTAACTTGCTTTTGAGGGCTGCATTAATCAGGTTACCGTTGTACAGCTCTACAGTTAACTTTCCATCTGCATCTTTCTCAACAATCTGTGCCCTCACTCTTTTATCCAGACTCTGTCATTGTGTCACTACGTGGCCTCCTCATGCTGCCATCTCCACACTATGTCACCTTGCCACTCCGTGGTATCATGTTGCTGCTGCTGCTTGAAGGTCTTGGACTGATCACCCGCCCCACAATCTAATTTAGGTTTTAGAACTGACAAACCCAACTTGCTTTTGAGGACTGCATTAATCAGGTTGACGTCGTACAGCTCTACATTTAACTTTCCATCTGCATCTTTCTCAACAATCTTTGCCCTCAGTCTTTTATCCAGACTCTGTCATTGTGTCACTCTGTGGCCTCCTCATGCTGCCGCCACCTACAGACTCTGTCATTGTGCCACTCTATGGCCTCCTCATGCTGTTGCCAACTCCAGAATCTGTCATTGAGCCACTCTGTGGCCTTCTCATACTGCTGCGAACTTCACACTGTGTCATTGTGCCACTTTGTGGCCTCCTGATGCTGCCACCACCTCAATACTCTGTCATTTTGCCACTCTGTAGCCTTCTTGATGCTAACATGGACCTGTAAGACTGAGTTAAGACTTGAGTTATTTGGTCAGTTTTGGCCCTGTGACTACCCAAATAAGTGTGCATGTCATCCTCACTGACAGTATTATTTCACTAACCCAGCACACTCCCTATGCGTGTTACTGCAAGGCACAGTGTTCTACATCCATATAAAGGATCTCTGCAGCCCGGAAATAGACATTTTTTAACGTGATTCGCCGCAAATCAATTCGGATTGAAGCAATTTTGGGGGGGAAATTTGGCGAACCAGCCAAATCTAATTTTTTAGAAATTAGCTCATCTCTAGTAATAATGTGCAAGTAGCAGTGGCATGCCTAGGCTGTTTGGCCCCCGGACGGGTCCTTTATCTGGCACCCCCCACCAATACTTAAAAAAATGGTACCCCCTTACAGTAGTGGTGCCCTCATTGTACAACCTTCACAGTAGTTTTGTCCAGATATGTGCCCTCTCACGGTAGTTATACCCATATTGTGCCCCTTCAAGGTAGTTATGCCTTCACTGTACAACTTTCACAGCAGTTATGGCCACATTGTGCCCCCTTCAAAGTACAAACCGGATTCCCAAAAAGTTGGGACACTATACAAATCGTGAATAAAAACTGAATGCAATGATGTGGAGGTGCCAACTTCTAATATTTTATTCAGAATAGAACATAAATCACGGAACAAAAGTTTAAACTGAGAAAATGTACCATTTTAAGGGAAAAATATGTTGAATCAGAATTTCATGGTGTCAACAAATCCCCAAAAAGTTGGGACAAGGCCATTTTCACCACTGTGTGGCATCTCCCCTTCTTCTTACAACACTCAACAGACGTCTGGGGACTGAGGAGACCAGTTTCTCAAGTTTAGAAATAGGAATGCTCTCCCATTCTTGTCTAATACAGGCCTCTAACTGTTCAATCGTCTTGGGCCTTCTTTGTTGCACCTTCCTCTTTATGATGCGCCAAATGTTCTCTATAGGTGAAAGATCTGGACTGCAGACTGGCCATTTCAGTACCCGGATCCTTCTCCTACGCAGCCATGATGTTGTGATTGATGCAGAATGTGGTCTGGCATTATCTTTCTGAAAAATGCTTGGTCTTGCCTGAAAGAGATGACGTCTGGATGGGAGCATATGTTGTTCTAGAACCTGAATATATTTTTCTGCATTGATGTTGCCTTTCCAGACATGCAAGCTGCCCATGCCACACGCACTCATGCAACCTCATACCATCAGAGATGCAGGCTTCTGAACTGAGCGTTGATAACAACTTGGGTTGTCCTTTTCCTCTTTGGTCCGGGTGACATGGCGTCCCAGATTTCCAAAAATAACTTTGAATCGTGACTCGCCTGACCACAGAACAGTCTTCCATTTTGCCACACTCCATTTTAAATGATCCCTGGCCCAGTGAAAACGCCTGAGCTTGTGGATCTTGCTTAGAAATGGCTTCTTCTTTGCACTGTAGAGTTTCAGCTGGCAACGGCGGATGGCACGGTGGATTGTGTTCACTGACAATGGTTTCTGGAAGTATTCCTGAGCCCATTCTGTGATTTCCTTTACAGTAGCATTCCTGTTTGTGGTGCAGTGTCTTTTAAGGGCCCGGAGATCATGGGCATCCAGTATGGTTTTACGGCCTTGACCCTTACGCACAGAGATTGTTCCAGATTCTCTGAGTCTTCGGATGATGTTATGCACAGTTGATGATGATAGATGCAAAGTCTTTGCAATTTTTCGCTGGGTAACACCTTTCTGATATTGCTCCACTATCTTTCTGCGCAACATTGTGGGAATTGGTGATCCTCTACCCATCTTGGCTTCTGAGAGACACTGCCACTCTGAGAAGCTCTTTTTATACCCAATCATGTTGCCAATTGACCTAATTAGTGTTAATTGGTCTTCCAGCTCTTCGTTATGCTCAAATTTACTTTTTCCAGCCTCTTATTGCTACTTGTCCCAACTTTTTGGGGATTTGTTGACACCGTGAAAATTTGAATCAACATATTTTTCCTTTAACATGATACATTTACTCGGATTAAACGTTTGATCTGTCATCTACGTTCTATTACAAATAAAATATTGACGTTTGCCATCTCCACATCATTGCATTCAGTTTTTATTCACAATTTGCTTAGTGTCCCAACTTTTTTGGAATCCGGTTTGTACTTATGCCTTCCATGTGCCCCCTTCACAGTTGTAATGCCCTCTTTGTGCCTCCCTCACAGTAGTCATGCCCTCTCTGTGCCCATTTCCAAGTAGTAATGCCCTATCTGTGCCCCCTTCACAGTTGTAATGCCCTCTCTGTGCTCCTTCAGAGCAGTTATGCCCTCACTGTGCCCCCATAACAGTAATAATGCCCTCTGTGCCCCTTCATAGTAATAATGCCCACTCAGTGTTCTATAACAGTTATGCCCACCCACTTTACAAGAGTAATGCTCTCTGCCCCCTTCACAATAGTAATGCCATCTGTGCCCCCTTCACAGTAGTAATGCCGATGTGCACCTTCATAGTAGTAATGACCATTGTGCACCGTCATAGTAGTAATGCCCTTTGTGCCCCCTTCATAGTAATAATGCCTACTGTTCCTCCTTCACAGTAGTAATGCCCATTGTTTCCACTTCATAGTTATAATACCCATTGTATCCCATTTATAGTAGTAATGCCCATTGTGCCCCCTCCATAGTAGTAATGCCCGTGTGCCCCCTAATACTAGTAATACCCTTTGTAGTATTATTGCCCTCTGTGCCCCCTTTGCAGTAGTATTGCCCCCGTGCCCACTTTGTAGTAGTAATGCCCTCTTTGTAGTAATAATGCCATCAGTACCCCCTTTGTAGTAGTAATAATGCCCTCTGTGCCCCTTTGTAGTAATAATGCTCTCTGTGCCCCCTTTGTAGTAGTAGTAATGCCCTCTGTGCCTCCTTTGTAGCAATTATGCCCTCTGTGCCCCCTTTGTAGTAGTAATTCCCTATGTGCCCCCTTTGTACAAATGTTGTCCTCTGTGCCCCCTCTATGTTAGAAATTCCCTCTGTGCCCCCTCCATGGTAGAAATGCCCTCTGTGCCCTCTCTGTTAAAAATAAATAAAAAGTACCTACTCACCTTGTCCCGCTCCTGAAGCTCACAGTCCTCTCTCCCCTGCAGATACAGATCGGTCTGCAGCAGTGTATGGGTGGAGCCTATGTAGATTAACGGGCTGCAGGCTCCGCCCACACAGGCCAGCAGCGTGATCTGTGCCTGCAGGCTGAATGGTGGAGCAGGGAGAAGTCTTCCTTCTTCACCATTCAGTGCGGAAGTGATCGAGCTGAGTGACAGAACCACAGCTCCCTGTGCTCCAGCAATGAGCGCTTCTATCTATATTGATGGAATCGCTCATTGCTCCTTAGGCTCTGGCATCCCCTGACCGCCCCCCCCCCCCCTTTCCCCTTGGCATGCCACTGGCAAGTAGCAATATGGTTGTTCTCACAATGATATAACTTAGGCTACTTTCACATTAGATCTCCATAGCGGAAGAAAAAGCTTTGTATGGCTACTTCCAGCAGAATAATGCAGAATAATGCACCATGTCACAAAGCTCAAATCATTTCAAATTGGTTTCCTGAACATGACAATGAGTTCACTGTTCTAAAATGGCCCCCACAGTCACCAGATCTCAACCCAATAGAACATCTTTGGGATGTAGTGGAACGGGAGCTTTGTGTCCTGGATGTGCATCCCTCAAATCTCCATCAACTGCAAGATGCTATCTTATCAATATGGGCCAACATTTCTAAAGAATGCTACCAGCACCTTGTTGAATCAATGCCACGCAGAATTAAGGCAGTTCTGAAGGCAAAAGCGGGTCCAACACCATATTAGTATGGTGTTCCAAATAATTCTTTAGGTGAGTGTATATTATATTACATTTCCCCCATTGTTCAGTTTTTTAAGTACATTACTGTCACCGCCAGTTCTGTAAGAAGGTCTGTTAGATGTTCTTCTCTACCTGCATGACGGTCTTTGTTTTGGTTTCACTTTGTCATCTCCTTTCCTTCTCCCAGCTGTCACCTATTTACACTAATTGTCTCCCTTTATATTCCCTCCCACACTGCCTCACTTTGCGGTTTATACTTCTTCCTGGAATGTGTTCACTGCTGGAGGCTGCTTCTGCTGATTCCTCAGATAAGTCTGTTTCCTTTATTTGTCGTTCCTTGCTGGCTTGATTGTAGGTGACCCTGACTCCGTCCGCAATAAGTGCAGGGAGCCAGTGGTCGTGTCCCCTCACTATTATAGGGTTTTCAGGGGTTACATAGTATTAGGTACGTGGACATGCAATCATCTACCATAAAGACCTTGCATGGGCATAGCAGTCATGAAGAGAGCTCTAGGGATTTTATAGGGCTCACCCATATGCTCCTTAGTTTGGGATCAAGCCAGTCGGATGTTTATTTATAAGTTCCAGCTTTCTGCAAAACCATCCGTGACAATTACATTTTCATCCTTGGCAGTGCCCCTGCTGTCTATCCTTCTAGTCCACCTTAACTTGTATTAAGAGGTGGACTATCATGCTCCATAGATTCCCTCCTGTCGATTTGGCATAATGTACTCAGAGTGAAGCATGCAAGACACCTTTCAATCATTGATCCCTACTTCTAAATACATAGAAATATATAACTACAGTGCTGCCAATAATTATTCATACTCTGGCAAACCAGCAAGTTATTTGTTGACAGGAAATGACATAGGTGTCTCCAAAAGATAATAAGACAATGTACAAGAGGTATTATTGTGTGTGTGGGGGGGGGGGGGAATATTTCTCAGCTTTTATTTACATTTGAGCAAAAAGTGTCCAGTCCAAAATTATTCATACCCTTCTCAATAATCAATAGAAAAGCCTTTATTGGCTATTACAGCAATCAAACGCTTCCTATAATTGCAGACCAGCTTTTTGCATGTTCCACAGGTAATTTTGCCCATTCATCTTTAGCAATGAACTCCAAATATTTCAGGTTGGAGGGTCTTCATGCCATCACCCTGATCTTTAGCTCCCTCCACAGATTCTCAATTGGATTCAAGTCTGGACTCTGGCTGTACCACTCCAAAACGTTAATGTTGTTGTCTGCTAACCATTTCTTCACCACTTTTGCTGTGTGTTTTGGGTCATTGTCATGCTGAAATGTCCACTGGTGCCCAAGGCCAAGTTTCTCTGCAGACTGCCTGATGTTGTCGTTTTTTCATTGTGCCTTTTTACTGTGATTAGGTTCCCTGGTACACTGGCTTAAAAACACCCCCAAAGCATTAGGTTCCCACCACCATGTTTGACAGTGGGGATGGTGTTCTTTGGGTTGAAGGCTTCTCTTTTTTTACGCCAAATGAAGGAAACATCATTGTGACCAAACAATAACATTTTTGTTTCATCTGACAATAACACAGATAGTCAGAAGTCTTCTTTGTCCATATGAGCTTTTGCAAAGGCCAAGCAAGCTTTTGTCTGCCTGGTCTGCATCCATGGAACCCAGCAGCGTGCAGTGTCCGTTGGATTGTCTGCCTTGAGACATTGCCACCAGCAGAGCCCAGATTCACCAGGATGACCTTGGTGGTGATCCTTGGATTCGTTTTCACCTCTCTAACTATCCTCCTGGCCAGCACAGGTGTCACTTATGGCTTCCGACAACGTCCTCTGAGATTTTCCACAGTGGGGAACATCTTGTATTTTTTGCTCAAATGTAAATTAAAGCTGAGAAATGTTATTTTTTTCCACAATGCCTCTTGTACATTGTCTTATTAGCTTTTGGGAGACACCTATGTCATTTCCCGTCCAAAAATTACTGTTTGAATAAAAGTAACTTTGAGTCAAAATTTGCCAGGGGTATGAATAATTATGGGCATACTCTAAACAGTGGATAAGGAAATTGTGGTGGCATTACATACCATATACCATATATCTCTGAAGCTATATGTAAGTCCTCTTTCACACAAGCATTACGGGTTCTCTCAGGGTCTGTTCAGGGAAAAACAGATGGTTTTGCACGCAAGTTCGGTCAGTTTTGTCTGCAATTGAATTCAGTGTTTCAGTTTTTCCGCCTGGGTGCAATCAGTTTTTTATGCGTTTTTCACACCCATGAAAAAAAATATATCTACATCTCCTAGCAACCATCAGTGAAAAACGAATTGCATCACTTTCAATTTCTAGAATTATGAATACTTGAAGTACCTTAGAAGGTTCACTTAGGTTCTTTTCAAGTTTCTTCCATTTTTTCCCAGTCTCTTCCATGGTTAAGTCAACCTTTCACTGAATAGCTTTAAAATAAATTGTATTATTTGTATAGATAGCAAAAGTCAAAGATTCAGTCTTTGGTCAAAGATGATTTATTACTTGTATTGTCATTGAATACAAATAATTTTACAGCTCTACCAGTTTTTTACACAGCATGACTACACTACTATAGTCATGGACAAAATATACATATTTTCTTAAAGGGGTTTTCTGGGATTTTTATATTGATGACCTACCTTGGGATAGGTCATCAATATCAGATTGGTGGGGATCTGACATCAGCACCCCCTCTGATCAGCTGATTGAAGAGAAGGCTTGAATGGGAACGAGCTGTCCCATTGAAGCGAATGGGATGGCTTGTAATTACACCTGCTCACCGCTGTGATGTCGACAGCAAGCAGATAAACAATTAAGGGAAGGCTGCGCTCACACGGAGCACAGCCTTCTCTTCAAACAGCTGATCGGCGGGAGTGCCGGGTGTCCCGCTGATCTGGTATTAATGACCCATCCTGAGGATAGGTCATCATTATTAAAATCCCAGAAAACTCCTTTAATATATTTATTTATATTTTTCGAGCCACCTTGCAACACAAGAAAATAACAATGGTTGTGCTGGAATTACAACAAAAAAAACACTACAGGAAATAGGAGTGGTTTCATTTAATTATGTAGCAGTAGGCCAAAATTAATTAAAACAATCCTCCAAATCACAATAAATATTTCACAGTAGACACATAATGCATACTTAGTACTTGGTGCCCTCCTGTATATTCTTTCTGATGTGGTTCCTCTGATTTAGAGCCCCTCTCCATTTCTGTAGAATGGCTACCAGCTTCTCAAACTAGTCTATGGACAATGTGCATCAGTAGTCTTGGACACTCCACCCTTCTCTTGACTAGTCCATCCACCGTGTCTACTGAGCTTTTTTCCTGAATATCTATATGACCAAAAGTACTGTACTGTACATAATTCTGATTGAAATTAACTATTTAATATTTTTTTTTATTTTTTATTTTTTTTTTGCTGCAAAGTTTACCTTAGGGATGCATATAAGGTTTGTTGCATGGGGAAATGTGCACAGTAGATGCAGGGTCCTGGGTAATGGGAAGTTAATTATTTAGAATGTGGAAATAAACAATCCATAATTGATAAGCTGTTTATTTAGTCTCAATACTGCAAACATTCAATCAGCCTCCTGTAATAGGTTTTCATTAGTTATGCGGGTGGCTAGGCCTAAAGGCATTATTCTGAAATAATAATAATGAAATAAAAGATTATTTGTTTCTAACATGTATCCCCTAGTAAGTAATTTGTGCCTGTGATGTATAAAAAGGTCTAGGATACTGGCAATTAGAGAATGTATATAAGAGGACAAAAGCGGAAAAGCAATTATGATAATGCTTAAATTTACTGTAGTGATACCGTATATTAAACTGGATAGAAGTGTGGTCACCCGAGCAACAAAGTAAGGACCAGGTAATGACAATGTGCTATCTTAGCAACACCAACTGGGCAAGATGATCAGCGACAATAGCAGGAACATTGCTTTTGTGCTGAAATTTTTGGAAATGACACATGCTCCTTACATTGTTCATGTAATAAATGTAGTAGTGCAATGTTTTATTGAAAAAGTGCCATGACTTGCAGAGGAACATGTCTAGGAGTCTTTCCTCGCATTTCATCAATTCTTATTTGGCAAGGAACTCCCTCCTGGACATACTTTCTGCCATTGAACTGCTTGATCTGCAACGTTCCAAATTGCTAGAATTCCACCTTGCATATGCTAGAGTAACTGTATAGTGCCCTGGAGTTATAAATGTCTTGCTTTATTTCACTTGAAAGGGTTAACTTGCACAGTTTAATACTGTGTAACTGCGTTTTATATGTTGTGATATATATTCTGTTCATTTGCACTGTATTTGCGAGGCTCTTTAGAAAGGGATAATAAATACTGAGAGACTTTTGGGACTTTGAATGAGAAGCTGGTAATTTTCCACAGCTAGCATAAGGTTTAAAGACATGCATGTTTTGGAGGGAAAAAGCCAGACTTGTTTACCAGCAAAACCAGACAGACTGACCCTTTGAATGTCTGGTTTAGCTACAGACGTGGACAAAATTGTTGGTACCCTTTGGTCAATGAAAGAAAAAGTCACAATGGTCACAGAAATAACTTTAATCTGACAAAAGTAATAATAAATTAAAATTCTATAAATGTTAACCAATGAAAGTCAGACATTGTTTTTCAACCATGCTTCAACAGAATTATGTAAAAAAATAAACTCATGAAACAGGCATGGACAAAAATGATGGTACCCCTAACTTAATATTTTGTTGCGCAACCTTTTGAGGCAATCACTGCAATCAAACGCTTCCTGTAACTGTCAATGAGACATCTGCACCTCTCAGCAGGTATTTTGGCCCACTCCTCATGAGCAAACTGCTCCAGTTGTGTCCGGTTTGAAGGGTGCCTTTTCCAGACTGCATGTTTCAGCTCCTTCCAAAGATGCTCAATAGGATTGAGGTCAGGGCTCATAGAAGGCCACTTTAGAATAGTCCAATTTTTTCCTCTTAGCCATTCTTGGGTGTTTTTAGCGGTGTGTTTTGGGTCATTGTCCTGTTGCAAGACCCATGACCTGCGACTGAGACCAAGCTTTCTGACACTGGCTAGTACATTTCTCTCTAGAATTCCTTGATAGTCTTGAGATTTCATTGTACCCTGCACAGATTCAAGACACCCTGTGCCAGACGCAGCAAAGCAGCCCCAGAACATAACAGAGCCTCCTCCATGTTTCACAGTAGGGACAGTGTTCTTTTCTTGATATGCTTCATTTTTTCGTCTGTGAACATACAGCTGATGTGCCTTGGCAAAAACTTCGATTTTTGTCTCATCTGTCCACAGGACATTCTCCCAGAAGCTTTGTGGCTTGTCAACATGTAGTTTGGCATATTCCAGTCTTGCTTTTTTATGATTCGTTTTCAACAATGGTGTCCTCCTTGGTCGTCTCCCATGTAGTCCACTTTGGCTCAAACAACGACGGATGGTGCGATCTGACACTGATGTTCCTTGAGCATGAAGTTCACCTTGAATCTCTTTAGAAGTCTTTCTAGGCTCTTTTGTTACCATTCGGATTATCCGTCTCTTAGATTTGTCATCAATTTTCCTCCTGCGGCCACGTCCAGGGAGGTTGGCTACAGTCCCATGGATCTTAAACTTATGAATAATATGTGCAACTGTACTCACAGGAACATCTAGTTGCTTGGAGATGGTCTTATAGCCTTTACCTTTAACATGCTTGTCTATAATTTTCTTTCTGATCTCTTGAGACAGCTCTTTCCTTTGCTTCCTCTGGTCCATGTCGAGTGTGGTACACACCATATCACCAAACAACACAGTGATTACCTGGAGCCATATATATAGGCCCAATGGCTGATTACAAGGTTGTAGACACCTGTGATGCTAATTAGTGGACACACCTTGAATTAACATGTCCCTTTGGTCACATTATGTTCTGTGTTTTCTAGGGGTACCATCATTTTTGTCCATGCCTGTTTCATGAGTTTATTTTTTTACATAATTCTGTTGAAGCATGGTTGAAAAACAATGTCTGACTTTCATTGGTTAACATTTATAGAATTTTAATTTATTATTACTTTTGTCAGATTAAAGTTATTTCTGTGACCATTGTGACTTTTTCTTTCATTGACCAAAGGGTACCAACAATTTTGTCCACGTCTGTATGTAGTTATATCTGGAAACTTGTTTTTATCTGGAAAAACTGCTGTGTCATTGCCATTTAATGTCATTAAAGCTCTAATGTAAATCTATGACAGTCGGGAGTTGTAATAATGTATCTGTTTTCACCTAGTTTCTCCATTCCACTAAGTCCATTAGAAGGGTCTAGTTCAGCTAGAAACTGTATATGAGGAGAACAGTCAGAGCCCCTAGTGTGCTGCAGAAGAGGAGAGTCTGCCATACTATTGAGTGACCAGAAGAAGACGCTGACATGGGAATACTCTGCCACAGACCCTGGATCACCAGCCTTTGATCAGGATTTGAGATGAGCGAATTGAAGTTGACGAAGTGGCATTCGATCCAAATTGCAGGAAAAAATCGATTTGCACCGAATCTGAATTACCTCACGCTTTGTGGTAACGAATTTCATTTTTTTCTAAAATGGCTGCTGCATTTGTTAGGACATGGAGCAAGGAACTCTGGAAATGAGGGATCACCTACAATGCAATGCATGCAGTCAATCAGCAGTAAGCCAGCCCCTGTGATGTCACAGCCCTATAAATAGCCTCAGCAATCTTGGATTCAGCCATTTTCCAGTGTATTTAGTGCAGGGAGAGAAATTATCAGGCACTAGGGAAAGACTTTAAAACTTTTTTTGGCTGAATAGAAGTTCAGGGAAAGACCATTAGAAATGTAGGGAAAAGATAGGGCAGAATTATTCCACACTATATGAGAAGAACAATAGGGGAGTGTAAAGCCTGAGTAATAGGAGCAATTCTATTACACCTTGCTGCACTGACTGGGGATCCAAATTGCCATTATACTGCTGCTTTTAGGTTTGCAATAGATTATACCTCTATAATTCCAGCAAACCTTGCTTGTTATTAGGGTGCAAGTGCTGTGTGATACAGCCAATAACAGGGTGTATTACTAGGAAATATGTGTACGTCTTATTATCCGTTGTGCAGTGCAGTTATGTTCTAAAGCCTTTTTTTGGGGTGTATTAGTGGAAAAAAAGGGATTATTGGCCATTCAACAGTGCAGTCATATGTTTTAAAGCTTTTTTTGTAGTGTATTAGTGGGAAAAAAGGCTTATTTGCCATTGTGCGGTGAAGTGACAAAATTGCAGCCTTTTTTGGGGTGCATTAGTGGGAAAAAAATATTAGTCGTTCAGTGCTGCAGTTACATGTTATGAAGACTTTTTTGTGATGTATTAGTAAAAAAAAAGGGCTTATTTGCCATTCAGGGGTGCAGTTATATGTTATAAAGCCTTTTGTTGCTTCTTCTTAGCCTTTGTGCAGTGAAGTGACAAAATTACAGCCTTTTTTAGGGGTGTATTAGTGGAAACAAAAAAGTGTTATTAGCAGTTCAGCGGTGCAGTTATGTCCCGAAGCCTTTTTTGGGGTGAATTAGTGGGGGTGGGGGGGGGGGACAAGAGCTTATTTGCCGTTCAGCGGTGCAGTGATATGTTCTAATGCCTTTTTTAGGGTGTATTGGTGAAAAAATGGCTTATTTACATTTGTGCAGTGAAGTGACAAAATTGCAGCCTTTTTCATGGTGTATTAATGGGAAAAAAGTCTTATTTGCCGTTCAGTGGTGCAGTTATATATTTTAAAGCCTTTTTGTGGTGTATTAGTGGAAAAAAGACTTGTTAGCCGTTGTGCTGTAAAGTGACAAAATGAGTCTTTTTTGGGGTGTATTAGTGGGGAAAAAAAATGTGTTATTAGCCATTCAGCAGTGAAGTTATATGTTCTAAAGCGTTTTTTCGGGTGTAGTAGTGGAAAAAAGGGCTTATTTACCATTTAGCGGTGCAGTTATATGTTCTAAAGCCTTTTTTGTGGTGTATTAGTGGGAAAAAAGTGCTTATTTGCCGTTGTGTGGTGAAATGACAAAATTGCTGCCTTTTTTGGGGTGCATTAGTGGGGAAAAAAGGGCTTATTTGCCATTGTGCGGTGAAGTGACAAAATTGCAGCCTTTTTTGTGGTGTATTAGTGAAAAAAGGCTTGTTAGCCGTTGTGCTGTGAGGTGACAAAATGTAAAGCCTTTTTTGCGGTGTATTAGTGGAAAGAAAAGTGTTATTAGCCATTCAGCAGTTATATGTTCTAAAGCCTTTTTTCAGGTGTATTGGTGGAAAAAAGGGATTATTTCCCGTTCATTGGTGCAGTTATATGTTCTAAAGCCTTTTTTGGCGTGTATTAGTGGGAAAAAAGGGTTTATTAGCCGTTCAGTGGTGCAGTTATATGTTCTACAGCCTTTTGGGGGGTATATTAGTAGGAAAAAATGCTTATTAGCCGTTCAGCGGTGCAGTTATATGTTTTAAAGCCTCTTTGGGGAGTATTAGTGGTGGAAAAAAGGGCTTATTTGCTATTGTGCGGTGAAGTGACAACATTGCAGCCTTTTTTGTGGTCTATTAGTGGAAAAAGGCTTGTTAGCCTTTATTCAGTGAAGTAACACAATTACAGCCTTTTTTTGCGTGTATTAGTGGAAATAAAAGTGTTATTAGCTGTTTAGTGGTGCTTTTATATGTTCTAAAGCCTTTTTTGTGGTTTATTAGTGGGAAAAAGGGCTGTGTGGTGAAGTGACAAAATCACAGCCTTTTTTGGGGTGTATTAGTGGAAAAAAAGGGCTTGTTAGCCATTCAGCGGTGCAGTCATATGTTTTAAAGCCTTTTTTGGGGTGTATTAGAGGGGAAAAAAAGGCTTGTTAACTGTTCAGCTGTGCAGTTATATGTTCTAAATCCTTTTTTGGGGTGTATTAGTGAAGAAAGGGCTTATTTGCCGTTTAGCGGTGCAGTTATATGTTATGGGGTGTATTAGTAGGGGGAAAAAAAGGCTTATTAGCCTCTGTGTGGTAAAGTGAAAAAATTACAGCTTTTTTTGGGTGTATTAGTGGGACAAAAAGAGTTTATTGGCTGTTCAGTTGTGCAGTTATATTTTCTAAAGCCTTTTTTGAGGTGTATTAGTGGAAAAAGGCTTATTAGCCTTTATGTGGAAAAGTGACAAAATTACTGCTTTTTTGGGGGTGTACTAGTGAAAAAAAAATCTTATTAGCCGTTCAGCGGCGCAGTTATATGTTCTAAAGCTTTTTTGTGGCGTATTAGCGAGGGGGGAAAAGGAATTATTTGCTGCTGTGCAGTGAAGTGACAAAATTTGTCTTTTTTGGGGTGTATTAGTGGAAAAAAGTCTTATTTGGGGTGTATTGAATTCCTTTTTATTTATTTGATCTAACAGTATTTCAGACAGAGAAGTAGCAGGCCCTGTACAGGGGAGGGGCAGAGTCCTAGATGTTTTTAGGGCAGGCATAAGTTGCAGCAGAGTAAGGGGTCATTTCGAGAGGCCTGAGCTCCCGGTGTCATTTAGTGGTTGTGTTTTGTCCAGCAACCCAGCGGTGCTTCAATGGTTGACTTGGTCATCCACTTCGTCCCAAGTGACATCAGACACTCTCAGCCAAGATTCAGACACAACCCTTAGTTGGCATAGCCTGGGAGCAGGCCCTGTGCCCTCAACCTGCCTCTGTTCTTTTCTGTTCCCTCAGCCAGGCAAGTATTATATGCTGTGGGCTCAGCTCCACTATACAGCGAGGACAAACTACTAGAGGACAGTCAGCAGCTACTGCCCAGCCAAGATCTGGAGGAGACATAAGCTGCTTCTTCCGGTAGGCTGGCAAGTAGTGATGAGGAGAGTGTTGTGGGATCTGGTGCTACGAGCGGTCAGGTTTCTGGCTCAGAGACCGTTGTGGAGGACATTAGTGATGTGCAGACAGTACTCGATGATGATATAGCCGATCGCAATTGGGAGCCTGGTGACAAAGGAGAAGAGTGTGGCAGCTTGCGCATGAGGCATTGAGGCAGCGGTGGAACCAGCAAGTCAGTAGCTTGTCCGGGTGTCAGCAGGGTAGCAACAGTGGGAGGTCGGGAGCCAAACGTGCCCAAGGTAGACCACCCACTTCACAGGAGCCTACATGCCCAGAAAGTAGTGGTGCAGGGGTTCACGGAGGCAGCGGCCATAGAAGTCAGTCAGTGCGGAGTGTTGGGGGTAAAATCACCTACTCGGTGCAGTGGCGATTTTTTGTTAAGCCACCGGAGGAAGTGAACATGGCCATTTGCCGAATCTGTGGGAAGAAGGTAAACGATGCAGCATCATCATGAAGTTACCTAGGAGAACCGTGGCTCTGATGTGGTGGTCCAGCCTTCCTCAACAGCCGCTGCATCACCCAGAGGCACGGACAGACAGTCAAGGCTCCATCACCTCAGCCGAAGGGAGATGTTTCTCCTTCCCATCATCTGCTGGTCTTCATGCTCCTGCTCCTCCTAGTCAGTCATTCCATCAGCAAGTGATCACTGAAGGGATTGCCAAGAGACAACAGTATGCGTGCACTCATCCAACAGAGCAGATTTTGAAAGTGCTCCTGGCCAAGTTGCTGGTGCTGCAGTAACTCTATTTCCAAGTGGTGGACTCTGCACCTTTCAGAGAACTGATGGTTTGTACCGAGTTGAGGATGGAGAATCCCAAGCCATCATTTTTTCTTCCAAAAAGGCAGTACCAGCCCTGCACACATATGTAGAACAGAAGGTGGGCCAGTCCTTAAGCCTGTTGGTGTCTGCCGACGTGTGGAGCTATAACTACGGTCAAGGACAATATATGTCCTTTACAGCCCACTTGGTAAATGTGGTTCCTGCCCAGCCACACCAGCAACTTGGCCATATGATGCCGCTTCCGCCTCTGTGTTCTCACGCCATTGGCGTGTCCGCATCTGCCTCCTCATCCACCACCATGTCCTCAGCCTCCACTGCAGGGACAATTCACAGTGCGCCTCCAGCATACCATATGTGCAAGGCACAGCAGTGTCACACTGTTCTACACCTCGTTTGCCTGGGCAAATGGAGTCACACAGGGGAGGAACTGCTCCGTGTCCTTTATCAAGAAATCGAATGGCTTTCTCCACGACAACTCAAAATCGGAACCATGGTGACCGACAACGGGAATATCATGGTGTCAGCACTGCGTAAAGGAGGGCTGAGCCATGCGCCCTGAATGGAGCATGTGTTCAATCTGTTGTCAAGTGGTTCCTGAAGACTTCCACACATCTGCAAGACATCCTAAAAAATGGCCAGGAAACTTTGCATGCAGCCACTCGTACACCGCAAAGCACACCTACCTTGAGCTTCAGCGGCAGAACGACATCCCCCAACATAGGCTGATATGTGACATTTCGACCCATTGGAATTCCATATGTTTGACCGACTATACGAACAGAGAAAAGCCAAAATGATTTCTTGATGATCAAAGTAGACAGGAGTACTCCCCGTTGTAACTGCAATGTCAGCCAGTGGCAGCTCATGCGTGACACCTGCCTTTTGCTCAGGCACTTTGAGGAGGCCACGTTATTTGTCAGGACTGCGGGATGAACAACATCCTTCCCCTGCTTCATATCATGGAACAGATGCTGGTAAATCTGGATGGTCAGGGGACCGGAGACGTGGAGCCTACATCTCACGGCCACATGAGCCCTGTGGGGGCTGAACTTGAGAAGGAGGAGGAGGACATTGGAGCACAAGCAATGTGTAGCGAAATGGGTGGTTTTTCTACACAGGTGACAGGAGAGGAGGAGCAGAAGCAGTCGGAAGAGCAAGATGGAGCTGAGGAAGACGAGGCAGATGACCCAGGCACACTGTGGCAGTATGCAGTGGAGATGGAGGCAGGGAGTCCCTCTGAGTCACTTGCGCAATTGGCCCGATGCATGCTCACTTGCTTAGGTAGTGACAGCCGAATTGTCGCCATTCGGCAGAAATATGACTTCTGGATTTCCACCTTGTTAGACCCTCCCTACCGGTCCAAAATTGGTGCCTTTTTTACACTCGCTGAGAGGGAGGACAAAGTGAACGCCTATAGGGACATCCTATGTAGTTAGTTGGCGCCATCATCCATCCTCTAGCATGTCTGACCGGGGGAGCCCACTGCGCTCTAGTTCCACTTCCATGGCTGCTGTGGCAGGGTGGGGGTGGGGGTTTGGTAGGAGCAGTACCAGCTCCATCAGCAACAGCTTGAGTCTAGAGTCGCTGATGACCAGCTTTCTTAACCCACCTAGTGAAACAACTACTCACCAGTAACAGCAGCTAGACCTGGAGCATAACTTGAACCAGCAGGTGGTGGCATACCTGACAGCACCCTGCCACCCCACATTGAAGATCCGCTGAACTACTGGGCAGCCAAACTGGATTTGTGGCCGCAACTGGCCGAGTTTGCCCTGGAAAATCTGTTCTGCTCGGCCAATAGTGTGACATCAGAGAGTGTTTAGTGGGCCATAGTTACCCCAAGGAGAACTCGCTTGCCCACCCAAAATTTGGAGAGACTGAACTTTGTCAAGATGAATCAGGTGTGGATCAGCCAGGAATTCCACCACCAATGCCTGATGCATCAGATTAAATCATCTATGCTGTCTTACCCAAGCCTTCACAAGAGTCCGGTTTCTTCTGGCTACCTTCCTCAGCTACTATTCTGATGCTTTCACCCGCCTGATGCCACACAGCTGATGCCAAATGCTCCTTCTTACACCCACCATCGTCAGCGGGTACTGTTATTGCCACCCACCTCCCCACCCTGTCACCTTGCCAGTCTGTGGCCTCATAATGCTGCTGCTGCCACCTCCACACTCATTGTGCCACTCTGTGGTCTCCTCATGCTGCTGCTACCTCAATGCTAAGTCACTTAGCCAGTCTGCGGTCTCATCATGCTGCTGCTGCCACCTCTACACTCTGTAATTCTAACACTCTGTGGTCTCCTCATGCTGCTGCTGCTGACACCTCCACACTATGTAACCTTGCCAGTCTGTGGCCTCCTCATGCTGCTGCTGCCACCTCCACACTTTGTCATTGTGCCACTCTCTGGTCTCCTCATGCTGCTGCCACATCACCACTATGTCACTCGGCCACTCTGTGGACTTCTTATGCTGTTCCCACTGCTCCCCACTCCATGACTGGGCCACTATTTTGCCTTTTTGGCCTGGTTGACATCATCATTTATTTGACCCTTCTGATCTATCAGAAGGAAGGAAAAATGAGACGCATAAAGGATACTGTCTATGTAGCAGCTGTAAGACCTGTATGACATGGTTCCTTAATTTGCATTTGAATTGGCCTATGATTTGGTAGCCAAAAACAGGAGTGGGTACAAAACACAGTAGACATGCAAATATTCCATTCAACTGCCCAAATAAGTGAAGTGTGCAGTGATTCTAAGAGCGACGCCTGTCATCTGCATGTCATACTGACTCACAATATTGTTTCACTACCATAGAAGACTCCCTATGCGTGTTACTGCAAGGCACAGTGTTCTACACCACTATACAGGCTCTCTGCAGGTAGAAAATAGCCGTTTTTTAACGCAATTCGCCAGGAATAAATTCAGAGCAAATCAAATATTTTCGGAATATTCGGCGAACTGGCAGAATCGTATTTTTGAGAAATTTGCTTATCTCTAATCAGGATACCAGCGTCTGAGAGAGAGAGAGACGTAAACATAAAGCTGTAAATTATTTTGTCATGGACCGCACCAATAAGGAATGTTTTATTTGAGGTCAGGCAGTGATAGCACATCAGTGATGCCTGTAGTGTACTCATGCCCTCAAAGAGGCTGCCAGATTTGTCAGAAGAGAAAACTGCAGCTTCCACAATATTTATCATAGAGAAGATGCTCACACTGATGCAACAAGGAATGGCAGAAGAATGAACAGTTTCCACATCTTGCTGTCTACCCTGTAGCTGTTGGGGGCCCACACAGAGAAAGTTCCACAGAGTAGAATGTGGAGGAGGAGGAGCTACCACTGTAGGAGGAGGAATTGTTTGTGCAGGAGGATGAGTCTGATGATGATATGACAAAATTGGCCATGGGACCTTGGGCACGCTGTATGCTTGAATGCTTATGTACTGAGAGGTGTATCGTTAGCATGAAGCAATATGGTGATTACTGGATAGCCATGCCTATAGACCCTCACTATCAAAGCAAAATGGGAGATTGTTTTTCTGTTGCACGATAGGGAGGCCAAATTTATACACAGCTTGCCACAGCTCTCAGCAAGCAGATGACAGCCATCCATGTGTCTGTCCAGGATGCCCCTCTCCACCCTCTTCCGAGTCAGCCACCTCTCCCCGTCTCGACTACTAGCAGCAGAAGTTGCAGCAGCATCCAGTTCAGTCTCATGAACATGATGGAGCAATTTTCTTTCATGTGCCGCCCCAGGCGGATGTACCACCTGAACAACCAAGTTGAGTGCTACCTGGACTGTAGCGTTTCTCCATTACATACTACGTTCCCTGACCATATGGACTTCTGGGCAGACAGACTGGAATTGACCAGTTTGCTCTCTCTGTACTGTCTTGTCCAGCCTCCAGTGTCATCTCAGAGAGGGTTTTCAGCATGCAGGTGGCATCCTCACACCCAAATGGACAAATCTGGTCTCCTGCCAGTGTACAAAATATCACTTTTGTCAGAATGAATGAGGCATGGATACATGAGTATTTTCACACACCTCCAGCTTAGGCGATGAACAGATCTGTCATTGCTGACAATAGATATTTATTGCCAGCCCCATCAAGCCACTGCCATTGTCTGCCTGATTACCATTTATGTTCAGTACCATATGGTTACTACTGCCCCTACTGCTGGAACTGCTACTCTCAGCTGCTAATCCCCCTACTGACACTGCCATTACCCCTACATAGTTGTTGCTACTACTACTAACGAAACTAAACCACATGCACATCTACTGCCTTGTCTGTTCCATGCTGTGCTTTTATTGCAGGCGCTACTATTGCTGATGCAGTTATTATTGTTACACGACTTACCCTTTCCACATCTACACTGTACTGTTGCTGCCACTCCTAAAACCCACTCATCAGAGCCGGTGACATCACCAGGAACACTGCGGAAACCTCTGTCCAGCAATGTGTGGTTGTTTAAAAAAAAAAAAAAAAAAGCCCTTTCATGCTCTCCCTTGCTCCCTTGCTATGCTCTGCATTGCTCAGACCCCACCAATCAGATACTGATGATCTATCCAGAGAATAGGTTATCAGTTAAAAAAAATTCTAATGCTGAGACCCCCACCTATCACTAGAACATGTACCCCCATACCCCTCAGAGGCCACCGAAATCAACGATGTGGCAGGTTGGACAAGCAAACTACTGCTCCATTTATCTCTGTGGGAGTTGTGGAAATACTGTACTCTGCTGTCTCCATAACTCATGTTGAGTTGAATAGAGTGGCAATGCGCATGATTGACCTGCTGCTCAGCTCATTTCATGGGGTTCTGAGGGTTACGGGCTAAGTGTTTTTGTAACTGGTGTAGATCCCAGCCATGGAATACCCTTTTAAGATTTCTGGCTTAAATTAAACCTGAAATTACTTCTTGCTGATGTAGATTTCAGTTCTTGGCAACGAGACCTCCTAACATGTCAAAATAATTTATAGGTTTGTGCCTCTTAATAAATTTGGCACATCCTTACGTTAGTGGACTTTGCTTTAGAAATAATTTGATTATTTAAAAATATTGTTTCATATGTCCATAGAGCTTGATCTAAAAAAAAGCTTTTTGAACATTGTGTATTTTTACAAATATTAGATGTGCATTGATGTTATTCTTGGATAATGGCTCACTGGTTTTCCCATGAATTTATCCTCACTTTGTTTTTTGTTGACTGATGAATAGAAGTTTAGCCATAGTTGGAGAGGGCTGCAGTTTGTTAAATTTTCCTTTGGGTTGAGTTTTTAGTGTGGCCTTTAGCTCATTTGGGCAGACTGGTCAAAATGAAACAAAAATAACCACTGTTCCACACTTTCAGAATTTTTAGATAATGGGTCACATTTACCAAGAATAATTTACCAGCTTCCTGGCATTGTATGCATTAATTCTTTGGTGCACTCAGTCACATTTATTAAAGGGAGTCTGTCACCTCCATATGGTCATATACAGTGCTTACATGGCTCTGTAGCACACATATACAGGATTGTAACAGTACCTTTGTCTTTGTCTTTAGACTTGCACCAGCAGGAAAAACAAAGTTTAATTCATATGCAAATGAGCACTTTCAAGTGCCTAGGGGCGGCGTTCAGTGTGTAGGTGCCCAGGCTGCTCTTCCTTCTTTACACTTTACTCCTCCCCAGTCTCTGACTTTGCCCTATCGATGAGGCAAGAGACTTGGAGGGGCGAGCAAAGGCAGAGACTGGGGAGGAGTAAAGAGAAAAGAAGGCAGAGCAGCCTGGGCACCTACACACTGAACTCCTCTCCTGGTCACTTGCGAGTGCTCATTTGCATATGAATTAAACTTCGTTTTTCTTTCTGGTGCAAATCTAAAGACAAAGACAAAGGTACTGTTACAATCCTGTATAGGTTTGCTACAGAGCCATGTAAGCACTGTTTATGGCCATATGGAGGTGACAGACTCCCTTTAAGTATTTATTCCAAAAAGAAAGACTGATTGTGCTAATTATTTTTCTGGTCAAAAATGGGAGTTTAGTGGAACTGTAATAATAATCTCTATTTATATAGTGCCAACATATTCCACAGCACTTTACAATCAGAAGGTACAGTTGAAACCAGAAGTTTACGTACACTATATAAAAAGACATATATGCATGTTTTTCTCAATATCTGACATGAAACCAGAATAAACCTTTCCTGTTTTTGGTCAATTAGGATTACCATAATTATTATTATTTGCCAAATGCCAGAATAATGAGAGAGAGAATGTTTCACGGCATTTCTATTACTTTCTGCAAAGTCAAAAGTTTACATACATTTAATTAATATTTGCTACCATTGCCCTTAAACTGTATGACTTGGGTCAAACGTTTTGGATATCATTCCACAAGCTTTTCACAATAGTTGGTTGGAAATTGGGTCCATTCTTCCTGACAAAATTGGTATAACTGAGCCATGTTTGTTGGTTGCCTTGCTCGCACCTGCCTTTCCAGCTTTGCCCATACATTTTCAATAGGATTAAGATCAGGGCTTTGTGATGGCCACTCTAAAATATTGACTTTGTTATCCTTATGCCACTTTGTAACCAGTTTGGCAGTATGCTTCGTGTCATTGTCCATTTGGAAGACTAATTTTCGCCCAAGATTTAACTTCCTGGCTGATGTCTTGAGATGTTGCTTCAGTATTTCCACAAAATCTTCTTTTCTCATAATGTCATCTATTTTGTGAAGTGCACCAGTCCCTCCTGCAGCAAAACAACGCCACAACATGATACTGCCACCCCTGTGTTTCACAGTTGAGATGTTGTTCTTAGGCTTCCAAGCTTCTCCCTATTTCCTCCAAACATATCGATGGTCATTATGGCCCAAAAATTTAATTATTTTAGTTTCATCAGACCACAGGACATGTTTTCAAAAATGTAGGTATTTGTTCCTATGTGCATTTGCAAACAATAATCTGACTTTTTTATGTTTCTTTTGGAATAGTGGCCTTTCAGTCCATGTTGATACAATACTCATATCACTGTGGATATTTACACAATCTTACCAGCTTCTAACATTATCTTTACAAGGTCTTTTGTTTTTGTTCTTGGGTTGATATGTACATGTCGGACCAAAGCATGTTCATCTCTGGGACACAGAACCCGTCTCTTTCCTGAGCGGTATGATGACTGGACATTCCCATCTTGTTTGTACTTGTGTATAATTGTTTGTGCAGAAGAACAAGGCACCTTCAGGTATCTTGGAATTGCAACCAAGGTTGAGCCAGACTTGTGCAAGTCCACAATTCTCTTTCTGATATATTGGCTGATTTCTTTAGACTTTCCCATTATGCTATACAAAGAAGCAGTGTGTTTCAGGTGTGCATTTAAATACATCCACAGGTGTGTCTCTAATTAACTCACATGTTGCCAACAAACCTAACATAAGCTTTGAAATACATGACGTCATCATATGGGCAATTCAGAATTGTTTAAAAGCATAGTAAACTTAGTGTATGTAAACTTTTGACATTGATGAAAGTAATAAAAATGCCCTAAAACGTTCTCTCTCTCATTATTCTGGCATTTGGCAAATAATAATAATGATGGTAATCATAATTGACCAAAAACAGGAAAGGTTTATTTTGATTTCATGTCAGATATTGAAAAAAAAATGCATGCAATATGTTTCTTTTTATATAGTGTATATAAACTTCTGGTTTCAACTGTACATGCACAAAAAAATTGGCATTACAAAGTAACAAACTAATCAATAGTGTTGGTCGAGCATCAAAGTGATCGTGTGCTCTGGTGCTCGAGTAGAGTACCCGAGCACATTGGAAGTCAATGGGAGAACCCGAGCATTAAACCAGGCACACCATGCTCTGAAGAGGGGAGGGTGTTGGGACTCTAGTTCGGCTTAGGAGTCCATGCTCTGACTCCATATATAGCTATGTCCATATATGGAGTCAGTGCTTGGGGACACCCAGTGTATTTAAATCTAGTAAGTATTCCTATACAGCAGAAGTCTCTTTTTTTTTTTTTTTTTTTTTTTTTTAAGTAACTGGGTAGGCAGCTCTATAGTGTAGTGGTTAAGATTCTTGTCCGAAATCCTGTCAGAAACTTTTCAGAAATAGAGGCTAAATTTAATTTAAACATATATACGTTTTTAGCCATAATATATTTACATATATTATTATATATTTAGAACATATAATATATTATAATATATGAAAATATATTATGGCTAAAACATCAGTAGTAGTTTCCCACATATTATACATTTATATATATCAGAAGTATGATGAGAGAGAGAGAGAGAGAGAGAGAGAGATTTAAATACCCTGTGTGGTACAAGCCAATTTTCCCCACTTAAGGGGGAAAAAATTCCTTCCTGACTCCAATCAGGCAATCAGAATAAATCCCTGGATCAACGACCCCTCTCTAGTAGCTATAGCCTGTAATATTATTACACTCCATAAATTCATCCAAGCCCCTCTTGAATTATTTTATTGTGCTCACCATACCCACCTCCTGAGGCAGAGTTCCATAGTCTCACTGCTCTTACCCTAATGAATCCTTTTCTATCTTTGTGTACAAACCTTCTTTCCTTCAGATGCAGAGGGTTTCCCCTCGTCACAGTCACAGTCCTGGGGATAAATATATGATGGGAGAGATCTCTGTACTGTCCCCTGATATACAGGTCCTTCTAAAAAAAATTGCATATTGTGATAAAGTTCATTATTTTCTGTAATGTACTGATAAACATTAGACTTTCATATATTTTAGATTCATTACACACCAACTGAAGTAGTTCAAGACTTTTATTGTTTTAATATTGATGATTTTGGCATACAGCTCATGAAAACCCCAAATTCCTATCTAAAAAAATTAGCATATCATGAAAAGGTTCTCTAAACGAGCTATTAACCTAATCATCTGAATCAACTAATTAACTCTAAACACCTGCAAAAGATTCCTGAGGCTTTTAAAAACTCCCAGCCTGGTTCATTACTCAAAACCGCAATCATGGGTAAGACTGCCGACCTGACTGCTGTCCAGAAGGCCATCATTGACACCCTCAAGCAAGAGGGTAAGACACAGAAAGAAATTTCTGAACGAATAGGCTGTTCCCAGAGTGCTGTATCAAGGCACCTCATTGGGAAGTCTGTGGGAAGGAAAAAGTGTGGCAGAAAACGCTGCACAACGAGAAGAGGTGACCGGACCCTGAGGAAGATTGTGGAGAAGGACCGATTCCAGACCTTGGGGGACCTGCGGAAGCAGTGGACTGAGTCTGGAGTAGAAACATCAGGCATGTGCAGGAAATGGGCTACAGGTGCCGCATTCCCCAGGTCAAGCCACTTTTGAACCAGAAACAGCGGCAGAAGCGCCTGACCTGGGCTACAGAGAAGCAGCTCTGGACTGTTGCTCAGTGGTCCAAAGTACTTTTTTCGGATGAAAGAAAATTTTGCATGTCATTCGGAAATCAAGGTGCCAGAGTCTGGAGGAAGACTGGGGAGAGGGAAATGCCAAAATGCCTGAAGTCCAGTGTCAAGTACCCACAGTCAGTGATGGTCTGGGGTGCCATGTCAGCTGCTGGTGTTGGTCCACTGTGTTTTATCAAGGGCAGGGTCAATGCAGCTAGCTATCAGGAGATTTTGGAGCACTTCATGCTTCCATCTGCTGAAAAGCTTTATGGAGATGAAGATTTCATTTTTCAGCACGACCTGGCACCTGCTCACAGTGCCAAAACCACTGGTAAATGGTTTACTGACCATGGTATTACTGTGCTCAATTGGCCTGCCAACTCTCCTGACCTGAACCCCATAGAGAATCTGTGGGATATTGGGAAGAGAAAGTTGAGAGACGCAAGACCCAACACTCTGGATGAGCTTAAGGCCGCTATCAAAGCATCCTGGGCCTCCATAACACCTCATCAGTGCCACAGGCTGATTGCCTCCATGCCACGCCGCATTGAAGCAGTCATTTCTGCAAAAGGATTCCCGACCAAGTATTGAGTGCATAACTGAACATAATTATTTGAAGGTTGACTTTTTTTGTATTAAAAACACTTTTCTTTTATTGGTCAGATGAAATATGCCAAAATCATCAATATTAAAACAATAAAAGGCTTGAACTACTTCAGTTGGTGTGTAATGAATCTAAAATATATGAAAGTCTAATGTTTATCAGTACATTACAGAAAATAATGAACTTTATCACAATATGCTAATTTTTTTAGAAGGACCTGTATTTATACATAGTAATTAGATATCCCCTCAGTTGTCTTTTTTCTAAAGTGAATAACCCTAATGTTGATAATCTTTCAGGGTACTGTAGTTATCCCATTCAAGTTATTACTTTAGTTGCCCTCCTCTGAACCCTCTCCAGCTCTGCTATGTCTGCCTTGTTCACAGGAGCCCACAACTGTACACAATACTCCATGTGTGGTCTGACTAGTGATTTGAAAGTGGGAGGACTATGTTGTCATCACGGGCATCTATGCCCCTTTTGAAGCAACCCATTATCTTATTGGCCTTGGCAGCAGCTGCCTGACACTGGTTTTTACTGCTTAGTATATATAGATATCTTTTTTCTTTGTAATTACACATTTTTTACAATTACAAAAAATATATAAAATTTCATTGAGCCTCTATTTCTGAAATGTTTCTGGCGGGATTTGAACTCACAATCTTCTACATTACAGCCAAGAACCTTAAACACTACACTATAGAGCTGCATTACCAGTTGCTAAAAAAATAAAAGTATGAGACTTCTGCTGTATAGGAATACTTACTACTAGCAATATAATAAACTGGCCATGCAGCTTTATAGTGTAGTGGTTAACATTCTTGGCTGTAATGTAGAAGGTTTTGAGTTCTAATCCCACCAGAAACTTTTCAGAAGTAGAGGCTAAATTAGATTTAAATACACTCACTCGAACATCACAATCGATGGCATTTATAATGTAGAGAAAGTTATTACAAGGCACTTACTAATATACTATGATTGTACATATTGCTTACTTTGCTGGCTAGATTTCTACATCACATTATACACTACTCATTTCCATGGTTACGAGCATCCTCTAATCCAGTAGCAGTGTTAGTGCTTGCACAGTATAGGAAAAAGTGCAGTTCTCTCTCTGGTGACTGGTACTGTGGGAGTACCTATAGTCCAGCACTTTTTTCTGTAGTGTGCAAGCACGACCATCGTGCTGGATTGCAGGGTGGTCGTAACCATGAAAATAAGCAGTGTATTATGTGAAGGAAAAAAGAATCTAGCCAGCAAAGGAGGCAATATGGATAATCAAAATACATTAATAACTATCTTGTATTAACTTTCTTTACATGATAAATGCTATTTACTGAAGTGAGAAAAACCCTAAACTAAAAAGTAATGAACATATAGAGCTGCATGAGCCAGCCACCAACCAGTATATACAGTACTTTTAAAAGGGTTGTGCAGGTGATACACATTGATGACCTATTCTCAGGACATCAATATTTGATGGGCAGAGATAAAGCACCCGGGATCCTAACTGATCAGCTATTTGGAGATGGGGATGCACTTGTGTAAGCACTGCTTCATCTGCAAAATTACAGTGTGCTTTGTCTCACTTGTAGTGCAGTGTAATTACAAGTTTTATATAACAAGTATATTACAAGTATATATGTATGTATATAATACATTTTAATGAGTTTTGCACGCGCATGAGGAAAAACGGCATGTTTGGTACCCAAACCCGAACTTCTTCACAGCAGTTCGGGTTTGGGTTACGTGTTGTGTAGATTGTATTATTTTCCCTTATAACATGGTTATAAGGGAAAATTATAGCATTCTTAATACAGAATACATAGTACAATAGGGCTGGAGGGGTTAAAAAAATAAAATACAATTTTAACTCACCTTTATCCAATTGATCGCGCAGCCGGCATCTCTTCTGACTTCTTCATTGCTGTGCACAGGAAGAGGACCTTTGATGATGTCACTGTGCACATCACATGGTCCAATCACATGGTCCAAACACATTACAATGTTTTGCACTTGCGTGGAAAAATCATGCATGTTCCCACTACGCACCCACACCTTTTCCCGCAACGCCCGTGTAAAACCAGCCTTAGAGATGGGATTCAGAGGATCAGATTATGGAAGATGTTAATTATAAATCATTGGCAGAAAGGAGAGCGTGAGTAGGGTGGTAGACAGTAAAGAAGGAGGAAATATAGGGTGTGCAGGACTGTGGAGAGCTTTGTGGATGAGATTGAGAAGTTTCAGTTAAATTCTATACTGTTTAGGTAACCAGTGCAGTGACTGGCACAGGAGCAAGGCATCAGTATATCAGATAAATAGATGAGGCTGTTAGCTGTAGTCAGAATATATTTGAGAGGAAAGAGTTTAAGGAGGGAAAAGACCAATTGTTAATGAGTTACAGTAAGCACACCTTTGGACGCTGCAGAGAGATAAAAAATACACATTAGTTGCCATTAGAGTTAGCCATTAAGAGAGTTTGGAAACCAGATATACAGGACGAATAAAAGATTTTGCAAAGGGATAGCAGCTGAGCCAAAAGTAGACCAGGTGTTTCGGGAGTTTAGAAATGAAGAAGAGATTAAGTACAGATCTATAGTTAGTAATGCAGGACAGATAAATCGATGTTTTTTTGATGGCTGTAAAGTTTCTATGCGTTTCTGAAGGTCAATGGTGTGTAGATCTCAATATATGCGATAGGAGTATCTTGAGACACTTGAGCATTCAATATGAGAATGGACCAGGGCAACAAGAACTGACCGGATGCAATTATTCACCCCAAAACCAAAAAACAGGGATGGCAGGGTGCATTTGATCACACGCTACAACAATCAATGGCAAGCATTGTATAAAATTTTGGAGAACCATTGGTTCCTGCTCACCTCTGATCGTAGATTGATTCCACACATGGATGAAAAACCGAGAATCATTGCCCGTAAAGCACCCTCACTCAAGGACAAGCTTGTCTGTAGTCATTTTCAGCGTCCCACACGGGGACTGAATAGAGGCATCAAACTCAAAGGCACACATCCCTGTGGCCAATGTAATGTTTGTCCGTACATGCTGGGAAAGGATAATTTCATAAATGGTGAGGCCAACATACGTCTAAAGCATTATATCAACTGTCGTACGAGAAACGTGGTATATGGGATTATTTGTCCTTGTAGGCGAATATATGTCGGACAGACCTCACAGGAATTGCGAAAACGAATCCAGCAGCACATGTCTAACATCAATCTGGCCGCCCGGGACCGGGCTGATGAGGAGAAGACTCTTACTTCTGTGGCCTCACATTTCTTGGATCACCATGGGGGTAAGTATAATGACCTACAGGTTGTAGGCTTAGAAAAAATTTTCTTCAATATCAGGGGGACACATATGGCACAATGTTTGTTGAGGGCCGAATCCCGATGGATTTACAATCTTGACTGTTTATCCCCACAGGGTCTTAATGAGGAGCTTTTGTTCACCGGTTTTTATGGTAGATGATTTATTGTGTTTTTTTCTCACTCTTTTTTCTGTTATTCTAGATATATATGCTGTTCACACTACATGTGATTACGTGGTCCTCTACCTCGGGACTGGATTATCTTCCTCCTGCACCTTGGTTCTTCGGTTGGGGAATCTCTTGATCATCATCCACGACACTAAATTCTACTGGACCATTACGTCTTTTTTCTTAAGGACTTTCTCATTTGTCTGGACCTGAGATGACCAGTTTGCTGCAATTCATGTGGTTTTACATTACTTGAACTGGATAACCCTTGGACGCTGCAACCCCGGGTATGGCTATTACCCCTGAGAGTGACCTTCTTGATCCTGTGGCCTCGATGCGGGGCGCTGCAGATTTTGGCATGGAGCCCTACATTTCTGTCTCTCTCTGTTTCTCTTTCCTTTTTTTTTTTTTTTTTTTTTTTTTTTTTATTAAAATGAAAAATGGTTATTTAGACACCATTGGGTGTGACACTATGTGTTTGAATTGAGTGCACCAACCAATTGAATTTTTCATAAAATATAAATAATAATAAAAAAGATCAAAAAATCATATTCAAAAATATGTAAATAAAATATAAAATATAATAATAAAAAATAAATAAAAGATCAAAAAATCATATTCAAAAATATGTAAATAAAATATAAAATATAAAAAATAAATAAAAAATAAAAAATAAAAAATAAAAAATTAATAATAAATTCTAAAAAGTTATTAAATATAATAAAAATCATAAAACAAAAAATTAATGAAAAATTAATATAAAATAATAGTAAATCAAAAAAATATAAAAAATAGGTGAAAATAATAAAATAAAAAATAATAAATAATAAATAGACCTAAAACAAGTAATAAATAAGCGTAATAATTATAAATAATAATGTAAGAAAAATCGTTTCAGAAATATATATATATATATTTGGGATCTTTAGCAAATTAATTATCACTATTTTGACACTTCTTTTGGTGTGTTCTTGCGATTAATCTATTCTTTTTCTGAAATTATTATTTTTTTTTTTTTATGCTTTTTTTTCAGAGCAATACTTGTCTTTCATTCTTTATTTTAATTTTGGGTCTCTCCCCTTTTTTTGATTCTGATTCATTGCTTTGTATAAACTATGTGCCAAGTCTGGTGCAAAAGGCCTGCCTTTGCTCTTTTTCTTTCTCCGTTTACATCTGCAGTTCCCCTCGTCGCCGCCACATGCCGGGATCTATGTCACTTCCGACCATTGACACGCAGTGGGAACCATGCGGGCCGGCGCGTGCTGCTACTTCCGGTCTTTGGAACGCAGCGCGGGCCGGTCTGGATGGGCGCATGCGCGAACGGCACATCCGGACGCCGTTCGCTTCCCACAGCGTGTCTATACCTGCACCATGGGAGATTTCCCCCATCTGCCTCTATGTCGCTCCACGTTAATAAGGTAGTTACCGCCCCTTTGTTACATCTGGTATTCCTGCACAGGTATAGGGTATTACTTGATTATTTGATACACATATATATCTGATGATTGTCATTGGGAACCAGGCACTCCTGAGGAAGCCAGCAAGCCTGGCGATACGCGTGGGGCTTTCTTTCTGATCGCCACAGATACCCCCCATCATGCCAATACCATGATAAGTATCTATTAACTCTTATTCATTGTTGATGGATCTCATGCACTTTATATTTTGATATGTTGATGGATGTGGGGGTTCATACATGAAATTGTGGTGATTCAGATGGGCATGCGCCGATACACGGCTTACATGGCCCGGATTTGTTGTATACAACGATTTTAAACTTTTTTATGCTGTGTCTGTTTCCTAAATAAACTTGTATATTTTGTAGATGTGCGGCTCCTGTTTCGGTATTCTTTCTTCTCTTTTGTTACATTGTGCTTTATATACCGAGGGCCGGCACTCTTTTCCTTGATTTTTGGATGTGCCCCTATTTTTCTTAGATTGCAAGAAGAGTTTTTCCTGTTTCCACAGTGTACATGGCACGAGTGAGCAAATTAATGAATAAAGGGGTCTGGGGGTATTGGAAAAGTGCTGTTCATAATAGAATATAGAATATAAAAGATTAAACATGAGAGTGCAAGAAAAGAGAGCTGGCATCACTGGTAGAGATGTACTGTATCAATAACGGAAATGTCATGTAGTTGAAAGCATTCCAAATATGTATAACAGAAGCCAAACTGAAACAAGTCTATAAATAATTAGAAAAAAGTTGTGTGCTGCATGTGCTGCCTGAAAACTTACTACTGTGTCTGAAGTAGAAGATGATAATATTCCTCAGCAGTGATATGGAAAAAAAAACTGATACCTGATTACATGAAGCATGCAGCTATAACTATTGCTACTAAAATTACAGAAAACTATTTTGGTTACATGTAGAGTTGAGCGAACACCTGGATGTTCGGGTTCGAGAAGTTCGGCCGAACATCCCGGAAATGTTCGGGTTCGGGATCCGAACCCGATCCGAACTTCGTCCCGAACCCGAACCCCATTGAAGTCAATGGGGACCCGAACTTTTCGGCACTAAAACGGCTGTAAAACAGCCCAGGAAAGGGCTAGAGGGCTGCAAAAGGCAGCAACATGTAGGTAAATCCCCTGCAAACAAATGTGGATAGGGAAATTAATTAAAATAAAAATTAAATAAATAAAAATTAACCAAAATCAATTGGAGAGAGGTTCCATAGCAGAGAATCTGGCTTCCCGTCACCCACCACTGGAACAGTCCATTCTCAGATATTTAGGCCCCGGCACCCAGGCAGAGGAGAGAGGTCCCGTAACAGAGAATCTGTCTTCATGTCAGCAGAGAATTAGTCTGCATGTCATAGCAGAGAATGAGGCTTCACGTCAGCCACCACTGCAACAGTCCATTGGCATATATTTAGGCCTAGCACACAGGCAGAGGAGAGAGGTCCCGTAACAGAGAATCTGGCTTCATGTCAGCAGAGAATCAGTCTGCATGTCATAGCAGAGAATGAGGCTTCACGTCAGCCACCACTGCAACAGTCCATTGGCATATATTTAGGCCCAGCACACACACAGGCAGAGGAGAGAGGTCCCGTAACAGAGAATCTGGCTTCATGTCAGCAGAGAATCAGTCTGCATGTCATAGCAGAGAATGAGGCTTCACGTCAGCCACCACTGCAACAGTCCATTGGCATATATTTAGGCCCAGCACACACACAGGCAGAGGAGAGAGGTCCCGTAACAGAGAATCTGGCTTCATGTCAGCAGAGAATCAGTCTGCATGTCATAGCAGAGAATGAGGCTTCACGTCAGCCACCACTGCAACAGTCCATTGGCATATATTTAGGCCCAGCACACACACAGGCAGAGGAGAGAGGTCCCGTAACAGAGAATCTGTCTTCATGTCAGCAGAGAATTAGTCTGCATGTCATAGCAGAGAATGAGGCTTCACGTCACCCACCACTGCAACAGTCCATTGGCATATATTTAGGCCTAGCACACAGGCAGAGCAGAGAGGTCCCGTAACAGACAATCTGGCTTCATGACAGCAGAGAATCAGTCTGCATGTCATAGCAGAGAATGAGGCTTCACGTCACCCACCACTGCAACAGTCCATTGGCATATATTTAGGCCTAGCACACAGGCAGAGCAGAGAGGTCCCGTAACAGACAATCTGGCTTCATGTCAGCAGAGAATCAGTCTGCATGTCATAGCAGAGAATGAGGCTTCACGTCACCCACCACTGCAACAGTCCATTGGCATATATTTAGGCCTAGCACACAGGCAGAGCAGAGAGGTCCCGTAACAGACAATCTGGCTTCATGACAGCAGAGAATCAGTCTGCATGTCATAGCAGAGAATGAGGCTTCACGTCACCCACCACTGCAACAGTCCATTGGCATATATTTAGGCCTAGCACACAGGCAGAGCAGAGAGGTCCCGTAACAGACAATCTGGCTTCATGTCAGCAGAGAATCAGTCTGCATGTCATAGCAGAGAATGAGGCTTCACGTCACCCACCACTGCAACAGTCCATTGGCATATATTTAGGCCTAGCACACAGGCAGAGCAGAGAGGTCCCGTAACAGACGATCTGGCTTCATGTCAGCAGAGAATCAGTCTGCATGTCATAGCAGAGAATCAGGCTTCACGTCAGCCACCACTGCAACAGTCCATTGTCATAAATTTAGGCCCAGCACCCAGGCAGAGGAGAGAGGTCCCGTAACAGACAATCTGGCTTCATGTCAGCAGAGAATTAGTCTGCATGTCATAGCAGAGAATCAGGCTTCATGTCAGCCACCACTGCAACAGTCCATTGGCATATATTTAGGCCTAGCACACAGGCAGAGGAGAGGTTCATTCAACTTTGGGTAGCATCGCAATATAATGGTAAAATGAAAATAAAAATAGGATTGAATGAGGAAGTGCCCTGGAGTCCAATAATATATGGTTATGGGGAGGTAGTTAATGTCTAATCTGGACAAGGGACGGACAGGTCCTGTGGGATCCATGCCTGGTTCATTTTTATGAACGTCAGCTTGTCCACATTGGCTGTAGACAGGCGGCTGCGTTTGTCTGTAATGACGCCCCCTGCCGTGCTGAATACACGTTCAGACAAAACGCTGGCTGCCGGGCAGGCCAGCACCTCCAAGGCATAAAAGGCTAGCTCTGGCCACGTGGACAATTTAGAGACCCAGAAGTTGAATGGGGCCGAACCATCAGTCAGTACGTGGAGGGGTGTGCACACGTACTGTTCCACCATGTTAGTGAAATGTTGCCTCCTGCTAACACGTTGCGTATCAGGTGGTGGTGCAGTTAGCTGTGGCGTGTTGACAAAAGTTTTCCACATCTCTGCCATGCTAACCCTGCCCTCAGAGGAGCTGGCCGTGACACAGCTGCCTTGGCGACCTCTTGCTCCTCCTCTGCCTTGGCCTTGGGCTTCCACTTGTTCCCCTGTGACATTTGGGAATGCTCTCAGTAGCGCGTCTACCAACGTGCGCTTGTACTCGCGCATCTTCCTATCACGCTCCAGTGCAGGAAGTAAGGTGGGCACATTGTCTTTGTAGCGTGGATCCAGCAGGGTGGCAACCCAGTAGTCCGCACAGGTTAAAATGTGGGCAACTCTGCTGTCGTTGCGCAGGCACTGCAGCATGTAGTCGCTCATGTGTGCCAGGCTGCCCAGGGGTAAGGACAAGCTGTCCTCTGTGGGAGGCGTATCGTCATCGTCCTGCCTTTCCCCCCAGCCACGCACCAGTGATGGACCCGAGCTGCGTTGGGTGCCACCCCGCTGTGACCATGCTTCATCCTCATCCTCCTCCACCTCCTCCTCATCCTCGTCCTCCTCGTCCTCCAGTAGTGGGCCCTGGCTGGCCACATTTGTACCTGGCCTCTGCTGTTGCAAAAAACCTCCCTCTGAGTCACTTCGAAGAGACTGGCCTGAAAGTGCTAAAAATGACCCCTCTTCCTCATCCTCCTCCTCCTCCTCCTGGGCCACCTCCTGTTCCATCATCGCCCTAAGTGTTTTCTCAAGGAGACATAGAAGTGGTATTGTAACGCTGATAACGGTGTCATCGCCACTGGCCATGTTGGTGGAGTACTCGAAACAGCGCAACAGGGCACACAGGTCTCGCATGGAGGCCCAGTCATTGGTGGTGAAGTGGTGCTGTTCTGTAGTGCGACTGACCCGTGCGTGCTGCAGCTGAAACTCCACTATGGCCTGCTGCTGCTCGCACAGTCTGTCCAGCATGTGCAAGGTGGAGTTCCACCTGGTGGGCACGTCGCATATGAGGCGGTGAGCGGGAAGGCCGAAGTTACGCTGTAGCGCAGACAGGCGAGCAGCGGCAGGATGTGAACGCCGGAAGCGCGAACAGACGGCCCGCACTTTATGCAGCAGCTCTGACATGTCGGGGTAGTTGTGAATGAACTTCTGCACCACCAAATTCAGCACATGCGCCAAGCAAGGGATGTGCGTCAAATTGGCTAGTCCCAGAGCTGCAACGAGATTTCGCCCATTATCACACACCACCAGGCCGGGCTTGAGGCTCACCGGCAGCAACCACTCGTCGGTCTGTTGTTCAATACCCCGCCACAACTCCTGTGCGGTGTGGGGCCTGTCCCCCAAACATATGAGTTTCAGAATGGCCTGCTGACGTTTACCCCGGGCTGTGCTGAAGTTGGTGGTGAAGGTGTGTGGCTGACTGGATGAGCAGGTGGAAGAAGAGGAGGAGGAAGCCGAGAAGGAGGAGGTGGCAACAGGAGGCAAAGAATGTTGCCCTGCGATCCTTGGCGGCGGAAGGACGTGCGCCAAACAGCTCTCCGCCTGGGGCCCAGCTGCCACTACATTTACCCAGTGTGCAGTTAGGGAGATATAGCGTCCCTGGCCGTGCTTACTGGTCCACGTATCTGTGGTTAGGTGGACCTTGCTACAGATGGCGTTGCGCAGTGCACACTTGATTTTATCGGATACTTGGTTGTGCAGGGAAGGCACGGCTCTCTTGGAGAAGTAGTGCCGGCTGGGAACAACATACTGTGGGACAGCAAGCGACATGAGCTGTTTGAAGCTGTCTGTGTCCACCAGCCTAAATGACAGCATTTCATAGGCCAGTAGTTTAGAAATGCTGGCATTCAGGGCCAGGGATCGAGGGTGGCTAGGTTGGAATTTACGCTTTCTATCAAATGTTTGTGAGATGGAGAGCTGAACGCTGGCGTGTGACATGGTTGAGACGCTTGGTGACGGAGGTGGTGGTGGTGGTGTTGGTGGTACATCCCCTGTTTGCTGGGCGGCAGGTGCCAACGTTCCTCCAGAGGCGGAGGAAGAGGCCGAGGCGGCAGCAGCAGAATAGGCCGAGGCGGCAGCAGCAGAAGAGGTAGCAGGGGGAGCCTGAGTGACTTCCTTGGTTTTAAGGTGTTTACTCCACTGCAGTTCATGCTTTGCATGCAGGTGCCTGGTCATGCAGGTTGTGCTCAGGTTCAGAACGTTAATGCCTCGCTTCAGGCTCTGATGGCACAGCGTGCAAACCACTCGGGTCTTGTCGTCAGCACATTGTTTGAAGAAGTGCCATGCCAGGGAACTCCTTGAAGCTGCCTTTGGGGTGCTCGGTCCCAGATGGCGGCGGTCAGTAGCAGGCGGAGTCTCTTGGCGGCGGGTGTTCTGCTTTTGCCCACTGCTCCCTCTTTTGCTACGCTGTTGGCTCGGTCTCACCACTGCCTCTTCCTCCGAACTGTGAAAGTCAGTGGCACGACCTTCATTCCATGTGGGGTCTAGGACCTCATCGTCCCCTGCATCGTCTTCCACCCAGTCTTGATCCCTGACCTCCTGTTCAGTCTGCACACTGCAGAAAGACGCAGCAGTTGGCACCTGTGTTTCGTCATCATCAGAGACATGCTGAGGTGGTATTCCCATGTCCTCATCATCAGGAAACATAAGTGGTTGTGCGTCAGTGCATTCTATGTCTTTCACCGCTGGGGAAGGGCTAGGTGGATGCCCTTGGGAAACCCTGCCAGCGGAGTCTTCAAACAGCATAAGAGACTGCTGCATAACTTGAGGCTGAGACAGTTTCCCTGGTATGCATGGGGGTGATGTGACAGACTGATGGGGTTGGTTTTCAGGCGCCATCTGTGCGCTTTCTGCAGAAGACTGGGTGGGAGATAATGTGAACGTGCTGGATCCACTGTCGGCCACCCAATTGACTAATGCCTGTACCTGCTCAGGCCTTACCATCCTTAGAACGGCATTGGGCCCCACCATATATCGCTGTAAATTCTGGCGGCTACTGGGACCTGAGGTAGTTGGTACACTAGGACGTGTGGATGTGGCAGAACGGCCACGTCCTCTCCCAGCACCAGAGGGTCCACTAACACCACCACGACCATGTCCACGTCCGCGTCCCTTACTAGATGTTTTTCTCATTGTTATGGTTCACCACAACAACAAATATATTATTTGGCCCAATGTATTGTATTCAAATTCAGCGGGATATAAATTTGAGGCCTAGTATTTAGGCGCTGGGTGACCGGTATGGATTTAGTGACAGAATTAGACTTGGAAATGCACAGAAGCGTGTGTGTGAAGTTATTCTGAATGACCCAATGTGCACCTTGAATATTATATACCCTTTTTGGGATAGATTTCAAATAGCTCTGATATAGCAGGAACCACTAAATTATGAAATTGCTAAATTGGGAATTGTACTTCAACCCAGAACAAAAAATGTGCTTTGACGGGCACTAAATAACTTTCCCAGCTACAACAGTACAGCGGTAACGAGAGATTTAGAGGGATTTAAATTTGAGGCCTAGTATTTAGGCGCTGGGTGACAGGTATGGGTTTAGTGACAGAATTAGACTTGGAAATACACAGTAGCGGGTGTGTGTGAAGTTATTCTGAATGACCCAATGTGCACCTTCAATATTATATACCCTTTTTGGGATAGATTTCAAATAGCTCTGATATAGCAGGAACCACTAAATTATGAAATTGCTAAATTGGGAATTGTACTTCAACCCAGAACAAAAAATGTGCTTTGACGGACACTAAATATCTTGCCCAGCAACAACAGTACAGCGGTGGGTAACGAGAGATTTAGAGGGATTTAAATTTGAGGCCTAGTATTTAGGCGCTGGGTCACCGGTATGGATTTAGTGACAGAATTAGACTTGGAAATGCACAGAAGCGTGTGTGTGAAGTTATTCTGAATGACCCTATGTGCACCTTCAATATTATATACCCTTTTAGGGATAGATTTCAAATAGCTCTGATATAGCAGAAACCACTAAATTATGAAATTGCTAAATTGGGAATTGTACTTCAACCCAGAACAAAAAATGTGCTTTGACGGACACTAAATATCTTGCCCAGCAACAACAGTACAGCGGTGGGTAACGAGAGATTTAGAGGGATTTAAATTTGAGGCCTAGTATTTAGGCGCTGGGTGACAGGTATGGGTTTAGTGACAGAATTAGACTTGGAAATACACAGTAGCGGGTGTGTGTGAAGTTATTCTGAATGACCCAATGTGCACCTTCAATATTATATACCCTTTTTGGGATAGATTTCAAATAGCTCTGATATAGCAGGAACCACTAAATTATGAAATTGCTAAATTGGGAATTGTACTTCAACCCAGAACAAAAAATGTGCTTTGACGGACACTAAATATCTTGCCCAGCAACAACAGTACAGTGGTGGGTAACGAGAGATTTAGAGGGATTTAAATTTGAGGCCTAGTATTTAGGCGCTGGGTCACCGGTATGGATTTAGTGACAGAATTAGACTTGGAAATGCACAGAAGCGTGTGTGTGAAGTTATTCTGAATGACCCTATGTGCACCTTCAATATTATATACCCTTTTAGGGATAGATTTCAAATAGCTCTGATATAGCAGGAACCACTAAATTATGAAATTGCTAAATTGGGAATTGTACTTCAACCCAGAACAAAAAATGTGCTTTGACGGACACTAAATATCTTGCCCAGCAACAACAGTACAGCGGTGGGTAACGAGAGATTTAGAGGGATTTAAATTTGAGGCCTAGTATTTAGGCGCTGGGTCACCGGTATGGATTTAGTGACAGAATTAGACTTGGAAATGCACAGAAGCGTGTGTGTGAAGTTATTCTGAATGACCCTATGTGCACCTTCAATATTATATACCCTTTTAGGGATAGATTTCAAATAGCTCTGATATAGCAGAAACCACTAAATTATGAAATTGCTAAATTGGGAATTGTACTTCAACCCAGAACAAAAAATGTGCTTTGACGGACACTAAATATCTTGCCCAGCAACAACAGTACAGCGGTGGGTAACGAGAGATTTAGAGGGATTTAAATTTGAGGCCTAGTATTTAGGCGCTGGGTCACCGGTATGGATTTAGTGACAGAATTAGACTTGGAAATGCACAGAAGCGTGTGTGTGAAGTTATTCTGAATGACCCTATGTGCACCTTCAATATTATATACCCTTTTAGGGATAGATTTCAAATAGCTCTGATATAGCAGAAACCACTAAATTATGAAATTGCTAAATTGGGAATTGTACTTCAACCCAGAACAAAAAATGTGCTTTGACGGACACTAAATATCTTGCCCAGCAACAACAGTACAGTGGTGGGTAACGAGAGATTTAGAGGGATTTAAATTTGAGGCCTAGTATTTAGGCGCTGGGTCACCGGTATGGATTTAGTGACAGAATTAGACTTGGAAATGCACAGAAGCGTGTGTGTGAAGTTATTCTGAATGACCCTATGTGCACCTTCAATATTATATACCCTTTTAGGGATAGATTTCAAATAGCTCTGATATAGCAGAAACCACTAAATTATGAAATTGCTAAATTGGGAATTGTACTTCAACCCAGAACAAAAAATGTGCTTTGACGGACACTAAATATCTTGCCCAGCAACAACAGTACAGCGGTGGGTAACGAGAGATTTAGAGGGATTTAAATTTGAGGCCTAGTATTTAGGCGCTGGGTGACAGGTATGGGTTTAGTGACAGAATTAGACTTGGAAATACACAGTAGCGGGTGTGTGTGAAGTTATTCTGAATGACCCAATGTGCACCTTCAATATTATATACCCTTTTTGGGATAGATTTCAAATAGCTCTGATATAGCAGGAACCACTAAATTATGAAATTGCTAAATTGGGAATTGTATTTCAACCCAGAACAAGAAATGTGCTTGAACGGACACTAAATAACTCGCCCAGCTACAGCACTAGGGACAGATTTAGCTGGATATAAATTTGAGGCCTAGTATTTAGGCGCTGGGTGACCGGTATGGATTTAGTGACAGAATTAGACTGGGATATGGCCAAAAAATGAACAGACTATTGCTGGTTAAATGCACTTGGTGTGACAGCTTCACCCTGATGTAGGCTTTAGCCAAAAAACAACCACACCATTGAGGGTTAAATGCACTTGGTGACAGGCGCAGCTTGCCCCTGATTTTGTATATGGCCAAAAAATGAACAGACTATTGCTGGTTAAATGCACTTGGTGTGACAGCTTCACCCTGATGTAGGCTTTAGCCAAAAAACAACCACACCATTGAGGGTTAAATGCACTTGGTGACAGGCGCAGCTTGCCCCTGATTTTGTATATGGCCAAAAAATGAACAGACTATTGCTGGTTAAATGCACTTGGTGTGACAGCTTCACCCTGATGTAGGCTTTAGCCAAAAAACAACCACACCATTGAGGGTTAAATGCACTTGGTGACAGGCGCAGCTTGCCCCTGATTTTGTATATGGCCAAAAAATGAACAGACTATTGCTGGTTAAATGCACTTGGTGTGACAGCTTCACCCTGATGTAGGCTTTAGCCAAAAAACAACCACACCATTGAGGGTTAAATGCACTTGGTCGCAGCTTGTGCTGGCGCACCACAAGACACAAAATGGCCGCCGATCACCCCAGAAAAATGAGACTGACAAACGGTCTGTGCAGCCTAAAAACAGTGAGCAATTGAGGATCAGCAGCTCAATGATCCACAGCTGCAGATCGATCAGTTAATCAAGTCCTTTGGAGGAGTTAATCTGCCTAATCTCGCCCTACTGTCGCAGCCGCAACCTCTCCCTACGCTAATCAGAGCAGAGTGACGGGCGGCGCTATGTGACTCCAGCTTAAATAGAGGCTGGGTCACATGGTGCTCTGGCCAATCACAGCCATGCCAATAGTAGGCATGGCTGTGATGGCCTCTTGGGGCAAGTAGTATGACGCTTGTTGATTGGCTGCTTTGCAGCCTTTCAAAAAGCGCCAAGAAAGCGTCACAAAAGCGCGAAGAAAGCGACGAACACCGAACCCGAACCCGGACTTTTACGAAAATGTCCGGGTTCGGGTCCGTGTCACGGACACCCCAAAATTCGGTACGAACCCGAACTATACAGTTCGAGTTCGCTCATCCCTAGTTACATGTCATCATATGTGATTCAGATACATCAGTAGATGCAATCAGTTATAATTAGGGTTGAGCGAACCCGAACTGTAAAGTTCGGGTTCGTACCGAACTTTAGGATTTTTGGACCCCGGACCCGAACCCGAACATTTCAGTAAAAGTTCGGGTTCGGTGCTTTCTTGGCGCTTTTTGAAAGGCTGCAGAGCAGCCAATCAACAAGCGTTTAACTGTTTGACCTTAAAAGCCATCACAGCCATGCCTACTAATGGCATGGCTGTGATTGGCCAGTGCAGCATGTGACCCAGGCTCTATATAAGCTGGAGTCACATAGCGCTGCACGTCACTCTGCTGTGCTTAGTGTAGGGAGAGGATGCTGCTGGTGATTTCAGGGAGAGAATAGGAGAGAGTCTTTGCTCAAAATCTGAATCTAACTCAGCAATCTACATACATTGTGCTTTGTGGGTGCAGGGCACCATTTTTTTACCCTGCCCTGAGCCCAGTGACCGAAAAAAAAAAATGGGACATTGAAAATCACCTTTTTTGGGGGCAATTTACAACATCTGTTACATTTACAGGCTTAGTCAGTGTGCAATTTAAGCTAGAAATACAGCGATCATTTTCTGGGGTTTTAAAAACACTTTTTTTTGCCAAAAACACTATTTTCCAGATCTGCAAGTGTTAAATTCAAGTTTAATATACAGTACAGACCAAAAGTTTGGACACACCTTCTCATTCAAAGAGTTTTCTTTATTTTCATGACTATTGTAGATTCACACTGAAGGCATCAAAACTATGAATTAACACATGTGGAATTATATACATAACAAAAAAGTGTGAAACAACTGAAAATATGTCATATTCTAGGTTCTTAAAAGTAGCCACCTTTTGCTTTGATTACTGCTTTGCACACTCTTGGCATTCTCTTGATGAGCTTCAAGAGGTAGTTACCTGAAAGGGTTTTCACTTCACAGGTGTGCCCTGTCAGGTTTAATAAGTGGGATTTCTTGCCTTATAAATGGGGTTGGGACTATCAGTTGCGTTGTGGAGAAGTCAGGTGGATACACAGCTGATAGTCCTACTGAATAGACTGTTAGAATATGTATTATGGCAAGAAAAAAGCAGCTAAGTAAAGAAAAACGAGTGGCCATCATTACTTTAAGAAATGAAGGTCAGTCAGTCCAAAAAATTGGGAAAACTTTCAAAGTGTCTCCAAGTGCAGTCACAAAAACCATCAAGCACTACAAAGAAACTGGCTCACATGCGGACCGCCCCAGGAAAGGAAGACCAAGAGTCACCTCTGCTGCGGAGGATAAGTTCATCCGAGTCACCAGCCTCAGAAATCGCATGTTAGCAGCAGCTCAGATTAGAGACCAGGTCAATGCCACACAGAGTTCTAGCAGCAGACACATCTCTAGAACAACTGTTAAGAGGAGACTGTGAATCAGGCCTTCATGGTAGAATATCTGCTAGGAAACCACTGCTAAGGACAGGCAACAAGCAGAAGAGACTTGTTTGGGCTAAAGAACACAAAGAATGGACATTAGACCAATGGAAATCTGTGCTTTGGTCTGATGAGTCCAAATTTGAGATCTTTGGTTCCAACCACCGTGTTTTTGTGCGACGCAGAAAAGGTGAACGGATGGACTCTACATGCCTGGTTCCCACCGTGAAGCATGGAGGAGGAGGTGTGATGGTGTGGGGGTGCAATGCTGGTGACACTGTTGGGGATTTATTCAAAATTGAAGGCATACTGAACTAGCATGGCTACCACAGCATCTTGCAGCGGCATGCTATTCCATCCAGTTTGCGTTTAGTTGGACCATCATTTATTTTTCAACAGGACAATGACCCCAAACACACCTCCAGGCTGTGTAAGGGCTATTTGACCATGAAGGAGAGTGATGGGGTGCTGCGCCAGATGACCTGGCCTCCACAGTCACCAGACCTGAACCCAATCGAGATGGTTTGGGGTGAGCTGGGCCGCAGAGTGAAGGCAAAAGGGCCAACAAGTGCTAAGCATCTCTGGGAACTCCTTCAAGACTGTTGGAAGACCATTTCAGGTGACTACCTCTTGAAGCTCATGAAGAAAATGCCAAGAGTGTGCAAAGCAGTAATCAAAGCAAAAGGTGGCTACTTTGAAGAACCTAGAATATGACATATTTTCAGTTGTTTCAAACGTTTTTGTTATGTATATAATTTCTCATGTGTTAATTCATAGTTTTGATGCCTTCAGTGTGAATCTACAATTTTCATAGTCATGAAAATAAAGAAAACTCTTTGAATGAGAAGGTGTGTCCAAACTTTTGGTCTGTACTGTATACAGCTTTCTTATTCTGTTAAAAAACCACTGGCAATATACAACATCTGGAATAGGCCGAATGCACACGGCAGTGTTTCACGGCCGTGAGCTGTCCGTGGTAACACGGCCTGGATTCCGGCTGCAAGCAGGAGCGCACGGCGTCACTGGTTGCTATGACGCTGTGCGCTTCATGCCGCCGCTGTAATACAGTAATACACTCGTACGGCCCTGTGCATTCGGCCATAGTCAGTGTGCAATTTAAGCTACAAATACAGCCATCATTTTCTGGTGTTTTAAAAACACACCTTTTTTTGCCAAAAAAACTATATTTTCCTGATCTGCAAGTGTTAAATTCAAGTTTAATATATACAGCTTTCATATTCTGCTATCAAAAAAACACTTTTTTAGCAATATACATTAGTCACTGGATTAGTCAGTGTGCAATTTAAAGGATAACTGTCACACTTAGACCCTAATTTCAATTTTCATATATGTAGTTATTAATAACTTGATATTCCAGAATCAGTTACTATTAGACTGACTTACCCCATGTTTAATAAGATTCAGCCCTTAGAAACCAGTCTGCATAAAACTGCAATTTCACTATTCAGTTAAGATGGCCGCCACTGTCCTCAACCTGAGGCTAATCCCACCTGCCCTCACTAGCCAGTAACAATGGCCCCCCAAAAGTGTCAGTAACCAGAGCCCTCCCCCTAAAGGGTTAATCTCCTGCAGCACAAAGGGGTCCTCTCACTACATGTCGCTTTCATTTACAGTCCCGGGCAAAAGTTTTGAGAATGACACAAATATTAGTTTTCACAAAGTTTGCTGTTAAACTGCTTTTAGATCTTTGTTTCAGTTGTTTCTGTGATTTAGTGAAATATAATTACACGCACTTCATACATTTCAAAGCCTTTTATCGACAATTACATGACATTTATGCAAAGAGTCAGTATTTGCAGTGTTGGCCCTTCTTTTTCAGGACCTCTGCAATTCGACTGGGCATGCTCTCAATCAACTTCTGGACCAATTCCTGACTGATAGCAACCCATTCTTTCATAATCACTTCTTGGAGTTTGTCAGAATTAGTGGGCTTTTGTTTGTCCACCCGCCTTTTGAGGATTGACCACAAGTTCTCAAAGGGATAAGATCTGGGGAGTTTCCAGGCCATGGACCCAAAATGTCAACGTTTTGGTCCCCGAGCCAGTTATCACTTTTGCCTTATGGCACGGTGCTCCATCGTGCTGGAAAATGCATTGTTCTTCAACAAACTGTTGTTGGATTGTCAGAAGAAGTTGCTGTTGGAGGGTGTTTTGGTACCATTCTTTATTCATGGCTGTGTTTTTGGGCAAAATTGTGAGTGAGCCCACTCCCTTGGATGAGAAGCAACCCCACACATGAATGGTCTCAGGATGCTTTACTGTTGGCATGACACAGAACTGATGGTAGCGCTCACCTTTTCTTCTTCAGACAAGCCTTTTTCCTGATGCCCCAAACAATCGGAAAGAGGCTTCATCAGAGAATATGACTTTGTCCCAGTCCTCAGCAGTCCATTCACCATATTTTCTGCAGAAGATCAATCTGTCCCCGGTGTTTTTTTTTGGAGAGAAGTGGCTTCTTTGCTGCCCTTCTTGACACCAGGCCATCTTCCAAAAGTCTTCGCCTCACTGTGTGTGCAGCTGCGCTCACACCTGCCTGCTGCCATTCCTGAGCAAGCTCTGCACTGGTGGCACTCCGATCCCACAGCTGAATCCTCTTTAGGAGACGATCCTGGCGCTTGCTGGACTTGCTTGGATGCCCTGAAGCCTTCTTAACAAGAATTGAACCTCTTTCCTTGAAGTTCTTGATGATCCTATAAATTGTTGATTGAGGTGCAATCTTAGTAGCCACAATATCCTTGCCTGTGAAGCCATTTTTATGCAACGCAATGATGGGTGCACGCGTTTCTTTGCAGGTCACCATGGTTAACAATGGAAGAACAATGATTTCAAGCATCACCCTCCTTTTAACAGGTCAAGTTTGCCATTTTAACCCAATCAGCCTGACATAATGATCTCCAGCCTTGTGCTCGTCAACATTCTCACCTGAGTTAACAAGACGATTACTGAAATGATCTCAGCAGGTCCTTTAATGACAGCAATAAAATGCAGTGGAAAGTTTTTTGGGGGATTAAGTTAATTTTCATGGCAAAGAAGGACTATGCAATTCATCTGATCACTCTTCATAACATTCTGAGTATATGCAAATTGCTATTATAAAAACTTAGGCAGCAACTTTTCCAATTTTCAATATTTATGTAATTCTCAAAACTTTTGGCCATGACTGTATACACTGAGCAGAGAGCAGATCTCCCTTCCGTGCTCTGCGCTGCTTTGACTCTGCATTGTCCCAGTGAGGGAGCGTCTGCCAAGCGCAGGGACAGGGAGAAGTGCACACAGCCCAGGCACTGTTATCAGCTGCTGGGGAGGACCTGGCTTTAATCGTTTACTTAGAGTCCCTGGCTGTCTGTAATCTGACCTTGCATGCAGCGTGCTTCTGCGTCCTCCGTCCTTCAACACATATATGGACCATGCCTAGCAACCCTATTTTAAGCACAGGTAAAAGTAGGCAGTACAGGGAACAAAAATGTGGAATTAAGGGGTAATTTAATACACAGTGAAAAGTTGAAATAGGGCCACCAAGGAGATATTAATCGCCACAATCCAATACTTTAAGCTAGAAATAAAGCCATAATTTTCTGGGTTTTTAAAAACACACTTTTTTGCCAAAAAAATACTATTTTCCTGATCTGCAAGTGTTAAATTCAAGTTTAATATATAAAGCTTTCACATTCTGTTACCCAAAAATACTTTTTTAGTAATATAGAACATCTGGATCAGTCAGTGTGCAATTGAATCTAGAAATACAGCCATCATTTTCTTGATTTTTTTAAAACACATTTTTTTGCCAGATTACACTATTTTTCTGGCCTTGCAGCATATTCACGTGTGAAATTCCAGGATTATATACTGCTGCCATATTCAGTTATTAAACAAACACCCGTTTGGGCAAAAATAAGTTTATTTGGCAGCCTTTGATGCATATGTCATTGTGAGATACACCCTTTATATATTTGGGTTATATTCAGATATTTGAAATACCGCAATTTGGTGCACAAATCTTTACTTGAGGCCTAGTGTGGGTCAGACCGAGTGAGATACACCCTGTATATACAGGAGTTTGATTCAGGTATTTGAAATACAGCAATATTGGGCAAACAAATCTTTAATTGAGGTCTAGTCTGGTTCAGGCCATGTGAGATACACCCTGTACATACTGTCGTTCTATTCTACTATTAATTAAACACCTATTTAGGGCAAAATCCTAAATTCGAGAAATATGAGGAGAGCGTCAAATAAGGGATGTGGCCCAGGTCGTGGTGCTGCTGGTGGAGCTCCTGTTGCAGGGAGAGGACGTGGTCGATCTGTGCCAGCCCCTGTGAAACCCCTTCCTCCGGTGCGAGTAGGCGACAGAACCTGCAGCGGTATTTAGTCAGGCTTAATGCGGCTCTACGAATGGTGAGGCCAGAAGACGTACAGGCGAGAGTAGATTGGGTTGCTGATAGTGGATTCAGTTCATTTACATTGTCTCCCACCCAGTCTCCTGCCAAAAGACCACAGTTGGCACCTGCAGCCGATGTCCATCAGTCTTTCACCTCACCCCCTTGCAAATCAGCCAAGCAGTCTGAGCCCCAAGTCATGCAGCAGTCTCTTCTGCTTTTTGATGACTCTGTTAGCAGGGTTTCCCAGGGCCATCCACCTAGCCCTGCCCCAGAGGTGGAAGATTGAGTACACCGTTGCCCAACCACTTATCTTTCAAGATGAGTACATGGGAGGACCATCAAAGCACCTCTCGGATGATGACGAAACACAGGTGCCAACTGCTGGAGCTTTGGAAAGTGTGCAGACCGACAAGGAAGTCAGGGGGTGAAGACTGGGTGGAAGATGATGTGGAGGACGATAAAGTCACATGGAGTCAAGGTTATGCGAGTGACCTATGTAGTCTGGAGGAAGAGGCGGTGGTCGCACAGAGCCACCAGCACAGCAGAAGAGAGAGCAGGGTGCAAAAGCGGAGCGGCTGTCCTCTAGATAGTACGCCTGCTACTACCCATCACAGCAAGGGACCGAGCACACCAAAGCCAGCTCCAAGGAGTTCCCTGGCGTGGCAGTTCTTCAGACAATGTGCTTACGACAAGACACGAGTGGTTTGTACGCTGTGCAATCAGAGCCTGAAGCGAGGCATAAACGTTCTCAACCTGAGCACAACCTGCATGACCAGGCATTTTAGTGCTAAGCACGAGCTGCAGTGGAGTAGACAGCTCAAAAAACAAGAAAGGTCTCTGGCTCCTCCTGCTTTCTCTTCTGCTGCAGTCTCAGCCTCTTCAGCCACCTCTGGAGTGACAGTGCCACCTGCTACCCTGCAAACTGAGTATCTTCCAGCAACACCACCACCTGGGTCACCAAGCATCTCCACAATGTCCCACAGAAGCGTTCAGCTCTCCATCTCCCAAACGCTGGAGAGGAAGAGGAAGTACCCCTCTACCCACCCATGATCACTAGCCCTGAATTCCAGCATTTCAAAATTACTGGCCTTTGAAATGCTGTCATTCCGTCTGGTGAAGACGGATAGTTTTAAAGGTCTTATGGCGGTGGCTGTCTCACAGTACGTAGTGCCCAGCTGCCACTACTTTTCCAGGCGAGCCAGTGGAGTTTCAGCTGCAGCACGCACAGGTGAGTCGCTCGGCGGAACAGCACCACTTCAACACCAATGACTGGGCCTCCATGCAAGACCTAACATAGTAACATAGTACATAAGGCCGAAAAAAGACATTTGTCTATCCAGTTCGGCCTGTCATCCTGGAAGTTGATCCAGAGGAAGGCAAAAAAAAACCCTGTGAGGTAGAAGCCAATTTTCCTCACTTTAGGGGAATAAAAATTCCTTCCCGACTCCAATCAGGCAATCAGAATAAATCCCTGGATCAACGATCTCTCTCTAGTAGCTATATCCTGTAATATTATTACACTCCAGAAATACATCCAGGCCCCTCTTGAATTCCTTTATTGTACTCACCATCACCACCTCCTCAGGCTGAGAGTTCCATAGTCTCGCTGCTCTTACCGTAAAGAATCCTCTTCTATGTTTGTGTACAAACCTTCTTTCCTCCAGACGCAGAGGATGTCCCCTCGTCACAGTCACAGTCCTGGGAATGAATAGATGATGGGATAGATCTCTGTACTGTCCCCCGATATATTTATACATATTAATTAGATCTCCTCTCAGTCGTCTTTTTTCTAAAGTGAATAACCCTAATTTTGATAATCTTTCAGGGTACTGTAGTTGCCCCATTCCAGTTATTACTTTAGTTACCCTCCTCTGGACCCTCTCCAGCTCTGCTATGTCTGCTTTGTTCACTGGAGCCCAGAACTGTACACAGTACTCCATGTGTGGTCTGACTAATGATTTGTAAAGTGGTAGGACTATGTTCTCATCACGGGCATCTATGCCCCTTTTGATGCAAAAACCTGTGTTCCTTGTTGTGTTGTTTCGAGTACTCCACCAACATGGCCAGTGTCGATAACGCCGTTCTCAGCGTTACTATCCCACTTCTATGCCTCCTTGAAAAAACTCTCCTGGCAATGATGGAAGAGGATGTGGCACAGTAGGAGGAGGAGGAAGAGGGATAATTTCGTAGGGTTTCTGGCCAGTCATTCCCAGGTGGCTCCGAGGGTGGCTTCCTGCACCCACAAACGCCAGGTACACAATTGTCCAGCCAGGGCACAGTTTTGGAGGATGATGAGGTGGAGGATGATGAGGTGGAGGATGAGGAGGAGGAGGAACCATGTTAACAGCACGAAGGCACACAGATAAGCTCATGGCCATCACTGGTGCGTGGCTGGGGGGATATAGAGGACACAGACGATACACCTCCCACAGAGGACAGATTTTCGTTGCCTCTGGGCAGCCTGGCACACATGAGCGATTACATGCTGCAGTGTCTCCGCAATGACCGCCGAGTTGCCCACATTCTAACTTGTGCTGATTACTGGGTGGTCACGCTGCTGGATCCCCGTTACAAGGACAACGTACCGTCCTTAATTCCGTCACTGGAGCATGATCGTAAGATGCGCGAGTACAAGCGCACCCTGGTAGACGCGCTGCTGGTGGGATTCCCACCTAACAGGGAGGGCACAGTGGAAGCACAAGGTGAAGGCAAAGGACGAGGAAGAGGCCGCCAATGCAGCTGGGGCACCGCCAGCACCTCAGAAGGCAGGGTTAGCATGGCTGAAATGTGGAAAAGCTTTGTCAGCACGCCACAACAACCAGCACCACCAGCTGATATAGAACGTCTTAGCAGGAGGCAGCATTTCACCAACATGGTGGAGCAGTATGTGTGCACACGCCTACACGTACTGAATGACAGGTCTGCCCCCTTAAACTTCTGGGTCTCCAAATTGGGCCTTGGAGGTGCTGGCCTGCCCTGCAACCAGTGTATTATCTGAACATGTGTTTAGCACGGCAGGGGGCGTCATCACAGACAAGCACAGCTGCCTGTCCACAGCCAATGTGGACAAGCTCACGTTCATTAAAATGAACCAGGCATGGATCCCTCAAGACTTGTCTGTACCTTGTGCAGAATAGACATGTACACCGGCACTAACCAGCCATTGTTATACTGCAGCGCAATTGCTCATTCTTGTATTTAGGATATTTCACACTTTTTTAGAGTATACCCTAATTTTAAAAAATAAAATTAAAACCAAAAACCTGTGTTGGCTACCTCGTCCTCCTCCACTGCCACTTCCACCTACACTGCTACGTCCACCGCCTCCTCAAACTCCTACTCCATTGGAACTCCACCTCATAAATCAAATTTTTTTTTTTATTTGTACTTATTTTATATCATTTTACTACTTTGTCAGTTACATTTTCGGGTGAAATTCACTAATTTATGGGTGTATAGTACCACTGCTATACTTAGTAGACAGGTTAGAAAAAATATATTGTCATTTACATTTTCAGGTGAAATTCACCAATTTTTGTGTGTATAGTACCACTGCTATACCTAGCAGACCGTAAAAAATAAAAAAATTGTCAGTAACATTCTCTGGTGAAATTAACCAATTTTTGCGTGTATTAGTACCACTGCTATACCTAGTAGGCCGGTTAAAAAAAAATAAAAAATTGTCAGTTACATTTTCAGTTGAAATTCAACAATTTTTGGGTGTGAAGTACTACCGCTATGCCTAGTAGACCGGTAAAAAATAAATAATAATAATAATAATAGTCAGTTACATTTTCCAGTGAAATTCACAAATTTTTGAGTGTGAAGTACCACTGCTATACCTAACAGACAGGTGAAAATTGTCAGTTACGTTTTCAGTTGGGTGTGATGTACTACTGCTATACCTAGTAGACGTTTAAAAAAAAATTGTCAGTTACATTTTCTGGTGAAATTCAACAATTTTTGGGTGTGAAGTACCACTGCTATACCCAGTAGACAGGTAAAAAAAAATAAAAAATTGGTCTGTTACATTTTTGGGTGAAATTCACCAATTTTTGGGTGTAATAGACCCCTCTTCTACCTAGTTGACAGCTTAATAAATTTCCATAATTTTTCTTTAATATTTTCTGGTGACAATAAGCAATTTTTTTCTGTCATAGACCCCTGCTCTACCAAGTAGACAGGTTAATAAATTTCACTAATTTTTCTGTTACATTCTTGGGTTGACTCTATACAATTTTAGACGTGAATAAACCCCTGCTCTGCATAGTTGACAGGGAATAAAATGTAATAAATTCTTCAGTAATTAATGCACGCCACATCCTTTCATTCAATGCTTAAACTTTAAAAAGTTGTCACACTTTTATGCTTTAATAATTTCTCCCATAATTCAACTCTATAATTTGAAATTTGAAAAAATGAATCCTCCCTTGGAAGTGGTCTCTCTTTCTCACGCTCCCTCTCCGGCGTGGAACCCTGATTCCCCGCCACCCGTGATCACCATGGTAGGCGCAGAAAAGAACATCGAAAGTTGATAGAGCAGATATCAAATCGGATCGTGAACATCACGGGGACGTGTGACATGGTGGGGGCAGTAAGTTTGCACATGCCTACACGAACTGACTGACAGGGGTCAGCCCCTGCAACTTATGGGTCTCTAAATTGGGCACATGGCCTGAGCTTGCCCTTTACCCCTTGGAGGTGCAGGACTGCCCTGCAGACAGTGTATTGTCTGAACATGTGTTTAGCACGACTGCAGAGGGTTATCACAGGTTATATTTCCCAATGTTTTGGGGTGTACCCTAATTTAAAAAATAAAATTTAAAACCAAAAACCAGTGTAGGCTACCTCCTCCTCCACCGCCACTTCCACCTACACTGCCACATCTACCGCCTCCTCAACCTTCTACTCCATATGGACCTCGTCCTCCTAGATCAAGATTATTATTTTTTTATGTATTTTATGTTATTTAAAGTCATTTCAATATCCACATTTGTTTGCAGAGCACTTGCCATGCTCTTAACCACATTTTGATGCCATTTGCAGCCCTCTAGCCCTTTCCATGACATTTTTACAGCCATTTTAGTGCTCAAAAGTTCGGGTCCCTATGGGGTTCGGGGTCAAGTTCGGGTCCCGAACTCAAACTTTTTTCTGAAGTTTGGCTGAACCCGAACAACCAGGTGTCCGCTCAACTCTAGTTATAATCTTTATTTATAAACTGGGACCCAGGGATGTTTTTTTTCTTCTTTTTCCACAGAAGGTGTCTAAAATTTAAATTTTCCTTTAAGTCTGAAGAGTGACTGTATTTTCACAAATTTCTAAAAAATGTAATTAAAAAAAATATGTCTGCATCTACCTGGAAAAAAAGCAATAAAGTCATGGCCACTAGAGGTCTCACTTCCACCTAATTTGCAGTCCACTGCCTGTTGTCAGGCAACATCCCTCCCTAGTAACAGAGACACAAAAGATGGCAGACAAGAAGTGGTGAGCTGAGATCCTGAGCCTGATAAAAGAACTGCTTGTACACAGGCCTAATTTCCCCCTCCTTATCTGTTCTGTGAGCTCCAGAACGCAAAACAGACATGGTGGGAAGGGAAAGAAAAGGGAAGCAGTACAGTTCTGGCAGATTCCACAGAAGGGAGACACCCCTCACTTGTGAGAGAAATGAATCTAGCTGTGCAACCTCAGAGGAGAATAATTAGACTGAAAAAGACATTAGGGAAGTTCAAAAAGACATATTTCTTCACAGTTCATGATGCAAACTTAAAAAAAAAAAATCAGATACACTTTAAGGGTTTGTCCAGCCACTGCAAATGTTTTTAAAACAGGCTCAGAAAGTTGACAGATTATAAATAATTGATTGCCTACTCCCTTGTAAAGGCTCAAAGCCACAGGTGATGACAAGTATAACTCTGTGAACATAGCAAAACATATTTCCCAACATAGGAGGGCACAATTCTTTAACTCAGTGCTGCAAACATACAGCTGCTGATGCCTTGCAGAGATTTACGGGGCTGCTCCATTGATATGATGTTCAATTGGCATCAGCTACTTCAGCTCAATGTTTCTTGCACCACCCTGTCTATCCAGCAACATCCTCCACACTACTCTCTTAGACGCACATTTTTTGGCCTTTTGCTCTGGGCCTCCTGGTCACACCCTTGCTGATGCTCACTGACTACATTGGCACAACCCCACATGTAGGCCTCAAATAAGCATAACAGTACAACTCAGACATTTCATCTCTACCTTACTGATGTCATCCACATGTTGGCAGAAAACAATTTATTTTATCAATTGGCAAAATGCAGCTCCACCTTTTAGAGCATTACTATCTCAGACTCTATCCACTGAGAACTTTCATTCCATCCAGAGGCTACAGACTACACATTAATTACTTGTGGAAGATCTCTATCCACTTCAGCATTACTGAGCAATATTCTTAAAGATATAAGCTCGATTTACACAATCGGCTGCTCATTCAGTGAAGTAGACCAATGCATTTACATGCATTTATCTCCTTCACTGTGTGAGGATGGGGGATTGCTACAGCAATCCCTCGTCCCCATACAGTATCAAGGTTTCTGAGCAGCAGATCGCTGTTTAGACAGCATAATCTGCTGCCCAGAAACCATGATCGGTGGTGCCTGCATGATCAGCAGCACATTTTCATGGCCAGATTGTTGTGAACGACTGCAGAAACTGTCGTTTCTGATAATCTGTCCGATTCTCAGGCTGCGTAAGTGCACTCATACACGAGGTAAAAAAAAAATGTTCATATACAAGCAATTCACATTACCCCTATGACCTAAATGAGGAAAAGATTCATACCAATTAACTGATATTACTGTCCTGAACAGTAAGCAATCAGAAGAGTAGAAAAAATCCAGCAGCATTGAATATTTTCTACTGTTCTGATTGATTCCTGGTCCGGGATCCGTGCACAGCAAAGAAGGATGGTGGGTGAGCTGAAATTCCTTCTTTTCATATATTTTGTCCTAACTAGTAATAGTAGGTTGGATACTAGTAATTTTCCTTCCCCTCCTCTTATACCTTGGCTTTCCCATTCAAATGCTTCCTAATCCAACACTGGTCTCTACTTCCTGGTCACTTGTCACACAGGAAATGAATGCTGAGATTATGTCTGACTTTGAAAGGTGAACGGCATGGGGATTGGTAAAGTGACTATTTTATTTATTTATTTTACTCAATTATTATATATAGTGCTAGCATATTTTGCAGCACTTTACAGACATTATTATCAATCTCTGTCCCCTGTGAAGCTCACAATCTAAGATCCCTATCAGTACAGTATGTCTTTGGAATATTTTTGTGTTTTACCATATTTTGAGAATGTTTTAAAATATTTTCATCAGCTGGACAAACCCTATAAAGTGTACTTTCTTTGCAGACATTCAAGAGGAACCTTTACTGTTTGCTTCCAGTGGATACAAATCTGTCCTGGTAATGTGATGATCACACTTGTTACAGTACAGCTGTTAGAGCTGGAAAAAAAAAAAAGAAATAGCATGTGTACTGTACTGTATATAGAGTAGATTATTTGCACATCAAGTTATGCATATGTGATTCTCCCCAAAAAAATTGGGTTGCCAAAAATGATCTGAAAAAAAACATTGGAAACTTATATTTAGAAGTCAACTAAGGTTTGTTTCATAACTCATTTGAGCCTACCGAAGTATACCAGCCTGATGAATGCCAAAAGGAGAGTCCTTCGGCATCTGTTGGGTAAACATGGAACCATGCATATATTTTCCATATGCATGGGAAGCTTTCATAGTGCTCATGCTAAATATATTGCAAATGCTGTCTAATTTAGCTTCTTCTACAAGACAAGTGTGTGCCATTAACCTCAAAGTCTATAGTAAATGGACTAAGAATAATACTTTCAGATATTTTTAGAAAATTGGTGACTATTTGCATACACAGTAATTTATATAGTTTTACAAGGCATCTAAGAGGTGTGTGTCATCAGAATAAGCAGTGTGCATTTCAGTAGCAACCTAGTTTTTTTTTTTTATTCGATACAGTGGTACCGTAGACGGTAGTTCAAATTTTGTACACGCATTATCTGTCAAAACATGCAAATTCAGTCTCTGCAAAAAGGGAAACTGCTGAGTAATAGTACATTAATCCATTAGAGCAGCATGGTTCATTTGGTTTACTCAGGTTTCATGGGCACTGAGAAACCATGAAGTCCATAAATCATTTCATCTCAAAGTACTTAAACACCAGTGTGCCTACTTAGGTGACTGTCTACCCATTATAGCAATTTTCTGTAAAATATTGCTCTTCTGAATTATCCAAATAATCAGATTACTATACTGTCGAAAACAAAAATGTACCACCTTCTTCCAGTGAATACTGGCTAAAATAATCATTTAAAAATAGTCACAATGCTCATATTTAAACATAGCAAACTTACCTAGTCAATGCTCCTGTTTCTCCAACTGTTGCCTAGCAATACAATCATAATCCTCTTATAACCTGCTGGCATCCTTCACTGTACTGGGCTCATATCTTTTGTATGTTTGCCAGCTAGTTTGTAAATGCTGCTGAAATGCTATTCCCTCCCCTAAACCATGCTGATGTTTTTAGTGACGTGTAAGCAGCACCCCAAAAAACCGAACAATGGCAATATAAGAAAGAAAGTTGTTTCCTTGACGTTTGTGTTCATGTTGCTGGTTGATAAATTACTATACCTCCTGAATGACTGGTTTAAACTTCCCTGAAGGCAAAATGATGTGCAGACAATAAAGCCAGTAAGAAATACTGAGAGATTTCAGCTTTTTAGTCAAAAGAATTGTGATTACAGCTCTGGATTGACACTGCCTAAAGGTGGCCATACACATTATATAGAAGTTGGTTGATGGTTGAACAGAAGTTGAATAAGCAAACATCTGGTTGACATTCCTTCCACAAACATGACCATACACATCAGCTACAGTTGTTCAAATTGTCCTTACACATTCAATGAAACCGGGTGATGGACGAAAGATCTTCTTGGGAACATTCTTTCAAAGAAAGATCTTTCAACTATACAGACGTGGACAAAATTGTTGGTACCCTTTGGTCAATGAAAGAAAAAGTCACAATGGTCACAGAAATAACTTTAATCTGACAAAAGTAATAATAAATTAAAATTCTATAAATGTTAACCAATGAAAGTCAGACATTGTTTTTCAACCATGCTTCAACAGAATTATGTAAAAAAATAAACTCATGAAACAGGCATGGACAAAAATGATGGTACCCCTAGAAAACACAGAACATAATGTGACCAAAGGGACATGTTAATTCAAGGTGTGTCCACTAATTAGCATCACAGGTGTCTACAACCTTGTAATCAGCCATTGGGCCTATATATATGGCTCCAGGTAATCACTGTGTTGTTTGGTGATATGGTGTGTACCACACTCGACATGGACCAGAGGAAGCAAAGGAAAGAGCTGTCTCAAGAGATCAGAAAGAAAATTATAGACAAGCATGTTAAAGGTAAAGGCTATAAGACCATCTCCAAGCAACTAGATGTTCCTGTGAGTACAGTTGCACATATTATTCATAAGTTTAAGATCCATGGGACTGTAGCCAACCTCCCTGGACGTGGCCGCAGGAGGAAAATTGATGACAAATCTAAGAGACGGATAATCCGAATGGTAACAAAAGAGCCTAGAAAGACTTCTAAAGAGATTCAAGGTGAACTTCATGCTCAAGGAACATCAGTGTCAGATCGCACCATCCGTCGTTGTTTGAGCCAAAGTGGACTACATGGGAGACGACCAAGGAGGACACCATTGTTGAAAACGAATCATAAAAAAGCAAGACTGGAATATGCCAAACTACATGTTGACAAGCCACAAAGCTTCTGGGAGAATGTCCTGTGGACAGATGAGACAAAAATCGAAGTTTTTGCCAAGGCACATCAGCTGTATGTTCACAGACGAAAAAATGAAGCATATCAAGAAAAGAACACTGTCCCTACTGTGAAACATGGAGGAGGCTCTGTTATGTTCTGGGGCTGCTTTGCTGCGTCTGGCACAGGGTGTCTTGAATCTGTGCAGGGTACAATGAAATCTCAAGACTATCAAGGAATTCTAGAGAGAAATGTACTAGCCAGTGTCAGAAAGCTTGGTCTCAGTCGCAGGTCATGGGTCTTGCAACAGGACAATGACCCAAAACACACCGCTAAAAACACCCAAGAATGGCTAAGAGGAAAAAATTGGACTATTCTAAAGTGGCCTTCTATGAGCCCTGACCTCAATCCTATTGAGCATCTTTGGAAGGAGCTGAAACATGCAGTCTGGAAAAGGCACCCTTCAAACCGGACACAACTGGAGCAGTTTGCTCATGAGGAGTGGGCCAAAATACCTGCTGAGAGGTGCAGATGTCTCATTGACAGTTACAGGAAGCGTTTGATTGCAGTGATTGCCTCAAAAGGTTGCGCAACAAAATATTAAGTTAGGGGTACCATCATTTTTGTCCATGCCTGTTTCATGAGTTTATTTTTTTACATAATTCTGTTGAAGCATGGTTGAAAAACAATGTCTGACTTTCATTGGTTAACATTTATAGAATTTTAATTTATTATTACTTTTGTCAGATTAAAGTTATTTCTGTGACCATTGTGACTTTTTCTTTCATTGACCAAAGGGTACCAACAATTTTGTCCACGTCTGTATATCATTGTCCAACTACAGTTGCAAGAAAAAGTATGTGAACCCTTTGGAATTATATGGATTTCTGCACAATTTGGTCAAAAATTGTGATCTGATCTTCATCTATGCAACAACAATAGACAATCACAGTCTGCTTAAACTAATAACACACAAATAATTAAATGTTACCATGTTTTTATTAAACACACCATGTAAACATTCACAGTGTAGGTGGAAAAAGTATGTGAACCCCTAGACTAATGACATCTCCAAGAGCTAATTAGAGTGAGGTGTCAGCCAACTGGAGTCCAATCAATGAGATGAGATTGGAGGTGTTGGTTACAGCTGCCCTGCCCTATAAAAACACACACCAGTTCTGGGTTTGCTTTTCACAAGAAGCATTGCCTGATGTGAATGATGCCTCGCACAAAAGAGCTCTCAGAAGACCTACGATTAAGAATTGTTGACTTGCATAAAGCTGGAAAGAGTTATAAAATTATCTCCAAAAGCCTTGCTGTTCATCAGTCCACAGTAAGACAAATTGTCTATAAATGGAAAAAGTTCAGCACTGCTCCTACTCTCCCTAGGAGTGTCTGTCCTGTAAAGATGACTGCAAGAGCACAGCACAGACTGCTCAATGAGGTGAAGAATAATCCTAGAGTGTCAGCTAAAGACTTACAAAAGTCTCTGGCATATGCTAACATCCCTGTTAGCGAATCTACGATACGTAAAACACTAAACAAGAATGTATTTCATGGGAGGATACTACAGAGGAAGCCACTGCTGTCCAAAAAAAACATTGCTGCACGTTTGCAGTTTGCACAAGAGCACCTGGATGTTCCACAGCAGTACTGGCAAAATATTTTGTGGACAGATGAAACCAAAGTTGAGTTGTTTGGAAGAAACACACAACACTATGTGTGGAGAAAAAGAGGCACAGCACACCAACATCAAAACCTCATCCCAACTGTGAAGTATGGTGGTGGGGGCATCATGGTTTGGGGCTGCTTTGCTGCGTCAGGGCCTGGACGGATTGCTATCATCGAAGGAAAAATTTATTCCCAAGTTTATCAAGACATTTTGCAGGAGAACTTAAGGCCGTCTGTCCACCAGCTGAAACTCAACAGAAGATGGGTGTTGCAACAGGACAACGACCCAAAGCATAGAAGTAAATCAACAACAGAATGGCTTAAACAGAAGAAAATACGCTTTCTGGAGTGGCCCAGTCAGAGTCCTGACCTCAACCCAATTGAGATGCTGTGGCATAACCTCAAGAAAGCAATTCACACCAGACATCGCAAGAATATTGCTGAACTGAAACAGTTCTGTAAAGAGGAATGGTCAATAATTACTCCTGACCATTGTGCACGTCTGATCTGCAACTACAGGAAACGTTTGGTTGAAGTTATTGCTGCCAAAAGAAGGTTCAACCAGTTATTAAATCCAAGGGTTCACATACTTTTTGCACCTGCACTGTGACTGTTTACATGGTGTGTTCAATAAAAACATGGTAACATTTAATTCTTTGTGTGTTATTAGTTTAAGCAGACTGTGATTGTCTATTGTTGTGACTTAGATAAAGATCAGATCACATTTTATGACCAATTTGTGCAGAAATCCATATCATTCCAAAGGGTTCACATACTTTTTCTTGCAACTGTATATAAGGAAAATATTAATCCCTTCAACCACCCTGACATACCCATATGTATTGTAAAGGCTGCTGCAGTTAGCCTGCTCCATATTTGGTGGATGGCGGCTGTATCATAGAGCTGGCACCCAGCCGCAATGACGGGGAACAGCGATTCCGCCGAATTCCATAATTTAACCGCTCAGGTGGAGCGATCAACACCTATTGCAACACCTGTGAGGTAAGGCAGAGGGATGCAGTTACCTCTGCCTTCTGATTCTAGCCCCTGCAGTGAAATCGCCAGGCTCCAATGGGTAACCATGGCATCCTGGACGCTGCTGAAGCCTTCCAGGCATGCCATGGTAAGGCCCCTGATATGCTGTGCACAAGGCACAGTGTGGCAGGGACAGTGTGAATACCCAATTCACCCTAATCAATCTCGATTAGGGTGAATAGGACAAGGGATCAAAAAGTCCCAGGTTCTAGCCCTCTAAAGGGGGCTATTGATTATTAAATAAAAAGTGGTAAAAATAAATAAAACATTAAAATATAAAAAGTTTAAATCACCCTCAATTCCCAATTTTACATATAAAATTACAGTAACGCTAAAAAAATACACATATTGGGTACATAAATGTCTGAACTATTAAAATATTATTTAAATTCCTGCTCCCTGGTTGTAATGTCCCTGTTTGACACCACCAAAGCCAACGACTGGCTGCAGCAGTGACCTGCTCCCCTTGCATAATTTCACCATAGGAATAGACTAATGTGTATGGGGGTCCTATCATATAGCAACAGTAAATTGTGTGGTTGCTCATTTTGAATGCAGCAAAAAAATGCAAAGGTTAAAGAGTACAAGTTCTACAATGTAAATAACCCTTTCATGACCAAGGGTCATTGATGCCCCAGTGTCCAGGTCAAAATTTACAAATCTGACATGCGTCACTTTATGTGGTAATAGCTTTGGAACACTTTTACTTATCCAAGCCATATCCAAGCCATTCTGAGATTGTTTTCTCGTGACACATTGTACTTCATGATAGTCATATATTTGAGTTAATATATTTCACCTTTATTTACAAAAAAATCCAAAATGTACCCAAAATTTGGAAAAATTCTAAATTTTCCAAATTTCAATTTCTCTGCTTCTTAAACAGAAAGTGATACCTAATAAAATATTTATTACTTAAAGGGCTTCTGTCACCCCACAAAAGTCATATTTTTTTTTGGGATAGTTACATTCCTTATAGCGCGATATAGGAGAATATAATCTTGTCACTTACTTTCATGCGGCCGTTTCTTTAGAAAACGAAGTTTTATAATATGTAAATCCGGTCTCTACCAGTAACTAGGGCGTCTACTTGCTGGTAGCCGCAGCAGAAAACCGCCCCCTCGCCGTGTTGATTCACAGTGCCAGCCGTGATCTCCTCCTCCAGCCGGCCCTGTCAGTATTTCAAAAATCGTGCGCCTCTGTTCATTCGGCGCAGGCGCTCTGAGATGAGGAGGCTCGTCTCCTCAGAACTCCCTCAGTGCGCCTGCGCCGATGACATCACCGAAAGAGAAGACGTCATCGGCGCAGGCGCACTGAGGGAGTTCTGAGGAGACGAGCCTCCTCATCTCAGAGCGCCTGCGCCGAATGAACAGAGGCGCGCGATTTTTGAAATACTGACAGGGCCGGCCGGAGGAGGAGATCACGGCTGGCCCTGTCAATCAACACGGCGAGGGGGCGGTTTTCTGCTCTGGCTACCAGCAAGTAGACGCCCTACTTGCTGGTAGAGACCGGATTTACATATTATAAAACTTCGTTTTCTAAAGAAACGGCCGCATGAAAGTAAGTGACAAGATTATATTCTCCTATATCACGCTATAAGTAATGTAACTATAAAAAAATAAATATATGACTTTTGTGGGGTGACAGAAGCCCTTTAACATTCCCCATATGTCTACTTTATGTTGGCATCATTTTGGAAATGTCATTTTATTTTTTTAGGACGTTAGAAGGCTTAGAAATTTAGAAGCAATTCTTAAAATGTTTAAGTAAATTTCCAAAACCCACAGCCAGCAACATTGAGGGAGGCTGGGGCAAGAGGGGCGGGGAGAATGAATAGGGCGGGGAGGGGGCGGAGGACCGCATCAGGGCAGGAGATGAGCGCAGGAGCAGGAGAGCCAGAGACGAGCGGCAGGCGGACACAAAGGGGGCTTGGTGCACAGATCGGGGGGCACAGATTGGGGAAGGGGCACAAGGACACTAGGACACTATCTGATTTCAGGCTCTGATCTGCAGAGCGCAGATCAGAGCCTGAAACCAGCATTTTAACACTGCCGCGATCCGATTGGTTAGTCTGCACAGACTAACCAATCGGATCGATTGCCGGCAAGGGGCCACTCTGATTGGTCCCTTGCCGGCATTACTGCACTGTATGTTGTCCGTGACAGCAGCAGTGCAGGGGCAGAAGCTTTGCAGCGCTTGGATTAAAGAGCTGCCAGAACGTTTATATACGTGATAGCTGCACGGGGCATGTGCAAATATCACATATATAAACGTATTGCAGTCGTGAAGGGGTTAAAGGTGGTTATCCAGTAATAGATATAGATGATGTATCCTCAGGATAAGTCATCAATATCAGATCAACAGGGGTCCGACACCCGGGAACCCCACCGATCACCGGTTAGAATAGGTCAGGAGGTCAATGAGTGCCGCAGATTCTTCTTAGGCTATGTGACAGTACATCGATCACATAGCTTACTTGCAGCTCAGCCTCAGGGAAGTGAATGGGGCTGAGCTGCAATACCAAACGCATCCACTACACTATGTAAAGCACTGTGTGATTGAAAAGCTGCCAGGCAATCGCAATCGCCTAAGATCATCAGTGAAACAGCGGTATGAAAATCAGTAAAACAGTAGAAAATAAAATTAGCAATGAAGTGCTGAAATAATTAAATTTTATTAGCACACTGTATTATTATGTGTGCCCCTGGGGAGACCTGAGAGTTTTCTTCAGCTTATGCTTAAGTCAGGATGGATTCAAATTACAATTTAAAAAAAAAATATGCAACTAAATATTTAAATTTGCAGGCTGGACCAAGATGTGTGGCTATTAACAACTTCTACTCTATTTACTGTAAAATTATACAGTGTATGAAAGTCAGTATATACAAATCAAATAGTGTTATTGTGTTATTCCTGATAGCTATCCCCATGGATAACCAGTTTCATTAGAATCCTTTAGAAAATGAAACCACTTTGCTTAGTCCGCAGGAACAAGGACCTGCTACTTTATATCCTGAGTCTTCTGTCAGCAGGATACATTGAGTGAGGCGACGAAGGGAAGGGGGTCACATTCAACAACCTCCACTATGATTCTGGAAGCTGCTTCATTGTAGTGATTCCTGCTTTAAAGGCCTGCTTTGGGCTTATTCCTGACAAAACATGTCGGTGTTGGTAACGGTATAACTGGTGCAGTGTGGTAATAGGAGGTGTGTCTCATCCATGTTCGGTCTGTGATGTGACAGTTTGCCAAGTACTGTAAGTGTGCAGCTTCCCACTACAGAGTAGCAATATACTACAAAGTGCAAAATAATGTATTTCTGTAAAAAAAATATGCCTTTACTGTATTTTGTATGCACATTGTATTAATAGGCAATATTCTCAGCCACCACAAGACGGCGGTGAAGTCACCCTCTCTATATAGAGAAAGAACATTTAAAGCTACTTTCACACTAGCGTTCATAGGGCCGTTCGTGAGCTCCGTTTGAAGGAGCTCACGAGCGGACCCAAACGCCTCCGTCCAGCCCTGATGCAGTCTGAATGGAGCGGATCCGCTCAGACTGCATCAGTCTGGCGGCGTTCAGCCTCCGCTCCGCTCGCCTCCGCACAGACAGGCGGACAGCTGAACGCTGCTTGCAGCGTTCAGCTGTCCGCCTGGCCGTGCGGAGGTGAGCGGATCCGTTCAGACTTACAATGTAAGTCAATGGGAACGGATCCGCTTGAAGATGTCACCCTATGTCTCAATCTTCAAGCGGATCCGTCCCCCATTGACTTTACATTGAAAGTCTGAACGGATCCGCTCAGGCTGCTTTCACACTTAGAATTTTTTCTAAGTTATTAATGCAGACGGATCCGTACTGAACGGAGCCTCCGTCTGCATTAATATGATCGGATCCGTTCAGAACGGATCCGATCAAGCGCAAGTGTGAAAGTAGCCTAACTCAGTCAGTCAGTTAAAGGGTTTGTCCCAAGAAAGATATTCCACAGTTCTCAAGCCAGCACCTGCATCTGAATACTTTTACAATTGCATGTAATAAAAAATTTAGAATAGCCACTGTTAGTCAATAAAATGTGTCTGTAAAGCGCCACCTGCAGTTTGCTTTTTCTTATTTCTTTGACCTGCTCACTGAGATGGCCACACATGCTCAGTTTCATCCATAAACTGCCTCCTGAGCTGTGATAGGGAGATCTGAGACACGCCCCCTGAGCTGTAGCAGAAAAGACATTCCCCTTGAGCTTTCAGCTTGATATAAATGTAGCAGAGCAATGAAAGGGGAGTTATTCAATAACATGTGTCTTTATAGCGCCACCTGCAGTTTTATTTTTTTATTTCTTTGACCTGCTCACTGAGAAGGCGGCACTTGCTCAGTTTCATCTATAAACTGCCTCTTGAGCTGTGATAGGGAGAGCATGGACACACCTCCTTGAGCTTCCAGCTTGATATAAATGAAGCAGAGCAATGAAAGAGGAGACCTCTAGATCCATGTGAGGTACAGGAATTAAAAAGCAAATATGTTCAAATTGATTCTAACTGAATCAAAAGTAACCTAGTTAACGTAAAAATTGGTATATGACACTCTGAGGTCTCCCATTCTCAGATTTTCTTTCTATCTTGTCATTCTTTTTTTTTTTAATTGATCTCCCCCCCCCCCCCCCCTTTTTAGGCTCTATAATGAAAACAATAGCAAATAATGTCAGTTTTTTATTAAACAAAGGTTCCAACAATTGCCCCTTATTTGGGGCAGATGGCATTTAAATATCCATGGAGTTAACAAACAAGGCAGTAGAATAGATATGTGTGAGGCTGTGTAGGGGTGGCAGCAATAGTAATGGCAGCAGTAGCAGCACAGTATGAAACAAGGGCGTTGCTAGGGTCTCAAAAGAACTGGGACACAAGCCCCAATAAATATGTTGCCCCCCCCCCCCCGCACTTTGCTATACCTGCTATACAGCAGCACTTACCTGTCACATCTAGGGCCTCCAGGTGACGTCTCCTCTCTGTCATCATCTTCTCTGTAGATCTCTCTCATCATCTTCTCCACTTGGTCTGGACAACTTCTCTCAGCCGCCTCGTCTCTGCAGAGTGTGACACAGAGACATCTTAGCTTCCTCACATTCTATCATTATCCCCCAACTGGAGTCCCCACAGTGTTATCCTGCTGCTTGCTGTGCCCCCCGCCCCCTTAATACCCCCAAATACTATCCTGAAGAAACATTACTGCCCCCCATAGTAATAGTGCTCCTCATAGTCCCACCAATAGTAATTCCTATCTAGAATGCCCTCATTAGTAACACTGCCCCAACCGTGATAATGCTCCTCAACAATGCCCCCATTATTAGAAGAGCCCTCCCATATTAATAATACCCTCACAGAGTCCCCAGTAGAAATAAGGCCCCCTATTGTTCCCCCAGTGGTAATAGAGCTCCCTACAGACCTCTCAGTAGTAATAAGGCCCCCATAGTGCGCTTAGTAGAAATAAGGCGGATCTATAAGACCCTCCTATAGAGCCCCCAGTAGTATTAAGACGGCCTATAATGTCCCCTGGATCTGCAATGCCCCCTGCAGTTATAATCCTCCCTCCACCATACAGTCCCATGTAAATAACATCACCTCCTCCCCAGCCTCCTCCAACGCACAATCCCATGTAAACATCACCCCCTAAGGCTACTTTCACACTTGCGTTCGTGGGGATCTGTCCTGTACTTGTACAGGACGGATCTGCACCGATAATACAAACGAATGCATCCATTCAGGACCAATTCGTTTGTATTAGACTTGAGATTCTAAGTCCCAATACGGATCTGTCCTGACTTACATTGAAAGTCAATGGGGGACAGATCCGTTTACAATTTCACCATTTTGTGTCAATGCAAAGGGATCCGTACCCATTGACTTACATTGTAAGTCAGGACGGATTTGTTTGGCTCCGCAAGGCCATGAGGACACAAAAACGCTGCTCAGCATTTTGGAGTCCGCCTCCAAAACGGAACGGGGGGGGGGGGGAGTACGGAGCCGAACGAATGCATTCTGAATGGATCCGCATCCATTCAGAATGCATTGGGGTTAAACTGATGCATTTGGGGCTGCTTGTGAGAGCCTTGAAACGGATCTCACAAGCGGATCCCCAAACGCAAGTGTGAACGTAGCCTAAACATTAAGTCCCATGTACATAAACATCATTCCCCCCACCATCCACTTTCAACATACAGTCCCATGTAAATAACATCACTCCCTCCCCCACCCACCTCAAGCACACCGTTCCATATCAATAACATCCCCCCTTCAACCCTAACATACATCCCAGTTAAATAACTACAACTCCCAGCATTGCTCTGCCTCTCCCTTCACTTACCTCTCCTCATGTACAGACATCACCATTAGGCTCCTTCTCCTCTTCACTCCAGTCCAATCCTGCACTGGTCACATGATGGTGACATCATCCAGGCCTGTTTTGCTGATCACATGACCTGTGATGTCACTACAGGTCCTTCATCTCTTCCCAGTGTATTAGATTCAATTGTATTGCCGTTCTGTGTACGCTCCAGAAAGAAGGCGTGACATACGATGTCACTGATGGCGCCCTGGCTGCAACTGACCAGTTTGGTGATCTCATCAAATGGCTGCAGAAGTCTACATGCATCGCAGATGAGCAGCCACTGGCGCAGTGAAAATAAACCAATCTCCCCAGAACCTGTCCTGCTGCAGAGTTCATACAGGTTGCTGTACGGGAGCCACGGGTTACATAATTGATGGCCGTCAGAAGGTTCACCCAGTGGGCAGTAAAAGTTATGTACCTTCCCTGCCTGTGTTTGATAGGCCACGTGTCTGTGGTCAGATGTATTTTGGCACCGACACTGTTTGCCAGAGATATATTCACTTGCCGCTGAACGTGGCCATATAGCTCTGGGATGCCCTTCTGGGAGAAATATTTCCTTCCAAGGACCTTGCATTGTGGTGTGCCAATGGTAAAAAAAATTTCATGCGGGGTCCATGCGGAGAGAGGAGAAGGAGAAGAGGCATGACATGGAGCACAGGGAGTGTGGCTTTGTGGGTTCTGACGGCGTTGCTCCCACTGGGCTTGGTGATGGGAGTCCCTAGGTGAGTGTTGGGCTTACAGCGACTTATGCGTTGACAGCACAGGCTACAGATGGCAACACTATTGTCAGCAGCTGACAAATTAAAAAAATCCCACACTGCAGAGCCATGTGCCAGCATCCTGGAAGCGCCAGAAGTGACCGTGCATGGTGGATGGCTAGCTCCTTGCAGTTTGTTTTGCCTCCTGTGCCCTGCAAGCTGTCCCTGCTTCTCCTCCTTCTCTGCTGCTCCGTCTCTCCCTCTGAACTCCCCTCCTCTTCCTCTCTTGTGGGCAACCACGTAACGCCCATCGACACGTCACCATCGTCACCTTCACCACCACTGACATTTGAGATCTAGGCAGTAGGCAGCAACAGCAATGACCTCTCTCCTTGGGCTGATCTGGGTGGTGGCCGTTGCTACCTCCTCTTCCTCATCCGATGTCAAGAATGGCTGCGCATCGGTAAGATCTGGAAATGGATGGGAAAATAATTCCTCTGACCCGCGTGGAGGGGCTGTGTTGGTGGTGTTGGTAGATTTGGGGGTGCACACAGCTAAGAGTGAGGAAGGTGCAGAAGTAGAAGGGTCATTGAGTTATTCAACCAACTCTGGTGCGTCCTTTGAAGTAATCGCACGTGCCTTCTCCAACTTCCTACTTAGGCTCCGGCCTGGTCCACCTGCCCGACCCCTACCACCCCTTGTGGAACGGCCTGCCTCTTCCTCTGCCTGTCATTTTCAAAATGACCCTGTGCCTATGTCCCTAGAGAAGAGCAGTATTTGTGGAAGCAGGTATAATGCAGGCCTCAATCAATATTTGGTGGAAGCAGGCACATCTAACACCTTAATCAGTCTTTTGTTGAAGCAGATATAACACACCCCTCAATAAGTTTTTTGGGGGGGCAATGGGTATATCACACCCTTGAAATTAGTTGTTCCAAGTGCTGCACAGTTCAAATGCACTATATGGAAAGTATATTAGAGGTATATCACACCCCTGCCTCAATCAGTTTTTTTGAGGGACAACTGGTATATCACACCCATTGCAGTTAATTGTTCTAATACTGTTTAAACCTCTATACAGCTGCGGTATCGAGGAACAACCGCACTCAACTGTTGCACAGTTCAAATGCACTACATGGAAAGTATATTAAAGGCATATCACACCCCTGCCTCAATCATTTTTTTTAATTTTTTTTTTGGGGGGGGGGCAACTGGTACAAATGCACTATAATATGCTTTCTATGTTCGAAAGTATATTATAAGTATAGCACACCCCTCTGTATATCACACCTATCAATAGCACACCTATACCAGTCCTTAAAATGACTTTTGCGGCCCTATTAGCTAGCGTTTTGTGTCCCTAACAGCCTGTCCTTGCTCCACAAAGCAACCTCTCTCTACAGTGACAAAATACAGAATATAAAATGGCAGCCAGATCAGGTTATGTTATAGCGTGAGGGTGTGTCCATGTGCTGAAATGTCTCAATTGGCTGTCCTGTCCCACCTAAAGGATGTGTCATGGGTCAAAGTTCAGCACAATGCAAAAGAATATGGCGCTGGCCATCGCCATATGTTTGCATGTTTGGCGGATCGCGAACACTCAAAGTTTGCCGCGAACCGACCTCCAGGCGAACCACAAGGCCATCACTAGCAGAGACCACAGGAGGTGAATTACTTGGCAGGGTTCAGAGGGGGCATCCTGGTCAGACACATAAGTGACAGGCACCTGCACACTGAAAGCTGTGGAAAGCTGTGTACACAGAGCATCCTGGTAATTTTTTTGGGCAACAGGAAAACATTCCCCCATTTTGCTTTGACAGCAAGGGCCTAAAAGCATAGCTATTCAGTAATTATCAGATCGATTTATGCTAGCAATACTCATACTCAAATGCTACAACTGGCTGGGCAGTTTGAGGTGCTACTGATGATTGCACTATTACAGCTACCAACAGTCTGACTCTCATATGATGAGGTCTGTGTCTTTCGTTTTACACTCTTGTGTTTACCGGACATTTCATTATAAGGCCTATAAATGAAAAGTCACAGGTTTGTTCCACAGATTATCAAATTGTACTAGAAAACTGCAAGTGTTTTTTCCCCTGTAATTTAGAGACACAGGTGGAATTAAATGTCCCTCCCCTTCTATGAACACACTGAACACTGGTATTTACAATTTACAATAGAATAAACAGGTATATATAAATGCCATTATTGCAGCACAACATTTTCACTACTAATACACAGTGTCTTGACACAATACAATGCATTAACAGTTAATTGGTATATAAATAGTGTTATTTTAGCAAAAAGCATTCATTAATATTGCATGGTATCTTGATGTTATACAATGTGTGGAATGAAACAGGTATTTAAATGCTGTTATTGCAGCACGTGTTCACTAATAATGTACATCATTTTGACACATTACAATTCATGGAGTGAAACAGATATAATGCTGGTATTGTAGCAAATTGAGTTCACTAATAATGCACACTACTTTGGCATAATACAATACATTTATGGTTAACTGCCGTTATTTATAGATGCCGCTCTTATTAAGCCCCTGCGCTGGTGGTGGATTCATCCAAGTTATTTAGCGGTGCCAGCCTCTACATAACTTTGGCACATCCACAGTCACTTCTAAATGTAAGACAGCTTCCTAGACCATTTTCTAGACCTAAAACAGGCATAGAAAATGGTAAATGAGACAGGCCGGCACACCCACTTTTTTAGACCTGGTGTGAGCTGGGAAAAGTCGCAGATTGCGGCGCAAAGGACCTTTGCTCTGCAATCTGTCCTAGAAATACGAAATAAATACGTGGAATGAAAGGTATAAAAATGCTGTTATCGCAGGACAACACAATTTACTAATAATGCACAATATGGTTTTTAGAGAAAGAAAATGAGTAATAAGGATGGAATTGCATAGTCTACTGTGCTATTCAAAACCTAATTTTTGCAAAATACTGCTGTATACCAGCCAGACTGGGCCAAAGGATACTTTATTGACCTCGGTCTGGCAAATATAACTCTATGGACATGTTTTGCACTCACATTGGAAGGTCTCCTTGTGTGCATGCAAAAATATGACGTGAATAGGCCCTAATTTGAATCCAGAGGGGGGAAAAAGCAGACTGGTTTGAGAGCTGCATTTATACAAGCAGCCAAACAACGCGAGTTTGTGAGCGTTCATGTGTTTGAGTTCAAGTGTGTGTTTGTATTAAGTGTGTGACTTTAGATTACATGAGGGAGTATCTGCGAGAGCTAAATTAATTGTGTCCATTGATGAGTGGCTGTGCCTGACCTTATTGTACTATATACAAAGTCAGAGCAGTGTAGTCTAGTTTATACACTGTGACTTGCTTTTGCTGCTAGGTTTATTTCATATCAGCTGAGAGTATACTGTGATTACATTCATTTATTTTTTCTTTCTTCAGGGTGTTGCATAGGTGAGTAATTAGGTTGTGGCTATCTAATTAGGAGAAGTTCCACAAACAGTCTTGAGGGCAGCTTAATTCTTTTGAATTCAGAGAAAAAAAAGCAGACTGGTTTGAGAGCTGCACTTATACAAGCAGCCAAACAACGCGAGTTTGTGAGCGTTTTGCGTGTTTGAGTTTAAGTGTGTGTTTGTATTAAGTGTGTAACTTTAGATTACGTGAAGGAGTATCTGTGAGCGCTGAATAATTTGTGTGCATTGCCTAGTAGCTGTGCCTGACCTTATTGTACTATATACAAAGTCAGAGCAGTGTAGTCTAGTTTATACACTGTGACTTGCTTTTGTTGCCAGGTTTATTTCCTAGCAGCTGAGACTGTTACTATTACATTTTATTTTTCTCTTCCTTCTCCAGGGTGTTGCACAGGTAAGTAATTGGGGTATGGCTATCTAATTAGGAAAAGTTCAAAAGCCAGTCTTGAGGGCAGCTCAGTCCTTTGAATCTAAAGAAAAAAAGCAGACTGGTTTGAGAGCTGCACTTATACAAGCAGCCAAACAACGCAAGTTTGCAAGGGTGCGTGTTTGAGTTCAAGCGTGTGTTTGTATTAAGTGTGCGACTTTAGATTACATGAGTTCACATTCAGGCACTTTAGAAGGGGACTTCAGTAAGTTACATTCTTATCACTGCACTGTATAGTTTTTTCTTTTTTCTTGCATAATCCCCATTTAGTATGTGTTCCATTATTGACAGCGCAGTCCAGTGCACATCTTGTCTAATGTATGCAGTCCTGAAACAGCCGTTTGAGGGTGCATATATTTGTTCAAAATGTGAGCAAATTGCCCGTTTGGAATCGCACATCGAGTTTCTAACTGGGCGAGTTTCAACACTGAGAAGTGTTGACAATTTGGAAAAGAGTTTGCTGCTCACTTTTATAGAGCAGGTTGTCACGGGCGCGACAATACCAAATATGACTATGCATTAAAAAAATATATATAATTCTTTAGTATCTCCACATTCTGAAAGCCATAGTTTTATTTATTTTTTGGGCGACTGTCATGTGTAGGGGCTCAGTTTTTTCGGGATGAGACGACGGTTTGATTGGCACAATTTTGGGGTGCGTATGTTCTTTTGATCGCTTGCTATTACACTTTTTGTTGTGTAAGGTGACAAAAAATGGCTTTTTTTACACCGTTTTTTTTTTTTATGGTGTTCACCTGAGGAGTTAGGTCATGTGATATTTTTATAGAGCAGGTTCTTACAGACGTGGCGATACCTAATATGTATACTTTTTTTATTTACTTAAGTTTTATACAATACCAGAATTTTAGTATCTCCATATTCTGAGCCATAGTTTTTTTTTGGGCGATTTGCTTAGGTAGGGGCTCATTTTTTGCGGGATGAGGTGACGGTTAGATTATGGGGGGAACACGCCTTTTTGATCACTTGGTGTTGCACTTTTTGTAATGTAAGGTGACAAAAATGGCTTTTTTTTTACACCATTTTTATTTTTTTATGGTATTTATCGGACGGGGGGGATCATGTGATATATTTATAGAGCCGGTCATTACGGACGTGGCGATACCTAATATGTGTGGTTTTTTTTTTTTAGTTTTTTATTATAAAATAAGGGGAAAGGGGCATTTTTTTTTCTTTTTTTACTTTATACATTTTATTACTTTATTAATTTATTAAAAACATTTTTTTAAACATTTTTTTCCTTACTTTATTTCTGATGTTCACTTTTGGGGGTCTGATCCCCTCTCCAATGCATTACAATACATTTGTATTGTAATGCATTGCCTGTTCGTGTACTACAGTGAGTAGTATACAAACAGGTTGCCTAGGAGACCCAGCCTGAGCTGGATCTCCTCGTCTCCCGTTGAAGGCAGGTCCTGATTCCATGCATCGGAAATACACAGGGCGTACAGGTAAGCCCTGTGTCCTTAAGTACCAGGACATCAGGGCGCACCTGTATGCCATGTGTCCTTAAGAAGTTAAATCACTAAAACAGTAGGGTATGGGGAAGCACTGAAAAACTATAAGAAAAAAATTGAATATGTAAAAAACATAAAAGCGGCCAAACTAGAGACCTAGAGATTAATTGCCAAAGAGAGTAAAACTAACCCTAAAATGTTATTTAATTATATAACTGTTAAATAGTATAAATGTGACGTATCGGCACTTACAGAGTGATAAGGGGGGAGTTGCAGAGAGCGATGAGCAGAAAGCAAAGCTATTAAATATTTTTTTCTCCACTGTATTCACTGAGGAAAATAAACTGTTAGATAAAATGCAGAATGTAAAAGTTAATTACCCATTAAAAGTGTCCTGTCTGACCCAGGAAGAAGTACAGCGGCGTCTTAAAAAGATTAAAATAGACAAATCGCCAGGACCGGGTGCCCCCACCCCCACCCCCGTATTCTAAGAGAATTAAGTAATGTCATAGCCATACCCTTTTTTCAGATATTTAAGGACTATACTGACAGGGAGTGTTCCACAGGATTGGCGCATAGCAAATGTGGTGCCAATATTCAAAAAGGGTACAAAATCAGAGCCCGGAAACTATAGGCCGGTAAGTTTAACATCTGTCGTGGGTAAACTGTTTGAAGGTTTTCTAAGAGATGCTATCTTGGAGCACCTCAATGAAAATAAGCAAATAACGCCATATCAGCATGGCTTCATGAGGGATCGGTCATGTCAAACTAATTTAATCAGTTTAATCAGAATCAATGGATGTTGTATATCTTGACTTCTCCAAAGCATTTGACACTGTACCGCATAAAAGGTTAGTATATAAAATGAGAATGCTCGGACTGGGAGAAAATGTCTGTATGTGGGTACGTAACTGGCTCAGTGATAGAAAACAGAGGGTGGTTATTAATGATACAGACTCAGATTGTGTCACTAGTGGAGTACCTCAGGGACTAGTATTGGGCTCTATTCTCTTCAATATACAGGTCCTTCTAAAAGAATTTGCATATTGTGATAAAGTTCATTATTTTCTGTAATGTACTGATAAACATTAGACTTTCATATATTTTAGATTCATTACACACAACTGAAGTAGTTCAAGCCTTTTATTGTTTTAATATTGATGATTTTGGCATACAGCTCCAAATTTCCCATCTAAAAAAATTAGCATATTTCATCCAACCAATAAAAGAAAAGTGTTTTAATACAAAAAAAGTCAACCTTCAAATAATTATGTTCAGTTATGCACTCAATACTTGGTGGGGAATCCTTTTGCAGAAATGACTGCTTCAATGCGGCGTGGCATTGAGGCAATCAGCCTGTGGCACTGCTGAGGTGTTATGGAGGCCCTGAATGCTTCGATAGCGGCCTTAAGCTCATCCAGAGTGTTGGGTCTTGCGTCTCTCAACTTTCTCTTCCCAATATCCCACAGATTCTCTATGGGGTTCAGGTCAGGAGAGTTGGCAGGCTAATTGAGCACAGTAATACCATGGTCAGTAAACCATTTACCAGTGGTTTTGGCACTGTGAGCAGGTGCCAGGTCGTGCTGAAAAATGAAATCTTCATCTCCATAAAGCTTTTCAGCAGATGGAAGCATGAAGTGCTCCAAAATCTCCTGATAGCTAGCTGCATTGACCCTGCCCTTGATAAAACACAGTGGACCAACACCAGCAGCTGCCATGGCACCCCAGACCATCACTGACTGTGGGTACTTGACACTGGACTTCAGGCATTTTGGCATTTCCCTCCAGACTCTGGCACCTTGATTTCCGAATGACATGCAACAGTCCAGTGCTGCTTCTCTGTAGCCCAGGTCAGGCGCTTCTGCCGCTGTTTCTGGTTCAAAAGTGGCTTGACCTGGGGAATGCGGCACCTGTAGCCCATTTCCTGCACACGCCAGTACACGGTGGCTCTGGATGTTTCTACTCCGCAGGTCCCCTGAGGTCTGGAATCGGTCCTTCTCCACAATCTTCCTCAGGGTCCGGTCACCTCTTCTCGTTGTGCAGCGTTTTCTGCCACACTTTTTCCTTCCCACAGACTTCCCACTGAGGTGCCTTGATACAGCACTCTGGGAACAGCCTATTCGTTCAGAAATTTCTTTCTGTGTCTTACCCTCTTGCTTGAGGGTGTCAATGATGGCCTTCTGGACAGCAGTCAGGTCAGCAGTCTGTCATGGAACCATGAACCAGACGTACAACAAGAGATAAGTGGAAAATAAGAAGGTTTTATTGAAGAGCAAGCCGTAAGCAAAGTCCGAACGGATGGCTAAACCGAAGCAGGGTCTTGCGGAGACAGAGGTCAGGAACCAGAAGGGTAGTCAGACGAAGCCAGGAACAGGAACCAACGGGGTAGTCAGACGAAGCCGGAATCAGGAACCAACGGGGTAGTCAGACGAAACCGGAATCAGGAACCAACGGGGTAGTCAGACGAGGCCAGGATCAGGAACCAGAAGCAGCAGCAGTCTTGGAAGCATGTGAACACAGGAGGACCAAGCAAGGAACTGAAGCCACAGACCTCCTAAATATATGAGCTGGGCATCCAGCTCCTCCCAGTGGGAAGGAGGAGCCGCAGGGTGGGAGGCTACAAGAAAACCCAGAAACCAAGATGGCCGCCAGCACATGTCAAACGAAGGGAACAGCAAGGAGGTAAGACCATGACAGTACCTCCCCCTCAAGGGCCCCTCCTCCGCGGAGTAAGGAACGGTTTCTGAGGGAAGCGTGCGTGGAAGGCTCGGAGCAAAGCAGGAGCATGGACATCTGCGGAGGGAACCCAGGAACGCTCCTCTGGACCATAACCACGCCAATGGACCAAAAACTGCACCCGGCCGCGGACCAGGCGTGAGTCCAGGATATTGCTCACCTCATACTCCTCACGATTGCCCACTTGGACCGGACGAGGCCGAGGAATCGAGGAAGTGAAACGATTACACACCAGTGGCTTCAACAGGGAGACATGAAACACGTTGGAGATCCGCATGCCAGGAGGAAGCGCAAGGGCATAGGCTACCGGGTTTACCCTGCGAAGCACTCGGAAGGGACCAACAAAGCGAGGCGCCAGCTTGGGAGTGGGCACTCGAAGGTTGAGGTTGCGGGTGGACAACCATACGCGGTCTCCGACCTGGTAGGAAGGAGCGGGCGCTCGTCTGCGATCAGCCTGGAGTTTCTGGCGCTGCGCAGAGACCTCAAGGGACCTCTGGATCTGTACCCAAGAAGCACGTAGGACGGAAAGGTGATCCTCCACAGCCGGAATATCCTGGGGAGAGAATACCTCCGGTAACACGGCAGGTTGGAACCCATAATTGGCCATGAAGGGAGACGTCCCAGAGGAAGAGTTCACCGCCGTGTTCCTGGCAAACTCAGCCCAAGGCAGGAGGTCAACCCAATTGTCTTGGTGATCGGAGACATAGCAACGAAGGAATTGCTCCAAGGCCTGATTGGATCGTTCTGCGGCCCCATTGGACTGAGGGTGGTAGGCCGAGGAGAAAGAGAGATGAATCCCCAACTGGGAGCAAAAGGCGCGCCAGAACCTGGACACAAACTGACTCCCCCGATCCGACACAATCTCCTTGGGCAAACCGTGCAACCGGAAGACCTCCCTGGCAAAAATCGAGGCCAACTCTTGTGCAGAGGGTAACTTCTTGAGAGGAACACAGTGGCACATTTTGGAAAACCGATCCACAATCATGAGAATGACCGTATGGCCTCGGGATGCAGGGAGGTCCACAATGAAATCCATCCCCAGGTGTGACCATGGACGCTCCCCGGTGGCTATGGGTTGCAAAAGGCCCAACGGAAGGTGCCGAGGGGACTTACTCTGGGCACAAACGGAGCATGCCGCTACATATGCGGCGATGTCGGAACGTAGAGAAGGCCACCAGAACAGACGTGAAACCGCCCAGGACAGCTGATTCTTTCCAGGGTGCCCCGCGGCCTTGGAGTTATGGTAGGTTCGCAACAACCGAGTGCGCAACTCCTCAGGCACAAAACATCTGCCGTTGGGTCTCCCAGAGGGAGCACCAGATTGAGCCGCCAAAATCTGCTCACCCAGAGGAGAAGTCAGGCTGGTGCGAATAGCGGCCAGGATCTGATTCGGGGGTATGACCGTAGTCGGAATCGACTCCTCCCCGGACAGCTCGGAGTACTGCCGTGATAAGGCATCCGCTCTGATGTTCTTGGAGCCGGGTAGGTAGGAGACCACGTAATTAAAACGTGACAAGAACAGAGCCCATCTGGCCTGACGTGGTGTCAATCTCTTGGCCTCAGAGAGGTAGGTCAGATTCTTGTGGTCCGTCAGGATGAGAACCGGAACCACCGAGCCCTCGAGCAAGTGCCTCCATTCTTTAAGGGCCTGCACGATGGCCAATAACTCCCTGTCACCAATCTGATAGTTGCACTCCGCGGAAGACAGTTTCCGGGAGTAAAACCCACAAGGAAGCAGAGGACCCTCTGGTGTTCTACGCTGAGACAGGAGGGCGCCTACTCCCGTCTCAGACGCGTCCACCTCGAGGACAAAAGGCAACCCAGGGTTGGGATGCGACAGAATCGGAGCCGACACAAAGGCGGACTTTAGAGCCTCAAAAGCTCGGATGGCCTCGAGCGGCCAGACCTGAGGATTACTGCCCTTCCTGGTCAGATCCGTGAGAGGCTTGGCTAGCATGGAAAAGTCCCTGATGAACTTCCGATAATAATTGGCGAAGCCCAAAAAGCGCTGCAGGGCACGAAGCCCACTGGGCTGGGGCCACTGTAAGACAGCCGAAACCTTCTCAGGATCCATGGAGAACCCCTCAGCGGAAATGATGTAACCTAAGAAGGTTACCTGGGATCGGTGAAATTCGCATTTCTCAAGCTTACCGAACAGCTTGTTCTCTCGTAAGCGTTGCAACACTCGTCTGACATCCAGAATGTGGGCCTCCATGGATGCAGAATATACCAAGATGTCATCCAAATAGACCACCACACACTGCTGCAACAGGTCACGGAAAACATCGTTGATGAATTCCTGGAAGACTGCGGGCGCATTGCACAACCCAAAGGGCATAACCAAGGATTCATAATGACCGGTCCTGGTGTTAAACGCGGTCTTCCACTCATCGCCCGCCTTGATCCTTACCAGGTTATATGCCGCCCTCAGGTCGAGTTTGGTAAAGACCGTGGCCCCTTTGAGGCGATCGAACAGCTCGGAAATCAAGGGTATCGGGTAAGCGTTCTTGATCGTGATGCGATTGAGACCCCTGTAATCGATGCAAGGCCTCAACTCGCCGCCCTTCTTTTTCACAAAGAAAAATCCAGCCCCTGCCGGGGACGAGGATTTGCGAATGTGTCCGCGTGAAAGCGCCTCCCTCACGTACTCCTCCATGGCCTCATTCTCCGCTACCGACAGTGGATAGACTTTGCCACGAGGAGGAACGGCACCGGATTGTAACTCTATGGCACAATCGTATGGGCGGTGCGGAGGTAGGGCAACCGCGCGCACCTTATCGAATACATCCCGGTACTCTTCGTATTCAGGAGGCAACAGAGAGTCCGAGGAAGTACACAGCAACTTGACAGGCCCATGGATGCAACTAGCCCCACACTGCGGTGACCACGAGAGGATCTCGACCGATCTCCAATCGAAAGTCGGATTATGCTTCTGGAGCCAGGGGTACCCCAAGACCACCGAGTAGTGTGGAGACGAAATAACCTGGAGACAGACCGACTCTCTGTGAACGGCACCAATGGCTATCCCACTGGAAGGGTCTCATGAGTCACGTGTGGCGGCAGAAGGGGTCTGCCGTCTATCGCCTCAAGAGCCAGTGGGGAACCTCGAGGCTGCAGAGGAATGGAATTGGCGGCAACGAACACTCTATCAATGAACAAACCACCAGCACCAGAGTCCACCAACGCCTGGGTCGTCACCGAGCCCCCGACCCAGGAGAGGACAACCGTGATCAGTGGTTTGTCAACACGGGAAACCGGGGACGAGGAGACTCCACCCAAGATCTGCCCCCGACAGGACCTCAGGTGCGAGCGTTCTCCCGGACGGTTCGGACATGCCAACCGAAAATGCCCACCGAGACCACAGTACATGCATCGGCCCTCGCGTCTCCGGAGTACCCTCTCCCCCTCAGACAGGCGAGCAAACCCCCGCTGCATGGGTTCACCCCCAGACAAGTCATCCCCAGGAGGCGTGGGAGGAGAGGGAGGCACGGGTGGGACAGCAAACGTAGGCGCCAATCTGTTAGGAGACCTCCGCAGGCTCTCCTTAAAGGAAGGTCTCTCCCTGAGTCTGGTGTCAATCAAAATCAGGAAAGAAATAAGAGACTCGAGCTCCACTGGTAGGTCCTTAGCTGCAACCTCATCCTTCAAGGCATCCGAGAGACCATGAGAGAAAGCAGCGACCAGAGCCTCATTATTCCAGCCCACCTCTGCTGCCAGGGTACGAAACTCAATGGCGTATTCAGCTACGGATCGTGAACCCTGTCTGATGGACATAAGGAGCTTCGCAGCAGAGGCAGCACGAGCCGGCACATCGAATACCTTCCGAAGAGAAGCAACAAAACCGGAAAACTCGGCAACCACCGGATTGTTGTTCTCCCATAAAGGGCTGGCCCAGGCCAAGGCCTTGTCCGAGAGCAGCGAGATCAAGAAGCCCACCCTTGATCTCTCAGTAGGAAAGGCATGTGGCAGCAACTCGAAGTAAATGCCCACCTGGTTAAGGAAACCTCGGCACTGAGTTGGCTCTCCCCCAAAGCGCTGTGGAAGGGGGGCAGAACCGGTCATACCCTGAAACACCACAGGCGCAGCAACAGGTGTCAGGGTAGATTCTGGCGCAATAACCGGAGCGGCATTAGGAGCGGGCCCAGGAGCGACAACCGACCCATCGGCAACGGAAGCTAAATGAGCCGTGCGTTCAAGCAGGGTTTGCAACGCCACAGCGAACCGACCCAACAGGTGATCCTGCTGATCAAGTCTGGCAACCAGCGTAGGTAGCGAGGGTGGCCCTGTACCGTCAGAATTCATGGCTTGGTCCTAATGTCATGGAACCATGAACCAGACGTACAACAAGAGATAAGTGGAAAATAAGAAGGTTTTATTGAAGAGCAAGCCGTAAGCAAAGTCCGAACGGATGGCTAAACCGAAGCAGGGTCTTGCGGAGACAGAGGTCAGGAACCAGAAGGGTAGTCAGACGAAGCCAGGAACAGGAACCAACGGGGTAGTCAGACGAAGCCGGAATCAGGAACCAACGGGGTAGTCAGACGAAACCGGAATCAGGAACCAACGGGGTAGTCAGACGAGGCCAGGATCAGGAACCAGAAGCAGCAGCAGTCTTGGAAGCATGTGAACACAGGAGGACCAAGCAAGGAACTGAAGCCACAGACCTCCTAAATATATGAGCTGGGCATCCAGCTCCTCCCAGTGGGAAGGAGGAGCCGCAGGGTGGGAGGCTACAAGAAAACCCAGAAACCAAGATGGCCGCCAGCACATGTCAAACGAAGGGAACAGCAAGGAGGTAAGACCATGACACAGTCTTACCCATGATTGCGGTTTTGAGTAATGAACCAGGCTGGGAGTTTTTAAAAGCTTCAGGAATCTTTTGCAGGTGTTTAGAGTAAATTAGTTGATTCAGATGATTAGAGAACTTTTTCATGATATGCTAATTTTTTTAGATAGGAATTTTGGGTTTTCATGAGCTGTATGCCAAAATCATCAATATTAAAACAATAAAAGGCTTGAACTACTTCAGTTGGTGTGTAATAATTCTAAAATATATGAAAGTCTAATGTTTATCAGTACATTACAGAAAATAATGAACTTTATCACAATATGCTATTTTTTTTTAGAAGGACCTGTATTTATTAATGACCTTGTAGAAGGCTTGCATAGTAAAATATCAATTTTTGCAGATGACACTAAACTGTGTAAAGTAATTAACACTGAAGAGGACAGTATACTGCTACAGATGGATCTGGATAGATTGGTTGCTTGGGCAGAGAAGTGGAAGATGAGATTTAACACTGACAAATGTAAGGTTATACACATGGGAAGGAATAATGCAAGTCACCCGTACATACTAAACACTGGGTAACACTTACATGGAAAAGGACTTCGAAGTTTTAGTGGACAGCAAACTAAGCTGTAGAAACCAGTGTCAGGCAGCTGCTGCCAAGGCCAATAAGATAATGGGATGCATCAAAAGGGGCATAGATGCCCGTGATGAGAACATAGTCCTGCCACTTTACAAGTCACTAGTTAGACCACACATGGAGTATTGTGTACAGTTTTGGGCTCCTGCAGACATAGCAGAGCTGGAGAGGGTTCAGAGGAGGTGAATTAAAGTAATAACTGGAATGGGTGGACTATAGTACCTTGAAAGATTATCAAAATTGGAGTTATTCACTTTAGAAAAAAGACGACTGAGGGGAGATCTAATAACTATGTATAGATATATCAGAGTCAGTACAGAGATCTCTCCCATTATCTATATATCCTCGGGACTGGGACGAGGGGACATCCTCTGCGTCTGGAGGAAAGAAGTTTGGTACACAAACATAGAAGAGGATTCTTTACGGTAAGAGTAGTGAGACTATGGAACTCTCTGCCAGAGGAGGTGGTGATGGTGAGTTCACTAAAAGAGTTCAGGAGGGGCCTGGATGTATTTCTGGAGTGTAATAATATTACAGGTTATAGCAACTAGAGATGGGTCATTGATCCAGGGAGTTATTCTGATTGCCTGATTGGAGTCAGGAAGGATTTTTTTCCCCCTAAATTGGGGAAAATTGTCTTCTACCTGACATCCCCCCCCCCCCTTCCTCTGGATCAACTTGCAGGATAACAGGCTGAACTAGATGGACAGATGTCTTTTTTCGGCCTTATAAACTATGTTACTGTGTTACTAATTTGTCATTACTAAACAAATTTTTATAAGGCTATGTTATCACCTAGTTCTGGTGTATGTTCTCCATTTAAAGGAATTCCCTATTTTATACACCAAATGTATCTGTAGCCTACACAGTTAAGGCCACACACAGTATAAAATGTACACTGAAAATCTGCACCAAAATCCACAATTATTCCACTAAATGGTTTAAATCTGTAGTAAAACTCCACAACTGAGATGTGGACCAAACTGTGCACCAGATATGTAACGTCAACAATGCCTTAATTGTTAAATTTATATCAGTCATTTATAGCACTTGAAAATATATACTGGTTTATTCCAAATGTATATCGATTGGCATAAAGTATAATGTGTCCCATGAAAAAGCTAAATATAATCCGCCTTACATTTTGTTTCTCACTTGCATCAGATTATCATACAGTGCCTGGCATAAAGAATACACTCCAACAAAGTACCACAGTACCACAGTACCCTAGCTGCACAAAGTAAGGAATGATGGAAGATTTCAGCTTTGACGCTTACAGAAATTTTAAAGCAGCTCTGTTATGATACAGGATGTAACTCATTAACAATGTTACTCACATTTATATGTAGATTATATAAATTTAAAGGTGTTGTCAAACAAAACAAAATCTATAATTTTCAAACCAGCACCTGCATCTGAATACTTTTGTAATAGCATGTAATTAAAAATTTTGCATAGCCACTGAGTTATTCAGTAAAATGTATCTGTATAGTGCCACCTGCTGTTTGTTTTTCTTATTTCTTTGTCCAACTCGCTGAGAAGGCCGCACTTGCTCAGTTTCATCCTTCAACTGCCTCCTGAGCTGTGATAGGGAGCGCTGAGACACGCCCCCTTTAGCAGCAGAAGAAGAGATACTCCCCTTGAGCTTTCAGCTTAAAGGGAGTCTGTCACCAACTTTTCATGTTTTAAACTGCTTATATTACGTTCTTGAACACACAATAATAACGTACTTTCTTGTTTTGGTCCAATTCTGTAAAGCTGACAAAACCATGTTATAATGTTATGCAAATTAGGGCTCGCAAGTGCCCAGGGGCGACGTTCTTATTGTAAGTGCCCAGGCCTCTAGGCATTTTGCATGCCTAACTCCTCCCCAGTATATCGTCTGGCCAGCCCTTTCATGTTACATCAATTCCTGAGACGTGCACAGTTCGCCCCCAGGCATGCGCACTCCGATAACCACTGAGGACTTCGGCCTTGTTTGAAGCAGTGCGCATGTGGCAATGTGGTTATCGGAGTGCCCTGCGGCAAACTGTGCACATGAGGGATCTCGGGAACTTGGAGATTATGATGTAACAGGAAAGGGCTGGCCAGACGATATACTGGAGAGAAGTTAGGCATGCAAAATGCCTAGAGGCCTGGGCACTTACAGCCCCGGGGCACTTGCGAGCCCTCATTTGCATAACATTATAACCTCATTTTTGCAGAATTGGACCAAAAGGTACAGTTTTTATTGTGCGTGCATGTGCAAGAACGCAATTTATAAGTCGCTTAAACATGAAAAGTTGGTGACGGACTCCCATTAATATAAATCTAGCAGAGCAATGAATGGGGAGATCTCTGGATCCATGTGAGGTACGGGGCTGGTTCTAGCTTTGTTATAAAGATATTGCCATGTGCTATATGTTATCTGATGTAAACTTTTTACATTATTCATGGGATAACTCCTTTAAACACGATGTCTAAAGGAAAATGAAATCAATGCCTGCATAAAGACAAAATATGAAAAACACATGATACCTATGGATCAATGTGTAAAGAATCCTACCAAGTGTAATGAATGGTAATATGATCTGCAAACTTTCATCTACTGTCCCCAATCATATCTACATTTTTGTCAATTTACCTAGAGAGTAATGGAAATTATTTTACATGGAAAGTCTGCAGCTTGGTTATAGTCCCTAATGGATCTTATTATTTGACACCGACTAAATTAAAATATTAAAGGGGGTTTAAAGACAACTATACCCATATTCATCCCTTAAACCCACCACAGCTCTAGCATAGGCATCATTTAGTCCACCACCAGCCTCTGCTTACATGGCTGTAGCTATGATGTGCCATACCTGTGGCCAACCTTTGGCAGCAATATCAACAGAGACTTGGAGAATGGCAGTGCTGGAATTATGAAGGAATTAACAAAAGTTATTTTATTATATTTACTATTCTTGCTTCTTAGTAGGAAGAGCTACTAAAGACTTTTAAGAGTCATTTACTAGATACTGATTCCCCTAATAGGAGTCGTGTGTCACAGAAAGGTGCTGTGGCACCATTGCAAAAATTGTAAAAAAATAATTCCAGCACCAAGACTTTAAAACAGAATAAAACAAGAAATAACATATTTCTGGTCTTCATAAGTCTAATACTAAAGACTTTATCCACCTGTAAGCTTTTTACATGTCTTCACATATTTTATAATTCCCTGGGAAACATGAAAAAATATGGTTTCTGGTTAGGAGTGATTTCACACAACCGATGCCTCATGTGGTGACTAAGAGATGAAAGGGCATCATGCCGAAATTATTTAGAAAAATATGTCATCCTGGAAACTTGGCCCTCATTTTATCTTTCATGCATTGTGTACACTGTGGATTATTCTTTTGATGTCACATGTTTACAACTGAAGATGGTTATTAAATAGTTTCTACCAAGTTTTGACTTATCCCTCATCCACCGGATGCAGGGTAAGTATTTGGTTGGTTGGGGTTTGATTGCTGGACCCCTACTAAACCCAGGAATGTGCATCATGCCAAAATATTCCGAAAAATATGTAAGCTTGGCCCTTATTTCACTATCTATGATGAACTGTGTACACTGTGGATTATTCTTTTGATGTCCCATGTTCACAATTTAAGATAGGGTTATTAAAGAGCTTGTACCAAGTTTTAATTTTATTCCTTTTCCACAGCAGGTCACATCGACGTGAATAAGTTAACGGCTTGACACAACTCCAATAATATAAAACCTGCCATTAATATGTATATGTTTAAGGACGTATGCATCCACAAAGCATATACCACACGTAGCTTTTTTCAGTGGATTATTTTCTTGGAACTACTTTAATGCTTATAACAGGGGTGTAGCGAGGCAGGACAAGAGGGTCATGTGCCTCATGTGCCCCAGGTGCAGAAGCACAGAAGGATGAGTGGGCGCCCGGGCAGTTGCTTTAGATGGTAAAGCAAGGAGCTGTTCAGCTCAGCTATGCCCCTCACCGGCAGTCCACACAATCCAATGGTGGACTGTGTGGGAGAGGCATGCAAACTGTGAATCAGCCTATGCATTCCCCCTACAGCAGTAAGATGTGTGTGTGACTGCATCGTGCTGCTGCTGGGGAACACCGGATGTGCGCGATGATCAGGGAAACAGGTGAGCATTCACAGTTTTTTTTTTAACTTTATTAATGGAGAGCGAGCTGCTGAAAGCGGCAAAATGTGGGCATTACTACTGTAAGGGACCATTATTTGGGCATTACTACTGTGAGAGGCACAATGTGGGCATAACTACTGTGAGGTGGCACAATGTGGACATAACTATTGTGAGGGGGCACAATGTGGGCATAACTACTGTAACAGGGTACAATGTGGGCATTACTACTGTGACAGGGCACAATGTGGGCATTACTAATGTGACTGGGCACAATGTGGACATAACTACTGTCACTGGGAACAATGTGGGCATTATTACTTTGATGGCGCACAATGTGGATAAAACTACTGTGAGGGGGCACAATGTGGGCATAACTACTGTGAGGGGGCACTATGTGCACATTACTACTGTGGGGATCACAATGTAGGCATAACTACAGTGAAGAAGCACAATGTGGGTATAACTACTGTGAAGGAGCAGAATGTGGCCATTACTACTGTGAGGGGGCACAGTATAAACATAACTACTGTGAGGAGGCACTATGTGGGCATTACTACTGTGAGTGGGCACTATGTGCACATTACTACTGTGAGGAGCACAATGTAGGCATAACTACTGTGAAGTGGCCCAATGTGGTTATAACTACTGTGAGGGAACAGACTGTAGCCATTACTACTGTGAGGGGGCAAAATATGTTCATCACTACTGTGAGGGGGCACAATGTGGAAATTAGTACTGTGAGGGGGTACAATGTGTATATTACTACTGTGAAGGGTTACAATATGGATATTACTACTATGAGATGGCACAGTGTGGACATTAGTACTGTAAGGAGGCACAATGTGGGCATAACCACCGTGTACTAGGACTAAGGAGAAAACAATGCCCTAGATTACCCTGTCATACCATTGGGGTGGCTTGGTCTTACAGGCCAGTACAGCGTCCCCTTCTAGGGATTCCCCTGTTTTGTGGTTATTCAACAGCGACCTTGCTATAGTTCCAACGGATGTCATGCCAACAAGCCAGCAAAACCCTGAATGTGGTAGGATCAGTTGTTTTTTTCGATTATTGCAAGGTGTATTGGTACCACCGTGTACCCTGTGACAAATGTTATCAGGTGTATACAGTTGCAAGAAAAAGTATGTGAACCCTTTAGAATGTATGGATTTCTGCACAAATTGGTCATAAAATGTGATCTGATCTTCATTTAAGTCACAACAATAGACAATCACAGTCTGCTTAAACTAATAACACACAAATAATTAAATGTTACCATGTTTTTATTGAACATACCATGTAAACATTCACAGTGCAGGTGGAAAAAGTATGTGAACCCTTGGATTTAATAACTGGTTGAACCTCCTTTAGCAGCAATAACTTCAACCAAACGTTTCCTGTAGTTGCAGATCAGATGTGCACAACGGTCAGGAGTAATTCTTGACCATTCCTCTTTACAGAACTTTTTCAGTTCAGCAATACTCTTGAGATGTCTGGTGTGAATCTATTTATTGAGGTCATGCCACAGTATCTCAAACGGGTTGAGGTCAGGACTCTGACTGACTCCAGAAGGCGTATTTTCTTCAGTTTAAGCCATTCCGCTGCTGATTTACTTCTATGCTTAGGGTCGTTGTCCTGTTGCAACACCCATCTTCTGTTGAGCTTCAGCTGGTGGACAGATGGCCTTAAATTCTCCTGCAAAATGTCTTGATAAACTTGGGAATTCATTTTTCCTTCGATAATAGCAATCCATCAAGGCCCTGACGCAGCAAAGCAGCCCCACCATTATACTTCACAGTTGGGATGAGGTTTTGATGTTGGTGTGCTGTGCCTCTTTTTCTCCACACATAGTGTTGTGTGTTTCTTCCAAACAACTCAACTTTGGTTTAATCTGTCCACAGACTATTTTGCCAGTACTGCTGTGGAACATCCAGGTGCTCTTGTGCAAACTGTAAACGTGCAGCAATGTTTTTTATGGACAGCAGTGGCTTCCTCTGTGGTATCCTTTCATGAAATCCATTCTTGTTTAGTGTTTTACATATCGTAGATTCGCTAACAGGGATGTTAGCATATGCCAGAGACTTTTGTAAGTCTTTAGCTGACACTCTAGGATACTTCTTCACCTCATTGAGCAGTCTGCGCTGTGCTCTGGCAGTCATGTTTACAGGACGGCCACTCCTAGGGAGAGTATCAGCAGTGCTGAACTTTCTCCATTTATGGACAATTTGTCTTACCATGGACTGATGAACAGCAAGGCTTTTGGAGATACTTTTATAACCCTTTCCAGCTTTATGCAAGTCAACAATTCTTAATCATAGTTCTTCTGATAGCTCTTTTGTGCAAGGCATCATTCACATCAGGCAATGCTTCTTGTGAAAAGCAAACCCAGAACTGGTGTGTGTTTTTTATAGGGCAGGGCAGCTGTAACAAACCCCTCCAATCTCATCTCATTGATTGGACTCCAGTTGGCTGACACCTCACTCCAATTAGCTCTTGGAGATGTCATTAGTCTAGGGGTTCACATACCTTTTCCACCTGCACTGTGAATGTTTACATGGTGTGTTCAATAAAAACATGGTAACATTTAATTCTTTGTGTGTTATTAGTTTAAGTAGACTGTGATTGTCTATTGTTGTGACTTAGATGAAGATCAGATCACATTTTATGACCAATTTGTGCAGAAATCCATATCATTCCAAAGGGTTCACATACTTTTTCTTGCAACTGTATATCGGGGGTCATTTACAAAGACCAGCTTTTTACACCAATCTTTGGAACTCCTCCACACCGCCGGAGGATTAGCCTAATTTATGAATTAAGAACATCTCCAGCAGTCCATGCTCCTGGAGTAAAAACTACTTGGGCCCTGACTGGAGTAGTTTAGACTCCTCTTTTATGCCTGTTTTCAGGCGTAAAAGATAGTAAATGCATCGGGGCGGTATACCGCCCCCTGTCATACAATCGCCACTCCTATATAGTTCCAAAAAGGGGACTTGTAACTTTTTTAGTGGCTTCTTCTTCATCCCCGGAAGAAGCTTTAGGCTCCATTCACACAAATTGTGGATCGGCAAAATACGAACCGTATACGGAACGCAAAAAACGGCCCGCAAAACGTAATAAAAAAACGGTCATGTGAAAGAGGCCTCACGCTGGGTTCAGACCTGAGCGTTCGCGATGGAGCGCTCTGTATGCGCGGTTGTACCGGCGTTTGCAATCGCGCATACAGAGACAAGCGAACGCCCATTGTCGCGCGTTCCCGGAAGTCTATGTACAGGAACGCGTGACAAGACGCCCCAAAGAAGCTCATATACTTCTTGGGGCGTCGGGTGCTTTACAGCGCGATCGTACGCGCTGTAAAACGCCCAGGTTAGAACCATGCCGATAGGGAAGCTTTGGTTTCTCCTTGTTGAGCGTTTTACAGCACGTAGTAACGCGCTGTAAAACGCTCAGGTCTGAACCCAGCCTAAGTGTTGGGTGCATAATCATTTATTTGACTTTTGATATAGGTGGATTTGTGTACACTGACTCTGCAGCAACCTTTATGCCCTCTTTTGGAGTATCGACTGCTGCTATATTTATGTCTATGTATATTTTCCCTTATAACATGGTTATAAAGGAAATCTTCTTCTTTCTTCTTCTTTCAGGATCTGCAAAAGGACCTTTGATGACATAATCGTGCTCACCACGTGGTGACGTCAGCGCAGGTCCTGCTGAATGAAGATAGAAGGATTTTATTGATTACAAACAAATACATTCCAGCACTGCCATTCTCCTAGCCTCTGTTGATATTGCTGCCAAAGGTTGACCACAGGTATGGCACATCATAGCTACAGCCATGTAAGCAGAGGCTGGTGGTGGACTAAATTATGCCTATGCTAGAGCTGTGGTGGGTTTAAGGGATGAATATGGGTTTAGTTGTTATTCTGTGACATCTTTATTATTATTTTTGCGGAACAGAAGTACGGGACGAAACCCCATGGAATCACTGCATAGTGCTTCCGTAGGGTTCCATTCCATTCTTCCGTTCCGCACCATTCCGCATCTCCGGATTTGTGGACCCATTCAAGTGAATAGGTAGCGGCAGTTGCAGAGAGAGAGAGAGAAACACACTGTTGCTCCTAGAGGCTCATTTCTATATATTAAAATTTCATTTTTCTCAGCAACGCAGGCACATATGTACATGGGACCAACGCAGATGCTTTCAGCTGCCAAGTGCACATGTAACAGGTCAGCCAGTTTAATAGCTCCAAATCTGCTGGTGATACATGTATAATATTTATAGTTTTATTGTATATGTATTTTTTTTATATTCCAGCTGTCCTCCAACCGGTCCTCATGTGGGCACAGTGGCAGCAATCAACTATTTCAGGCTCTTGATATGCTATTACGGCAGGGTGCGGGAAGGTGTAATCAAAAGTGCTGTCTGACATTAAATGGATGAAATAATTATTATCCTTTTGCACATAATAAAGTATAGGAACCCAGATTTCCAAATCCTATAGATGGCGCAGGCTTAAGGCTACTTTCACACTGCAGTTTCTGGGTCCGCCTGTGAGATCTGTTTCAAGGCTCTCACAAGTGGCCCCAAATAGATCAGTTTAGCCCCAATGCATTCTTAATGGATGCGGATCCGTTCACAATGCATCAGTTTGGCTCCGTTCCGCCTCCATTCCGCTCTGGAGGCGGACACCAAAATGCTGCTCGCAGCGTTTTGGTGTCCGCCTGGCGGTGCGGAGCCAAACGGATCTGTCCTGACTTACAATGTAAGACAATGGGGACGGATCCGTTTACATTGACACAAATATGGTGCAATTGTAAACTAATCCGTCCCCCATTGACTTTCAATGTAAGTCAGGACGGATCCGTTTGACTTACACTTAGACTTAGATGTTTTTTTTTACTACAAATTATGCAGACGGATCCACTGAACGGATACCAGCGTTTGCATTATAGGTGCGGATCCGTCTGTGCAGATACCAGACGGCTCTGCACCAAACGCAGGTGTGAAAGTAGCCTTAGGCCTCATGCACACGACAGTATTTTTTCACTGTCCGCAAAACAGGGTTCCGTTGGTCCGTAATCCGTGACCATTTTTCCGTCCGTGGGTCTTCCTTGATTTTTGGAGGATCCACGGACATGAAAAAAAAGTTGTTTTGGTGTCCGCCTGGCCGTGCGGAGCCAAACGGATCCGTCCTGAATTACAATGCAAGTCAATGGGGACGGATCCATTTGACGTTGACACAATATGGTGCAATTGCAAACTGATCCGTCCCCCATTGACTTTCAATGTAAAGTCTGGAGTCCCTTTATACCATCTGATCGAAGTTTTCTCCAATCCGATGGTATATTTTAACTTGAAGCGTCGCCATCACCATGGGAACGCCTTTATGTTAGAATATACTGTCAGATATGAGTTACATCGTGAAAACTCATATCCGACAGTATATTCTAACACAGAGGCGTTCCCATGGTGATGGGGACGCTTCTAGTTAGAATATTCTACAAACTGTGTACATGACTGCCCCCTGCTGCCTGGCAGCACCTGATCTCTTACAGGGGGCCGTGATCAGCACAATTAACCCCTCAGGTGCCGCTCCTGAAGGGGTTAATTGTGCGTATCATAGCCCCCTGTAAGAGATCAGGGCTGCCAGGCAGCAGGGGGCAGACCCCCCCTCCCCAGTTTAAATATCATTGGTGGCCTCCCCCGCCCCCACTCCCTTCCTCTATTGTAATAATAGCATTGGTGGCCAGTGTGCGCCCCCCCCCCCCCCCCCCGTCCTTCCTCTATTGTAATAATAGCATTGGTGGCACAGTGTGCGGCCCCCCTCCCTCTATTGCATTAACATTGGTGGCAGTGTACGGCCTCCCTTCCCCCCCCCATCATTGGTGGCAGCGGAGCATCATACTTACCTGCTGGCTGCTGCGATGTCTGTGTCCGGCCGGGAGCTCCTCCTACTGGTAAGTGACAGGTCTGTGCGGCGCATTGCTGTCACTTAGGAGGAGCTCCCGGCCGGACACAGACATCACAGCAGCCAGCAGGTAAGTATGATGCTTCTACTATTGCTAAGTAACCACGGCAACCAGGACTGCAGTAGCGTCCTCGTTGCCATGGCTACCGATCGGAGCCCCAGCGATTAAACTGGGACTCCGATCGGGGGGAGAGAGGGGAGGCCGCACACACTGCCACCAATGTATTAAAAGAATAGAGGGAGGAAGGAGGGCGGGGGGGGGGGGGGGCACACACTGCCACCAATGTACAGGGAGTGCAGAATTATTAGGCAAATGAGTATTTTGACCACATCATCCTCTTTATGCATGTTGTCTTACTCCAAGCTGTATAGGCTCGAAAGCCTACTACCAATTAAGCATATTAGGTGATGTGCATCTCTGTAATGAGAATGGGTGTGGTCTAATGACATCAACACCCATCAGGTGTGCATAATTATTAGGCAACTTCCTTTCCTTTGGCAAAAGAAGGACTTGACAGGCTCAGAAAAGTCAAAAATAGTGAGATATCTTGCAGAGGGATGCAGCACTCTTAAAATTGCAAAGCTTCTGAAGCGTGATCATCGAACAATCAAGCGTTTCATTCAAAATAGTCAACAGGGTCACAAGAAGCGTGTGGAAAAACCAAGGCGCAAAATAACTGCCCATGAACTGAGAAAAGTCAAGCGTGCAGCTGCCAAGATGCCACTTGCCACCAGTTTGGCCATATTTCAGAGCTGCAACATCACTGGAGTGCCCAAAAGCACAAGGTGTGCAATACTCAGAGACATGGCCAAGGTAAGAAAGGCTGAAAGATGACCACTGAACAAGACACACAAGCTGAAACGTCAAGACTGGGCCAAGAAATATCTCAAGACTGATTTTTCTAAGGTTTTATGGACTGATGAAATGAGAGTGAGTCTTGATGGGCCAGATGGATGGGCCCGTGGCTGGATTGGTAAAGGGCAGAGAGCTCCAGTCCGACTCAGACGCCAGCAAGGTGGAAGTGGAGTACTGGTTTGGGCTGGTATCATCAAAGATGAGCTTGTGGGGCCTTTTCGGGTTGAGGATGGAGTCAAGCTCAACTCCCAGTCCTACTGCCAGTTTCTGGAAGACACCTTCTTCAAGCAGTGGTACAGGAAGAAGTCTGCATCCTTCAAGAAAAACATGATTTTCATGCAGGACAATGCTCCATCACACGCGTCCAAGTACTCCACAGCGTGGCTGGTAAGAAAGGGTATTAAAGAAGAAAATCTAATGACATGGCCTCCTTGTTCACCTGATCTGAACCTCATTGAGAACCTGTGGTCCATCATCAAATGTGAGATTTACAAGGAGGGAAAACAGTACACCTCTCTGAACAGTGACTGGGAGGCTGTGGTTGCTGCTGCACGCAATGTTAATGGTGAACAGATCAAAACACTGACAGAATCCATGGATGGCAGGCTTTTGAGTGTCCTTGCAAAGAAAGGTGGCTATATTGGTCACTGATTTGTTTTTGTTTTGTTTTTAAATGTCAGAAATGTATATTTGTGAATGTTGAGATGTTATATTGGTTTCACTGGTAAAAATAAATAATTGAAATGGGAATATATATGTTTTTTGTTAAGTTGCCTAATAATTATGCACAGTAATAGTCACCTGCACACACAGATATCCCCCTAAAATAGCTAAAACTAAAAACAAACTAAAAACTACTTCCAAAAATATTCAGCTTTGATATTAATGAGTTTTTTGGGTTCATTGAGAACATGGTGGTTGTTCAATAATAAAATTAATCCTCAAAAATACAACTTGCCTAATAATTCTGCACTCCCTGTATTAAAACAATAGAGGGAGGAAGGGGGGGGGGCGGGGGGGCGCACACTGCCACCAATGTATTAAAACAATAGAGGGAGGAAGGGGGGGTGGGGGGGGCGCACACTGCCACCAATGTATTAAAACAATAGAGGGAGGAAGGGGGGGCCGCACACTGCCACCAATGTATTAAAACAATAGAGGGAGGGAGGGGGGGCCGCACACTGTGCCACCAATGCTATTATTACAATAGAGGGAGGGAGGGTGGGCCGGGGGGGCCGTACTGGGCCACTAATGAAATTTAAACTGGGGATCGAGGGGGGTCTGCCCCCTGCTGCCTGGCAGCCCCGGATCTCTTACAGGGGGCTATGATATGCACAATTAACCCCTTCAGGTGCAGCACCTGAGGGGTTAATTGTACGGATCACGGCCCCCTGTAAGAGATCGGGTGCTGTCAGGCAGCAGGGGGCAGTCATGTACACAGTTCATTGTATATTCTAACTAGAAGCGTCCCTATCACCATGAGAACGCCTCTGTGTTAGAATATACTGTCGGATCTGAGTTTTCACGAAGTGAAAACTCAGCTCTGAAAAAGCTTTTATGCAGACGGATCTTCGGATCCGTCTGTATGAAAGTAATCTACGGCCATGGATCACAGACACGGATACCAATCTTGTGTGCATCCATGTTCTTTCACGGACCCATTGACTTGAATGGGTCCGTAAAAAACCGTTGACAGGATACACGGATCACAGTCTCGGCTGCAAAACGGTGCATTTTCCGATTTTTCCACGAACCCATTGAAAGTCAATGGGTCTGCGAAAAAAAAAAAGAAGGATAACGGCACAACGGCCACGGATGCACACAACGGTCGTGTGCATGAGGCCTTAAACAGGCTGGCTAGACCAGCACCAGATTAATCACAGAGTGTCAGGCTGGATGATAAATGTGGTGCAGAAATAGACGCTTTTGGCCTCATGCACACAGACGTTTTTTTTTGCGGTCCGCAAAAACGGTTTCCGTTGTTCCGTGATCCGTGTCCGTTTTTTCTTCCGTGGGTCTTCCTTGATTTTTGGAGGATCCACGGACATGAAAAATGAAAAAAAAAGTCAAGTTTGCCTTTGAAATGATAGGAAAAAACGGACATGGTTCACGGACGCGGATGACAATCTTGTGTGCATCTGTGATTTTTCACGGACCCATTGACTTGAATGGGTCCGTGAACCGTTGTCCGTGAAAAAAATAGGACAGGTCATTTTTTTTCACGGACTGGAAACACGGATCACGGACGCGGATGCCAAACGGTGCATTTTCCGATTTTTCCATGGACCCATTGAAAGTCAATGGGTCAGCGGAAAAAACGGAAAACGGAACAACGGCCGTGGATGCACACAACGGTCGTGTGCATGAGGCCTTTGTCTTACAGCCGGTTCATACCTGAGCATTTTACAGCGCGTTCCTACGCGCTGTAAAACGCTCAACCGGCAAGAACCAATGATTCCCTATGGGAATGGTTCTCACCTGAGCGTTTTACAGCGCGTACGATCGCGCTGTAAAACGCCTGATGCCCCAAGAAGTACAGGAGCTTCTTTGGAGCGTCTTGTCGCGCGTTCCCGTACATAGACTTCAGCGGGAACGCGCGACAATGGGCGCTTGTCTCTGTATACGCGATTGCAAACGCCCGTACAATCGCGCATATAGAGCGTACGTTCAGTACGCTCAGGTCTGAACCCAGCCTAAAGGTGGATTTACACACGCCAATCAGCAGCAGATTGTCGGGAAGGATCGTTTCCTTCCTAACAGTCGGCTGCTCATTCAGTGGAGGTGACCGCTGCACTTGCGTGCAGCGATCGCCTCCACAGTATTAGGCCTCATTCACATTTCCGTGTCAGTGTCACGTCTTTGAAAAAAAAGTACATGTTTCATCTGTGAAGATGTCCGTGAACGATCAATGGTTAGTCCGTGTGTCTGATTTTACCATCCGTGTCTCATCGTTGCTCAGCTGAAAATTAATTTCCAAATAATCTCCTATCGGTCTTCAGTGAAAAACGAACACAAGACAGATGTGTGTCAGTGATTTTCACGGACCAATAGACTTTAATGGGTGTGCTTGGTCCATATCACAGATGAAAGTAGTGCATGTCTCCATGATTTTTTTTACTGACCCACGTTCAGTAAAAAAATACTGCAATATTTAATTAATTGGGTACGTGCGCTGTCGACAGAAAATGCGGACAGCACACGACAGTGAAAAACGGAAATGTGAATGAGGCCTTAGGAGAAGGGATCCTGATGCAGCTGCATTGTTTCTGGGCAGCAGATCGGTCAGACAGCACAATCTGCTGGCCAGAAACGATCATTTAAGTGCCTGCTTGAACGTGTTTCACTCCTTCATCCGGTGATCTGCAGCATCTTTACATGGGCAGATTGCCGGGAACGAGTGATCGCAGGAATGCTCGTTCCCCAATAATCTACCTAAGGTCTGGACATCTATATCCACCTTAAGTCTATACCAACTAGATTGGCTTACTTTGAGACTGAGTTTTATGCAAGAATTGTGTCAGAAAACACTGCAAACGTTTGTTAAGTCTGTGTCAGAATTGTGTTGCATATTGTGTTAAAATCGTGGAGTACGAACATGAACTGTGTACATAAAAATATCTGCTGGTAACCTAGACAGATGATAGAGCATCTTTAACTGTATAGTATCCAATGCATACGTGCTTGACGCATAACTTTTTAATGCAGTTTGTGTTGCATCACATTGATGTCAGAATAAATATACAAGTTTCAGCTGATAAAGGTTCTCCGAATGGTTTTACCTGAATGGTGCCTTGTAATAAACCATTATCTGATATGAACAGCAGTAAAGAGTGCCTGAAGACAGCTGCATGGTGAGCACCAACTTTATAATGTTTTTCACAATTTTTATTACTACCTTGACAGTGTTTAATTAGCTATAAAAGAAGTATGGCTAAGGGTACCGTCACACTTGTGGCAGAGGATTCCGGCAGGCAGTTCCGTAGCCGGAAACTGCCTGCCGGATCCATCAAAACGTATGCAAACTGATGGCATTTGTCAGATGAATCAGGATCCTGATCCGTATGACAAATGCATTGAAATGCCGGATCCGTCTCTCCGGTGACATCCGGAAAAACAGATCCAGCATTAATTTTTTTTCAAATATTTTGCGGTCTGAGCATGCGCAGACCGCAATGCCGGATTCGTTTTGCCGAAACTTTCGAGGCTGAATCAGATATTAATGCATTTCAATGGGAAAAAATGCCAGATTCAGCATTCTGTCAACTGTTCCGGAATTTTTGGCAGAGATAAAACTGCAGCATGCTGTGGTATTATCTCCGTCCTGAAAAGTCAAAAAGACTGAACTGAAGACATCTTGATACATCCTGAACGGATTGCTCTCCATTCAGAATGCATAGGGATAAAACTGATCAGTTCTTTTCCGGTATTGAGCTCCTAGGACGGAACTCAATGCCGGAAAAGAATAACGCTAGTGTGAAAGTACCTTAAGAGGATTAAAAAAAAATAATACGTGAGGGTTTATGGTGAGCTGTGCCACATTTAGGGTCCATTCACACATCGTGTGTGTTTTGTGGAACCACGGATCTGCGGATTCGCAAAACACGGACACCGGCAATGTGCGTTCCGCATTTTGTGGACCGCACATTGCTGGCACTAATAGAATATGCCTATTCTTGTCCGCAACTGTGGACAAAAATAGGGCATGTTCTATTTTTTTCGGGAATGGAAATGCAGATCCGGAAGTGCGGGTCCACATTTCCAGATCGGGGCCGCACATCGTGTTTCCCCATAGAAATGAATGGGTCTGCAACAGCAACAAAGCTGCAATATGATCTTTACCACTATGCTCAACAGATAAGAAGCCTGAACTCAACTATTTGTACACACTTTATATAGGATTTTATAAAATTGCATTCCAATAATGATTATTTAGAACAAGTATTTAAAATGTGTTGAGTATTTTAATGCTTGTTCACACATGGTCATTCAAGTCCTAGTAGCATGTAATGGGTGCCAAGAAGGTAAATGCTAAATATGTGTGAGGACAGAAGACAGGGTAAGGTAATATTGCACATTTAGGTATGAGAGCAACTGCCTCATATAAAAGACCATCCAATCAGCTAGCAGTGTGAAAACTGACGGCCGCTAGAGCTGCCGACTCGAAATGTCATCAGAAAGACTGACGTAACAACGAGCTGCTGAAAAACTGGCTCCACTCAGTGCCCTGGGTCATGCTAAGAAATCACAGTAAATATGGAAGACTTTAGTAAGATCAATATTTTGCATAAGCAATTTGTCATAGCCAAAACCAGGAGTGGGTCCAACACAGAGAAGAGGCACAAATCTTTCCATTACACTTCTTCTCTGTAGATCCAGCTCCTGGTATTGGCTTACAAATAGTTTTAAAAAATGCTGACCAAATACTTATGTTGTGTTAGAGGGAAAAAAGTCGCAAAGTAGGCAGACAGTGCTGAATATTTTCCACTTGAGAATGGGATCAACTGTACTGAAACAAGTGCCATTATAAGAGTATAAAATAACAGTAAAGACTAGGTTCACATCTCCATTCCGGTAGAGGAGCAGACTACCAAAATGATTGTATCTAGCATAGCTGGATACCATCCACTGCATGCAGTGGTATTTTCCAGCAGAAAGCTGGTATTTATGCCAGAAACCCACCAAATCACCTCTGGATCCCATTATAGTGCATGGGGATCTGGTGGTGCTCAGCAGTATTGGCTATGCTGGATACAATAATTCCAGTAGTCTGCTCCTCTGCCAGAACAGACTACCACAGGGATCAGCAACCTTCTGGCACTCCAGGTGTTGTGAAACTACAACACCCAGCATGCACACTTGCTTAGCTGTTCTCATAACTTCCACAGAAATGAATGGAGCATGCTGAGAGTTGTAGATTTGCAACAGCTGGAGTGCTGGAGGTTACGGATGCCAAATGGAGGTATGAACCTAGCTTATGTTGTACCCGTGTCTCCTTACAAGCATATGAATATCTAATAGTAATACCATTAATGTTGGTAAAAGAGGGTCCCATGTTTAAATCTATCTAATCTATCAGAAAACAGTACAAGCTAATACTAAATATGTTCCATTACATATTACAGTAACTCTACGGCATAAATTAAAAAAATCTTGAGTTACATAGGTGGTACATTTGTGTACCTTACATGACTTTTATAAAGCAGACTTTTCTGCATCACACTGATGTTAGATTACATTTCATGTGATAAAGGGTTCTCTGGTTTATTGGGCTTACATTACCTTGCATTAGAACATTATCTGCTTCGAACAAGAGCAAGGAGTGCCAGAAGCCAGCTATTATGCTCAGCTCCACACACTTAATCATCTGTATAGTAACAATATATCATTTCTAACAAGCACTTACCTTGTTTGTGCATGTGGTAGGAGCTTCTCCCCTGCTCTTAGCAGTTTGTTTATCTTCTGTTACTGTACTTTAGTATATCAAGGCGAGCAGGGAAGGATCATTATCATCCTATATATGCAATATATTACATGATAACAGATCAAACATCTCCAGACATGACCCAAAATGACTTTCAAGTCTTTAGATAGGGGGAAAAAAATAGAATATGTGCTTGATGTCCTCCTAGAGCTTTTAGCTGTGAAAGGGTCTGATGCAGAAAGTAAGACTGGAGCTTTGTCTGCTGGTCTTCTAATGAAATAATGTGAAAAGAATTGTCCAGTTCCCTCATCCGCAATGGTTTATAATGTGTAAAAGCTGCGCGTAAACACCGAGCAGGCAGCAGATAAATATTACCATTTTCAAAGTAGACTGAAATTCTATAAAATTCTGTAACTACTATGAGGCGACGAAAAAAAAAAAAATGCACTGAGCTAAAAATGAATCCGAAGGTTAACTATTTGCTGGCATTAAGGAAATGTGGTGCTGCTCAGCTAGACTGCAGAGAATGATGGGACAGATGGAAGTTTGCTTGGTAATAAGTTACATCTCCAAAGTCAAAAATCTGGTGTATGGGTAGTTTTCACTGGTACAGTTTCCTAGAGTGATGTGTCCAGGCTATGAAGGTTGCATTCTCTGGGCCATTTCTAGCCATGGAGTAGTCAAAACAGGACATTCAAGCTACTAAATAAAGATACAAGTCGGCATTACAATTAAAATAATTCAGCTTTTTGACAATCTCCAGGTGGCTACAAAAGATTTGTTGATATATATATATATATATATATATATATATATATATATACTGATTTCTGTTGAGTTTGCAGACAATAATAACACTTTAGTGACCAGCCTGTCTGACCAAGCATTTTTTTAAAGTTTTTTCTTTGTTGCATCCCGGCGCTATAACTATTTTATATTTCTGTCGATGTAGCTTTATGAGGGCTTGTTTTGGGGTACACATAACTTTACTGATTAACTTTTACTAACTTTTTTAGAGGGATGGGGAGGTTTTACATTATAAATTGTGCGGCGTTCATTTTTTGAGAGTCAGTATGATTGCAGCAATACCAAATGCATATAGTTTATTTTTTACACGTAATAAAAACATTTTTTTTAAATAGAAGAAAATGTTTTAGCATCACAGCATCCCAAGACCCATACCTTTTTTATTATTCATTATACAGAGCTGTCTGAGTTGTGTGAGGATTTTTTCAATGGTATTTTGGGGTACATAACACTTTTTGATTACTTTTTATTGCATTTTTTTTTTTGGGTGATAAATAAGCAACAAAAAAAAAACTGCAAGTCTGGCTTATTATTATTATTTTTTTTAGATTTTTTAACAACATTCACTGTATGGGATAAGTTACATGATAATTGTGCAACTGTGGGTTGTTATTGATGCCAAATGTGTGGGTGGAGCTTTTATTTTTTTAAACATTTACTTGTCCCACAAAGGGACGGGTGATATTTCGATCGGTTCTATAATACACTGAACTGATTATGCACTGCAGAGCATTATACGGTCAGTGCTATACTGACAGTCACCAGCAGGCTATAATAGGGAGGTGAAATCCCAGGCTGCCATGCCAAGACATGAGCAACCTGCAATGTCATTCATGGGGTGCTTATGGGAGACAGAGGAAGCTCCCCTCCTATAAACAACTTACAGCCAGGTCCATAAATATTGGGACACCGACACAATTCTAACATTTTTGGCTCTATATACCACCACAATGGATTTTAAATGAAACAAACAAGATGTGCTTTAATTGCAGACTGTCAGCTTTAATTTGAGGGTATTTACATCCAAATCATGTGAACGGTATAGGAATTACAACAGTTTGCATATGTGCCTCCCACTTTTTAAGGGACCAAAAGTAATGGGACAGAATAATAATCATAAATCAAACATTCACTTTTTATCACTTGGTTGCAAATCTTTTGCAGTCAATTACAGCCTGAAGTCAGGATCGCATAGACATCACCAGACACTGGGTTTCATCCCTGGTGATGCTCTGCTAGGCCTCTAATACAACTGTCTTCAGTTCCTGCTTGTTCTTGGGGCATTTTCCCTTCAGTTTTGTCTTCAACAAGTGAGATGCATGCTCAATCGGATTCAGATCAGGTGATTGAATTGGCCATTGCATAACATACCACTTCTTTCCCTTAAAAAAACTCTTTGGATGCTTTTGCAGTACACTTTGGGTCATTGTCCATCTGCACTGCGAAGCACCGTCCAATGAGTTCTGAAGCATTTGGTTGAATATGAGCAGATAATATTTCCTGAAACACTTCAGAATTCATCCTGCTGCTTTTGTCAGCAGTCACATCATCGATAAATACAAGATAACTAGTTCCATTGGCAGCCATACATGCCCACGCCATGACACTACTACCACCATGCGTCACTGATGAGGTGGTATGCTTAGGATGAACAGTTCCTTTCCTTCTCCATACTCTTCTCTTCCCATCACTCTGGTACAAGTTGATATTGGTCTCATCTGTCCATAGGATGTTGTTCCAGAACTGTGAAGGCTTTTTTAGATGTCGTTTGGTAAACTCTAATCTGGTCTTCCTGTTTTTGAGGCTCACCAATGGTTTACATCTTGTGGTGAACCCTCTGTATTCACTCTGGTGAAGCCTTCTCTTGGTTGTTGACTTTGCCACACATACACCTACCTTCTGGAGAGTGTTCTTGATCTGCCCAACTGTTGTGAAGGGTGTTTTTTTCACCAGGGAAATAATTATGTGGTCATCCACCACAGTTGTTTTTCCGTCGTCTTCCGAGTCTTTTGGTGTTACTGAGCTCACCGGTGCGTTCCTTCTTTTTAGAATGCTCCAAAGAGTTGTTTTGGCCATGCCTAATGTTTTTTCTATCTCTCTGATGGGTCTGTTTTGTTTTTTCAGCCTAATAATGGCTTGCTTCACTGATAGTGACAGCTCTTTGGATCTCATCTTGAGAGTTGACAGCAACAGATTCCAAATGCAAATAGCACACTTGAAATTAACATTGGACCTTTTTTCTGCTTATTGTAATTGGGATAATTAGGGAATAACACAAACCTGGCCATGGAACAGCTGAGAAGCCAATTGTCCCATTACATTTTGTCCCTTAACAAGCGGGAGGCACATATGGAAACTGTTGTAATTCCTACACTGTTCACCTGATTTGGAAGTAAATACTCTCAAATTAAAGCTGAGAGTCTGCAGTTAAAGAACATCTTGTTAGTTTCATTTCAAATCCATTGCGGTGGTGTATAGAGCCAAAAATGTTAGAATTGTGTTGATGTCCCAATATTTATGGACCTGACTGTAGATGCCACAGTCACTATTGAGCCCCCACTCTTTGCTGCACTGGAGACCTGTGCATCACATAGTCAGACCACCGTACAGAGGCAGTGGACCAGCCTAAGACCCCTTCAGTATCAAGGTAAAAAGGAGTATTGGTGGTCACAAAGAAGTTAACCTTTTTTTGTCCCAGTGTTTTTTTTTTCATCTTTGTAATTTTGTTTTTCACTCCCTGCCTTTCTGGGGCCATAACTTTCTTATTTTTCCCTTCACATAGCCATATGCAGGTTTGTTTCTGCAAGTTACACTTTCTAATGCCACCATATTGCATACAATGTAATGGGGAGCTGGAAAAAAATTCCAAATGTTGTAAAAATGCAATTCCGCAGCAGTTTTATGGGTTTTGTTTTTAAGGCATTCCCTATGCAGTAAAACTGAACTGATACTTTCAATACATAGAACGCTGTCAACTAGCGCTACACCGCATGGGATTCGCAGCGGTGTATTAGCAGTCCCGCAACCTGCCAATAAAGTAATGTACAGACTAGCTGTACAAGACGCAGAAAAACTAGAAACAATAATGTTACACCGCGCGCTATGGTAGAAGTGGTGCCAAACAAGTTAAACAAAGCGCACTCCTCCTTATCACGTACTTTTACACTATAGGCAGTAAATCTGTGCGTTTGTCCTACCTTTACTCAGATGTATCTGCCGCGATGTGGTGTTCCGTGATGGTCCACGTGTCTGTTCTGTGTTTGAAGCAGGGCAGGAGACGTGGATCCAGGAAGGATGGCTGTGGCGTCGGCTTTTTGTTATTAAGGTATTGGGCAGTAATTCGCCCCGGCCGGTAGCAAAATATGCCCGTTACCTGTTTTGGATTAAAGCTCACGTCTGAGCTGGTGACGTCACCGTTGGTATGCTACGGGTAGCAGTGGAGGTCAGTCCTACGCGTTTCAAGTGCAACGGCACTCTTCCTCAGGGAATGTTACATCCACTGCGTTGAAGCTTATTATTTATAGTCCGTGCTGTCCATCCTTCCCACCCCTCTGATACCGTGACTTATTCAAAACCAAACAGTTCAATTTCCGAGTTGAGGCCTTTGGGCAACATGGTATCTAGATTAAATATCCATTCTGTTTCTTTTTTTGATTGTTTCTTAATATAATCTCCTCCTCGGGCGTCTAGTTCTACTTTATCTATGCCCATAAAGGACATACCTTCTAATCGTCCTCCATGTTCCTCCGTAAAATGCCTAGATAAAGGATGCCCTATAGATTTTTTCTTTATATTGTATATATGCTCGCTAATACGTTTTTTCAATTTTCTCTTAGTGCGTCCAATATACAACTTATTACAGGGACATTTGATGGCGTAGATAACCCCTTCGGTGTTGCAGGAGATGTGACCCCTTATTTTTTGCTCAAAGGTGCCCTCAGGATTTTTTACGTACTGTGTTTTGACTGTATTTTTAGCTGTATTTTTACATGGGACACATCTTTTGCAAGGAAAAAATCCTTGTAGGAGATTGGTTTTTGTATTTATCTTTTTGCCCACAATTCCTGCACCTTTACTAGTGGAGGCAATCTTGTTGCCTATATTGGCTGCCCTTTTAAATATGAAAACCGGTCTTGGTGGTATGAGGTTACCTACAATTTTGTCTTCTTTTAAAATATCCCAATATTTTCCTACGATTTTTTTGAGGATATAAGTTTGTGTGTTATAGGGTATTATAATGGGTGGTATTTTGTCTTTCATTTCTATTTCTTTCTTTTTTTCATCTTCATTTGTCTTTATTCTTATTAATTTTTCTCTTTCTATCATTTTTATTTCTTTTTTGTGAACTTCCACTATATCCATATTATATCCCTTTGCTGAAAATTTTTTTCCTAAAATATCTGCCTCTTTTTCGTATTCAATAGTTTCAGTGCAGTTTCTTCTTAAACGAAGGAACTGACTTCTAGGGATATTATCCAGCCATCTAGGCAAATGACAGCTCTCTCTGTTAATATAACTGTTCGAGTCTGTGGGTTTTGAATAAGTTTTTGTGCTGATACAGTCCCCTGTGACATAAATAGTAAGATCTAAAAAGTTTATTTCTTTAGTACTGTGCGTCAAAGTAAAATCCAAATAAAAATCATTTTTATTAATATCCTCTAAAAACAGTTTAAGAGCACGTTCCCCTTTATCCCAAATAAAAATGACATCATCAATGAAGCGCCGCCAGAGGACGAGGCCCGCCCGGAGCTCGCCGTTGGGGTGGATGTGGTCAGCCTCCCACCACCCAACGTATAAGTTTGCGAACCCCGGTGCGAACCTCGTCCCCATCGCGGCCCCCCATGTCTGCAAATAAAAATCTTCCTTATATTTAAAATAATTTTTTTCTAATATAAATAAAATGCATTCCCCTATGAAATCTATTTGGACACTGTTAAGTTCTCCTTTCTGATATAAAAAATGTTTGGCCGCTGCACATCCTTTTTGATTTTCAATAACAGAGTATAAGGATTTTACATCTAACGTACCTATTATGTATCCTTCTCTCCATTTTATATCTTTTAAAATTCGCAGTACGTGATTAGTATCTTTTAAAAAGGAAGGTAACGTTTGTGCGCACGGCTGTAGGAATTGATCTATATATTTAGATAATGTACTGGTCAAACATTCTATCCCGGACACAATCGGTCTACCTGGGGGTTTATGTACATCTTTGTGAATTTTGGGATTTTGATAGAAAATTGCTATTTTTGGATTTTTTATGTCTATATATATGCTTTCATTTTTATTTAGGATGCCTTTCATTTTACCTTTTTGTATCAATTGTTTTAAGTCTTTTTTATATTCCTCTGTGGGGTCTTTTTTAAGGCGTTTATATGTTTTCTGGTCGCCCAGGATGTTCAGGACTTCTTTCTCATAGTCATCATTGTTTAATATTACAATGCCGCCCCCCTTGTCTGCGGGGCGGATGATTATTTCATTGTTTTGTTGCATATTCCGTATTGCATCTCTTTCTGCCTTAGTTATATTACCCATATAATTTTTTCTATATTTATTCACATCTTTAGTTTTTCTTATTTCTCTAGTAACTAGATTAGAGAAGGTGTTTATTGGTATTGAATATTCATTCAGTGGGTCAAATCTAGATTTTATTTTCAAGTTTGTATGTGTATATATATTTTCATTAGCATCTTCATTATATCCTTTTATTGTATTATTTTTCTCTTTTTTCTTATAATATCTTTTTAACGCCAATTTTCTCATAAATTTCCTTATTCCCAGGAAAGCTTCAAATTTATTAAAATAGGTGGTGGGGGCAAATTTTAGTCCTTTCGTTAAAATATCATTCTCTGCTTTTGTGAGAGTATGTTTACTCAGATTATATATTTTTTGTCCTAAATTTTCTGTATTGTCATCTTCTTTTATTTGTGTCACTATTGTTTGTTTACTTGTTTTCCTTTTGTTGTGTTTGCCACCTCTACATCCTCTTTTTGTATATCTTTTTGTTTACAAAAAAGATCCACCAACAACCATGCCACGCTCAAAATTGCTTAAATCACCTTTCTTTCCCATTCTGACATTCAGTTTGGAGTTCAGGAGATTGTCTTGACCAGGACCACAACCCTACATGCATTGAAGCAACTGCCATGTGATTGGTTGACTAAATAATTGCATTAATGAGAAATAGAACAGGTGTTTCTTAATAATTCTTTAGGTGAGTGTATGTTCCAGAATTATTATTTCACGTCAAATAAAATTACTTACTAAAACGGGCATATCAGGAGAGGTGACAGGTCCTCTTTAACCCTTTCATGACCAAGGGTCATTGATGCCCCCGTCACCCTGTGACCATGTCTAATTTTGCACGTGTCACTTTATGTGGTAATAACTTTGGAACGCTTTTACTTATCCAAACCATTCTGAGACTGTTTTCTAATGACACATTGTACTTCATGATAGTCCTAAATTTGAGTCACTATATTTCACCTTTTATTTATGAAAAATCCCAAATTTAGCAAAAACGTAAAAAAATTCACAATTTTCAAAATTTACATTTCTTTGCTTTTAAAACAGAAAGTGATACCTCATAAAATATTTATTACTTAACATTCCCCATATGTCTACTTTATGTTGGCATCATTTTGTAAATGTAATTTTATATTTTAGGACGTTAGAAGGCTTAGAATTTTAGAAGCAATTCTTCAAATTTTTAAGAAATTTTCCAAAACCCACATGAGCTGTGCGCTGCGATTGGCCAGCGCTGCAGCAAGGGACACGCCTAATACAAAAAAACTCTGTCCAGTACAACAGAGGGAGCTTCAGACACCGGAGCCTATACTGGGCGAACGGAGCAGCGCCCAGACATACTAGTAAGTGCAGGGGGACCCCTGGGTGCCGCTCTGCCCACTGATATAGGTCGTTTTTAGTTTTTAAACTAGTGAAAGGTCCTCTTTAAGGACACATGATGTACCGGTATGTCATGTGTATTTACGATCACAGACGAGCAGCGGGCAGTGATCGGAAAAGAGTGCCTGCTGAAATTATTCAGCAGGCACTCTGGCACAATGCCGAGGGGGGTCCTGCGACCCCATCATATCGGCGAGCGCAGCAAACCACAGGTCAATTCAAACCTGCGGTTTGCAGCGTTTGTAGGCCATTCCTGTGGGGATCGGCGCTGCTATCGGGTCCCCGTGCTGCTGTAATCGGGACACAATGGCATGGAAGAGTGCGCAATGCCTTGTGAAGGGGATCAGACCCCCAAAAGTTGAAGTCCCAAAGTGGAACACAAAATAAAGTGAAAAAAAGTTGAAAAAATAAAGCTTTCCCTCCCCCAAAAATAAATTTCAAGTAAAAAAAAGTCATTTTCCAAATAAAGTTAAAAAAAAAGTAGACATATTAGGTATCGCCGCATCTGTATTGACCGGTTCTATAAACATATCACATGACCTAACCCCTCAGATGAACACGTTAAAAATACAAACTATGCTAAATAGACAATTTTTTTTGTCACCTTACATCACTAAAAGTACAACAGCAAGCGATCACAAAGGCATATGCCCACCAAAATAGTACCAATCTAACCGTCACCTCATCCCGAAAAAAATGAGCTCCTATCTAAGACAATCACTCAAATAATAAAAAAAAAATATGGCTCAGAATATGGAGACACTAAAACATGATTTTGTTTTTTTGGTTTCAAAAATGAAATAATTGTGTAAAACTTGCATAAATAAAATAAAAAAAGTTAGATATTAGGTATCACCACATTTGTAAGAACCTGCTCTATAAAAATATCACATGACCTAACCCCTCAGGTGAACACCGCAAAAAAATTTAAACGGTGTAAAAAAATGCAATTTTTTGTCACCTTACATCACAAAAAGTGTAATAGCAAGCGATCAAAAGTCATATGCACCCCAAAATTGTGCCAATCAAACAGTAATCTCATTCCACAAAAATCATACCCTACCCAAGATATTTGAAAAAACTAGCGGTTTTGGCACCTTTTTTTTTTTTTTTACCGTGTTAATCTGGGGGGTTAGGTCATGGGATATTTTTATAGAGGAGATTCTTACGGACGCGGAGATACCTAATAAGTTTTCACAATTATTTAGGTTTTGGACTATATTATCCTTTTTGATAAAAAAATAAATAAAAATTTTGTATCTCTAAAGTCTAAGCGTCTTTTTTTTTTTTTTATCCGATTATCTTATGTGGGGGCTCATTTTCTGCGGAATGAGATGACGGTTTTATTGGCACAAAATTCTTTTATTGCACCTATTTTATTTTTTTGACCATGTTAATCTAGGGGGTTGGGTCATGGGGCATTTTTATAGAGGAGATTCTTACGGACGTGGCGATACCTAATAAGTAGAGTTGAGCGAACACCTGGATGTTCGGGTTCGAGAAGTTCGGCCGAACATCCCGGAAATGTTCGGGTTCGGGATCCGAACCCGATCCGAACTTCGTCCCGAACCCGAACCCCATTGAAGTCAATGGGGACCCGAACTTTTCGGCACTAAAACGGCTGTAAAACAGCCCAGGAAAGGGCTAGAGGGCTGCAAAAGGCAGCAACATGTAGGTAAATCCCCTGCAAACAAATGTGGATAGGGAAATTAATTAAAATAAAAATTAAATAAATAAAAATTAACCAAAATCAATTGGAGAGAGGTTCCATAGCAGAGAATCTGGCTTCCCGTCACCCACCACTGGAACAGTCCATTCTCAGATATTTAGGCCCCGGCACCCAGGCAGAGGAGAGAGGTCCCGTAACAGAGAATCTGTCTTCATGTCAGCAGAGAATTAGTCTGCATGTCATAGCAGAGAATGAGGCTTCACGTCAGCCACCACTGCAACAGTCCATTGGCATATATTTAGGCCTAGCACACAGGCAGAGGAGAGAGGTCCCGTAACAGAGAATCTGGCTTCATGTCAGCAGAGAATCAGTCTGCATGTCATAGCAGAGAATGAGGCTTCACGTCAGCCACCACTGCAACAGTCCATTGGCATATATTTAGGCCCAGCACCCAGGCAGAGGAGGGAGGTCCCGTAACAGAGAATCTGTCTTCATGTCAGCAGAGAATTAGTCTGCATGTCATAGCAGAGAATGAGGCTTCACGTCAGCCACCACTGCAACAGTCCATTGGCATATATTTAGGCCCAGCACACACACAGGCAGAGGAGAGAGGTCCCGTAACAGAGAATCTGGCTTCATGTCAGCAGAGAATCAGTCTGCATGTCATAGCAGAGAATGAGGCTTCACGTCAGCCACCACTGCAACAGTCCATTGGCATATATTTAGGCCCAGCACACACACAGGCAGAGGAGAGAGGTCCCGTAACAGAGAATCTGGCTTCATGTCAGCAGAGAATCAGTCTGCATGTCATAGCAGAGAATGAGGCTTCACGTCAGCCACCACTGCAACAGTCCATTGGCATATATTTAGGCCCAGCACCCAGGCAGAGGAGGGAGGTCCCGTAACAGAGAATCTGTCTTCATGTCAGCAGAGAATTAGTCTGCATGTCATAGCAGAGAATGAGGCTTCACGTCAGCCACCACTGCAACAGTCCATTGGCATATATTTAGGCCCAGCACACACACAGGCAGAGGAGAGAGGTCCCGTAACAGAGAATCTGGCTTCATGTCAGCAGAGAATCAGTCTGCATGTCATAGCAGAGAATGAGGCTTCACGTCAGCCACCACTGCAACAGTCCATTGGCATATATTTAGGCCCAGCACACACACAGGCAGAGGAGAGAGGTCCCGTAACAGAGAATCTGGCTTCATGTCAGCAGAGAATCAGTCTGCATGTCATAGCAGAGAATGAGGCTTCACGTCAGCCACCACTGCAACAGTCCATTGGCATATATTTAGGCCCAGCACACACACAGGCAGAGGAGAGAGGTCCCGTAACAGAGAATCTGGCTTCATGTCAGCAGAGAATCAGTCTGCATGTCATAGCAGAGAATGAGGCTTCACGTCAGCCACCACTGCAACAGTCCATTGGCATATATTTAGGCCCAGCACACACACAGGCAGAGGAGAGAGGTCCCGTAACAGAGAATCTGTCTTCATGTCAGCAGAGAATTAGTCTGCATGTCATAGCAGAGAATGAGGCTTCACGTCACCCACCACTGCAACAGTCCATTGGCATATATTTAGGCCTAGCACACAGGCAGAGCAGAGAGGTCCCGTAACAGACAATCTGGCTTCATGACAGCAGAGAATCAGTCTGCATGTCATAGCAGAGAATGAGGCTTCACGTCACCCACCACTGCAACAGTCCATTGGCATATATTTAGGCCTAGCACACAGGCAGAGCAGAGAGGTCCCGTAACAGACAATCTGGCTTCATGTCAGCAGAGAATCAGTCTGCATGTCATAGCAGAGAATGAGGCTTCACGTCACCCACCACTGCAACAGTCCATTGGCATATATTTAGGCCTAGCACACAGGCAGAGCAGAGAGGTCCCGTAACAGACAATCTGGCTTCATGACAGCAGAGAATCAGTCTGCATGTCATAGCAGAGAATGAGGCTTCACGTCACCCACCACTGCAACAGTCCATTGGCATATATTTAGGCCTAGCACACAGGCAGAGCAGAGAGGTCCCGTAACAGACAATCTGGCTTCATGTCAGCAGAGAATCAGTCTGCATGTCATAGCAGAGAATGAGGCTTCACGTCACCCACCACTGCAACAGTCCATTGGCATATATTTAGGCCTAGCACACAGGCAGAGCAGAGAGGTCCCGTAACAGACGATCTGGCTTCATGTCAGCAGAGAATCAGTCTGCATGTCATAGCAGAGAATCAGGCTTCACGTCAGCCACCACTGCAACAGTCCATTGTCATAAATTTAGGCCCAGCACCCAGGCAGAGGAGAGAGGTCCCGTAACAGACAATCTGGCTTCATGTCAGCAGAGAATTAGTCTGCATGTCATAGCAGAGAATCAGGCTTCATGTCAGCCACCACTGCAACAGTCCATTGGCATATATTTAGGCCTAGCACACAGGCAGAGGAGAGGTTCATTCAACTTTGGGTAGCATCGCAATATAATGGTAAAATGAAAATAAAAATAGGATTGAATGAGGAAGTGCCCTGGAGTCCAATAATATATGGTTATGGGGAGGTAGTTAATGTCTAATCTGGACAAGGGACGGACAGGTCCTGTGGGATCCATGCCTGGTTCATTTTTATGAACGTCAGCTTGTCCACATTGGCTGTAGACAGGCGGCTGCGTTTGTCTGTAATGACGCCCCCTGCCGTGCTGAATACACGTTCAGACAAAACGCTGGCTGCCGGGCAGGCCAGCACCTCCAAGGCATAAAAGGCTAGCTCTGGCCACGTGGACAATTTAGAGACCCAGAAGTTGAATGGGGCCGAACCATCAGTCAGTACGTGGAGGGGTGTGCACACGTACTGTTCCACCATGTTAGTGAAATGTTGCCTCCTGCTAACACGTTGCGTATCAGGTGGTGGTGCAGTTAGCTGTGGCGTGTTGACAAAAGTTTTCCACATCTCTGCCATGCTAACCCTGCCCTCAGAGGAGCTGGCCGTGACACAGCTGCCTTGGCGACCTCTTGCTCCTCCTCTGCCTTGGCCTTGGGCTTCCACTTGTTCCCCTGTGACATTTGGGAATGCTCTCAGTAGCGCGTCTACCAACGTGCGCTTGTACTCGCGCATCTTCCTATCACGCTCCAGTGCAGGAAGTAAGGTGGGCACATTGTCTTTGTAGCGTGGATCCAGCAGGGTGGCAACCCAGTAGTCCGCACAGGTTAAAATGTGGGCAACTCTGCTGTCGTTGCGCAGGCACTGCAGCATGTAGTCGCTCATGTGTGCCAGGCTGCCCAGGGGTAAGGACAAGCTGTCCTCTGTGGGAGGCGTATCGTCATCGTCCTGCCTTTCCCCCCAGCCACGCACCAGTGATGGACCCGAGCTGCGTTGGGTGCCACCCCGCTGTGACCATGCTTCATCCTCATCCTCCTCCACCTCCTCCTCATCCTCGTCCTCCTCGTCCTCCAGTAGTGGGCCCTGGCTGGCCACATTTGTACCTGGCCTCTGCTGTTGCAAAAAACCTCCCTCTGAGTCACTTCGAAGAGACTGGCCTGAAAGTGCTAAAAATGACCCCTCTTCCTCATCCTCCTCCTCCTCCTCCTGGGCCACCTCCTGTTCCATCATCGCCCTAAGTGTTTTCTCAAGGAGACATAGAAGTGGTATTGTAACGCTGATAACGGTGTCATCGCCACTGGCCATGTTGGTGGAGTACTCGAAACAGCGCAACAGGGCACACAGGTCTCGCATGGAGGCCCAGTCATTGGTGGTGAAGTGGTGCTGTTCTGTAGTGCGACTGACCCGTGCGTGCTGCAGCTGAAACTCCACTATGGCCTGCTGCTGCTCGCACAGTCTGTCCAGCATGTGCAAGGTGGAGTTCCACCTGGTGGGCACGTCGCATATGAGGCGGTGAGCGGGAAGGCCGAAGTTACGCTGTAGCGCAGACAGGCGAGCAGCGGCAGGATGTGAACGCCGGAAGCGCGAACAGACGGCCCGCACTTTATGCAGCAGCTCTGACATGTCGGGGTAGTTGTGAATGAACTTCTGCACCACCAAATTCAGCACATGCGCCAAGCAAGGGATGTGCGTCAAATTGGCTAGTCCCAGAGCTGCAACGAGATTTCGCCCATTATCACACACCACCAGGCCGGGCTTGAGGCTCACCGGCAGCAACCACTCGTCGGTCTGTTGTTCAATACCCCGCCACAACTCCTGTGCGGTGTGGGGCCTGTCCCCCAAACATATGAGTTTCAGAATGGCCTGCTGACGTTTACCCCGGGCTGTGCTGAAGTTGGTGGTGAAGGTGTGTGGCTGACTGGATGAGCAGGTGGAAGAAGAGGAGGAGGAAGCCGAGAAGGAGGAGGTGGCAACAGGAGGCAAAGAATGTTGCCCTGCGATCCTTGGCGGCGGCAGGACGTGCGCCAAACAGCTCTCCGCCTGGGGCCCAGCTGCCACTACATTTACCCAGTGTGCAGTTAGGGAGATATAGCGTCCCTGGCCGTGCTTACTGGTCCACGTATCTGTGGTTAGGTGGACCTTGCTACAGATGGCGTTGCGCAGTGCACACTTGATTTTATCGGATACTTGGTTGTGCAGGGAAGGCACGGCTCTCTTGGAGAAGTAGTGCCGGCTGGGAACAACATACTGTGGGACAGCAAGCGACATGAGCTGTTTGAAGCTGTCTGTGTCCACCAGCCTAAATGACAGCATTTCATAGGCCAGTAGTTTAGAAATGCTGGCATTCAGGGCCAGGGATCGAGGGTGGCTAGGTGGGAATTTACGCTTTCTATCAAATGTTTGTGAGATGGAGAGCTGAACGCTGGCGTGTGACATGGTTGAGACGCTTGGTGACGGAGGTGGTGGTGGTGGTGTTGGTGGTACATCCCCTGTTTGCTGGGCGGCAGGTGCCAACGTTCCTCCAGAGGCGGAGGAAGAGGCCGAGGCGGCAGCAGCAGAATAGGCCGAGGCGGCAGCAGCAGAAGAGGTAGCAGGGGGAGCCTGAGTGACTTCCTTGGTTTTAAGGTGTTTACTCCACTGCAGTTCATGCTTTGCATGCAGGTGCCTGGTCATGCAGGTTGTGCTCAGGTTCAGAACGTTAATGCCTCGCTTCAGGCTCTGATGGCACAGCGTGCAAACCACTCGGGTCTTGTCGTCAGCACATTGTTTGAAGAAGTGCCATGCCAGGGAACTCCTTGAAGCTGCCTTTGGGGTGCTCGGTCCCAGATGGCGGCGGTCAGTAGCAGGCGGAGTCTCTTGGCGGCGGGTGTTCTGCTTTTGCCCACTGCTCCCTCTTTTGCTACGCTGTTGGCTCGGTCTCACCACTGCCTCTTCCTCCGAACTGTGAAAGTCAGTGGCACGACCTTCATTCCATGTGGGGTCTAGGACCTCATCGTCCCCTGCATCGTCTTCCACCCAGTCTTGATCCCTGACCTCCTGTTCAGTCTGCACACTGCAGAAAGACGCAGCAGTTGGCACCTGTGTTTCGTCATCATCAGAGACATGCTGAGGTGGTATTCCCATGTCCTCATCATCAGGAAACATAAGTGGTTGTGCGTCAGTGCATTCTATGTCTTTCACCGCTGGGGAAGGGCTAGGTGGATGCCCTTGGGAAACCCTGCCAGCGGAGTCTTCAAACAGCATAAGAGACTGCTGCATAACTTGAGGCTGAGACAGTTTCCCTGGTATGCATGGGGGTGATGTGACAGACTGATGGGGTTGGTTTTCAGGCGCCATCTGTGCGCTTTCTGCAGAAGACTGGGTGGGAGATAATGTGAACGTGCTGGATCCACTGTCGGCCACCCAATTGACTAATGCCTGTACCTGCTCAGGCCTTACCATCCTTAGAACGGCATTGGGCCCCACCATATATCGCTGTAAATTCTGGCGGCTACTGGGACCTGAGGTAGTTGGTACACTAGGACGTGTGGATGTGGCAGAACGGCCACGTCCTCTCCCAGCACCAGAGGGTCCACTAACACCACCACGACCATGTCCACGTCCGCGTCCCTTACTAGATGTTTTTCTCATTGTTATGGTTCACCACAACAACAAATATATTATTTGGCCCAATGTATTGTATTCAAATTCAGCGGGATATAAATTTGAGGCCTAGTATTTAGGCGCTGGGTGACCGGTATGGATTTAGTGACAGAATTAGACTTGGAAATGCACAGAAGCGTGTGTGTGAAGTTATTCTGAATGACCCAATGTGCACCTTGAATATTATATACCCTTTTTGGGATAGATTTCAAATAGCTCTGATATAGCAGGAACCACTAAATTATGAAATTGCTAAATTGGGAATTGTACTTCAACCCAGAACAAAAAATGTGCTTTGACGGGCACTAAATAACTTTCCCAGCTACAACAGTACAGCGGTAACGAGAGATTTAGAGGGATTTAAATTTGAGGCCTAGTATTTAGGCGCTGGGTGACAGGTATGGGTTTAGTGACAGAATTAGACTTGGAAATACACAGTAGCGGGTGTGTGTGAAGTTATTCTGAATGACCCAATGTGCACCTTCAATATTATATACCCTTTTTGGGATAGATTTCAAATAGCTCTGATATAGCAGGAACCACTAAATTATGAAATTGCTAAATTGGGAATTGTACTTCAACCCAGAACAAAAAATGTGCTTTGACGGACACTAAATATCTTGCCCAGCAACAACAGTACAGCGGTGGGTAACGAGAGATTTAGAGGGATTTAAATTTGAGGCCTAGTATTTAGGCGCTGGGTCACCGGTATGGATTTAGTGACAGAATTAGACTTGGAAATGCACAGAAGCGTGTGTGTGAAGTTATTCTGAATGACCCTATGTGCACCTTCAATATTATATACCCTTTTAGGGATAGATTTCAAATAGCTCTGATATAGCAGAAACCACTAAATTATGAAATTGCTAAATTGGGAATTGTACTTCAACCCAGAACAAAAAATGTGCTTTGACGGACACTAAATATCTTGCCCAGCAACAACAGTACAGCGGTGGGTAACGAGAGATTTAGAGGGATTTAAATTTGAGGCCTAGTATTTAGGCGCTGGGTCACCGGTATGGATTTAGTGACAGAATTAGACTTGGAAATGCACAGAAGCGTGTGTGTGAAGTTATTCTGAATGACCCTATGTGCACCTTCAATATTATATACCCTTTTAGGGATAGATTTCAAATAGCTCTGATATAGCAGAAACCACTAAATTATGAAATTGCTAAATTGGGAATTGTACTTCAACCCAGAACAAAAAATGTGCTTTGACGGACACTAAATATCTTGCCCAGCAACAACAGTACAGTGGTGGGTAACGAGAGATTTAGAGGGATTTAAATTTGAGGCCTAGTATTTAGGCGCTGGGTCACCGGTATGGATTTAGTGACAGAATTAGACTTGGAAATGCACAGAAGCGTGTGTGTGAAGTTATTCTGAATGACCCTATGTGCACCTTCAATATTATATACCCTTTTAGGGATAGATTTCAAATAGCTCTGATATAGCAGAAACCACTAAATTATGAAATTGCTAAATTGGGAATTGTACTTCAACCCAGAACAAAAAATGTGCTTTGACGGACACTAAATATCTTGCCCAGCAACAACAGTACAGCGGTGGGTAACGAGAGATTTAGAGGGATTTAAATTTGAGGCCTAGTATTTAGGCGCTGGGTGACAGGTATGGGTTTAGTGACAGAATTAGACTTGGAAATACACAGTAGCGGGTGTGTGTGAAGTTATTCTGAATGACCCAATGTGCACCTTCAATATTATATACCCTTTTTGGGATAGATTTCAAATAGCTCTGATATAGCAGGAACCACTAAATTATGAAATTGCTAAATTGGGAATTGTATTTCAACCCAGAACAAGAAATGTGCTTGAACGGACACTAAATAACTCGCCCAGCTACAGCACTAGGGACAGATTTAGCTGGATATAAATTTGAGGCCTAGTATTTAGGCGCTGGGTGACCGGTATGGATTTAGTGACAGAATTAGACTGGGATATGGCCAAAAAATGAACAGACTATTGCTGGTTAAATGCACTTGGTGTGACAGCTTCACCCTGATGTAGGCTTTAGCCAAAAAACAACCACACCATTGAGGGTTAAATGCACTTGGTGACAGGCGCAGCTTGCCCCTGATTTTGTATATGGCCAAAAAATGAACAGACTATTGCTGGTTAAATGCACTTGGTGTGACAGCTTCACCCTGATGTAGGCTTTAGCCAAAAAACAACCACACCATTGAGGGTTAAATGCACTTGGTGACAGGCGCAGCTTGCCCCTGATTTTGTATATGGCCAAAAAATGAACAGACTATTGCTGGTTAAATGCACTTGGTGTGACAGCTTCACCCTGATGTAGGCTTTAGCCAAAAAACAACCACACCATTGAGGGTTAAATGCACTTGGTGACAGGCGCAGCTTGCCCCTGATTTTGTATATGGCCAAAAAATGAACAGACTATTGCTGGTTAAATGCACTTGGTGTGACAGCTTCACCCTGATGTAGGCTTTAGCCAAAAAACAACCACACCATTGAGGGTTAAATGCACTTGGTCGCAGCTTGTGCTGGCGCACCACAAGACACAAAATGGCCGCCGATCACCCCAGAAAAATGAGACTGACAAACGGTCTGTGCAGCCTAAAAACAGTGAGCAATTGAGGATCAGCAGCTCAATGATCCACAGCTGCAGATCGATCAGTTAATCAAGTCCTTTGGAGGAGTTAATCTGCCTAATCTCGCCCTACTGTCGCAGCCGCAACCTCTCCCTACGCTAATCAGAGCAGAGTGACGGGCGGCGCTATGTGACTCCAGCTTAAATAGAGGCTGGGTCACATGGTGCTCTGGCCAATCACAGCCATGCCAATAGTAGGCATGGCTGTGATGGCCTCTTGGGGCAAGTAGTATGACGCTTGTTGATTGGCTGCTTTGCAGCCTTTCAAAAAGCGCCAAGAAAGCGTCACAAAAGCGCGAAGAAAGCGACGAACACCGAACCCGAACCCGGACTTTTACGAAAATGTCCGGGTTCGGGTCCGTGTCACGGACACCCCAAAATTCGGTACGAACCCGAACTATACAGTTCGAGTTCGCTCATCCCTACTAATAAGTCTACATTTTTTTTTACAATTATTTTGTATCTCTAAAGTCTAAGTGTCATATTTTTTTTTTATCCAATTTTCTTATGTGGGGGCTCATTTTTTGCGGGATGAGATGGCGGTTTTATTGGCACTATTTTGGGGGCTATATGACTTTTCGATCGCTTGCTATTAAACTTTTATTATGTTATTAACACTTTTTTTGCACTTTATATTATTTTTTTCTGGACCGTGTTAATCTGGGGGGTTAGGTCATGAGGTAGTTTTATAGAGGAGATTATTACCGACGCGGTGATACCTAATATGTCTACTTTTATAAAAAAAAGTTTTTTTTTTTTTTTTGGGTGTCTCAAGTCTGAGAACCAGTTTTTTTTTTATCCGATGTCAGTGCTAAATTGGGATACAAATTTAGTACTCCATGGAAGTGTGAAGCAACCGTCAATGCAGAGGCCCGGATGATTGGGGCACGTGTCGCACTGAGTAGTCGTGTCCTTCCGTATCCCCCTCCTGCGACACACTCTGCACTTTTTTTGGGTTCGTCCCTTATTTCCAGTATGGGGGACCACACCTGGAAAGTGTTGGCCAGGGACGATCCGGGCGCCTACAGTTGCCGAGGTACTCCGGCCTGCTCTTTCCCGGTCCGAAAAGATCAGGGCCTTGAGGACTGCCTCAGAGAACTGGAGGAATGTCCCTGTGCTACCAGCACTTTGGGATAGTACAAAAGAATTGTACATGGCAACCTGTACCAAGTAGACCTCAACTTTTTTGTACCATGCCCGGGTTTTGCGCATGGCGTTATATTGCTTGAGGACTTGATCCGAGAGATCAACTCCTCCCATATACCGATTGTAGTCGACGATACAATCGGGCTTGAGGACCATTGCCGCGGTACCTCGCACAGGGACAGGGGTGATGCCGTTACCATGAATTGTGGACAGCATAAGGACATCCCTCTTGTCCTTATACCTGACCAGCAACAGGTTTCCAGTGGTAAGGGCACGGGTCTCACCCCCGGGGATAGGTACCTGGAGGGGGTGGGCAGGGAGGCCGCGTTGATTTTTCCGCATGGTCCCACAAGCGGACGTGGATCTAGTGGCAAGGGACTGGAACAAGGGGATACTGGTATGAAAGTTATCCACGTACAGGTGGTAACCGTTATCCAGTAGTGGGTACATAAGGTCCCACACAAGTTTCCCGGTAACACCCAGAGTGAGGGGACATTCTGGGGGTTGAATCCAGGAATCTCGCCCCTCGTATACGCGAAATTTGTAAGTGTACCCTGAGGTACTCTCACAAATTTTGTATAGCTTCACGCCATACCTCGCCCGCTTGGAGGGCACATACTGGCGGAAAATGAGTCTCCCCTTGAACGCAATGAGAGACTCATCAACCGTGACCTCCCTTCCAGGTACATAGGCCTCCATGAATTTGGCCCCAAAGTGATCGATGAACGGCCGTATCTTATACAGACGGTCATGGGCAGGATCACCTCGGGGGGGGACATGCTGCATTATCGGAATAATGCAGACATTTCTGGATGGCCTCAAACCGGGAGTGTGTCATGGCCGTACTGTAAAGTGGGGTCTGGTATAGGACATCCCCACTTCAGTACAGCCTGACACTGGGTTTCTTGACCAGGCCCATATGCAGCACGAGGCCCCAAAATGTCCTCATATCGGCTTCACTGACCGGCGTCCAGCCACCAGGCCTGGCCAAAAAGGAGCCCGGGTGTTGAGCGACGAACTTTTGGGCATACAGATTCGTCTGCTCCACCATCAGATTTACCAGTGGAATCAGGAATCACGGGCTCGTATCGCTCTGGGCTACACCAGACAAGTTCACCGGCAGGGTGCTCCGGTGGATTTATCTGGTGGGCCGGGAAACCAGTACGAGCCCCAGAGCTGCTCGTACTGGTGTGGGCCACAGGGTCCCTAACATGGCCATCCCCTTGCTCCGCCTGGCGGCGTCTCCGCCGCCTTGGGGGCTCATCATTATCGCTAGATGATGAGGAGGACGCGGATGACAACAGGAATGTGGGGTCATCCTCGTCCTCACTGGGACTCTCGGAGTCGGAGGCAAGCTGGGCATATGCCTCCTCGGCCGAGAACATCCGGCGGGCCATAGGGGCCATTCTCTGTAGTACTCACTATCAGACTACCATCCGTAGCAGGCAGGTCGGCCGGTAGCATAACGTCACTCGCTCCATCATGCTCCTGCTCCTCCCACTTTATTAATGAAGCAGGCGGAGCAGACGCGTGATGGAGTGAGAGACATTACACGCCCAGCTGGCCTGCCTGCTACGGTAGTTTTCGGGGACATGGAGCCAGCGGAGCCAAGCTATTTTGCGATGAAATTGTGTGCAGTGGCCAGCAGGGCTCACGAGGCAGCTTCCTTGGGCCCCCCAGGAGCTACTGGGCACAGAGAAGCTTCCCCTTTTGCCTCACGTTATAGACAGCCCTGCCAACATGTGGTCGTAAGGGCACACGGCAGGGCGCAGAAGAAAAGGAGCACCGTATAGTTTTTGGAAGGCAGATTTTGCTGGAGAAGTTTTTAGATGCCATGTCCCATTTAAAGCCCCCCTGATGCACCCTTACAGTAGGAACTCTTAAAAAGTGACCCCATTTTGGAAACTAGGGAATAAGGTGCCAGATTTATTGGTACTATTTTGGGGTACTTATGATTTTGAATTGCTCTATATTACATTTTTTGTGAGGCAAGGTAACCAAAAAAATGGCTGTTTTGGCACAGTTTTTTTTATCTTTTAGGCTACTTTCACACTAGCGTTCGATCGGATCCGTTCTGAACGGATCCGATCATATTAATGCAGACGAAGGCTCCGTTCAGTACGGATCCGTCTGCATTAATATCTTAGAAAAAATTCTAAGTGTGAAAGTAGCCTGAGCGGATCCGTTCAGACTTTCAATGTAAAGTCAATGGGGGACGGATCCGCTTGAAGATTGAGCCATATGGTGACATCTTCAAGCGGATCCGTTCCCATTGACTTACATTGTAAGTCTGAACGGATCCGCTCGCCTCCGCACGGCCAGGCGGACAGCTGAACGCTGCAAGCAGCGTTCAGCTGTCCGCCTGTCCGTGCGGAGGCGAGCGGAGCGGAGGCTGAACGCCGCCAGACTAATGCAGTCTGAGCGGATCCGCTCCATTCAGACTGCATCAGGGCTGGACGGAGGCGTTCGGGTCCGCTCGTGAGCTCCTTCAAACGGAGCTCACGAACGGACCTATGAACGCTAGTGTGAAAGTAGCCTTACAAAATTCATCTGACAGGGTAGATCATGTGCTATTTTTATAGAGCAGGTTGTTACGGACGGAATGATATCAAATATGTCTACTTTCTTTGTATGTTTGTTTTATATAATAAAGCATTTTTGAAAAAAAATTATGTTTTTGTCTCCATTTTCTAAACGCCCTTTTTTATTTTTCTGCCGATCGTCTTGTGCAGGGGCTAGTTTTTACAGAAAGAGTTGACATTTTTATAGGTACCATTTTTGGGTACATATGATTTTTTTGATCATTCATTATTATACTTTATGGGGCAAGATGACCAAAAATTTGGTTGTTTTGGAACAATTTGTATTTATTTATTTTTACAGTGTTCACCTGAAGGGTTAGGTCATGTGACATTTTTATAGAGCAGATCATTATGGATGCGGCAATACCTAATATGTACACTTTTTCTTATTTAAGTTTTACACAATAATAGCATTTTTGAAACCAAAATGATGTTTTAGTGTCTCAATAGTCTAAGAGCCATAGCTTTTTTATATTTTGACCAATTGTCTTAGGTAGGGTCTAAAAAAAATTTGGACACTTTTTTTTTTTACGATGTTCATCTGAGGGGTTAGATCATGTGAGATTTTTATAGAGATGGTTGTTACAAACGCGGCGATACCTAATATGTCTACTTTTTTAAATTTATTTCACTTTAACACAATAATAGCATATTTGAAACAAAAAAAATGATGTTTTGGTGCCTCCATGTTCTAAGAGCTATAGTTTTTAAAAAAAATTAAGCAATTTTTGTATCGGGATGAGGTGACGGTTTTATTGGTACCATTTTGTGGGAGATATGCCTTTTTGATCGCTTGGTGTTGCACTTTTTGTGATGTAAGGTGACAAAAATAGCTTTTGTTTACATTTTTTTAATGGTGTTTATTGGACAGGGTGTATCATGTGACATATTTGTAGAGCCGGTCGTTTTAGACGCGATGGTACCTAATCTGTATTTTTTTTTGTTTTGTTTTTTCATTTTTTTAATCTCATATAAATGAGCGGATATAAGAAAAGGCAATTTATTTTATTTTATATTTTTATTTATTTTTTACTTTTCTTATTTTCACACTTTTTTATAATGTCCCACTTGGATCTTGAAGATCCAGTGGGGCTGATGGCTGTACTATACTTTGCAATTCTCTGTACTATACTTTACACTGATAGATGGCAACACTGGACGCCTTTGCGGGGCAGCCCGATGGTTGAGAGGGATACCCCTCCCTCTGTTGACCCCTTGGATGCCGCTGAGAGCAGCATCTAAGGGGTTACAGCACAGTGTCAGCATACAGCTGACACTTGCTGCTGATGGTGGCGGCTCAGGAACTGAGCCTCCGCCATCAGATATAGCAGTGGCACTGCACAAGAGGGCACAGATGAGGGCTGGGGAGGGGACACAGATGGGCAGGGGACATGGATGGGGGCAGGCGGGCACAGTTGCCGCACATACAAAGTGCACGGCTGGAAAAGCTAGAGGCAGGGCGCACAGAAGGGGCACAGATCGGGGCAGGGGGCTCACATAATGGGGGCACGGAGGATATGGTACCTGATTTCAGGTTCTGATTTGCAGAGTGCAAATCAGAGCCTGAAACTGGTATTTTAACACTGCTGCGCTCCGATTGGTTAGTCTGCATAGACTAACCAATTGGAGCGATCCCCGACAAGGGACCACTCTGATTGGTCCCTTGTCGGCATTACTGGACTGTATGCTGTCTGTGACAGTGGCAGTGCAGGGGCAGAAGCTTTAATTCAAGCGCTTTTCAGCGCTTGGATTAAAGAGGTGCCATAAAGTTTATATACTGTACGTCCTAGCTGCACAGGGCATGTGTAATTAACACGTATGTAGCCGTATGGCAGTCGTGAAGGGGTTAAAATTATGTAGTATGAACTGTATAAATAAAATATATGTCTGCTAATAAGTTACACAGATGGTAGAGTATTTTAATTGTACAGTATGCAATGCGCTCAATACTTGTGCTCAATCATTGTTGATGTTAGACTAAATATACAAGTTTCAGCTGATAAGAGTCTCTGGTTTTACCTGAATGGTACCATACCTTGTATTAAAGGAGTTGGACACTTTTTGGTTACTCTTGATCAATGTGTTTGTAAGATGACTATACCACACTTATATAGTTTTTTGGGGGTCATTTATCAAACTGGTGTAAAGAAGAACTGGTTTAGATGCCCTTAACAACCTATCACATTCAACCTTTCATTTTCCAAAGATGCTGTCAAAAATGAAAGGTGGGATCTGATTGGTTGCTATGGGCAACTAAGCCAGTTCTACTTTACACCAGTTTGATAAATGACCCCATTTGTTCATACAGTGGGGAAAAAAGTATTTGATACAATGGCGATTTTGCATGTTTTCCCACCTACAAAGAATAGGGACATCTGTAATTTTTATCGTAGGTACACTTCAACTGTGAGAGACAGAATCTAAAAAAAAAATCCAGGAAATCACATTGTATGATTTTTAAATAATTAATTAGCATTTTATTGCATGAAATAAGTATTTGATACAATATAAAAACAGAACTTAATATTTGGTACAGAAGCCTTTGTTTGCAATTACAGAGGTCAGGCGTTTCCTGTAGTTGTTGACCAAGTTTGCACACACTGCAGAAGGGATTTTGGCTCACTCTTCCATACAGATCTTTTGGGGCTGTCGCTGGCCTACATTGAGTTTCAGCTCCCTCCAAAGATTTTTGATTGGGTTCAGATCTGGAGACTGACTAGGTGTCACAACCAGACAGCTGAGAAGCTCTGACAGAGGCCTTTCAGAACCTCCTCCTTGAGTTTCTGTGTTGTGGTATTCAGCTCCTCCTCTCGTTAGCCTCTCTCAGCTGTCATGTGTTGGACTAATTGCTTCCCTTTAAATTCTTCCCCAGAAGGCTTTTCTGGGCGGCTTATACTACTTCCTGGAGTGTGTGTTACCGCTGACTCTGTCCTCCTGTTTGCTTCAAAGCTAAGTGTTGTACCTTTATCGGTTATTTTCTGTTTGCTGGATCCCAGGTGACCCTGACTCCCTCCGTATCTTGAGTAGGGAGCCGGTGGTCGTGTCCCCTCACTATTGTAGGGTGCTCAGGGCTTTATAGTCAAGGTTCGTGGATATGCAAACCTCCACCATTCGGATCTTTGCATAGGCTGAGCAGCCAGGGAAAGTGCCAGGTCTTCTGCAGGGGTCTCCCTTGGTTCCTTAGTTTTTGGATCCAGCGAGTCGTTTATACATGTTGCTTTGCCTTGTTTCCTGTACACCGTCCGTGACACTAGGCCTCTCCAGGACATTGAAATGCTTCTTACAGAGCCACTCCTTAGTTGCCCTGGCTGTATTTTTTGAGTCATTGTCATATTGGAAGACCCAGCCATGACCTAGCTTCAATGCTCTTACAGAGGGAAGGAGGTTTTTGGCCAAAATCTTGCCATAAATGGCCCCATCCATCCTTCAATACGGTGCAGTTGTTCTGTTCCCTTTGCAGAAAAGCACCCACAAAGTATGATGTTTTCACCGGCATGCTTCATGGTTGGGATGGTATTTTTGGAGTTGTATTCATCCTTCTTCCTCCAAACGAGTGGAGTTGATACCAAAAAGTTATATTTTAATCTCATCTGACCACTAGACCTTCTCCCATGTCTCCTCTGGATCATCCAGATGATCATATGTTAACTTCAAATGGGTCTGGACATGTGCTGGCGTGTAATTATTTACAAGTGCAGGGAAAGATTATTCAAGGTGTAAGGAAAGGAAAGGGAGGAATCACTGCACAGAATTTATGTTGAACAGGATTCAGTCAGGGAGGTGACAGCCTGGTTAAAAGGAACATTCCTATTAAACCTTGCTTCACTGATGGGAATCCAAATTGCCATTATATAGCTCTGTAATTCCAGCAAACTGTTCTTATTAGGGTGCAATGCTGTCTGAAACAGGCATTAACAGGGTTTATTACAAGGAAGTATGTCTACGTCTTATTTGACCTTGTGCGGTGCAGTTATATGTTCTAAAGCATTTTTTGGCTTGTATTACTGGGAAAAAAAGGGCTCATAGCCCTTTTTTGTGGTGAAGTGCTAAAATTACAGCCCTTTTTGTCGTGTATTAATGGCAAAAGTAAAATATATTTGCCGTTCAGTGTTGCAGTTTTATGTTCTAAAGCCCTTTTTGTCATGTATAAGTTGAAAAAGAAAAAATATATTTACTGGTCAGTGGTTCAGTTATGTTTTAAAGCCTTTTGTGGTGTGTATTAGTGGAAAAAGAAAAAATATATTTGCCGGTCAGCAGTGCAGTTATATGTTCTAAAGCCATTTGTGGAGTGTAAAAGTGGAAAAAATGTAAGGCCTAATTGCAGTTCAGCGGTGCAGTTATATATTCTAAAGCCCTGTTTGCCATGTATTATTGAAACATAGAAACATAGAATGTGTCGGCAGATAAGTGTCATGGAACCATGAACCAGACGTACAACAAGAGATAAGTGGAAATAAGAAGGCTTTATTGAAAATCAAGCTGTAAGGCAAAAGTCCAAACGGATGGCTAAACCGAAGCAGGGTCTTGCAAAGCCAGAGGTCAGGAACCAGAAGGGTAGTCAGACGAAGCCTGGATCAGGAACCAGCAGGGTAGTCAGACGAAGCCTGGATCAGGAACCAGCAGGGTAGTCAGACGAAGCTAGGATCAGGAACCAGAAGCAGCAGCAGTCTTAGAAGCATGTGAACACAGGAGGACCAAGCAAGGAACTGAAGCCACAGACCTCCTATATATATGAGCTAGGCATCCAGCTCCTCCCAGTGGGAAGGAGAAGCCGCAGGGTGGGAGGCTACAAGAAACCCAGAAACCAAGATGGCCGCCAGCACATGTCAAACGAAGGAGAACAGCAAGAAGGTAAGACCATGACAGTACCTCCCCCTCAAGGGCCCCTCCTCCGCGGAGTAAAGAACGGTTTCTGAGGGAAGCGTGCGTGGAAGGCTTGGAGCAAGGCAGGAGCATGGACATCTGCGGAGGGAACCCAGGAACGCTCCTCTGGACCATAACCACGCCAATGGACCAAAAACTGCACCCGACCGCGGACCAGGCGTGAGTCCAGGATATTGCTCACCTCATACTCCTCACGATTGCCCACTTGGACCGGACGAGGCCGAGGAACCGAGGAAGTGAAACGATTACACACCAGTGGCTTCAACAGGGAGACATGAAACACGTTGGAGATCCGCATGCCAGGAGGAAGCGCAAGGGCATAGGCTACCGGGTTTACCCTGCGAAGCACTCGGAAGGGACCAACAAAGCGAGGCGCCAGCTTGGGAGTGGGCACTCGAAGGTTGAGGTTGCGGGTGGACAACCATACGCGGTCTCCGACCTGGTAGGAAGGAGCGGGCGCTCGTCTGCGATCAGCCTGGAGTCTCTGGCGCTGCGCAGAGACCTCAAGGGACCTCTGGATCTGTACCCAAGAAGCACGTAGGACGGAAAGGTGATCCTCCACAGCCGGAATATCCTGGGGAGAGAATACCTCCGGTAACACGGCAGGTTGGAACCCATAATTGGCCATGAAGGGAGACGTCCCAGAGGAAGAGTTCACCGCCGTGTTCCTGGCAAACTCAGCCCAAGGCAGGAGGTCAACCCAATTGTCTTGGTGATCGGAGACATAGCAACGAAGGAATTGCTCCAAGGCCTGATTGGATCGTTCTGCGGCCCCATTGGACTGAGGGTGGTAGGCCGAGGAGAAAGAGAGATGAATCCCCAACTGGGAGCAAAAGGCGCGCCAGAACCTGGACACAAACTGACTCCCCCGATCCGACACAATCTCCTTGGGCAAACCGTGCAACCGGAAGACCTCCCTGGCAAAAATCGAGGCCAACTCTTGTGCAGAGGGTAACTTCTTGAGAGGAACACAGTGGCACATTTTGGAAAACCGATCCACAATCATGAGAATGACCGTATGGCCTCGGGATGCAGGGAGGTCCACAATGAAATCCATCCCCAGGTGTGACCATGGACGCTCCCCGGTGGCTATGGGTTGCAAAAGGCCCAACGGAAGGTGCCGAGGGGACTTACTCTGGGCACAAACGGAGCATGCCGCTACATATGCGGCGATGTCGGAACGTAGAGAAGGCCACCAGAACAGACGTGAAACAGCCCAGGACAGCTGATTCTTTCCAGGATGCCCCGCGGCCTTGGAGTTATGGTAGGTTCGCAACTAGAGTTGAGCGAACACCTGGATGTTCGGGTTCGAGAAGTTCGGCCGAACATCCCGGAAATGTTCGGGTTCGGGATCCGAACCCGATCCGAACTTCGTCCCGAACCCGAACCCCATTGAAGTCAATGGGGACCCGAACTTTTCGGCACTAAAACGGCTGTAAAACAGCCCAGGAAAGGGCTAGAGGGCTGCAAAAGGCAGCAACATGTAGGTAAATCCCCTGCAAACAAATGTGGATAGGGAAATTAATTAAAATAAAAATTAAATAAATAAAAATTAACCAAAATCAATTGGAGAGAGGTTCCATAGCAGAGAATCTGGCTTCCCGTCACCCACCACTGGAACAGTCCATTCTCAGATATTTAGGCCCCGGCACCCAGGCAGAGGAGAGAGGTCCCGTAACAGACAATCTGGCTTCATGTCAGCAGAGAATCAGTCTTCATGTCATAGCAGAGAATCAGGCTTCACGTCACCCACCACTGTAATAGTCCATTTTCATAAATTTAGGCCCAGCACCCAGGCAGAGGAGAGAGGTCCCGTAACAGACAATCTGGCTTCATGTCAGCAGAGAATTAGTCTGCATGTCATAGCAGAGAATGAGGCTTCACGTCAGCCACCAATGCAACAGTCCATTGTCAGATATTTAGGCCCAGCACCCAGGCAGAGGAGAGAGGTCCCGTAACAGACAATCTGGCTTCATGTCAGCAGAGAATCAGTCTTCATATCATAGCAGAGAATCTGGCTTCCCGTTACCCACCACTGGAACAGTCCATTCTCAGATATTTAGGCCCCGGCACCCAGGCAGAGGAGAGAGGTCCCGTAACAGACAATCTGGCTTCATGTCAGCAGAGAATCAGTCTTCATATCATAGCAGAGAATCAGGCTTCACGTCAGCCACCACTGCAACAGTCCATTGTCATAAATTCAGGCCCAGCACCCAGGCAGAGGAGAGAGGTCCCGTAACAGACAATCTGGCTTCATGTCAGCAGAGAATCAGTCTGCATGTCATAGCAGAGAATGAGGCTTCACGTCACCCACCACTGCAACAGTCCATTTTCATAAATTTAGGCCCAGCACCCAGGCAGAGGAGAGAGGTCCCGTAACAGAGGATCTGGCTTCATGTCACCAGAGAATCAGTCTGCATGTCATAGCAGAGAATCAGGCTTCACGTCACCCACCACTGCAACAGTCCATTTTCATAAATTTAGGCCCAGCACCCAGGCAGAGGAGAGAGGTCCCGTAACAGAGGATCTGGCTTCATGTCACCAGAGAATCAGTCTGCATGTCATAGCAGAGAATCAGGCTTCACGTCAGCCACCACTGCAACAATCCATTGGCATATATTTAGGCCTAGCACACAGGCAGAGGAGAGAGGTCCCGTAACAGACAATCTGGCTTCATGTCAGCAGAGAATCAGTCTGCATGTCATAGCAGAGAATCAGGCTTCACGTCAGCCACCAATGCAACAGTCCATTGTCAGATATTTAGGCCCAGCACCCAGGCAGAGGAGAGAGGTCCCGTAACAGAGGATCTGGCTTCATGTCACCAGAGAATCAGTCTGCATGTCATAGCAGAGAATCAGGCTTCACGTCACCCACCACTGCAACAGTCCATTTTCATAAATTTAGGCCCAGCACCCAGGCAGAGGAGAGAGGTCCCGTAACAGAGGATCTGGCTTCATGTCACCAGAGAATCAGTCTGCATGTCATAGCAGAGAATCAGGCTTCACGTCAGCCACCACTGCAACAATCCATTGGCATATATTTAGGCCTAGCACACAGGCAGAGGAGAGAGGTCCCGTAACAGACAATCTGGCTTCATGTCAGCAGAGAATCAGTCTGCATGTCATAGCAGAGAATCAGGCTTCACGTCAGCCACCAATGCAACAGTCCATTGTCAGATATTTAGGCCCAGCACCCAGGCAGAGGAGAGAGGTCCCGTAACAGAGGATCTGGCTTCATGTCACCAGAGAATCAGTCTGCATGTCATAGCAGAGAATCAGGCTTCACGTCACCCACCACTGCAACAGTCCATTTTCATAAATTTAGGCCCAGCACCCAGGCAGAGGAGAGAGGTCCCGTAACAGAGGATCTGGCTTCATGTCACCAGAGAATCAGTCTGCATGTCATAGCAGAGAATCAGGCTTCACGTCAGCCACCACTGCAACAATCCATTGGCATATATTTAGGCCTAGCACACAGGCAGAGGAGAGAGGTCCCGTAACAGACAATCTGGCTTCATGTCAGCAGAGAATCAGTCTTCATATCATAGCAGAGAATCAGGCTTCACGTCAGCCACCAATGCAACAGTCCATTGTCAGATATTTAGGCCCAGCACCCAGGCAGAGGAGAGAGGTCCCGTAACAGAGGATCTGGCTTCATGTCAGCAGAGAATCAGTCTTCATGTCATAGCAGAGAATCAGGCTTCACGTCACCCACCACTGTAAGAGTCCATTTTCATAAATTTAGGCCCAGCACCCAGGCAGAGGAGAGAGGTCCCGTAACAGACGATCTGGCTTCATGTCAGCAGAGAATCAGTCTGCATGTCATAGCAGAGAATGAGGCTTCACGTCACCCACCACTGCAACAGTCCATTTTCATAAATTTAGGCCCAGCACCCAGGCAGAGGAGAGAGGTCCCGTAACAGAGGATCTGGCTTCATGTCACCAGAGAATCAGTCTGCATGTCATAGCAGAGAATCAGGCTTCACGTCACCCACCACTGCAACAGTCCATTGTCATAAATTCAGGCCCAGCACCCAGGCAGAGGAGAGAGGTCCCGTAACAGACAATCTGGCTTCATGTCACCAGAGAATCAGTCTGCATGTCATAGCAGAGAATGAGGCTTCACGTCAGCCACCACTGCAACAATCCATTGGCATATATTTAGGCCTAGCACACAGGCAGAGGAGAGGTTCATTCAACTTTGGGTAGCCTTGCAATATAATGGTAAAATGAAAATAAAAATAGGATTGAATGAGGAAGTGCCCTGGAGTCCAATAATATATGGTTATGGGGAGGTAGTTAATGTCTAATCTGGACAAGGGACGGACAGGTCCTGTGGGATCCATGCCTGGTTCATTTTTATGAACGTCAGCTTGTCCACATTGGCTGTAGACAGGCGGCTGCGTTTGTCTGTAATGACGCCCCCTGCCGTGCTGAATACACGTTCAGACAAAACGCTGGCTGCCGGGCAGGCCAGCACCTCCAAGGCATAAAAGGCTAGCTCTGGCCACGTGGACAATTTAGAGACCCAGAAGTTGAATGGGGCCGAACCATCAGTCAGTACGTGGAGGGGTGTGCACACGTACTGTTCCACCATGTTAGTGAAATGTTGCCTCCTGCTAACACGTTGCGTATCAGGTGGTGGTGCAGTTAGCTGTGGCGTGTTGACAAAAGTTTTCCACATCTCTGCCATGCTAACCCTGCCCTCAGAGGAGCTGGCCGTGACACAGCTGCCTTGGCGACCTCTTGCTCCTCCTCTGCCTTGGCCTTGGGCTTCCACTTGTTCCCCTGTGACATTTGGGAATGCTCTCAGTAGCGCGTCTACCAACGTGCGCTTGTACTCGCGCATCTTCCTATCACGCTCCAGTGCAGGAAGTAAGGTGGGCACATTGTCTTTGTAGCGTGGATCCAGCAGGGTGGCAACCCAGTAGTCCGCACAGGTTAAAATGTGGGCAACTCTGCTGTCGTTGCGCAGGCACTGCAGCATGTAGTCGCTCATGTGTGCCAGGCTGCCCAGGGGTAAGGACAAGCTGTCCTCTGTGGGAGGCGTATCGTCATCGTCCTGCCTTTCCCCCCAGCCACGCACCAGTGATGGACCCGAGCTGCGTTGGGTGCCACCCCGCTGTGACCATGCTTCATCCTCATCCTCCTCCACCTCCTCCTCATCCTCGTCCTCCTCGTCCTCCAGTAGTGGGCCCTGGCTGGCCACATTTGTACCTGGCCTCTGCTGTTGCCAAAAACCTCCCTCTGAGTCACTTCGAAGAGACTGGCCTGAAAGTGCTAAAAATGACCCCTCTTCCTCCTCCTCCTCCTCCTCCTCCTGGGCCACCTCCTCTTCCATCATCGCCCTAAGTGTTTTCTCAAGGAGACATAGAAGTGGTATTGTAACGCTGATAACGGTGTCATCGCCACTGGCCATGTTGGTGGAGTACTCGAAACAGCGCAACAGGGCACACAGGTCTCGCATGGAGGCCCAGTCATTGGTGGTGAAGTGGTGCTGTTCTGTAGTGCGACTGACCCGTGCGTGCTGCAGCTGAAACTCCACTATGGCCTGCTGCTGCTCGCACAGTCTGTCCAGCATGTGCAAGGTGGAGTTCCACCTGGTGGGCACGTCGCATATGAGGCGGTGAGCGGGAAGGCCGAAGTTACGCTGTAGCGCAGACAGGCGAGCAGCGGCAGGATGTGAACGCCGGAAGCGCGAACAGACGGCCCGCACTTTATGCAGCAGCTCTGACATGTCGGGGTAGTTGTGAATGAACTTCTGCACCACCAAATTCAGCACATGCGCCAAGCAAGGGATGTGCGTCAAATTGGCTAGTCCCAGAGCTGCAACGAGATTTCGCCCATTATCACACACCACCAGGCCGGGCTTGAGGCTCACCGGCAGCAACCACTCGTCGGTCTGTTGTTCAATACCCCGCCACAACTCCTGTGCGGTGTGGGGCCTGTCCCCCAAACATATGAGTTTCAGAATGGCCTGCTGACGTTTACCCCGGGCTGTGCTGAAGTTGGTGGTGAAGGTGTGTGGCTGACTGGATGAGCAGGTGGAAGAAGAGGAGGAGGAAGCCGAGAAGGAGGAGGTGGCAACAGGAGGCAAAGAATGTTGCCCTGCGATCCTTGGCGGCGGAAGGACGTGCGCCAAACAGCTCTCCGCCTGGGGCCCAGCTGCCACTACATTTACCCAGTGTGCAGTTAGGGAGATATAGCGTCCCTGGCCGTGCTTACTGGTCCACGTATCTGTGGTTAGGTGGACCTTGCTACAGATGGCGTTGCGCAGTGCACACTTGATTTTATCGGATACTTGGTTGTGCAGGGAAGGCACGGCTCTCTTGGAGAAGTAGTGCCGGCTGGGAACAACATACTGTGGGACAGCAAGCGACATGAGCTGTTTGAAGCTGTCTGTGTCCACCAGCCTAAATGACAGCATTTCATAGGCCAGTAGTTTAGAAATGCTGGCATTCAGGGCCAGGGATCGAGGGTGGCTAGGTGGGAATTTACGCTTTCTATCAAATGTTTGTGAGATGGAGAGCTGAACGCTGGCGTGTGACATGGTTGAGACGCTTGGTGACGGAGGTGGTGGTGGTGGTGTTGGTGGTACATCCCCTGTTTGCTGGGCGGCAGGTGCCAACGTTCCTCCAGAGGCGGAGGAAGAGGCCGAGGCGGCAGCAGCAGAATAGGCCGAGGCGGCAGCAGCAGAAGAGGTAGCAGGGGGAGCCTGAGTGACTTCCTTGGTTTTAAGGTGTTTACTCCACTGCAGTTCATGCTTTGCATGCAGGTGCCTGGTCATGCAGGTTGTGCTCAGGTTCAGAACGTTAATGCCTCGCTTCAGGCTCTGATGGCACAGCGTGCAAACCACTCGGGTCTTGTCGTCAGCACATTGTTTGAAGAAGTGCCATGCCAGGGAACTCCTTGAAGCTGCCTTTGGGGTGCTCGGTCCCAGATGGCGGCGGTCAGTAGCAGGCGGAGTCTCTTGGCGGCGGGTGTTCTGCTTTTGCCCACTGCTCCCTCTTTTGCTACGCTGTTGGCTCGGTCTCACCACTGCCTCTTCCTCCGAACTGTGAAAGTCAGTGGCACGACCTTCATTCCATGTGGGGTCTAGGACCTCATCGTCCCCTGCATCGTCTTCCACCCAGTCTTGATCCCTGACCTCCTGTTCAGTCTGCACACTGCAGAAAGACGCAGCAGTTGGCACCTGTGTTTCGTCATCATCAGAGACATGCTGAGGTGGTATTCCCATGTCCTCATCATCAGGAAACATAAGTGGTTGTGCGTCAGTGCATTCTATGTCTTTCACCGCTGGGGAAGGGCTAGGTGGATGCCCTTGGGAAACCCTGCCAGCGGAGTCTTCAAACAGCATAAGAGACTGCTGCATAACTTGAGGCTGAGACAGTTTCCCTGGTATGCATGGGGGTGATGTGACAGACTGATGGGGTTGGTTTTCAGGCGCCATCTGTGCGCTTTCTGCAGAAGACTGGGTGGGAGATAATGTGAACGTGCTGGATCCACTGTCGGCCACCCAATTGACTAATGCCTGTACCTGCTCAGGCCTTACCATCCTTAGAACGGCATTGGGCCCCACCATATATCGCTGTAAATTCTGGCGGCTACTGGGACCTGAGGTAGTTGGTACACTAGGACGTGTGGATGTGGCAGAACGGCCACGTCCTCTCCCAGCACCAGAGGGTCCACTAACACCACCACGACCATGTCCACGTCCGCGTCCCTTACTAGATGTTTTTCTCATTGTTATGGTTCACCACAACAACAAATATATTATTTGGCCCAATGTATTGTATTCAAATTCAGCGGGATATAAATTTGAGGCCTAGTATTTAGGCGCTGGGTGACCGGTATGGATTTAGTGACAGAATTAGACTTGGAAATGCACAGAAGCGTGTGTGTGAAGTTATTCTGAATGACCCTATGTGCACCTTGAATATTATATACCCTTTTAGGGATAGATTTCAAATAGCTCTGATATAGCAGAAACCACTAAATTATGAAATTGCTAAATTGGGAATTGTACTTCAACCCAGAACAAAAAATGTGCTTTGACGGACACTAAATATCTTTCCAAGCAACAACAGTACAGCGGTAACGAGAGATTTAGCAGGATATAAATTTGAGGCCTAGTATTTAGGCGCTGGGTGACAGGTATGGGTTTAGTGACAGAATTAGACTTGGAAATACACAGTAGCGGGTGTGTGTGAAGTTATTCTGAATGACCCAATGTGCACCTTGAATATTATATACCCTTTTAGGGATAGATTTCAAATAGCTCTGATATAGCAGAAACCACTAAATTATGAAATTGCTAAATTGGGAATTGTACTTCAACCCAGAACAAAAAATGTGCTTTGACGGACACTAAATAACTTTCCCAGCTACAACAGGACAGCGGTAACGAGAGATTTAGCGGGATATAAATTTGAGGCCTAGTATTTAGGCGCTGGGTGACAGGTATGGGTTTAGTGACAGAATTAGACTTGGAAATACACAGTAGCGGGTGTGTGTGAAGTTATTCTGAATGACCCTATGTGCACCTTCAATATGATCTACCCTTTTAGGGATAGATTTCAAATAGCTCTGATATAGCAGAAACCACTAAATTATGAAATTGCTAAATTGGGAATTGTATTTCAACCCAGAACAAAAAATGTGCTTTGACGGACACTAAATAACTTTCCCAGCTACAACAGGACAGCGGTAACGAGAGATTTAGCAGGATATAAATTTGAGGCCTAGTATTTAGGCGCTGGGTGACAGGTATGGGTTTAGTGACAGAATTAGACTTGAAAATACACAGTAGCGGGTGTGTGTGAAGTTATTCTGAATGACCCAATGTGCACCTTGAATATTATATACCCTTTTAGGGATAGATTTCAAATAGCTCTGATATAGCAGAAACCACTAAATTATGAAATTGCTAAATTGGGAATTGTACTTCAACCCAGAACAAAAAATGTGCTTTGACGGACACTAAATAACTTTCCCAGCTACAACAGGACAGCGGTAACGAGAGATTTAGCAGGATATAAATTTGAGGCCTAGTATTTAGGCGCTGGGTGACAGGTATGGGTTTAGTGACAGAATTAGACTTGAAAATACACAGTAGCGGGTGTGTGTGAAGTTATTCTGAATGACCCAATGTGCACCTTGAATATTATATACCCTTTTAGGGATAGATTTCAAATAGCTCTGATATAGCAGAAACCACTAAATTATGAAATTGCTAAATTGGGAATTGTACTTCAACCCAGAACAAAAAATGTGCTTTGACGGACACTAAATAACTTTCCCAGCTACAACAGGACAGCGGTAACGAGAGATTTAGCGGGATATAAATTTGAGGCCTAGTATTTAGGCGCTGGGTGACCGGTATGGATTTAGTGACAGAATTAGACTGGGATATGGCCAAAAAATAACCACACTATTGCTGGTTAAATGCACTTGGTGACGGGCGCAGCTTGCCCCTGATGTAGTATATGGCCAAAAAATGAACAGACTATTGCTGGTTAAATGCACTTGGTGTCACAGCTTGACCAACCACACTACTGAGGGTTAAATGCACTTGGTGACGGGCGCAGCTTGCCCCTGATGTAGTATATGGCCAAAAAATAAACAGACTATTGCTGGTTAAATGCACTTGGTGTGACAGCTTCACCCTGATGTAGGCTTTAGCCAGAAAACAACCACACCATTGAGGGTTAAATGCACTTGGTGACAGGCGCAGCTTGCCCCTGATTTTGTATATGGCCAAAAAATGAACAGACTATTGCTGGTTAAATGCACTTGGTGTGACAGCTTCAACCTGATGTAGGCTTTAGCCAAAAAACAACCACACCATTGAGGGTTAAATGCACTTGGTGACAGGCGCAGCTTGCCCCTGATTTTGTATATGGCCAAAAAATGAACAGACTATTGCTGGTTAAATGCACTTGGTGTGACAGCTTCACCCTGATGTAGGCTTTAGCCAAAAAACAACCACACCATTGAGGGTTAAATGCACTTGGTCGCAGCTTGTGCTGGCGCACCACAAGACACAAAATGGCCGCCGATCACCCCAGAAAAATGTGACTGACAAACGGTCTGGGCAGCCTAAAAACAGTGAGCAATTGAGGATCAGCAGCTCAATGATCCACAGCTGCAGATCGATCAGTTAATCAAGTCCTTTGGAGGAGTTAATCTGCCTAATCTCGCCCTACTGTCGCAGCCGCAACCTCTCCCTACGCTAATCAGAGCAGAGTGACGGGCGGCGCTATGTGACTCCAGCTTAAATAGAGGCTGGGTCACATGGTGCTCTGGCCAATCACAGCCATGCCAATAGTAGGCATGGCTGTGATGGCCTCTTGGGGCAAGTAGTATGACGCTTGTTGATTGGCTGCTTTGCAGCCTTTCAAAAAGCGCCAAGAAAGCGTCACAAAAGCGCCAAGAAAGCGACGAACACCGAACCCGAACCCGGACTTTTACGAAAATGTCCGGGTTCGGGTCCGTGTCACGGACACCCCAAAATTCGGTACGAACCCGAACTATACAGTTCGAGTTCGCTCATCCCTATTCGCAACAACCGAGTGCGCAACTCCTCAGGCACAAAACATCTGCTGTTGGGTCTCCCAGAGGGAGCACCAGATTGAGCCGCCAAAATCTGCTCACCCAGGGGAGAGGTCAGGCTGGTGCGAATGGCGGCCAGGATCTGATTCGGAGGTATGACCGAAGTCGGAATCGACTCCTCCCCGGACAGCTCGGAGTACTGCCGTGATAAGGCATCCGCTCTGATGTTCTTGGAACCGGGTAGGTAGGAGACCACGTAATTAAAACGTGACAAGAACAGAGCCCATCTGGCCTGACGTGGTGTCAATCTCTTGGCCTCAGAGAGGTAGGTCAGATTCTTGTGGTCCGTCAGGATGAGAACCGGAACCACCGAGCCCTCGAGCAAGTGCCTCCATTCTTTAAGGGCCTGCACGATGGCCAATAACTCCCTGTCACCAATCTGATAGTTGCACTCCGCGGAAGACAGTTTCCGGGAGTAAAACCCACAAGGAAGCAGAGGACCCTCTGGTGTTCTACGCTGAGACAGAAGGGCGCCTACTCCCATCTCAGACGCGTCCACCTCGAGGACAAAAGGCAACCCAGGGTTGGAATGCGACAGAATCGGAGCCGACACAAAGGCGGACTTTAGAGCCTCAAAAGCTAGGATGGCCTCGAGCGGCCAGACTTGGGGATTACTGCGATTCCTGGTCAGATCCGTGAGAGGCTTGGCTAGCATGGAAAAGTCCCTGATGAACTTCCGATAATAATTGGCGAAGCCCAAAAAGCGCTGCAGGGCACGAAGACCACTGGGCTGGGGCCACTGTAAGACAGCCGAAACCTTCTCAGGATCCATGGAGAACCCTTTAGCAGAAATGATGTAACCTAAGAAGGTTACCTGGGATCGGTGAAATTCGCATTTCTCAAGCTTACCGAACAGCTTGTTCTCTCGTAACCGTTGCAACACTCGTCTGACATCCAGAATGTGGGCCTCCATGGATTCAGAATATACCAAGATGTCATCCAAATAGACCACCACACACTGCTGCAACAGGTCACGGAAAACATCGTTGATGAATTCCTGGAAGACTGCGGGCGCATTGCACAACCCAAAGGGCATAACCAAGGATTCATAATGACCGGTCCTGGTGTTAAACGCGGTCTTCCACTCATCGCCCGCCTTGATCCTTACCAGGTTATATGCCGCCCTCAGGTCGAGTTTGGTAAAGACCGTGGCCCCTTTGAGGCGATCGAACAGCTCGGAAATCAAGGGTATCGGGTAAGCGTTCTTGATCGTGATGCGATTGAGACCCCTGTAATCGATGCAAGGCCTCAACTCACCGCCCTTCTTTTTCACAAAGAAAAATCCAGCCCCTGCCGGGAACGAGGATTTGCGAATGTGTCCGCGTGAAAGCGCCTCCCTCACGTACTCATCCATGGCCTCATTCTCCGCTACCGACAGTGGATAGACTTTGCCACGAGGAGGAACGGCACCAGATTGTAACTCTATGGCACAATCGTATGGGCGGTGCGGAGGTAGGGCAACCGCACGCACCTTATCGAATACATCCCGGTACTCCTCGTATTCAGGAGGCAACAGAGAGTCCGAGGAAGTACACAGCAACTTGACAGGCCCATGGATGCAACTAGCCCCACACTGCGATGACCACGAGAGGATCTCGGCCAATCTCCAATCGAAAGTCGGATTATGCTTCTGGAGCCAGGGGTACCCCAAGACCACCGAGTAGTGTGGAGACGAAATAACCTGGAGACAGACCGACTCTCTGTGAACGGCACCAATGACCATCCCCACTGGAAGGGTCTCATGAGTTACGTGTGGCGGCAGAAGGGGTCTGCCGTCTATCGCCTCAAGAGCCAGTGGGGAACCTCGAGGCTGCAGAGGAATGGAATTGGCGGCAGCGAACACACTATCAATGAACAAACCACCAGCACCAGAGTCCACCAACGCCTGGGTCGTCACCGAGCCCCCGACCCAGGAGAGGACAACAGTAATCAGTGGTTTGTCAACACGGGAAACCGGGGATGAGGAGACTCCACCCAAGATCTGCCCCCGACAGGATCTCAGGTGCGAGCGTTTCCCGGACGGTTCGGGCATGCCAACCGAAAATGCCCACCGAGACCACAGTACATGCATCGGCCCTCGCGTCTCCGGAGTACCCTCTCCCCCTCGGACAGGCGAGCAAACCCCAGCTGCATGGGTTCACCCCCAGACAAGTCATCCCCAGGAGGCGTGGGAGGAGAGGGAGGCACGGGTGGGACAGCAAACGTAGGCGCCAATCTGTTAGAAGACCTCCGCAGGCTCTCCTTAAAGGAAGGTCTCTCCCTGAGTCTGGTGTCAATCAAAATCAGGAAAGAAATAAGAGACTCAAGCTCCACTGGTAGGTCCTTAGCTGCAACCTCATCCTTCAAGGCATCCGAGAGACCATGAGAGAAAGCAGCGACCAGAGCCTCATTATTCCAGCCCACCTCTGCTGCCAGGGTACGAAACTCAATGGCGTATTCAGCTACGGATCGTGAACCCTGTCTGATGGACATAAGGAGCTTCGCAGCAGAGGCAGCACGAGCCGGCACATCGAATACCTTCCGAAGAGAAGCAACAAAACCGGAAAACTCGGCAACCACCGGATTGTTGTTCTCCCATAAAGGGCTGGCCCAGGCCAAGGCCTTGTCCGAGAGCTGCGAGATCAAGAAGCCCACCTTTGATCTCTCAGTAGGAAAGGCATGTGGCAGCAACTCGAAATAAATGCCCACCTGGTTAAGGAAACCTCGGCACTGAGTTGGCTCTCCCCCAAAGCGCTGTGGAAGGGGGGCAGAACCGGTCATACCCCGAAACACCGCAGGCGCAGCAACAGGTGTCGGGGTAGACTCTGGCGCAACAACCGGAGCGGCAGTAGGAGCGGGCCCAGGAGCGACAACCGACCCATCGGCAACGGAAGCTAAATGAGCCGTGCGTTCAAGCAGGGTTTGCAACGCCACAGCGAACCGACCCAATAGGTGATCCTGCTGATCAAGTCTGGCAACCAGCGTAGGTAGCGAGGATGGCCCTGTACCGTCAGAATTCATGGCTTGGTCCTAATGTCATGGAACCATGAACCAGACGTACAACAAGAGATAAGTGGAAATAAGAAGGCTTTATTGAAAATCAAGCTGTAAGGCAAAAGTCCAAACGGATGGCTAAACCGAAGCAGGGTCTTGCGAAGCCAGAGGTCAGGAACCAGAAGGGTAGTCAGACGAAGCCTGGATCAGGAACCAGCAGGGTAGTCAGACGAAGCCTGGATCAGGAACCAGCAGGGTAGTCAGACGAAGCTAGGATCAGGAACCAGAAGCAGCAGCAGTCTTAGAAGCATGTGAACACAGGAGGACCAAGCAAGGAACTGAAGCCACAGACCTCCTATATATATGAGCTAGGCATCCAGCTCCTCCCAGTGGGAAGGAGAAGCCGCAGGGTGGGAGGCTACAAGAAACCCAGAAACCAAGATGGCCGCCAGCACATGTCAAACGAAGGAGAACAGCAAGAAGGTAAGACCATGACAATAAGAACCATTTGGCCCATCTAGTCTGCCCAATATACTAAATACTATGGATAGCCCTTGGCCCTATCTTATTTGAAGGATGGCCTTATGCCTATCCCATGCATACTTAAACTCCTCCACTGTATTTGCAGCTACCACTTCTGCAGGAAGGCTATTCCATGCATCCACTACTCTCTCAGTAAAGTAATACTTCCTGATATTACTTTTAAACCTTTGCCCCTCTAATTTAAAACTATGTCCTCTTGTAGCAGTTTTTCTTCTTTTAAATATTCTCTCCTCTTTTACCTTGTTGATTCCCTTTATGTATTTGAAAGTTTCTATCATATCCCCTCTGTCTCGTCTTCCTTTCAAGCTATACATGTTAAGGTCCTTTAATCTTTCTTTGTAAGTTTTATCCTGCAATCCATGTACCAGTTTAGTAGCTCTTCTCTAAACTCTCTCCAAAGTATCAATATCCTTTTGGAGATATGGTCTCCAGTACTGAGCACAATACTCCAAATGAGGTCTCACTAGAGCTCTGTAGAGCGGTATGAGCACCTCCCTCTTTCTACTGGTAATTCCTCTCCCTATACACCCAAGCATTCTGCTAGCATTTCCTGCTGCTCTATGACATTGTCTGCCTACCTTTAAGTCTCGAAATCGCCTCAAATATATTCAGATCAAACCAAATTTTGAACCGTGAACCGGTAAATAAAATTTTTATAAAATTTGCTCATCTCTACTCCTCAGGTCATTGACCGGTCCTCCAGTTCTGGGCTGATTCTTGACCTTTCTCAGAATCACCCCACAAGGTGAGATCTTGCATGGAACCCCAGACCGAGGAAGATTGACAGTCATCTAGTGTTTCTTCCGTTTTCTAATAATTGCACCAACAGTTGTTGCCTTCTCACCAAGCTGATTCCCTATTGTCCTGTAGCCCATCCCACCCTTGTGCAACAAGTTTAAATAGGTATAGAAAAAAGACTGGGCACACCTCCAGATGTTGGGCCACTGATTTTAATGGTTAAAATTAGTTAGAAGTCACAATATTCAGACAGACACTAGTATATTCGGGCAAATAGTAATATATTAAAACCTTATAAACATCAAATATATGGCAAACACTATTATATAAAACCCTATATAATTAAAATATACTACTAATAAAATGCTTAAATAGTTAAAAATCCTAAAAATACATTTGGAACCAAAGCGTTAATAGTGTTTTGTAGGATAGAGCTCGACAGCAGTCATATGAATAGCGCAATAGTGGAGAATGACAGTCAATGGTAATGGGAGAGTTCCTTAGGAGCTGCCGTGTACTTGAACAACTGAATGAGATAGTTACACTCCGTGTCTCACAGGCAGCTTTGTACTGCCTGTATAGCGCATGCAGTGAAGTTAAGTCAATGCAAGGGGAAGTTAAACATACGGCGGCGTCCCGCTGTATGTATACTTCAACAATGTTTCACTGCCCGGTTACTTGATGGCACATTGTGGATATAACGACCTCTAAGCCGGAACGGTCTTACCCGCTTGGTGCGGCTCCAGCCGTCCTACGAAAATCGGATGGACTTGCGTTCTCTTTCCTCCAGAATTTCTTACCCTAGTGTAGACTTATACACGTGGGTCCGCCGGTTTGGCTTCGGATCCAGTTTGGTATGGTCTTCTACGTGGGTTTTCAGTGGACACTGAGTAGCAGTCTTTATCCTTTTGAGTAGTGCACTACTTCTTTAGTTGATGGGGGGTCTGACCAGACGCGTTTCGGGGCTAGAATATCCCCTTCTTCAGTGGTAATCAGACCTCCCCCCCCCAAAGTGTCTCTTTTATATGGTGAAAAAACTTGAAATCTAGGTCCGGCTAAGGTCATCACCCGGAACTACTCCCAATTTTATATTTAACCCTTGCATGTGTTTTTATAGCTTAAGCGTAGTGATTCCGTTCTTTAATACATCCTCCTATTTTTTCTCTGTTCATGCGTATAGCACACTTGTCTGTAATTCCATATACATTATAAATGACTGCAATATATATACATATATATGTATTTTGCCCTCCTAATTATCCATTCTATTTTAAAGCAAGGTTCGTGCAGTGGCACTTTATAACAATGGTATGATTACCCATAATATTAAACAATTTTAAATATATATCTAAAAGTTTTTTTCTATAACTCTTTTAATCACCGATCTGAATAAACAGTATAATAATAATAAAATATATAAATATATCAAAAAGTATAATATGCAATAAACAGAGGGAAAAATCAAGGCACATAATGTGACCGAATCTAAAGTTAATGTTGCAGACACGTCTATTTATAGCTATAAATATGCAAATGTGTGTGTATTAAATATTGGCATCACAAAATGGACCACCATAATGCACCTATATCGTATATTTGTTAAACAAATTTTAATATTATCTGTTAGCTGGAATCGGAATCTATGCATTTATAGGTCTATAGTGAGTGAATGAATAAAGGATGGAACACAGGATATTTCGAATTTGGTTATGTATGGTAGGATATATAGTTTTTTCTATATAGAAAATATCCTACAGAAACGTAATTATTTATTTGTAAAATCATTCATAATAGTTTATGACATAAACTTCAGTTTTATGTTGCGGGGTCCTCCATCCGGAACACGGATAGACTATAAATGCATAGATTCCGATTCAGGCTAACAGCCTTGATAATATTAAAATTAGTTTAACAAATATACGATATAGGTGCATTATGGTGGACCATTTTGTGATGCCAATATTTAATACACACACATTTGCATATTTATAGCTATAAATAGACGTGTCTGCAACATTAACTTTAGATTCGGTCACATTATGTGCCTTGATTTTTCCCTCTGTTTATTGCATATTATACTTTTTGATATATTTATATATTTTATTATTATTATACTGTTTATTCAGATCGGTGATTAAAAGAGTTATAGAAAAAAACTTTTAGATATATATTTAAAATTGTTTAATATTATGGGTAATCATACCATTGTTATAAAGTGCCACTGCACGAACCTTGCTTTAAAATAGAATGGATAATTAGGAGGGCAAAATACATATATATGTATATATATATATATTGCAGTCATTTATAATGTATATGGAATTACAGACAAGTGTGCTATACGCATGAACAGAGAAAAAATAGGAGGATGTATTAAAGAACGGAATCACTACGCTTAAGCTATAAAAACACATGCAAGGGTTAAATATAAAATTGGGAGTAGTTCCGGGTGATGACCTTAGCCGGACCTAGATTTCAAGTTTTTTCACCATATAAAAGAGACACTTTGGGGGGGGGGGAGGTCTGATTACCACTGAAGAAGGGGATATTCTAGCCCCGAAACGCGTCTGGTCAGACCCCCCATCAACTAAAGAAGTAGTGCACTACTCAAAAGGATAAAGACTGCTACTCAGTGTCCACTGAAAACCCACGTAGAAGACCATACCAAACTGGATCCGAAGCCAAACCGGCGGACCCACGTGTATAAGTCTACACTAGGGTAAGAAATTCTGGAGGAAAGAGAACGCAAGTCCATCCGATTTTCGTAGGACGGCTGGAGCCGCACCAAGCGGGTAAGACCGTTCCGGCTTAGAGGTCGTTATATCCACAATGTGCCATCAAGTAACCGGGCAGTGAAACATTGTTGAAGTATACATACAGCGGGACGCCGCCGTATGTTTAACTTCCCCTTGCATTGACTTAACTTCACTGCATGCGCTATACAGGCAGTACAAAGCTGCCTGTGAGACACGGAGTGTAACTATCTCATTCAGTTGTTCAAGTACACGGCAGCTCCTAAGGAACTCTCCCATTACCATTGACTGTCATTCTCCACTATTGCGCTATTCATATGACTGCTGTCGAGCTCTATCCTACAAAACACTATTAACGCTTTGGTTCCAAATGTATTTTTAGGATTTTTAACTATTTAAGCATTTTATTAGTAGTATATTTTAATTATATAGGGTTTTATATAATAGTGTTTGCCATATATTTGATGTTTATAAGGTTTTAATATATTACTATTTGCCCGAATATACTAGTGTCTGTCTGAATATTGTTACTTTTAACTAATTTTAACCATTAAAATCAGTGGCCCAACATCTGGAGGTGTGCCCAGTCTTTTTTCTATATATATTATTTCCATTTTTGAGTAGTGGGGTGATACTACTCGACTGTGGGCACCCCGTGTGGTGGTCATTCAGACCTGAGCGTCTTAACTACCTATTTTGAACCTGAAGTTTAAATAGGTACAATTAATACAGGTATTGACTAGAGTTGAGCGAACACCTGGATGTTCGGGTTCGAGAAGTTCGGCCGAACTTCCCGAAAATGTTCGGGTTCGGGATCCGAACCCGATCCGAACTTCGTCCCGAACCCGAACCCCATTGAAGTCAATGGGGACCCGAACTTTTCGGCACTAAAACGGCTGTAAAACAGCCCAGGAAAGGGCTAGAGGGATGCAAAAGGCAGCAACATGTAGGAAAATCCCCTGCAAACAAATGTGGATAGGGAAATGAATAAAAATAAAAATTAAATAAATAAAAATTCACCAAAATCAATTGGAGAGAGGTCCCATAGCAGAGAATCTGGCTTCCCGTCACCCACCACTGGAACAGTCCATTCTCAGATATTTAGGCCCCGGCACCCAGGCAGAGGAGAGAGGTCCCGTAACAGACAATCTGGCTTCATGTCAGCAGAGAAACAGTCTTCATGTCATAGCAGAGAATCAGGCTTCACGTCACCCACCACTGCAACAGTCCATTTTCATAAATTTACGCCCAGCCCCCAGGCAGAGGAGAGAGGTCCCGTAACAGACAATCTGGCTTCATGTCAGCAGAGAATTAGTCTGCATGTCATAGCAGAGAATGAGGCTTCACGTCAGCCACCAATGCAACAGTCCATTGTCAGATATTTAGGCCCAGCACCCAGGCAGAGGAGAGAGGTCCCGTAACAGAGGATCTGGCTTCATGTCAGCAGAGAATCAGTCTTCATGTCATAGCAGAGAATCAGGCTTCCCGTCACCCACCACTGTAAGAGTCCATTTTCATAAATTTAGGCCCAGCACCCAGACAGAGGAGAGAGGTCCCGTAACAGACAATCTGGCTTCATGTCAGCAGAAAATCAGTCTTCATGTCATAGCAGAGAATCAGGCTTCACGTCACCCACCACTGCAACAGTCCATTTTCATAAATTTAGGCCCAGCACCCAGGCAGAGGAGAGAGGTCCCGTAACAGACAATCTGGCTTCATGTTAGCAGAGAATCAGTCTTCATGTCATAGCAGAGAATCAGGCTTCCCGTCACCCACCACTGCAACAGTCCATTTTCATAAATTTAGGCCCAGCACCCAGGCAGAGGAGAGAGGTCCCGTAACAGACAATCTGGCTTCATGTCAGCAGAGAATCAGTCTGCATGTCATAGCAGAAAATCAGGCTTCACGTCAGCCACCACTGTAAGAGTCCATTTTCATAAATTTAGGCCCAGCACCCAGGCAGAGGAGAGAGGTCCCGTAACAGACAATCTGGCTTCATGTCAGCAGAGAATTAGTCTGCATGTCATAGCAGAGAATGAGGCTTCACACCAGCCACCACTGCAACAGTCCATTGGCATATATTTAGGCCCAGCACACAGGCAGAGGAGAGAGGTCCCGTAACAGAGGATCTGGCTTCATGTCAGCAGAGAATCAGTCTGCATGTCATAGCAGAAAATCAGGCTTCACGTCAGCCACCACTGTAAGAGTCCATTTTCATAAATTTAGGCCCAGCACCCAGGCAGAGGAGAGAGGTCCCGTAACAGACAATCTGGCTTCATGTCAGCAGAGAATTAGTCTGCATGTCATAGCAGAGAATGAGGCTTCACGTCAGCCACCACTGCAACAGTCCATTGGCATATATTTAGGCCCAGCACACAGGCAGAGGAGAGAGGTCCCGTAACAGAGGATCTGGCTTCATGTCAGCAGAGAATCAGTCTGCATGTCATAGCAGAAAATCAGGCTTCACGTCAGCCACCACTGTAAGAGTCCATTTTCATAAATTTAGGCCCAGCACCCAGGCAGAGGAGAGAGGTCCCGTAACAGACAATCTGGCTTCATGTCAGCAGAGAATTAGTCTGCATGTCATAGCAGAGAATCAGGCTTCACGTCACCCACCACTGCAACAGTCCATTTTCATAAATTTAGGCCCAGCACCCAGGCAGAGGAGAGAGGTCCCGTAACAGACAATCTGGCTTCATGTCAGCAGAGAATCAGTCTTCATGTCATAGCAGAGAATCAGGCTTCACGTCACCCACCACTGCAACAGTCCATTTTCATAAATTTAGGCCCAGCACCCAGGCAGAGGAGAGAGGTCCCGTAACAGACAATCTGGCTTCATGTCAGCAGAGAATCAGTCTTCATGTCATAGCAGAGAATCAGGCTTCACGTCACCCACCACTGCAACAGTCCATTTTCATAAATTTAGGCCCAGCACCCAGGCAGAGGAGAGAGGTCCCGTAACAGACAATCTGGCTTCATGTCAGCAGAGAATCAGTCTTCATGTCATAGCAGAGAATCAGGCTTCACGTCACCCACCACTGCAACAGTCCATTTTCATAAATTTAGGCCCAGCACCCAGGCAGAGGAGAGAGGTCCCGTAACAGACAATCTGGCTTCATGTCAGCAGAGAATCAGTCTTCATGTCATAGCAGAGAATCAGGCTTCACGTCACCCACCACTGCAACAGTCCATTTTCATAAATTTAGGCCCAGCACCCAGGCAGAGGAGAGAGGTCCCGTAACAGACAATCTGGCTTCATGTCAGCAGAGAATCAGTCTGCATGTCATAGCAGAAAATCAGCCTTCACGTCAGCCACCACTGTAAGAGTCCATTTTCATAAATTTAGGCCCAGCACCCAGGCAGAGGAGAGAGGTCCCGTAACAGACAATCTGGCTTCATGTCAGCAGAGAATTAGTCTGCATGTCATAGCAGAGAATGAGGCTTCACGTCAGCCACCACTGCAACAGTCCATTGGCATATATTTAGGCCCAGCACACAGGCAGAGGAGAGAGGTCCCGTAACAGAGGATCTGGCTTCATGTCAGCAGAGAATCAGTCTGCATGTCATAGCAGAAAATCAGGCTTCACGTCAGCCACCACTGTAAGAGTCCATTTTTATAAATTTAGGCCCAGCACCCAGGCAGAGAAGAGAGGTCCCGTAACAGACAATCTGGCTTCATGTCAGCAGAGAATTAGTCTGCATGTCATAGCAGAGAATGAGGCTTCACGTCAGCCACCACTGCAACAGTCCATTGGCATATATTTAGGCCCAGCACACAGGCAGAGGAGAGAGGTCCCGTAACAGAGGATCTGGCTTCATGTCAGCAGAGAATCAGTCTGCATGTCATAGCAGAAAATCAGGCTTCACGTCAGCCACCACTGTAAGAGTCCATTTTCATAAATTTAGGCCCAGCACCCAGGCAGAGGAGAGAGGTCCCGTAACAGACAATCTGGCTTCATGTCAGCAGAGAATTAGTCTGCATGTCATAGCAGAGAATCAGGCTTCACGTCACCCACCACTGCAACAGTCCATTTTCATAAATTTAGGCCCAGCACCCAGGCAGAGGAGAGAGGTCCCGTAACAGACAATCTGGCTTCATGTCAGCAGAGAATCAGTCTTCATGTCATAGCAGAGAATCAGGCTTCACGTCACCCACCACTGCAACAGTCCATTTTCATAAATTTAGGCCCAGCACCCAGGCAGAGGAGAGAGGTCCCGTAACAGACAATCTGGCTTCATGTCAGCAGAGAATCAGTCTTCATGTCATAGCAGAGAATCAGGCTTCACGTCACCCACCACTGCAACAGTCCATTTTCATAAATTTAGGCCCAGCACCCAGGCAGAGGAGAGAGGTCCCGTAACAGACAATCTGGCTTCATGTCAGCAGAGAATCAGTCTTCATGTCATAGCAGAGAATCAGGCTTCACGTCACCCACCACTGCAACAGTCCATTTTCATAAATTTAGGCCCAGCACCCAGGCAGAGGAGAGAGGTCCCGTAACAGACAATCTGGCTTCATGTCAGCAGAGAATCAGTCTGCATGTCATAGCAGAAAATCAGCCTTCACGTCAGCCACCACTGTAAGAGTCCATTTTCATAAATTTAGGCCCAGCACCCAGGCAGAGGAGAGAGGTCCCGTAACAGACAATCTGGCTTCATGTCAGCAGAGAATTAGTCTGCATGTCATAGCAGAGAATGAGGCTTCACGTCAGCCACCACTGCAACAGTCCATTGGCATATATTTAGGCCCAGCACACAGGCAGAGGAGAGAGGTCCCGTAACAGAGGATCTGGCTTCATGTCAGCAGAGAATCAGTCTGCATGTCATAGCAGAAAATCAGGCTTCACGTCAGCCACCACTGTAAGAGTCCATTTTCATAAATTTAGGCCCAGCACCCAGGCAGAGGAGAGAGGTCCCGTAACAGACAATCTGGCTTCATGTCAGCAGAGAATTAGTCTGCATGTCATAGCAGAGAATCAGGCTTCACGTCACCCACCACTGCAACAGTCCATTTTCATAAATTTAGGCCCAGCACCCAGGCAGAGGAGAGAGGTCCCGTAACAGACAATCTGGCTTCATGTCAGCAGAGAATCAGTCTTCATGTCATAGCAGAGAATCAGGCTTCACGTCACCCACCACTGCAACAGTCCATTTTCATAAATTTAGGCCCAGCACCCAGGCAGAGGAGAGAGGTCCCGTAACAGACAATCTGGCTTCATGTCAGCAGAGAATCAGTCTTCATGTCATAGCAGAGAATCAGGCTTCACGTCACCCACCACTGCAACAGTCCATTTTCATAAATTTAGGCCCAGCACCCAGGCAGAGGAGAGAGGTCCCGTAACAGACAATCTGGCTTCATGTCAGCAGAGAATCAGTCTTCATGTCATAGCAGAGAATCAGGCTTCACGTCACCCACCACTGCAACAGTCCATTTTCATAAATTTAGGCCCAGCACCCAGGCAGAGGAGAGAGGTCCCGTAACAGACAATCTGGCTTCATGTCAGCAGAGAATCAGTCTTCATGTCATAGCAGAGAATCAGGCTTCACGTCACCCACCACTGCAACAGTCCATTTTCATAAATTTAGGCCCAGCACCCAGGCAGAGGAGAGAGGTCCCGTAACAGACAATCTGGCTTCATGTCAGCAGAGAATCAGTCTGCATGTCATAGCAGAAAATCAGCCTTCACGTCAGCCACCACTGTAAGAGTCCATTTTCATAAATTTAGGCCCAGCACCCAGGCAGAGGAGAGAGGTCCCGTAACAGACAATCTGGCTTCATGTCAGCAGAGAATTAGTCTGCATGTCATAGCAGAGAATGAGGCTTCACGTCAGCCACCACTGCAACAGTCCATTGGCATATATTTAGGCCCAGCACACAGGCAGAGGAGAGAGGTCCCGTAACAGAGGATCTGGCTTCATGTCAGCAGAGAATCAGTCTGCATGTCATAGCAGAAAATCAGGCTTCACGTCAGCCACCACTGTAAGAGTCCATTTTCATAAATTTAGGCCCAGCACCCAGGCAGAGAAGAGAGGTCCCGTAACAGACAATCTGGCTTCATGTCAGCAGAGAATTAGTCTGCATGTCATAGCAGAGAATGAGGCTTCACGTCAGCCACCACTGCAACAGTCCATTGGCATATATTTAGGCCCAGCACACAGGCAGAGGAGAGAGGTCCCGTAACAGAGGATCTGGCTTCATGTCAGCAGAGAATCAGTCTGCATGTCATAGCAGAAAATCAGGCTTCACGTCAGCCACCACTGTAAGAGTCCATTTTCATAAATTTAGGCCCAGCACCCAGGCAGAGGAGAGAGGTCCCGTAACAGACAATCTGACTTCATGTCAGCAGAGAATCAGTCTTCATGTCATAGCAGAGAATCAGGCTTCACGTCACCCACCACTGCAACAGTCCATTTTCATAAATTTAGGCCCAGCACCCAGGCAGAGGAGAGAGGTCCCGTAACAGACAATCTGGCTTCATGTCAGCAGAGAATCAGTCTTCATGTCATAGCAGAGAATCAGGCTTCACGTCACCCACCACTGCAACAGTCCATTTTCATAAATTTAGGCCCAGCACCCAGGCAGAGGAGAGAGGTCCCGTAACAGACAATCTGGCTTCATGTCAGCAGAGAATCAGTCTTCATGTCATAGCAGAGAATCAGGCTTCACGTCACCCACCACTGCAACAGTCCATTTTCATAAATTTAGGCCCAGCACCCAGGCAGAGGAGAGAGGTCCCGTAACAGACAATCTGGCTTCATGTCAGCAGAGAATCAGTCTGCATGTCATAGCAGAAAATCAGCCTTCACGTCAGCCACCACTGTAAGAGTCCATTTTCATAAATTTAGGCCCAGCACCCAGGCAGAGGAGAGAGGTCCCGTAACAGACAATCTGGCTTCATGTCAGCAGAGAATTAGTCTGCATGTCATAGCAGAGAATGAGGCTTCACGTCAGCCACCACTGCAACAGTCCATTGGCATATATTTAGGCCCAGCACACAGGCAGAGGAGAGAGGTCCCGTAACAGAGGATCTGGCTTCATGTCAGCAGAGAATCAGTCTGCATGTCATAGCAGAAAATCAGGCTTCACGTCACCCAGCACTGTAAGAGTCCATTTTCATAAATTTAGGCCCAGCACCCAGGCAGAGGAGAGAGGTCCCGTAACAGACAATCTGGCTTCATGTCAGCAGAGAATTAGTCTGCATGTCATAGCAGAGAATGAGGCTTCACGTCAGCCACCACTGCAACAGTCCATTGGCATATATTTAGGCCCAGCACCCAGGCAGAGGAGAGAGGTCCCGTAACAGAGGATCTGTCTTCATGTCAGCAGAGAATTAGTCTGCATGTCATAGCAGAGAATCAGGCTTCACGTCACCCAACATTGGAACAGTCCATTGGCATATATTTAGGCCCCGGCACCCAGACAGAGGAGAGGTTCATTCAACTTTGGGTAGCCTCGCAATATAATGGTAAAATGAAAATAAAAATAGGATTGAATGAGGAAGTGCCCTGGAGTCCAATAATATATGGTTAAGGGGAGGTAGTTAATGTCTAATCTGGACAAGGGACGGACAGGTCCCGTGGGATCCATGCCTGGTTCATTTTTATGAACGTCAGCTTGTCCACATTGGCTGTAGACAGGCGGCTGCGTTTGTCTGTAATGACGCCCCCTGCTGTGCTGAATACACGTTCAGACAAAACGCTGGCCGCCGGGCAGGCCAGCACCTCCAAGGCATAAAAGGCTAGCTCTGGCCACGTGGACAATTTAGAGACCCAGAAGTTGAATGGGGCCGAACCATCAGTCAGTACGTGGAGGGGTGTGCACACGTACTGTTCCACCATGTTAGTGAAATGTTGCCTCCTGCTAACACGTTGCGTATCAGGTGGTGGTGCAGTTAGCTGTGGCGTGTTGACAAAAGTTTTCCACATCTCTGCCATGCTAACCCTGCCCTCAGAGGAGCTGGCCGTGACACAGCTGCCTTGGCGACCTCTTGCTCCTCCTCTGCCTTGGCCTTGGGCTTCCACTTGTTCCCCTGTGACATTTGGGAATGCTCTCGGTAGCGCGTCTACCAACGTGCGCTTGTACTCGCGCATCTTCCTATCACGCTCCAGTGCAGGAAGTAAGGTGGGCACATTGTCTTTGTAGCGTGGATCCAGCAGGGTGGTAACCCAGTAGTCCGCACAGGTTAAAATGTGGGCAACTCTGCTGTCGTTGCGCAGGCACTGCAGCATGTAGTCGCTCATGTGTGCCAGGCTGCCCAGGGGTAAGGACAAGCTGTCCTCTGTGGGAGGCGTATCGTCATTGTCCTGCCTTTCCCCCCAGCCACGCACCAGTGATGGACCCGAGCTGCGTTGGGTGCCACCCCGCTGTGACCATGCTTCATCCTCATCCTCCTCCACCTCCTCCTCATCCTCGTCCTCCTCGTCCTCCAGTAGTGGGCCCTGGCTGGCCACATTTGTACCTGGCCTCTGCTGTTGCCAAAAACCTCCCTCTGAGTCACTTCGAAGAGACTGGCCTGAAAGTACTAAAAATGACCCCTCTTCCTCCTCCTCCTCCTGCTGGGCCACATCCTCTTCCATCATCGCCCTAAGTGTTTTCTCAAGGAGACATAGAAGTTTTATTGTAACGCTGATAACGGCGTCATCGCCACTGGCCATGTTTGGTGGAGTACTCGAAACAGCGCAACAGGGCACACAGGTCTCGCATGGAGGCCCAGTCATTGGTGGTGAAGTGGTGCTGTTCTGTAGTGCGACTGACCCGTGCGTGCTGCAGCTGAAACTCCACTATGGCCTGCTGCTGCTCGCACAGTCTGTCCAGCATGTGCAAGGTGGAGTTCCACCTGGTGGGCACGTCGCATATGAGGCGGTGAGCGGGAAGGCCGAAGTTACGCTGTAGCGCAGACAGGCGAGCAGCAGCAGGATGTGAACGCCGGAAGCGCGAACAGACGGCCCGCACTTTATGCAGCAGCTCTGACATGTCGGGGTAGTTGTGAATGAACTTCTGCACCACCAAATTCAGCACATGCGCCAATCAAGGGATGTGCGTCAAATTGGCTAGTCCAAGAGCTGCAACGAGATTTCGCCCATTATCACACACCACCAGGCCGGGCTTGAGGCTCACCGGCAGCAACCACTCGTCGGTCTGTTAATCTATACCACGCCACAACTCCTGCGCGGTGTGGGGCCTGTCCCCCAAACATATGAGTTTCAGAATGGCCTGCTGATGTTTACCCCGGGCTGTGCTGAAGCTGGTGGTGAAGGTGTGTGGCTGACTGGATGAGCAGGTGGAAGAAGAGGAGGAGGAAGCCGAGAAGGAGGAGGTGGCAACAGGAGGCAAAGAATGTTGCCCTGCGATCCTTGGTGGCGGAAGGACGTGCGCTAAACAGCTCTCCGCCTGGGGCCCAGCTGCCACTACATTTACCCAGTGTGCAGTTAGGAGATATAGCGTCCCTGGCCGCGCTTACTGGTCCACGTATCTGTGGTTAGGTGGACCTTGCTACAGATGGCGTTGCGCAGTGCACACTTGATTTTATCGGATACTTGGTTGTGCAGGGAAGGCACGGTTCTCTTGGAGAAGTAGTGGCGGCTGGGAGCAACATACTGTGGGACAGCAAGCGACATGAGCTGTTTGAAGCTGTCTGTGTCCACCAGCCTAAATGACAGCATTTCATAGGCCAGTAGTTTAGAAATGCTGGCATTCAGGGCCAGGGATCGAGGGTGGCTAGGTGGGAATTTACGCTTTCTCTCAAATGTTTGTGAGATGGAGAGCTGAACGCTGCCGTGTGACATGGTTTAGATGCTTGGTGACGGAGGTGGTGGTGGTGTTGGTGGTACATCCCCTGTTTGCTGGGTGGCAGGTGCCAACGTTCCTCCAGAGGCAGAGGAAGAGGCCGAGGCGGCAGCAGCAGAAGAGGTAGCAGGGGGAGCCTGAGTGACTTCCTTGGTTTTAAGGTGTTTACTCCACTGCAGTTCATGCTTTGCATGCAGGTGCCTGGTCATGCAGGTTGTGCTCAGGTTCAGAACGTTAATGCCTCGCTTCAGGCTCTGATGGCACAGCGTGCAAACCACTCGGGTCTTGTCGTCAGCACATTGTTTGAAGAAGTGCCATGCCAGGGAACTCCTTGAAGCTGCCTTTGGGGTGCTCGGTCCCAGATGGCGGCGGTCAGTAGCAGGCGGAGTCTCTTGGCGGCGGGTGTTCTGCTTTTGCCCACTGCTCCCTCTTTTGCTACGCTGTTGGCTCGGTCTCACCACTGCCTCTTCCTCCGAACTGTGAAAGTCAGTGGCACGACCTTCATTCCATGTGGGGTCTAGGACCTCATCGTCCCCTGCATCGTCTTCCACCCAGTCTTGATCCCTGACCTCCTGTTCAGTCTGCACACTGCAGAAAGACGCAGCAGTTGGCACTTGTGTTTCGTCATCATCAGAGACATGCTGAGGTGGTATTCCCATGTCCTCATCATCAGGAAACATAAGTGGTTGTGTGTCAGTGCATTCTATGTCTTTCACCGCTGGGGAAGGGCTAGGTGGATGCCCTTGGGAAACCCTGCCAGCGGAGTCTTCAAACAGCATAAGAGACTGCTGCATAACTTGAGGCTGAGACAGTTTCCCTGGTATGCATGGGGGTGATGTGACAGACTGATGGGGTTGGTTTTCAGGCGCCATCTGTGCGCTTTCTGCAGAAGACTGGGTGGGAGATAATGTGAACGTGCTGGATCCACTGTCGGCCACCCAATTAACTAATGCCTGTACCTGCTCAGGCCTTACCATCCTTAGAACGGCATTGGGCCCCACCATATATCGCTGTAAATTCTGGCGGCTACTGGGACCTGAGGTAGTTGGTACACTAGGACGTGTGGATGTGGCAGAACGGCCACGTCCTCTCCCAGCACCAGAGGGTCCACTAACACCACCACGACCATGTCCACGTCCGCGTCTCTTACTAGATGTTTTCCTCATTGTTATGGTTCACCACAACAACAAAAATATTATTTGGCCCAATGTATTGTATTCAAATTCAGCGGGATATAAATTTGAGGCCTAGTATTTAGGCGCTGGGTGACCGGTATGGATTTAGTGACAGAATTAGACTTGGAAATGCACAGTAGCGTGTGTGTGAAGTTATTCTGAATGACCCTATGTGCACCTTGAATATTATATACCCTTTTAGGGATAGATTTCAAATAGCTCTGATATAGCAGAAACCACTAAATTATGAAATTGCTAAATTGGGAATTGTATTTCAACCCAGAACAAAAAATTTGCTTTAACGGACACTAAATAACTTGCCCAGCCACAACAGTACAGCGGTAACGACAGATGTAGCGGGATATAAATTTGAGGCCTAGTATTTAGGCGCTGGGTGACCGGTATGAATTTAGTGACAGAATTAGACTTGGAAATGCACAGTAGCGTGTGTGTGAAGTTATTCTGAATGACCCTATGTGCACCTTGAATATTATATACCCTTTTAGGGATAGATTTCAAATAGCTCTGATATAGCAGAAACCACTAAATTATGAAATTGCTAAATTGGGAATTGTATTTCAACCCAGAACAAAAAATGTGCTTTGGCGGACACTAAATAACTTGCCCATCCACAACAGGACAGCGGTAACGACAGATTTAGCGGGATATAAATTTGAGGCCTACTATTTAGGCGCTGGGTGACCGGTATGGATTTAGTGACAGAATTAGACTTGGAAATGCACAGTAGCGTGTGTGTGAAGTTATTCTGAATGACCCTATGTGCACCTTGAATATTATATACCCTTTTAGGGATAGATTTCAAATAGCTCTGATATAGCAGAAACCACTAAATTATGAAATTGCTAAATTGGGAATTGTATTTCAACCCAGAACAAAAAATGTGCTTTGACGGACACTAAATAACTTGCCCATCCACAACAGTACAGCGGTAACGACAGATGTAGCGGGATATAAATTTGAGGCCTAGTATTTAGTCGCTGGGTGACCGGTATGAATTTAGTGACAGAATTAGACTTGGAAATGCACAGTAGCGTGTGTGAAGTTATTCTGAATGACCCTATGTGCACCTTGAATATTATATACCCTTTTAGGGATAGATTTCAAATAGCTCTGATATAGCAGAAACCACTAAATTATGAAATTGCTAAATTGGGAATTGTGTTTCAACCCAGAACAAAAAATGTGCTTTGGCGGACACTAAATAACTTGCCCATCCACAACAGGACAGCGGTAACGACAGATTTAGCGGGATATAAATTTGAGGCCTAGTATTTAGGCGCTGGGTGACCGGTATGGATTTAGTGACAGAATTAGACTTAGAAATGCACAGTAGCGTGTGTGTGAAGTTATTCTTAATGACCCTATGTGCACCTTGAATATTATATACCCTTTTAGGGATAGATTTCAAATAGCTCTGATATAGCAGAAACCACTAAATTATGAAATTGCTAAATTGGGAATTGTATTTCAAGCCAGAACAAAAAATGTGCTTTGACGGACACTAAATAACTTGCCCATCCACAACAGGACAGCGGTAACGACAGATTTAGCGGGATATAAATTTGAGGCCTAGTATTTAGGCGCTGGGTGACCGGTATGGATTTAGTGACAGAATTAGACTTGGAAATGCACAGTAGCGTGTGTGTGAAGTTATTCTGAATGACCCTATGTGCACCTTGAATATTATATACCCTTTTAGGGATAGATTTCAAATAGCTCTGATATAGCAGAAACCACTAAATTATAAATTGCTAAATTGGGAATTGTATTTCAACCCAGAACAAAAAATGTGCTTTGACGGACACTAAATAACTTGCCCATCCACAACAGTACAGCGGTAACGACAGATGTAGCGGGATATAAATTTGAGGCCTGGTATTTAGGCGCTGGGTGACCGGTATGGATTTACTAACAGAATTAGACTTGGAAATGCACAGTAGCGTTTGTGTGAAGTTATTCTGAATGACCCTATGTGCACCTTGAATATTATATACCCTTTTAGGGATAGATTTCAAATAGCTCTGATATAGCAGAAACCACTAAATTATGAAATTGCTAAATTGGGAATTGTATTTCAACCCAGAACAAAAAATGTGCTTTGACGGACACTAAATAACTTGCCCATCCACAACAGGACAGCGGTAACGACAGATGTAGCGGGATATAAATTTGAGGCCTAGTATTTATGCGCTGGGTGACCGGTATGAATTTAGTGACAGAATTAGACTTGGAAATGCACAGTAGCGTGTGTGAAGTTATTCTGAATGACCCTATGTGCACCTTGAATATTATATACCCTTTTAGGGATAGATTTCAAATAGCTCTGATATAGCAGAAACCACTAAATTATGAAATTGCTAAATTGGGAATTGTGTTTCAACCCAGAACAAAAAATGTGCTTTGGCGGACACTAAATAACTTGCCCATCCACAACAGGACAGCGGTAACGACAGATTTAGCGGGATATAAATTTGAGGCCTAGTATTTAGGCGCTGGGTGACCGGTATGGATTTAGTGACAGAATTAGACTTGGAAATGCACAGTAGCGTGTGTGTGAAGTTATTCTTAATGACCCTATGTGCACCTTGAATATTATATACCCTTTTAGGGATAGATTTCAAATAGCTCTGATATAGCAGAAACCACTAAATTATGAAATTGCTAAATTGGGAATTGTATTTCAAGCCAGAACAAAAAATGTGCTTTGACGGACACTAAATAACTTGCCCATCCACAACAGGACAGCGGTAACGACAGATTTAGCGGGATATAAATTTGAGGCCTAGTATTTAGGCGCTGGGTGACCGGTATGGATTTAGTGACAGAATTAGACTTGGAAATGCACAGTAGCGTGTGTGTGAAGTTATTCTGAATGACCCTATGTGCACCTTGAATATTATATACCCTTTTAGGGATAGATTTCAAATAGCTCTGATATAGCAGAAACCACTAAATTATGAAATTGCTAAATTGGGAATTGTATTTCAACCCAGAACAAAAAATGTGCTTTAACGGACACTAAATAACTTGCCCAGCCACAACAGTACAGCGGTAACGACAGATGTAGCGGGATATAAATTTGAGGCCTAGTATTTAGGCGCTGGGTGACCGGTATGATTTAGTGACAGAATTAGACTTGGAAATGCACAGTAGCGTGTGTGTGAAGTTATTCTGAATGACCCTATGTGCACCTTGAATATTATATACCCTTTTAGGGATAGATTTCAAATAGCTCTGATATAGCAGAAACCACTAAATTATGAAATTGCTAAATTGGGAATTGTATTTCAACCCAGAACAAAAAATGTGCTTTGGCGGACACTAAATAACTTGCCCATCCACAACAGGACAGCGGTAACGACAGATTTAGCGGGATATAAATTTGAGGCCTAGTATTTAGGCGCTGGGTGACCGGTATGGATTTAGTGACAGAATTAGACTTGGAAATGCACAGTAGCGTGTGTGTGAAGTTATTCTTAATGACCCTATGTGCACCTTGAATATTATATACCCTTTTAGGGATAGATTTCAAATAGCTCTGATATAGCAGAAACCACTAAATTATGAAATTGCTAAATTGGGAATTGTATTTCAAGCCAGAACAAAAAATGTGCTTTGACGGACACTAAATAACTTGCCCATCCACAACAGGACAGCGGTAACGACAGATTTAGCGGGATATAAATTTGAGGCCTAGTATTTAGGCGCTGGGTGACCGGTATGGATTTAGTGACAGAATTAGACTTGGAAATGCACAGTAGCGTGTGTGTGAAGTTATTCTGAATGACCCTATGTGCACCTTGAATATTATATACCCTTTTAGGGATAGATTTCAAATAGCTCTGATATAGCAGAAACCACTAAATTATGAAATTGCTAAATTGGGAATTGTATTTCAACCCAGAACAAAAAATGTGCTTTGACAGGACACTAAATAACTTGCCCATCCACAACAGTACAGCGGTAACGACAGATGTAGCGGGATATAAATTTGAGGCCTAGTATTTAGGCGCTGGGTGACCGGTATGGATTTAGTGACAGAATTAGACTTGGAAATGCACAGTAGCGTGTGTGAAGTTATTCTGAATGACCCTATGTGCACCTTGAATATTATATACCCTTTTAGGGATAGATTTCAAATAGCTCTGATATAGCAGAAACCACTAAATTATGAAATTGCTAAATTGGGAATTGTATTTCAACCCAGAACAAAAAATGTGCTTTGGCGGACACTAAATAACTTGCCCATCCACAACAGTACAGCGGTAACGACAGATTTAGCGGGATATAAATTTGAGGCCTAGTATTTAGGCGCTGGGTGACCGGTATGGATTTAGTGACAGAATTAGACTTGGAAATGCACAGTAGCGTGTGTGTGAAGTTATTCTGAATGACCCTATGTGCACCTTGAATATTATATACCCTTTTAGGGATAGATTTCAAATAGCTCTGATATAGCAGAAACCACTAAATTATGAAATTGCTAAATTGGGAATTGTATTTCAAGCCAGAACAAAAAATGTGCTTTGACGGACACTAAATAACTTGCCCATCCACAACAGGACAGCGGTAACGACAGATTTAGCGGGATATAAATTTGAGGCCTAGTATTTAGGCGCTGGGTGACCGGTATGGATTTAGTGACAGAATTAGACTTGGAAATGCACAGTAGCGTGTGTGTGAAGTTATTCTGAATGACCCTATGTGCACCTTGAATATTATATACCCTTTTAGGGATAGATTTCAAATAGCTCTGATATAGCAGAAACCACTAAATTATGAAATTGCTAAATTGGGAATTGTATTTCAACCCAGAACAAAAAATGTGCTTTGACGGACACTAAATAACTTGCCCATCCACAACAGTACAGCGGTAACGACAGATTTAGCGGGATATAAATTTGAGGCCTAGTATTTAGGCGCTGGGTGACCGGTATGGATTTAGTGACAGAATTAGACTTGGAAATGCACAGTAGCGTGTGTGTGAAGTTATTCTGAATGACCCTATGTGCACCTTGAATATTATATACCCTTTTAGGGATAGATTTCAAATAGCTCTGATATAGCAGAAACCACTAAATTATGAAATTGCTAAATTGGGAATTGTATTTCAACCCAGAACAAAAAATGTGCTTTGACGGACACTAAATAACTTGCCCATCCACAACAGTACAGCGGTAACGACAGATGTAGCGGGATATAAATTTGAGGCCTGGTATTTAGGCGCTGGGTGACCGGTATGGATTTACTAACAGAATTAGACTTGGAAATGCACAGTAGCGTTTGTGTGAAGTTATTCTGAATGACCCTATGTGCACCTTGAATATTATATACCCTTTTAGGGATAGATTTCAAATAGCTCTGATATAGCAGAAACCACTAAATTATGAAATTGCTAAATTGGGAATTGTATTTCAACCCAGAACAAAAAATGTGCTTTGACGGACACTAAATAACTTGCCCATCCACAACAGGACAGCGGTAACGACAGATTTAGCGGGATATAAATTTGAGGCCTAGTATTTAGGCCCTGGGTGACCGGTATGGATTTAGTGACAGAATTAGACTTGGAAATGCACAGTAGCGTGTGTGTGAAGTTATTCTGAATGACCCTATGTGCACCTTGAATATTATATACCCTTTTAGGGATAGATTTCAAATAGCTCTGATATAGCAGAAACCACTAAATTATGAAATTGCTAAATTGGGAATTGTATTTCAACCCAGAACAAAAAATGTGCTTTGACGGACACTAAATAACTTGCCCATCCACAACAGTACAGCGGTAACGACAGATGTAGCGGGATATAAATTTGAGGCCTAGTATTTATGCGCTGGGTGACCGGTATGAATTTAGTGACAGAATTAGACTTGGAAATGCACAGTAGCGTGTGTGAAGTTATTCTGAATGACCCTATGTGCACCTTGAATATTATATACCCTTTTAGGGATAGATTTCAAATAGCTCTGATATAGCAGAAACCACTAAATTATGAAATTGCTAAATTGGGAATTGTGTTTCAACCCAGAACAAAAAATGTGCTTTGGCGGACACTAAATAACTTGCCCATCCACAACAGGACAGCGGTAACGACAGATTTAGCGGGATATAAATTTGAGGCCTAGTATTTAGGCGCTGGGTGACCGGTATGGATTTAGTGACAGAATTAGACTTGGAAATGCACAGTAGCGTGTGTGTGAAGTTATTCTTAATGACCCTATGTGCACCTTGAATATTATATACCCTTTTAGGGATAGATTTCAAATAGCTCTGATATAGCAGAAACCACTAAATTATGAAATTGCTAAATTGGGAATTGTATTTCAACCCAGAACAAAAAATGTGCTTTGACAGACACTAAATAACTTGCCCATCCACAACAGTACAGCGGTAACGACAGATGTAGCGGGATATAAATTTGAGGCCTAGTATTTAGGCGCTGGGTGATCGGTATGGATTTAGTGACAGAATTAGACTTGGAAATGCACAGTAGCGTGTGTGTGAAGTTATTCTGAATGACCCTATGTGCACCTTGAATATTATATACCCTTTTAGGGATAGATTTCAAATAGCTCTGATATAGCAGAAACCACAAAATTATGAAACTGCTAAATTGGGAATTGTATGTCAACCCAGAACAAAAAATGTGCTTTGACGGACACTAAATAACTTGCCCATCCACAACAGTACAGCGGTAACGACAGATGTAGCGGGATATAAATTTGAGGCCTAGTATTTAGGCGCTGGGTGACCGGTATGGATTTACTGACAGAATTAGACTTGGAAATGCACAGTAGCGTGTGTGTGAAGTTATTCTGAATGACCCTATGTGCACCTTGAATATTATATACCCTTTTAGGGATAGATTTTAAATAGCTCTGATATAGCAGAAACCACTAAATTATGAAATTGCTAAATTGGGAATTGTATTTCAACCCTGAACAAAAAATGTGCTTTGACGGACACTAAATAACTTGCCCAGCCACAACAGTACAGCGGTAACGACAGATTTAGCGGGATATAAATTTGAGGCCTAGTATTTAGGCGCTGGGTGACCGGTATGGATTTAGCTACAGAATTAGACTGGGATATGGCCAAAAAATAACCACACTATTGCTGGTTAAATGCACTTGGTGTGACAGCTTGACCAACCACACTACTGAGGGTTAAATGCACTTGGTGATGGGCGCAGCTTGCCCCTGATGTAGTATATGGCCAAAAAATGAACAGACTATTGCTGGTTAAATGCACTTGGTGTGACAGCTTCACCCTGATGTAGGCTTTAGCCAAAAAACAACCACACCATTGAGGGTTAAATGCACTTGGTGACAGGCGCAGCTTACCCCTGATGTAGTATATGGCCAAAAAATAAACAGACTATTGCTGGTTAAATGCACTTGGTGTGACAGCTTGACCAACCACACTACTGAGGGTTAAATGCACTTGGTGACGGGCGCAGCTTGCCCCTGATATAGTATATGGCCAAAAAATGAACAGACTATTGCTGGTTAAATGCACTTGGTGTGACAGCTTGACCAACCACACTACTGAGGGTTAAATGCACTTGGTGACGGGCGCAGCTTGCCCCTGATGTAGTATATGGCCAAAAAATGAACAGACTATTGCTGGTTAAATGCACTTGGTGACGGGCGCAGCTTGCCCCTGATTTAGTATATGGCCAAAAAATTAACAGACTATTGCTGGCTAAATGCACTTGGTGTGACAGCTTCACCCTGATGTAGGCTTTAGCCAAAAAACAACCACACCATTGAGGGTTAAATGCACTTGGTCGCAGCTTGGATGCACTTGGTCGCAACACCGCACAAGACACAAAATGGCCGCCGATCACCCCAGAAAAAAGTGACTGACAAACGGTCTGGGCAGCCTAAAAACAGTGAGCATTTGAATTTCAGCAGCTCAATGATGCACAGCTGCAGATCGATCGATTAATCAAGTCCTTTGGAGGAGTTAATCTGCCTAATCTCGCCCTACTGTCGCAGCCGCAACCTCTCCCTATGCTAATCAGAGCAGAGTGACGGGCGGCGCTATGTGACTCCAGCTTAAATAGAAGCTGGGTCACATGGTGCTCTGGCCAATCACAGCCATGCCAATAGTAGGCATGGCTGTGACGGCCTCTTGGGGCAAGTAGTATGACGCTTGTTGATTGGCTGCTTTGCAGCCTTTCAAAAAGCGCCAAGAAAGCATCACAAAAGCGTCAAGAAAGCGACGAACACCGAACCCGAACCCGGACTTTTACGAAAATGTCCGGGTTCGGGTCCGTGTCACGGACACCCCAAAATTCGGTACGAACCCGAACTATACAGTTCGAGTTCGCTCATCCCTAGTAATGACTAATGAGTGGAGAGTAGGAGGGCTTTTTTTAAGAAAAACTAACAGATCTGTGAGAGCCAGAATTCTTGCTGGTTGGTAGATGCTCAAATACTTGCATGCAATAAAATGCTAATGAATTATTTAAAAATCATACAATGTGATTTTCTGTATTTATTTATATTTTTTTAGATTCTGTATCTCACAGTTGAAGTATACCTACAATAAAAAATTAGGTTGTAGATGGTGTGACAAAGTGAGGGGCTGTGTCTGGCAAGGCTGGTATTTTCCTCCCAGCATGTGCGGCTGGGCTGGTTTCCAGCCAGGTGTGGTCAAATACCGGACCGGAGTTTAAGTGCTGGTCTGGTTTTGGCAGCACCTAGCTGTCCTTAAATTGTGTTATATGGACTTTCCATTGTATGTAAATTAACAGCAAGACTGCAAAGTTACTTGCTGTTTTGTGCAATGACCTCAAGTGTGAATAAACACTGACGTTTTAAGTTAAGAACTTGTACTGCGCCCGCTTACCCTATCTACCAGAGTGAAACCCCACGGCAAGAGCAGTGAGTCTGGCGTGAAAGCCGTTATTTTTGGTTTCTGCATTTTTCAGGCACGGTTTAATGTCGCACATTATACCAGCTGTATTACAACCAGTGCCCCACGACAAAATGGAGGCTGTTGTGAAGTCCCTCATGGAGGCTAATCTACAGCAGCGAGAGACAAACCTGCAGCAACGCAAGGCTAATAAACAGTAGCAGGAGACTAACCAGTTGCTGCTAAAACATGTGATGGCTTTGCAGACAGCAGGAGCAACCCCGAGCGTCCACGATGCCCGGAAAGCAATCCATGCCGCGATTCCTAAGATGACCCTTGCAGACGACATCGAAACCTACCTGGCTATGTATGAGAAAGTGGCCATCAGGGAAAAGCTTCCCCGTGACCAGTGGGCTGAGATTGTCGGTCCATTCCTGGCATCCGATTCCCAGCGGGTGTATTTTGACTTGCCAGACGATCAAGCGGCCTACTACCAAAAAGCAAAGGGTGAGATTTTGGCAAGACTGGGGGTGCATGTGTTGGTCCGGTCCCAGCGGGTACATCAGTGGGGGTTTAAGCCAGCTGAGCCTGCGAGGACCCAGTATTATGACTTACTCCACCTCTTGCAAAAGTGGCTACAGCCTGATGTGCTGAGTCACATGGCTATGCCGGATAGACGATTGGCTGATATGTTCTGGAGGCTCTGCCACCCTCTCTCCAGCACAGGATCGGCCAGGTGCCTCCTGGTAACGCCCTAGAAATTGGACCTTGTGGAGCCCTATGAGGCTACTAAGAATGTTACAGGGAGTTCTTTTGGGACGGAAGCAGTTAAACTACGTAAATCTCCATCCCAGCAGGTACTCCAGAAACGCTAAACCACCTGTGCCAGGTGGAGGTAGGAGACACTGCAGCAGAGGCTCTGCTGGACTCAGGGAGTCTGTTGTCCCTAGTAAGGGCTCCCCTGGTATGATCAACGGAGTATACTAGCTGGAAAGTCGGGGTCATGTGCATCCATGGAGACTTAAAAGACTATCCCACCGCCCTGGTGTCTCTTCCACAGGGGTTGACAGATGGACTCACGAAGTGGCAGTTGAACCAAATTTACACTACGAACTTATAATAGGGAGAGACTTTCCATGCTTTCTGGCACTGTGGCCTGCTATGAGATTGACTGATACCAAAGGAGACAGGGGGAAACCCTAGCAGAGTGGCCTGGCTAAGGGTGGAGACCAGAACCCTGGGAACATGAGACCGAAGGGCCAGTGGTAGGGGTGACTGCCACTTCGGTGGAAGAGGGGGAGACAACTCCACTAAGTGTGATGGTGGAAAACGTGGAGGACTTGTCGCCAGGTCCTGAATTGGCAGACCTCAATTTCTCCGGGGATAATTTTGGTACCACCCAACATCGGGACCCAACCCTATCCTGCGCCTGGGAAAATGTGTTAATAGTAGATGGTGAACCACAACAACCTGGGGCAGAGTCAGTGTTTCCCCGTTTTGTGGTTCATCAGGATATGTTGTATCGGGTAAACCAACTACTGGGTGAGCCTATTGAACAGTAGTGATGGACGAACATCAAATGTTCACGAACTGCAAGTTTACTTTAATGGCAGGTGAACCTGAAAAACCTTCAGTTCATATTTGCACCCACCAAATACTTACTAGAAGTGCACAAATCATCCCACAACATGGACAGTGACATACCAGAGGGGGATCAATGGCAAAAATTCCCACAAAAAAGATGTATTTTAGTCAGGGGCCATTATTATGCATCTTAAAGGGAAACTCTCAACAATGTGCCCTGCTGGAGCCTAGAAATTTTTTATTTTAGGCCACGGGAGTCCTGGCCCCAAACATTAGGCATTCACCGGACAGAAAACATCAAGTGATTATGTGGCTGGAGGTATAATAGACGGTCAATGGATATCAATTTTACTGCAGACCAGTGGAGTACAGGCCCAAAAAATTATTCATTCACCGTATAGAAAAGAACAATTCATAATGTGGCTGGAGGTACATTAGGCGGTCACCGTATAACAATTTTACTGTTGGCCAGTTAGATTACAGGCCCCAAAAATTATGGATTCACCGTACAGAAAAGAACAAGTGATTATGTGGCTGGAGGTACATTAGGCGGTCATTGGATATCAATTTTACTGCAAGCCAGTACAAATGCATGTCAGATACATATGTTTAAAAGAACTAAAAATATAAAATTGGATTAAAAACGAAATCCCCCCAATGGTAATAAGGTGAAATTCAATTAAACGTGGTCGTAACAGGTGTTGAATTCCTCCGAGATCCATGTCTCATTCATTTTTAGAAATGTGAGGTAGTCCACACTGTTGTGAGCTAGGCGAGTGTGCTTATCGGTCAGGATCCCTCCCCTGTTGCTCTGAACATCCTTTCGGACAGGACACTCGACAAGGAGCAAGCCAAGAGTTCCATGGCAAATTGTGCCAGGTCTGGCCACAGGTCAAGCCTGAACAACCAGTAGTCAAGGGGTTCCTCGCTTCTAAGAGCATTCACATTGGCCATTAACCCGATGTAGGCATTTACTAAGAGTGGATCCATAGGGCGGCTGTCGATGGGTTGGCTGCAAGAATGATCTCAAATCCAAAGCGACCAATACATCTTCAAACTGCCCTCTTCTTGCATGCGCAGTAGGATTGGTACTGTAACTGTTTCTCTGTGGGTGGAAATTCCTCTGCCGGCACCCGCAACAGCAGAATGCAGCATCTCTCGAAGCAAGGCCTGGAAATTCTGCATTCTGACAGCCCTCTGTGATGCTGGTAACATGTCCGCCATTTTGTATTTGTACCGGGGGTCTAAGTACGTTGCCATCCAGTACTGGTCCTTGTTCTTTATGCTTTTTATAAGGGGGTCCCTCTTCAAAAACTGGAGCACGAAGGCTCCCATTTGCACTAAATTGGAAGCAGTGGAGCAGCCTGGCTCCTTCTCATCGCACAAGAGAATGTGGTCCTCGGTCTCCTCCCCCCATTCACGGACAATACCAGGGATCCCAAAAAAGTTTAAAGCCTGCTCTTCTTGCTCCTCCTCCCCCTCCCCCCAAGCACCATCCTCCTCTGACTCCTCTACAGACTCCTGCTGATGAAGTAGCCCCCCCTGGGAATTCATTTAGCATCTGCCTGCTCCTGCTCCTCGACGGCTTGATCAATGACACAATGCAATGCACGCTCCAGAAAGAAGGCGTAAGATACGATGTCACTGATGGCTCCCTGGCTGCGACTAACCAGATTGATGATCTCATCAAATGGTCGCAGAAGTCTGCATGCGTCGTGCATGAGCAGCCACTGGCGCGCTGAAAAAAACCAATATCACCAGAACCTGTCCTGCTGCAGAGTTTGTACAGGTAGTCGTTAACAGCACGTTTCTGCTGGAGCAGCCTATCAAGCATATACAATGTGGAGTTCCAGCGCGTCGGGCAGTCACAAATCATACGTCTGGGCAAGTGGTGTCGCCGCTGAACATCAGCAAGGCAAGCCATGCTATGGCTGTGTAAGATCTTCAAAAATAGCCAGAGATTTTCCTGGCCTGCCGCAATACATCCTGGACCCCGGGTTTTTTGGCAACAACTCACTGCACGAATAAGTTCAGGACGTGTGCCATGCACGGCACGTGTGCAATTTTGCCCTGTTTCAGCGCGCTCAGCAGATTGGCTCCGTTGTCACACATTTCTTTACCAACTGTCAAATTGAGCGGGGTTAGCCACTGATCGGCCTGTGACTGCAGAGCTAAAAGCAGTGCAGGTCCAGAGTGGTTCTTGGCTTCCAGGCACAACAGCCACAGCACAGCATGGCAACGTCTCACCTGACATGTCGAATAGGTTCTGGGGAGCTTGGGAGGTGCAGCGGAAGAGACAGTAGCAGTGGAAAAGGAGGAGTCAGCCGAGGAGGAGGCAGAGGATGGAGTAGGAGGAGGAGAAGAGGAGGCAGGCATGCATGCAATCCGTGGCGGTAACACCAAATCCACACGGGTTGCATGCTTGAAAGCCATCAGAAGGTTCACACAGTGGGCAGTAAAAGTTATGTACCTTCCCTGCCCGTGTTTGCACGGGTCTGTGGCCAGATGTATTTTGGAACCGACATTGCATGCCAGAGATACAGTCACTTGCCGCTGAAAATGGCCATATAGCTCTGGGATGTCCTTCTGGGAGAAATGGCCTCCGAGTCCACCAGTTTATATGGCAGTAGTTGGCGGGCTAACAGTCCCAACAAGCTGGCGGTCAGCTGTTGGGCAAGAGGGTTTTCCAGAGTCATCAACTTTTTACATTTGAACATTTGGGCCACGGAAGCCTGCCTTTTGCCAGATGAATGGGAGGAGAGAGGAGAAGTAGAAGAGGCAGGACATGGAGCGCCGGAAGTGTGGCTTTTTGGGTTCTGATGGTGTTGCTTGGTGATGGGAGGCCAGGTGCCTTCTTAAGGTGGTTGTGTGTTGCTTGTACTCATGTGTTGATCCCATTGGCGTTTGTGATGTGAGATCATGTGCCTTCGCAAAGTAGTTGTACCGAGGTGGGTGTTGGACTTCCCACGACTCAGTTTCTTTTGGCACAGGTTGCAAATAGCATTGCTGTTATCAGAGGCAGACACACAAAAAAAATGCCACACTGCTGAGCTTTGCAATGACGGCATTCTCGTGGTGGCAACAGCATGCGTTGATTGGCGTGCTGTCTGGCTGACCCCGGGTGCCGATACATGCTGTCTTACTGTGCCACTAGCTCCTTGCGACGACCTCCCCCTGCTTCCAACTCGTCTCCTCCTTCTCTCTGTCTCCCCTTCTGAACTTTCCCCCTCTTCTTCTTCTCAGCGAGCAGGCACCCACGTGGCATCCACGGACACATCATCATCAACCACTTCACTTGTATCTGACACCTCAGCAAAGGAAGCAGCAGCGGGTACAACATCATCATCATCATCATCACACTGTACGTCCATGTGAGTAATACTGCCTGACTGAGACATATCCCTGTTATCTACATCCTCTGGCAATAATGGTTGCGCATCGCTAATTTCATCCAACTGATGTGTAAATAACTCCTCTGACGGATCAAGTGGAGCGGCTGTGGTGGTAGTGGTGGTGGTGGCGGCGGGCGGAGAGTGGTAACTTGAGAGCAGATGACCGAAGCTGAGCTGGAGGAGGATGGTGCGTCAAGGTTCTTAGCAGAAGCTGTTGAAGATTGGGTGTCCTGTGTAAGCCAGTCAACTATGTCCTCAGAATTTTTCGGGTTCAGGGTACGTGGCCTCTGAACACTGGGCATTATTCCAGGGCCAGTGGAAATCACAGCACCATGACCACGACGGCCCCTGCGGGGTGGCCTGCATCTGCCTGTAATATTTTTTTTTAGATATGTGGTACTATGCGTGCAAGGTACTGTGCCACCCTATATAAGTGGTGGGCAGTGGGCACAGTATAGTCTGTGTGGGCCTGACACACTGGCTTGCAACAGCGATTATATTTATTACAGAGAAAAAATAAATTTACTTTAGTTTTATCTGCAAGGTATTGTGACACCCTGTAACGGTATGAGTGGTGGCCTGGCCAGTGGCCACAGTACAGTCTGTGGGCCAGACAATCACTGGCTTGCAACTACGATTATATTTATTACAGACAAAAAATAAATTGACTTTAGTTTTATCTGTAAGGTATTGTGACACCCTGTAATGGTATGAGTGGTGGCCTGGCCAGTGGCCACAGTACAGTCTGTGTGGGTCAGACACTCACTGGCTTGCTACTGCAATTATATTTATTACAGAGAAAAATAAATAGACTTTAGTTTTATCTGCAAGGTATTGTGACACCCTGTAACGGTATGAGTGGTGGCCTGGCCAGTGGCCACAGAACAGTCTGTGTGGGCCAGACACTCACTGGCTTGCAACTGCGATTATATCACAGAGAAAAAATAAATTGACTTTAGTTTTATCGGCAAAGTATTGTGACACCCTGTAACGGTATGAGTGGTGGCCTGGCCAGTGGCCACAGTACAGTCTGTGGGCCAGACACTCACTGGCTTGCAACTGCGATTATATTTATTACAGAGAAAAAATAAATTGACTTTAGTTGTATCTGCAAGGTATTGTGACACCCTATATGAATGGTGTGCACACAGTACAGTCTGTGAGCCTGCAGCCTCTCACTGTCTGGCAACTGCGATTATATTAAAAAAAAAATAATAAATTGACATTTTTTTATCTGCAAGGTACTGTGACACCCTATATGAGTGGTGTGCACACAGTACAGGGACTGCAGCCTCTCACACACGGGCAGGCAACTGCAATATATATATATATAAAATAAAATAAATCAGACTGATGTACCAGCCCTAAAAAGGGCTTTTTGGGGTGCTGTCAGGACGCTGTCCTTACAGCAGATGAGTCTGTGGATACAGAACACTGCCCTAGCTATTGATTTCCCTATTAAATCAGCAGCAGCTACACTGTCCCTCCTCTCACTAAAAATGCAGCTTCCGAATGAATCTAAAATGGATGCTGTCCAGGAGGTGGGAGTGTCTGGGAGGGAGGGTCTGCTGACTGTGAGGTACAGAGTCAAAGTTTGCTCAATGATGATGTATAGGGGGCGGACCGAACATCGGATATGTTTGCCCGCCGTGGCGAACGCGAACAAGCCATATTCGCTATGTACTGTTCACCGGTGAATAGTTCGGGAAATCACTAAGAGTGATATGCATGGATGAAATGGGAGTGGAAGCCCCCTTTTCTTCCAACTTCAGCAACCTGGCTGTATTCTAGGTTTACACCCAACCAACTATAGAAAAATGCCTCTAGCCATGCAGATGAGGCCACATGACTGCTTGGCCAATAGATATCTCTCCTGAGCCCCTCATACACATATCTGCTTTGCCCAGCAGGCATGTGTTCTGAATAGAGAAAAAGCTGTTATTCCACTCCTCCTGCCATGGCTTATCTCCCCAACAACAACATGATCTGGTATGTTGAACAGTTCAGGGATGTTGATTAGCTCAGAAAGACTAACATACTGATTAAAATTGAGAGTAACTCTAGGCCAAAACATGTGACCTTTTCCTGTACATGCATTTAATCTTTTGAAATAAAGTTCCTGTATTATGGACCTGTACAATGTTGGATGATTCCTGTGCATTTCTGGATACAACTGTACAGTAATGTCTCTGGCCAGCTTAACTAACAGGGCTGTGGAGTTGCTAAGCTATTCTGACTCCAATTCCTGCATTTTACCATGCTCCAACTCCAGGTCCGACTCTGACTCCTTCATAAATGGCCAATAATTTAGTAATAACAAATTTACTGAAATAAAATGGTAACATAAGTTTTTTTGACTTGCCTTCTATGGAAGCCTGTGAGACCCAGCCCTCTGGATCTAGTAGGCAGGCTATCACTGTTTTACACTGGCAATAAACAGTCAATGCATTACAATACACATGTCTTGTAAGTTAAAAAAAAAGTGTTTTTCATTATAAATAAAAGTTTCAAGTAAAAAAAAAACATTTCCCATAATAAACATATATACAGTACAATGGTAAAAATAGAAAAGAAAAATAGACATATTAGGTATTGTCACGTCTATAATAACCGGCTCTATAAAAATATCACATGATCCACCCCGTCAGATGAACGCTAAAAAAAAAACAAAAAAAAAACTGTGCTAGAACAGCCATTTTTTGGTTACCTTGCCTCACAAAAAGTGTATGTCATGGTTGGGAGTGTACAATGTAGGGAAGACCGACTAGCAACTAGGCCAGGAAGCTGGAATAAGGGAGCAGGTCACTTCCTAGAGCTTCCCTTCCCTAATCCTTGCCCTGACTCCTAACCGTATGACCGGACCCAGAAGGTAGGACGGCTCATACCCAGGGACCCTGAGTCGCCCTGATAATCCATGGAGTCTCACCAGCCTAGCTGCAAGGAAAGGGACAGGCAGTGAACAGCTACTGAATCGGCAGGTAAGAGCCCAGAAACAACACGCACTTATCTGCCGCGGCAACAACGACAACTGGAGCCCCATGTGGACAGGATGCATGGCGGCCCCTGGCAGAGCTGCACACGGACTTGTGGTCCCCCCCCCCCCTCCGGGGACACATGTCTAGCAAACATGCTGGACTACAGGCACCAACAGACTAGACATGTAACAACCACTAGACAAGACAATAACCACCCATACATAAACATCATCATGGGATGACATATATGACATTGGAGAGACATTGATGTCCCACTAGGTGGCCCTCAAGGACTAGGCAGATAAAACACCCATGACAGGACCAAAGCTACAGCACCAACAAAGGCTGGAGTACAACTGATTCCAGCCTGGAAGCCACAGATGATAAAACCCAAGTGACCACACACAGCCAGGAAGTTAGCCCTTTTCAGTACCAGACAGGCGAGGAACCAGGAGAAGGGGAGCATTGCTGCGACAACAATGCTGGCAACCAGCATGTACGGCTAATGTGTTACGACGCACAACAAAGACCGTGACAGTGTAATACCAAGCAATCAAAAAGTCATATGTACCCCAAAATGGTACCAATCAAACCATCACATCCAGCAAAATCACAAAAGACACAAAAAACTTTTTTTTATTTTCAAAAATGCTTTATTATGTAAAACAGAAAAAAATATATATTTTTGGTATTGTCGTGTCCATAAAACCTGCTCTATATAAATATATATATATATATATATAACACATAATCTAACCTGTCGGGGGAACATCAGAAAAATAAAAAATAAACTGCCAGAACAGCAATTTTTTAGTTACCTTGCCTCACAAAAAGCATAATATCAAGTGATCAAAAATCATATGTACCCCAAAATAGTACTAATAAATCTGTCACCTTATCGTGTAGTTTCTAAAATGGGGTCACTTTTGGGGGATTTTCTACTGTAGGGGTGCATCAGGGGGTCTTCAAATGCGGCATGGCAACATAAAATGATCCCACTGAAATCTGCTGTCCAAAATTCATATGGCGCTCCTTTCCTTCTGCGCCGTGTGCCCATAGAGCAGGTTACGACCACATGTGGGTGCTTTCGTAAACTGCAGAATCAGGGTAGTAAATATTGAGTTTTGTTTGGCTGTTAACACTTGCTATGTTACACGAAACAATGGATGAAAATTGAAAATATGGCAAAAAAAGGAACATTTTGAAATTTCATCTCCTTGTTCCTTTAATTCTTCTGGAACACCTAAAGGGTTAACAACATTTGCAAAAACACTTTTAAATAAATTGAGGGGTGTAGTTTCTTAAATGGGGTAATTTATGAGTGGTTTGTACTATGCAAGACTCACAAAGTGACTCCATAACTGAAGTCAAAATGATGCAAATATAAAGTAGATATATGGGAAATGTAAAGTAATAAATATTTTATGAGGTATCACTAACTGCTTTAACCCCTTAAGGACCCGCGCCGTATATGTACGGCGCAGATGTCCATGACGTAAGGTCCAGCACTGTACATGTACGGCGCAGTGATCGGGCGGGTGCAGGAGGAGTCCGGCAGTCACTGATAGCCGGACCCCTGCTGCATGCGCTGGCATCGCTGAAATCACTGATGCCGGCGCATTAACTCTCGATGTGAGATGTCCGTGCTGGGAGGAAGCAGCCATCAGCTTCCCGCGCTGCTGTGACGGGGATCAGATGGCAGGGAAGGCAGCCTTCTATGACAGCCTGTGAGATCCAGCCCCCTGGATCTCACAGGCAGGAAGCTGTAAATTTATTACACTCAGTAATACACTTATAGCCAATACTTTACAATACAGAAGTATTGTAAAGGGGATCAGACCCCCAAAAGTTGACGTCCCAGAATGGGACAAAAAATAAAGTGAAAAAAAAGGTGAAAAAAAAATAAAGTTTTACAAAAAAATTAAAAGTTTCAAGTAAAAAAACAAAGCGTCCTTTTCCCAAAAATAAAAAAAAATAGGGAAGAAAAGAAAAGTAGACATATTAGGAATTTCCGCGTACGTATCGATCGTCTCTATAAAAATATCACATGACCTAACCCTTCAGATGAACATCGTCAAAAAAATAAATAAAAACTGTGCTGAAAAATGTATTTTGTCACCTATTTTTTTTGTCACCTCACATCACTAAACGTGCAACACCAAGCTATCAAAAAGGCGTATGCCCCCTAAAATAGTACCAATCTAACCATCACCTCATCCCGCAAAAAATTTGCGCGTACCTAAGACAATCACCCAAAAAAAAATAAAAAATATGGCTCTCAGAATGTGGAGACACTAAAACATCATAAAAAAAATATGCTGTTATTGTGTAAAACTTAAAGAATAACTGTCACATTTAGACCCTAATTTCAATTTTCATATATGTACTATTAGACTGACTTACCCCATATTTAATAAGATTCAGCCCTTATCAACCAGTCTGCATAGAACTGCAATTTCACTATTCAGTTAAGATGGCCGCCACTGCCCTCACCCTGAGGCTAATCCCGCCTGCCCTCACTAGGCAGTAACAATAGCCCCCAAAAAGTGTCAGTAACCAGAGCCCTCCCCCCTAAAGGGTTATTCTCCTGCAGCACAAAGGGGTCCTCTTACCACATGTTGCTTTCATTTATACACTGAGCAGATGGCAGATCTCCCTTCCCTGTTGTGCGCTGCTTCAACTCTGCATTCTCCAGCTCTGCTAAGTGAGGGAGCGTCTGCCAAGCGCAGGGACAGGGAGAAGTGCACACAGCCCAGGCCATGTTATCAGCCGCTGGGGAGGACCTGGCTTTAATCATTTACTTACAGTCCCTGGCTGTCAATAATGTGACCTTGCATGCAGCATGCACGCTGCATGCTCTGTCTATCAACAGATAGACGGACCATGTCTAGCAACCCTATTTTAAGCACAGGTAAAAGTAGGCAGTACAGGGAACAAAAATGTGGAATTAAGGGGTAATTTAATACACAGTGAAAAGTTGAAATAGGGCCACCAAGGTGATGTTAATCACCACAATCCAATACTCAAAAAACAAAACAAAATAAACAACAGTTATCCTTTAAGTAAATAAAAAAAAAAGTATACATATTAGGTATCGACGTGACCGTAACAACCTGCTCTATAAAATTACTACATGACCTAACCCCTTAGGTTAACACCGTAAAAATAAATAATAATAAAAACAGTGTCAAAAAAGCAATTTTTTGTCACCTTACATCACAAAAAGTGTAATAGCAAGCGATCAAAAAGTTATATGCACCCCAAAATAGTACCAATCTAACCGTCATCTCATCCCGCAAAAATTATACCCTACCTAAGATAATCACCCACAAAATAAAAAAAACTGGGGCTCTCAGACTATGGAGACACTAAAATGATTTTTTTTTGTTTCAAAAATGATTTTATTGTGTAAAACTTAAATAAATAAAAAAGTCAACATATTAGGCATCGCTGCGTCCGTAAGAACCTGCTGTATAAAAATATCACATAACCTAACCCCTCAGGTGAACACCATGACAAAAATTATTTAAAGTGTGTCTTTTGTCACCTTACATCATCTCATACCGAAAAAAATTTGCCTCTACATAAGACAGTCACCCAAAAAAAATAAAAAAATAGGACTTTCAGATTGTGGAGACACAAAAAATTTTTTTTTTCAAAAATGCTTCATTATGTAAAACTGAAAATAAAACTCATATTTGGTATTGCCGCGTCAGGAACAACATGCTCTATAAAAATAACATGATCTAACCTGTCAGATGAACATTGTAAATAGCAAAAAATAAAAAACGGTGTCAAAACTGCTATTTTGTTACCTTGCCTCACAAAAAGTGTTATATATAGAGTAGGGGTGCACCGAAATGAAAATTCTGGTCCGAAACCGAAACCGAAAATTCAGGATACCCCTTGACCGAAACCGAAACCGAAACTGCCTTTTTGCCCAAATACTTTTAAAAGACCCCCCACCCCATAACAGTGCCATCCACAGACCCCCCCACCTCATAACAGTGCCATCCACAGACCCCCACCCACCCCATAACAGTGCCATCCACAGACCCCCACCCACCCCATAACAGTGCCATCCACAGACCCCCACCCACCCCATAACAGTGCCATCCACAGACCCCCACCCACCCCATAACAGTGCCATCCACAGACCCCCACCCACCCCATAACAGTGCCATCCACAGACCCCCCCCCCACCTCATAACAGTGCCATCCACAGACCCCCCCACCTCATAACAGTGCCATCCACAGACCCCCACCCACCCCATAACAGTGCCATCCACAGACCCCCACCCACCCCATAACAGTGCCATCCACAGACCCCCACCCCATAACAGTGCCATCCACAGCCCCCATTGTACAATTAATAGATTAATAGAAAATAGCGGGGAGGAACTGGGAGGAGGAGCTGGGGGCCGGTGCGTTCACTGTGCTCCGGCCCCCAGCTCCAGTAGTTATAAAATGTTGTACAATTAATAAGAAATCTATTCATTTGGCCCCCCTCTGCAGTATTACATTCAATACAGCCACATCATACTCACAGGGCTGTCATCATAATGCTGGCCGGCCGGGCAGAGGAGCGGCAGCGTCACAACTGACGTCATGTGCCCGGCCTACTTTCTGAATGAAGGAGGCGGCGCAGGCATGTGACGTCAGTCGTGATGCTGCCGCTCGTCTGCCCGGCCGGCCAGCACAGCCCTGTGAGTAGGATGTGGCTGTATTGAATGTAATACTGCAGAGGGGGGCCAAATGAATAGAATGCTTATTAATTGTACAACATTTTATAACTACTGGAGCTGGGGGCCGGAGCACAGTGAATGCACCGGCCCCCAGCTCCTCCCCGCTATTTCCGGCCGATATGTAAAAATATCGGCAGAAACAGATTAGGTGCATTCTCGGCCGATATTTTCGGCCGCCGAAATTTCGGTGCACCCCTAATATAGAGCAACCAAAAATCATATGTACCCTAAAATAGTACCAACAAAACTGCCAGATTATCCCGTAGCTTTCAAAATGGGGTCACTTTTTGGGAGTTTTTACTCTGGGGTCCATCAGGGGGGCTTCAAATGGAACATGGTGTCAAAAAACCAGTCCAGCAAAATCTGCCTTCCAAAAACCATATGGTGTTCCTTTCCATCTGCGCCCTGCCTGTGGCAGGCACAGCACTATGAAGTGCCTTTTGCGCTGTGGCATTAGAAGATTTTTGATATCTCTGACTTTTAGACTAACCAGACTGTCTGTTAGGCCTCTTTCACATGACCGTATGGCTTTTTCAGTGTTTTACGGTCCGTTTTTCATGGATCCGTTGTTTCATTTTTTGTTTCCGTTGTGTTTCCATTTCTGTTCCGTTTTCCCATTCCGTTTTTCAGTATGGCATATACAGTATACAGTCATTACAAAAAATGGGGCTAGGCATAACATTTTCAATAGATGGTTCTGCAAAAACGAAACGGATACGGAAGACATACGGATGCATTTCCGTATGTGTTTCGTTCTTTTGCGGAACCATTGACTTGAATGGAGCCACGGAACGTGATTTGCGAGCAATAATAGGACATGTTCTATCTTTCAACAGAACGGAAAAACAAAAATAGGGAAACGAAATGCATATGGAGTACATTCCGCTTTTTTTGCGGAACCATTGAAATGAATAAACGCTAAAAAACTGCCCATAAACGGAAAAAAAAAAAAAAGTTGGGTGAAAGAGGCCTAACTTTGTAATTCCTCTAGCGCCGTTCTATGGAAACAGTAGGTTTAAAGAGCACACCAAATGCTTATAATAACCTCTTTATTAACTTCAACTTTTCTTCATATATAACACTGATGCCTCCGTTGCAGATAGTCCATGTACAAAACACGTGTTTAATAAAGTATCACAAAATGGTGATATGCATAAGATGGTGGTTCAACTGTTCAATCTTGTCATTCAACATAAAATGGTGGATATATTTCTCTCTTGAGTATCTGTACTCTCACTTTAAGTTATTTAAGCACTTTATGATCTCTCTGAGGTATATCTGAGGTCTAACTAATAGTTCACTTGCTGAATTTGGTCGCAATTTGCAATGTGCAGTTAGCAGTAACTATTTGCAGTTTGGCTGAATATGATCTGGTATGGTTGTATGTAATTTGGATTGCAATATGGAATTTGAATGGTTGCAATTGTTTGTATGGTATTTGTAGTTTGCAATTGAATTTCTGGTTTGCAATTGCGGGAACTATTTTGGCCTCTCTGCTTCCATAAAACACAGCTCTTAGTGGAGTGAATGTCTGTTCAGCTTCTCTCCTCTGGCGTAATGATTCTAGCAACTCCTGCAAGGGGGATTTCACACACAGGCTGTGTGTGAGGCTGGCTGTGATTGGTCAAAACTCTTGCTGTGTGTAAGGCTGGCTGTGATTGGTCGAGACTCCTGCCCAGCAACAATAGTTTAACGCTATGCTTTCTGTTGTTTCTGCTGTGTCATTGAGCTTACCTCACATCCATATAATGAATCTTAAAGGCATATTATCTTTTCTGCTTCTGTGAACACAATATATAACAGTTATATGACATCCAAACATGAAGTCACTGTAAATAACTTTGCCCTTCTCTTTAACACACAAACATAGGAACTGTATTAAGGTTATTGGCAGGTCTAGCTGTATAAACACACAAGCTATATTAGCAAGCTGGGACAGGTTTCAGCTGGCCAGCTACACTGCCGTGTGCCCATACAGCAGTTTACGACCACATATGGGGTGTTTCTGTAAACTACAGAATCAGGGCAATAAATATTGAGTTTTGTTTGGCTGTTAACCCTTGCTTAGTTAGCGGGAAAAAAATGATTAAAATGGAAAATCCCCCCCAAAAAGTGAAATTCAGAGATTTCATCTCCATTAATAATTTTGGAACACCTAAAGAGTGAACAAGTTTTGTAAAATCAGTTTTGAATACTTTGAGGGGTGTAGTTTCTAAAATGAGTACACTTTTTGGGAGTTTCTACTCTAGGGTGCACCAGGGTGTCTTCAAATGTGACAAGGCAGCTTAAAATTATCCCAGTGAAATCTGCCTTCCAAAAAACACATGGCGTCCCTTTCCTTCTGCGCCCTGTCGTGTGCCCGTACAGCAGTTTACGACCACATATTGAGGGGTGTAGTTTCTAAAATGGGGTAATTTTTGGGTGGTTTCTATTATATAAGCCTCACAAAGGGACTTCAGATCTGAACTGGTCCTTAAAAAGTGGGTTTTCGAAATTTTCTGAAAAATTTCAAGATTTGCTTCTAAACTTCTAAGCCTTTTAACGTTCTCAAAAAATAAAATGGCATTCACAAAATGATCCAAACATGAAGTAGACATATGGGGAATGTAAAGTAATAACTATTTTTGGAGGTATTACTATTTATTATAAAAGTAGAGTAATTGAAATTTGGAAATTTGCAAATTTTTCATATTTTTTGGTAAATTTGATAAAGAGTATGGTGGCTCACTAACGCCTATAGCTATGACTGGGTGCTACCAAGCCTAATTACTCACCCAGTCAAAAGGGAAATGTGAAATGTGTAGAGAGGCTGAGCACTCTCCAGATGTACCACACAGGGACTAATTCAAAAATACTATTAATAATATTTATTACACCAATTTATAGATCAGATTATTATTAAGAAAACAATATAACAAAAAACACAATAAGTAATAGGTAATAAAATATTAAAAATATTCAGATTAAGAACAGCATCATAAATAACTGGATATGCAATGGCATGCAAAGGGTGCTTGATACAACTCAGGTAAATCGATGTTTTCTTTCGATTGTTCTATTTGATTATAACAATATATTCGATCGATATCCCCTGTATGGCAAAATAATAATCACACTTGCAATTGCCGTCTGACTAAAGCACACAGTGGTGTCCCACGTGGCTAATGGTGTCAGATTCGGCAGTACCTGTTAGTGATGATTCAGCAGGAGCAGTGTGAGCGAATTGACAGCCCTCAGTGTAGAGATCCTCCGATGCAGCAAGAGCTTTGATCGTGACTTTGTCGATGTAAAGGTCAGAATATTCGCTATATGCCAAAAATGTTCATCAGGGTAAAATCCTCAGTACAAGTCCACTGAGGAAGGGGCTAGGAAAAGACCCCGAAGCGCGTCTGGTTTTAAAAGACCCACACATCAGCTGATGGACGTCCTGATCCTAATAACTTGTACTGAGGATTTTACCCTGATGAACATTTTTGGCATATAGCGAATATTCTGACCTTTACATCGACAGAGTTGCTCCAAAGTAATTACCATATAAACTGACATATGTCAGATTTCCCCAAAAAATTGCTTGGTCCTTAAGGTGAAAAATGGCTAGGTCCTGAAAGGGTTAAACACATTTCAAGCTTTTTTATCTGTTCTCTTCAAACATTGCTGTTCTGTAACTTTCTGAATTATGAACTCTTTATAATCACATTTTCGTAGAAGAGAGCAAATCTTCAGTGCTTTGTTCTCTAGCAGGGTATGAAAGTGAGATGGATAAATGTAATTAAAATGAATGGAGGCAACTACTTTAATAATAAAAAAAAAGGAATCTGTAAATCCAGTATATGGATTTGAATTTTGAATCTAATATAAACTGACGTGTTTTTGTAGATTTTTAACCCTTGCCTGCATTGTGTGCTGTAAATGAAAAATGCATGGCATGTATACTGGATATGATGTGTGCTGTTTGTTTGTGAAGTTGAGAGTTTAAAGAATACGCTTCTAAAACATACATACAATGGATTTAAAATTGGGTTATAGAAATTCCCCGTGGTAAAAAATGAGCTCATTGTTATACTTAATATTGGGTGAATATTTTTAATTTTGAAAACAATTGTTTTATGAGTTTTATTTCATAGCTATATCTAATGGATGTCAGGGCCTTGAGGCATCTTACTAAATTACTTTTACTTCCTTCCAAATGTTTAGCTAGATGATGACTATTTAATTTGTAGGAATGAAGAAGGAGACCCTGACAGATGCACATATTTATTTGGAGCTCCAATACATTTGTCAAGTGGCCCCTCGTCTAAATGTGTATTGTTGTTATATGTTGTATGTTACATATGTTACATGTTAAATGTTGTGTGTCAGGGAATCTGATTAGGGCCAGTGCACAGTTAAAGATAAAACAAAAACTGATTTAGAGAAACATGCTATATATCGCCAAGCCCAGGGGATTTGGACAAGTGATGTAAAGATGAGGAGAAAAGGTGATTCCCAAAATGATGATCTGCTCCACTGCAGCCAATGACTGGATTCAGTGATGACCTGTCCGCAAGGGAACATTACTACTGAAGCCAGTTATTGGCTGCACCGGAGCATATGACCATGTCCATGGGGATGAATTAAACAAGCCGCGGACCAGAAGATGAACCCACGGGAGTAGGGAAGGACCAGAGCAGTGAGAGTAGGTAAGTATGATTCTTTCATAGTAGAGGTATGTTGCAGTCACCTGTGAAAAGTTACTTATTGCTGGACAACACCTTGTTCTGTCTAGCAGTTCTGAGATGACTGCAGGAATGCTACATAGTGAACTTCCTCCTCTGACCTTTAAAGGTGGAACTTGCTACTGAGCATGTGCAGCACAGTTTCAGGTACTGTAACTGAGGGTCTTAAAGCAGCATGTGCTAACCTGGCACCTTGTGCCTGTGACTCTGTCCCCACAGCTGAGCGCCATGGTGACAGGCACAGGCAGGGGCTTTCTTAGTGTTATTGGCGCTCCTCCTTCTAACATTCTCCTCCTGGCTCTGAGTGGAGCTTGCGCTCAGAGTTCCTTATGTGCATTTAGGGTGTGTGCAGGCGCGTCTCTCCTCTTTATGTGAAGCAGCACACAAATGCCTCCTATCTTCCAAAGCCTATGGCTGGTCTACAGGGTGAATTTAACCACCTCAGCTCACCTAGCTTAAATACCCTTAATGACCAGACAACTTTTTACAATTCTGCATTACACTATTTTCACGGTTTATTGCTCGGTCATGCAACTTACCACCCAAATGAATTTTACCTCCTTTTTTTTCTCACTAATAGAGCTTTCATTTGGTGGTATTTCATTGCTGCTGTCATTTATACTTTTTTTGTTATTAATCAAAATTTACCGAAATTTTTGCATAAAAATTTTTCACTTTCAGTTGTAATTTTTTTTTTCAAAAACTACATTTCTATATAAATTTTTCTCTAAATGTATTGTTCTACATGTCTTTGATTAAAAAAAATGTTTGGGTAAAAAAATGGTTTGGGTAAAAGTTATAGCGTTTACAAATTATGGTACAAAAATGTGAATCTCCGCTTATTGAAGCAGCTCTGACTTTCTGAGCACCTGTCATGTTTCCTGAGGTTCTACAATGCCCATACAGTAGAAAACCCCCACAAATGACCCTATTTCGGAAAGTAGACACCCTAAGGTATTCGCTGATGGGCATAGTGAGTTCATAGAACTTTTTATTTTTTGTCACAAGTTAGCGGAAAATGATGATTTTTTTTATTTTTTTATTTTCCTTACAAAGTCTCATATTCCACTAACTTGTGACAAAAAATAAAAGCTTCCATGAACTCACTATGCCCATCACAAAATACCTTGGGGTGTCTTCTTTCCAAAATGGGGTCACTTGTGGGGTAGTTATACTGCCCTGGCATTTTAGGGGCCCTAATACGTGAGAAGTAGTTTGAAATCAAAATGTGTAAAAAATGCCCAGTGAAATCCTAAAGGTGCTCTTTGGAATGTTGCCCCCTTTGCCCACCTAGGCTGCAAAAAAGTGTCACACATGTGGTATCGCCGTGCTCAGGAGAAGTCGGGCAATGTGTTTTGGGGTGTCTTTTTACACATGCCCATGCTGGGTGAGATAAATATCTCTGTCAAATGACAATTTTGTATAAAAAAATGGGAAAAGTTGTCTTTTAGAGAGATATTTCTCTCACCCAGCATGGATATATTTAAAAAGACAAAACACATTTCCCTCACTATGCCCATCACGAATAGAAGGAGGACTCCCTGATCACCCCCCTGTCATTGATCACCCCGCCCCAAGTCTCCATTCAGACATCCGTATGTGTTTTGCGGATCCACGGATCCGTAGATCCGTAAATCACATACGGACGTCTGAATGGAGCCTTACAGGGGGGGATCAATGACAGGGGGGTGATCAGGGAGTCTATATGGGGTGATCACCCCCCTGTCATTGATCACCCCCCTGTAAGGCTCCTTTCAGACGTCCGTATGTGTTTTGCGGATCCGATCCATGGATCCGTAAAACACATACGGACATCTGAATGGAGCCTTACAGGGGGGTGATCAATGACAGGGGGGTGATCAGGGAGTCTATATGGGGTGATAAGGGGTTAATAAGGGGTTAATAAGTGACGGGGGTGTAGTGTAGTGTGGTGCTTGGTGCTACTTATTACAGAGCTGCCTGTGTCCTCTGGTGGTCGATCCAAGCAAAAGGGACCACCAGAGGACCAGGTAGCAGGTATATTAGACGCTGTTATCAAAACAGCGTCTAATATACCTGTTAGGGGTTAAAAAAAATCGCATCTACAGCCTGCCAGCGAACGAACGCCGCTGGCAGGCTGTAGATCCACTCGCTTACCTGCAGTTCCTGTGAACGCACGCGCCTGTGTGCACGCGTTCACAGGAAATCTCGCGTCTCGCGAGATGACGCATAGATGCATGACTGTGCCTGAGTGAGCCGCCTCCGGAATGCGATCCTGCATTAGGTGTTAAAGGAGCCTCCTTCTACAGGAAGGTGCCTTAGCAACTTGGTCACTAGCTTGTCTTGCCCTATTGTATGAAGGTGTTTAGTGTGATTCTGCTTTACTGTGTACCGGATCCTGCTTCTTGTTTATACAGACTTCGCCTATTTGCTGCCTGCCCCTGGCCTCGGACTATGTTCCTTATAGGGCGAAAAATACGGTAAGTGTACCCTCATTCTTCACAATACCTGTAATGATGAGGATAGACTTTCCCATGAGGTGTACCAGGTATTACAGGTCTCTGTGGGGGGTTGGGACACGAGGGAACCAGGACCTGGGTGTGGACAAACTGGACTGACCTCCAGGTGGTGTGGTACACCCATAGGGCATTGGGGGAACAGAGGCTGAGGTCCGGGTATGAAGGCTAAGGTCAAAGCAGTCAGCAATGAGGCCAAGTCCATAAGACGCACCAAGGTTTTAGAGGAGGACAATAAGAAAAAAATATTTTTCATTAGACCTAAGATAGATCAGACCAGCAATAAGACCTCCAATGTTAATAAGACCTAAGCTCATAACCACAATCAGACCCCCAATCTTAATAAGACCCTCAATCAGACCTCAGAGCAGACCACCAATGTTAATAAGACCCCAATATGACCTCAGATCAGACCCACAATCAGACCTCAGATCAGACCCCAATGTGAATGACCCCCAATCACACCTCAGCTAATATCCACAATATAATTAAGACCCCCCATTCAGACCACAGATCAGCCCCCCACACCTCAGATCAGCCCTCAGCCATCTATAAGCCCCCAGCATTTAGCCATATATCAGATCCCAGCCATATATCAGACCCTAGCTATATATCAGCCATCAGTCAGCGCCTAGCCATCATCATCAGTTTCATATCAGCCCTCAGTCTCATGTCAGCCCCCAGCCATCAGCCTCAGAGCAAATAAAAAAAATAAAAAATCAACTTACCTCTCCTGCTCCGGACCTCACCTCTCCTCACCTCCAGTGTGCTTTGTCTTCCTCTTGCTCTGGCTGTGCTGTGACCCAACATGCACAGCATGAGGTCACAGAGCACCCTACAGCTGTGCACAGCTGACGGTCGAGGACCAGAAAGAGGTGAGTACAGAGCCTTCACCGCTTCCCGGTCCTCCGGTACTTATGGGTGCTTCTATAATGGAAGTGCTCATTAGCATTCGCCTCATAAGACACAAAACACAAGGGGAAAAAAGTGCATCTTATAGGGCGCAAAATACGGACTGCCCTTTGAGAGAGTTGGTCTTGTGGGACAGCGAGTTTGAACCCGCTGAACATAATGCATGTAGATGGGGAGAACAGAGGAGAGGGGAGAAATGATTTTTTTTTATCGCCACTAGAACACCCTGCTTATCACTAATTTTGATAAATAAGGGCCTTAGATTGATAGAACATAAAATATATTTATATAAACTTTAAACTTTACTAAATTCATATGAAAGTTATTAAAAAGTATTTTTTAACCTGGATTCTGTACATTTCTACCAACTCTGACTCCATCCAAAACTATCTTCAAATGTAACAACATAGCCCTGTTAACTAGGAAGATTATCTAGCACAATAATCCATCCACCCTTTCAGTTAGAGTTCTTCTATCCCCATCTGCAGAGAAGTACTCAAAACTCTACTGAAATTAAAAGTACTTTGTATAGGGGGAATTTTATATTTGAACCACAAATATCTATCACTAAAAATTAAGAAGAGTCCTATTACATATCATTGTGGTACACGACAATGGTCTTCTCTATTCTGAATGTCTACAATTTACAACCAATCTTTCTCTTCTACTCTACAATTTATAAATTGCCACTATAAATACACATTTTGCCAATATACATATATTCTTCCCTAAAATACTAACATAACGTCAAACATGTTTGAAAAATTCAAATATTGTAAGTCCCATCAGAATCATGACATCCAGATTTGTACTTAATGCATTCAGTTTTGTTTCCTGAATCTATTTTTGTTCTCTGTTAACAAATTACTTGCTAATGTATCATTTTCCAAGTTAGTGTAATACTGGATAATTTACAAACAGCAGACGTAAGATATTTGTATAATTGTACATTTAACCCTCATTTGACAGAATCACCCATATATCAATGCTGAGGAGCCAAAATGGGGATCTACGATAACTTAATACACAGGCTTATATACTACAGAGCTTAATTCCTTTAGTACACAGTAAGATGGCATCTGGGAGCTATTTTGCAACTTTACCTCTTGTGTTAAGTCAGTAGTATTGATTTAAGAGCATTGGTCCTAACTCACTTAAATATTTTTGGCACTGGTAGTTTAGTTATTTACACAGATGGAAAATATCTGTTCACGATGTCTGCTTTTTATTTGTCATCCAATATTGTATTCCTCTACTTATCCTTAAGAGAGTATTATCAATAATTACCTTTCAACATTTAAAGTACATTTTCTGATACGGGTCCAAATAAATTCAACCTGACGCAAAAGTGCTCCAATTGCCCTGAAAAAGTTATGAATAATATTCTGGGGTCTCCTGAATCAATAAATAGTTTGTGGCACTCTTTGGAATCCAGGTACATGGAGTAGGGTTCCAACCCGGTTCTTACAGTATACAAAGAACTCCTGCACTCCAATCGGTTAAATCAAGATGCAAAGTACAGTATGTGTTATTCATGAGTGGCCGTACAAAAATAAGTGACGCTTCGGTCCCAAACAGACCTTTATCAAACTAAACAAAAATACAAAAATTGTAAGTCAAAATCTTCATAAATAATCATGTATTACATACAATTTTCTTCTTCCATTCTTTACTATAACGGCAAAAGGTAAGCGTCTGGACCTAGATCCTTAGTTTTTAGTTACTATTGCCTTCCATCAGATAATAACATAGTAACATAGTTTATAAGGCTGCAAAAAAGACATCTGTCCATCCAGTTCGGCCTGTTATTCTGCAGGCTGATCCAGAGGAAAGGAAAAAGAACCCTGGGAGGTAGAAGCCAATTTTCTCACTTTAGGGGGAAAAAATGCCTTCCCGACTCCAAACAGGCAATCAGAATAACTCCCTGGATCAACGACCCATCTCTAGTAACTGTAACTTGTAATATTATTACGCTCCAGAAATACATCCAGGCGCCTCTTGAATTCATGATCGCCACCTCCTCAGGCTGAGAGTTCCATAGTCTCACTGCTCTTACCGTAAAGAATCCTCTTCTATGTGTACCAACCTTCTTTCCTCCAGACGCAGAGGATGTCCCCTCGTCACAGTCACAGCCCTGGGGATAAATAGATGATGGGAGAGATCTCTGTACTGACCCCTGATATATTTATACATAGTTATTAGATCTCCTCTAAGTCTTCTTTTTTCTAAAGTGAATTAGGCCTCATGCACATGGCCGTGCCGCCCGGCAAAATAAATGCCTATTCCTGTCCTCAGACCAGAGCCACGGATTCGGACAGCACACGCAGTGCTGTCCCCATCTTTTGCGGCCCCATTGAAGTGAATGGGTACGCATCCGAGCCGCCAAAACGGCGGGTCAGATGCGGACCCAAACAACGGTTGTGTGCATGAGGCCTAACCCTAATTTTGACAATCTTTCTGGGTACTGTAGTCCACCCATTCCAGTTATTACTTTAGTTGCCATCCTCTGAACCCTCTCCAGCTCTGCTATGTCTGCCTTGTTCACAGAAGCCCAGAACTGTACACAGTACTCCATGTGTGGTCTGACTAGTGATTTGTAAAGTGGCAGGACTATGTTCCTATCACGGGCATCTATGCCCCTTTTGAGGCAACCCATTGTCTTATTGGCCTTGGCCGCATATTAAATAGTACATCCTTGTCTATTTTGGGCCTTGGGTATAACATCTTTGTTTTGTGAACTTTGCATGTTGGTTTTCCTTGACCCAGAGATTTTGACTGACAATTTTTGTTTTTTTGTCTTTTCTGGGGTCTCCTAGGACAGTTTGCAACTCATTTTAAGCTTCTTTAGCAACAAGCCAACTTTACCAACCTTAAGGTGACAGTGACAAAAATGGGTAAACACACGGGTTGTTGGTGCCTCTTTAAAAAAAATTGCACTGTAGGTTCTTTACATAAATAATGTTTCAAATAATGATAACCCCTACATGTTCGGCGCTGGGCGGGTGCTTAAAGATGGCACCCACTCCTGCCCACTGCGGGCGCCATAGCCATGGGTGGCCGCCTGCTTCTTCAAGCAGACTCCAGTGGCTCATGTCCGCAACCGGCAGTAATGCCGATCGCGGACATTTAACCCCTCAGATGCCGTGGTCAATCCTGACCACAGCATCTTAGCGCACCGAAAGTGCGCACTTTCGGTTGTGCTCCGGCTCCCCCGTGTGGCAATCAGGAGCCGGAGCGTGTATGCAGCAGCCCCTGTCTTTATGAATGACAGGAGGCTGCTGCATAGTATTTCCTATGGAGCCCTTGCCTGTAATAGGGCTCCGTAGGAAACTAGTAAAATCATCATAGATTCCAATGCAAGTGCATTGGAGTCTATGATAACAGCAATCTAATGATTGCATGTTGTAGTTCCCTATGTGAACTACAAAAAAGTGCAAAAAAAAAAGTAAAAAATAAATAAATAAATTCTCAAATCACCCCCCCTTTTCCCAAAATAAAAATAAAATACACATCATTGGTGTAGCGATGTGCGAAAACTCCCATAGTATAAAAATATATTCCCCATACGGCAAACAGCAAAACGTAAAAAAAGCATCCAAATTGCCGATTTGCCGTTTTTGGTCGCTTCATTTTCTGCAAAAAATTAAATATAAAGTGATCAAAAAGTCAGACAAACCCCAGAATGGTACCAATGAAAAGTTCAGATCACCCCGCAAAAATAAGCCCCCATACAGCTCAGTTTTTTTAAATCAAAACGCAAGAAAATCTACACCTATAAGGTATCACCAGATTCATACTGACCTGTAGAATAAAAGTAACTGGTCATTTTTATCGCACATCGAACGTCGTTAATAAAAAAAAAGCGTAAAACTGTGGTGGAATTTTTTATTTTTTTGCAATTTCATCCCACTTGGAATTTGTTTCCCTGCTTCCCACTACATCAAATGCAATATTAGGGTACTTTCATACTAGCGTTAGTGTGATCCAGCAGGTAGTTTCATCGTCGGAGCTGCCTGCCAGATCTGCCGATCAGTGTGACAACTGACAGCATTTGTAGACGGATCCGGGTGCAGATCCGTCTACAAATGCATACGGATACGTCCTTCAGTTGTTTTGCAATGCCAGATCCGGCACTAATGCAAGCCAATGGGAATTAATGCCGGATCCGGCACTAATTCAAGTCAATGGGAATTAATGTCACATCTGGCACTAATGCAAGTCAATGGGAATTAATGCTGCATCCGGCATTCCGGTGACTGATCAGGGATGGACATAATACTGCAGCATGCCGCGGTATTATGTCCGGCCAAAACGCCTGACAGTGACTGAACGAAAGGCATACTGATGCAAGCTGAATGGATTTCTATATACTCAGAATGCATTGGGATATGCCTGATCAGTTCTTTTCCGGCATAGAGCCCTTTTGACGGAACTCTATGCCGGAAAAGAATAATGCTAGTGTGAGAGTACCCTTACTCCGGTAAAGACGTTGTAGAAGCAGGAGTAACATCTGAAGAGCTAGACATTAAGGGAAATCCTCATCTGGACATTTATGGCATAGAGACAGGATATGCCGTTATTGTCTGACAGGCCGAGATAGGTCCCATGCCTAATTCATGAACAGGGTCCAAAGTTAAAAGGAAAGCAAGCCGCGCATGCACTGCTAAGGGACTTGCCTATTTTCTGAAGTCCCATAGCAGTGAATGGAGGGGCGACATGTGTGGCTCCTATGGCCCATCAAATTTACTAAAGTGAATGAGCCTGAGCTCAAATACCAAGAACAGCCACTATACAATTTATGGCGCTGTGCTTAGTAAAGCGCAAGAAGGCAGCAGCATTTCCGTGAGCTCTTCAAACAGCTGGACCTCCACTGATCAGATATTGATTGACCCATCAAAATTAAACTCCTGGAAAACTGCTTTTAAAAAAACAAAACACAATTTCAATCCAGTAAGTGGGTAACATACAAAACGGAGTAATATCTCCAGACAAGTCCTTTTTTAGCACAATTTACAAAAAGCAGACTCTCAGATTTTCAAAATTCCCCTAATGATAAATCCTTCCTGCTGGAAGTCAAAAATGTACAATGGCCATATCTTTCCTGGTACAGTTAATATTTTCTGATCAGATCCGTCCTTCAGTTGTTCTGCATGGTGACAAGGTAACTTATAAAGTTTTAAAAAAGGACCCAATCAACGAATATAAAAAAGAACTAAAAATATTACTTGATAGAGGTCAAAAAAAGGGGTCTTGAACAAAAATGAATTCTATTATCTCCATAATACTCATCAAATTAGACCCTTCATTTACTATTTGCCTAAAGTCCACAAGGATCCAGTAAATCCACCAGGGAGACCTATTGTCTCTGGGATCGGATCTATTACCAGCAGGATCTCAGAGTATGTGGACATATTTCTTCAGAAGTACGTGCTAACTGCGCCATCCTACCTCAAAGACACAGGTCATGTCCTGCAGATCCTAAATGAGGTTGATACAGTGACAGAGGATGTACATCTGATGACAGCGGATGTTTCATCACTCTACACCATAATTCCTAACGATAAGGGATTGGAGGCAGTAAGATATTTCATGGAAAATGATGAGGGTATGGCAATTGAACAAAAATAATTTATTTTAAATTGTATTGAATATTGTTTAACCCATAATTATTTTTTGTATAGTGACTCATTTTATTTACAGACGTCTGGTATGGCGATGGGTGCGAAATTCGTACCCAGTTTCGCCAATCTTTTTATGTCTTATTGGGTGAAAATTTTATCACCCCAATTATACAAAAAATAGGAGCAGGAGGGATGTTGATTCTTTGGAGAAGATACATAGATGATTGTCTGTGTATCTGGAAAGGTGATGAGTCCTCTCTAATGGTGTTTATCCAGTACAGCAACAATAATCAATGGAACATTAAATTTACGGAAGAGAGTAGTAAAATCAGGGTTAATTTCCTCGATTTGGAAATATCCATCACCAACCAACGTCTGACAACCAAAACCTTCTTCAAACCCACAGACAGGAATGGCTATATTGATGCTACCAGCTGTCATTATAGTCCATGGTTACAGGGGGTCCCCAAGAGTCAGTTCCAACACATAAAAAGGAATTGCTCCCATCAGGCTGACTATGAGACACAGAGTAATATCATTCTTGAAAGGTTTAAAGAAAAGGGTTACAATGAGGAGGTACTTCAAGATCAAAGAAGGGTAGTTGGCAAAAATAATATCAGAATAAAAACAGCTAGAGAGAAAAACACTGAAAGATTCAAGTGGGCATTTAAAATGTATACAGCATCATGTCCTGAGATTAAGCAGGCAATTAGGAAGAACTGGAGAATATTGAAGAATGACGAGGTTATTGGTCCTTTGATCCCAAATAAACCACCTTTCATTTTTAAAAGGGCACCTACTGTACGGAATAAAATAGTATGAGGATGTCTAAAAGAAAAAAACAAGAAGTCCACTAAAAATAACTTTGTGTGGTGTGGCTTCTGTTCGACCTGTAAAAACAGATCCTTTATGGATAAAAAAACGCAGCACTCAAAATACCATATCCTCCTCCTCAAATCAAAAAGAATTACGCATAAGAGGACAACTATCATGTGAGTCTGCAGGGGTCATCGATGTTTTAGAGTGCCCCTGCAGGCTACAATATGTGGGCAGAACCTTAAGAAAATTAAAAACTAGGATTAGTGAGCACATAGGTAATATAAAAAGAGGCCTTGAGACACACAGTGTATCTGCTCACTTCAAACGAGTCCACCAAAAGAATCCTGCGGGATTAAAATTTGTTGGAGTCGAACTTGTACAAAAAAATTGGAGAGGTGGAGATGCGGCACAACAGATTAATAAAATCGAAGCAAAATGGATATATGAACTAAACACCCTACAACCTAACGGTCTCAACATAGAATGGGACATGAAGGCAGTTAGCATGAATTGAATGTAATCACCAGCTTAGATAGTTTTTAGTGTCCATTAGTTGCTTCTGTATGGTATGTGTAGGAAAATAGGCGGTTTGGGTGTGGGGTGGGTTGACAGAGGATCCAGCATATTGGGGTTTTATGTGGTCCTTAGTAGATTAATAGTATCCTTACCATAGGCGTGTTTATATATATATGTAGGTATTTGGGTAATAAGTACAATCTTCCGATCGTATACAATATGTATAAATGATAATGAAAAGTGACGCCTTATCACATGTACGGCACATGTTCATCTCAGAACACGCACATTTGTATTGGCATTGAAGTCAGACACTATTTTATGAATGCAGCAATGTGTTGGCGATTTTATGTGTGCAATGTCTACATACGATTATATATAGAATTGTTTTAAAAAAATCGTCGATTTTGGTGATTTTAAATAATCGAATGTTTTAGCTATATAAATAATCAAATGTTTTATCAATGTGAATTTATACGATTATATATGAATCCTGATTATAGAATTGTTTTCAGTGATTTTAAATAATCAAATGTTTTATCGATATGAATTTATACGATTATATATGAATCCTGATTCGGGAAACCGGATATGACATCAGAGTTGGGAGGGATAAAAACACAGCTTCGGCTGATTAGTTTGTAACGCCCCAGATGAAGCTAAGGCGAAACCCGGGTCGGGCATCTATATACGCTTTTTACCAATGGATGTTTGTAAGTACAATAAATCTTACTGAATATTAAACACCCTGGGTATTGCACTATGTTCTTTTTCTCCTGAAGGAGGGAAAAAATGTTGCTGGTCGGTATCGGGATTGATATTGGAGATGCACTGGTGATATCGTGGAATCTCCATAGAATCTTCCTGTGAGTGAAACTCCTGCCTGTGGAAACCTAGCGCGGACCCATCTACATGTACTTTAGTTGTTCTGCAATGCAAGATCCGGCACTAATGCAAGTCAATGGGAATTAATGCCGGATCCGGCGACTGATCAGGCATTTTGGACGGACATAATACCACAGCATGCTACGGTATTATGTCCGGCCAAAACGCCTGACAGTGACTGAACGAAAGGCATACTGATGCATCCTGAACGGATTTCTATCCATTCAGAATGCATTGGGATATGCCTAATCAGTTCTTTTCCAGCATAGAGCCCTTTTGACAGAACTCTATGCCGGAAAAGAATAACGCTAAAGTGAAAGTACCCTTAAATGGTGGTGTTGGAAAGTACAACTTGTCCCGCAAAAAACAAGCCCTCATATGGCTATGTGAACAGAAAAATAAAAAAGTTATGGATCTGGGAATGCAGGAAGTGCAAAATGAAAACGCAAAAACAAAAAACTCTGAGCCTTAAGTTAAAGGGGTTATCCGAGTTAGGCCTCCTGCACACGATAGTATTTTTTAACGTCCCGCAAAATGTGGTTCCGTTGTTCTGTGATCTGTGCCCGTTGTGCTTCCGTGTGCTTCCGTGTGTCCGTGTTCCCGTTTTATTTGCGGCCCGTCAGAAAACATTGCATGGTGAAAAAACTGTAATTTTAATAACTCCACCCAGGATACTGGTATAAATGAGGGTCACCTGAGTATGCATTTGTGGCCATTTTCTGTAGTCTTCACAGAGTACACAGATTCTTTTGGTTGCTTCTCTTTGCTGTATCACCATGTCTGATTCGGAGGAAGAGATCTTAGTGCATTGGCTTGTTTCTCGGCAATGGGTACCGCGTACTCCTTTGTTGAATGAGGAACCGAGTAGAAGGCAACGATTTTGTGTCCATCCGATTGTCTCACAACGGTACCGGAAAGGACACTTTCATTCCCTCTACGAAGATCTGCGCCTGCATCCTGCAAAGTTCTATTCCTTCTGTCGGATGTCAGTGCCTACATTTGATCGCTTGCTGTCGTCTCTACGTACTGTCCTTACCTTCATGGACACCAATATGAGGCGCAGCATTACTCCTGAGGAAAGGCTCATCGTCACGTTGAGGTAAGCAGTATAGTACTTTTATAGTTAAAACAGTAATGTGCAGTGCTTCTGTCAGGAGGAACATGTGCTAGAAAATGGCTGCTGTTAGACATGTGCTACTGTTTGCTGAAGTAACCTTTCTTTCCCCTTTTTTTTCGTTTGTTTGTGGTTGGTTTTTTATCCCGTTAATCCCTGGCACATAACATCCCAATATTGTTTTTTTTTTTTTTTGCTTTTGTCCAAGTTTCAAACTTGTGTTCAGCTAACGGCCTCCAGACAATCCATGAATCTTCTGCACTCGCCAGTAGTTTGTTTAAAATGTTGTTTGATTCAGTCTGTATCCTGCCTGTCTGAGTGCATAATTTAATATTTTTCATGAATTACTGGCGAGTGCAGGGGATTTTTGGAGTGTCTGAAAGAATTTGGTCCCTCTGTCAGGATCTCTATCTGCGTGCACCACCCTGTTAGAAGTCTATATACCGGTCTGTACCCTATTTCGTAGGATTGTGCTGCTGCCAACCCCTGAGATTTCCATCAAACGTCCTCATCATGCCTAATGTTCACATAATTTTGAACTTGCACAACACGCATTTTAAAGGGCCTAAACACAGTTGATGTAACTTAGTTGTGGTAGTACTGCCCACACCCCAATAGCTGTTAGTGTTTTGCTCATATACACTTTTTTTTTTTTTTTTTCATTTTAATCAACCAAGGACATAGGGCAGTGATGGCGAGCCGTTATCAGACTGAGTTGCGAATGTTCTAGCCAGATCCATAGCATTTATTGCAAAATGTCAACACAGAAATTTAGCATGAATACTGTACTCCAATATAGTTTAACGTCATTGCATTTTAGCATTTTGCTCTAATTTCCGGCTTAAATTCAGTGCTGCCTGTCGTTTTCAGAGTGTGCCCTGAGCTGATGAATGCTTTGGAAAGTCAAGGGTGCACATTTTTTAATGGGTGTGGGTGCCCACAGACTTTTCAATGGTTCCCATAGGTTCCCCACCACTAGACATAGGGTGTTTACAATCATGGAGTGTATACAAGATTATACTTGAATCTTGAATCTGTTGTTCACTTTGATTTGCAGTTTAATGTTTTTTTTTTTTTCTCAACAGATTCCTTGCAACTGGGAACTCTTTTGCATCACTGCATTTTGAGTTTCTTTTAGGAACCTCGACGATCTCGAGTATTGTACGACACACTTGCCATGTTATCTGGCAGCAACTCCGAGAGACGGTGATGCCGCAGCCCAAGCTGGACGATTGGGTTCGGATCGCCTCGGCTTCCAAAATTCGGCGCAGTTTCCAAACTGCATCGGGGCAATGGATGGCAAGCACATCCGTGTGAAGAAGCCGCCACACTCAGGGAGCCGTTTCTTCAATTATAAACAATATTTTTTGGTAGTGCTGATGGCTGTTGCTGACAGTAACTACCGGTTTATAATGGTTGATATCAGGGCCTATGGAAGCACTGCGGATGCTCGCATCTTTAGTGCTTCTAGAATGGGTGAGCGGCTTTGTGCCAACCAGCTTGCCCTGCCCGAGTCCAGAAGACTGCCCGGATATACAGGTCCACCGGCTCCATTTGTCATCGTGGCGGATGAAGGGTTTGCTTTGACTCCACATGTTATGCGGCCCTTTCCAAAGCGTAGTTTGGATGTCAGGAGGCGTATTTTCAACTACCGGTTGACTCGTGCCCGTCAGTATGTTGAGTGCGCTTTCGGGATACTCTCTAGCAAGTGGAGGGTGTTTTTGTCATCCATACAGATGGCTCTGGAGAATGCTACCCTGGTGATTAAAGCATGTGTTGTTCTACACAACTTCACCAGGATTCACGAGGCTTCCTCTTCTGTTGACATGGAAGATCTTCCTATGTCTTCAGATTTGGGTTTGGAAATTACCCTGCAGACTACTTTTACAGCCCAGAGGGGTCCTTGCCATGGCAGAGGGACGCTATTTGTGGCAGTTTTTGAAATCTTCTGGGCTCTTTAGATTTTTTTTATTTTGTAGATAGATTACTAATAATTATTGTGGTAGTTGAGTGTAGGGACTCGCAAGATAATGAGGACCCTTGACGTGGGCTTGCGGGCTGAGATTTTTTGGACATGACATATTTTAATCTGCATATAACTAAATATAAATGATGATTTGGTCAAAATGTAAATTGACTTTAACATCTTTATATTTGTATTTTCTGGTCCAAAAATACCTCTTCATGAAAGTATCCCAAAATAAAGATGTTGCTCATCAAAATAAAGTGTTGCTTTGTGAGTTAAAGTGTGTGGTGTTTCTTTATTATATAGAAATTTGAACTGTAAATGTTTTGTGGAGTGTGCAAAAAAAACAACAGTCAACTAGTTTTCTCCCAAACCACATTTATGTAAAATATTGGGATCAACGTGATCAAATGGTTTCAACATTATGGGCAAAACATATAAAGTGCTCAAAACAATAAAAAGTTAAATAATTACAAATTAGGAAGGTCCTGAGTGAAGGAACCCGGTGCAAACGAGGACCGTAGCCTTACATGGGCCTGTTGAGGTGGCACAGTTGTCAAACTGCCCGGGTAAAGGGGCTGACCCGCCTGTTGCATTGGGCCCTGGGGTAGGCCGTACTGGGGTTGTGGTGGGAAAGAAGGCCCTTGGGTTGTTTGGGCCGCAAACTGAAAGGGTCCTGGCCTTTGCTGCTGTCCAGCATTCTCCATATCTATTTTCATGGCATTTAATTTCCCCAGAATGTCGCCATGGTTGGTGATTGCAAACATTGTAATAACTACCACTAATGAAGCAATGCACTTGTGATGCTCCAAAGGAGTGACGTGCTTCATTAGCGGCCCTAATCCTCTTAACATTTTCTCCTCCACGGCATCACTCCTCCTCTGGGCAAGAAAATCTATGACGCGGGCGTCAATAACTTCCCGACTCTCTTGCCCAGAGGTAGAGGGAGGGACTTGGCGGCGACGTCTGGGCTGGGGCTCAACAATCCGGGGTGGACTGACCAGTGGTAGGGGGGCCTGGCCCAGTGTGGAGTCATCTGGGTCCTCAGCAGGCGTTGGAGCAGGTCTTGTTGCGGGGGAGAAAACCGCAGGGGTTTCACTCCCAGACGTGTCCGATTCTTGGGAGGGATCGAGACTGTCCACAGTACTGTATTTGAAAGAAACAAAAATAAACATTAGATCATTTGATTACAACATTACAAAAGTACATTGATTATATTAGTTGAAAACAGACGTGTGTATACAATATATATATGGAGTGGCAGCATACATCAGAGATTTGATTTTACTCAATGAATAACAGCTTCTATGTGAATAGTGCAATTCCTAATTTAATTGCATTTAAAATCTAACGATGGGACAAGTCTTGTAAAGGCCTAATGTTACTGTAATGGGAAAACATTGTTTGCCGTTTGGAGCTGTCCAGCCTCAGAAGAGGATTCCTCATTCAAGGACCAAAACCAGTGCTGATATTCAGGCCATCTCGTCGGTATGTGCCCCGCTACCACCATCCAAAGATACAAGATGTAATTTTAACCTAGTAGAACATCATTTACTGAGAAACAACATGTACCAGGCCACACTTGACCATGGTGAGAGTAGTAGTTTTAATCCTGCTGGTCAAGCGCAGTTGGAACATCATTATAATCCATTTTCATAGGATCTGGTTTTTGTAATTTATATGAGCAATGTAAGGAATCCATGTTGTGTTTGGTGCAATACCATTTAAGCAATATAAATGACAATGCCAATACCTAAAGGGTAACAATTTCAAAAACATACAAAAGTAAGATAATAGGTCTCTATGGTAAAAATGTCACGACGCCCCAAAAAAGAAACACTATTCAGGGCTCCCATTAAAACGGGAGGCATTCTAAAATATTGTACCTATCCATTGGATAGGTACAAACAAATATATTGATGTGTGACTAAGACCCGGCAAACACAATGATCTACTGAATGAGGAAATAATGCGTGCAGTGCGCACATGTCATCTCCCTTCTCTTTTCTTGTTCAGATTGCAAACATCTATGTTCCCGGACGGTCAATAAATTGCGTCTACACGAACAAAACAGAGAGGGGAGGCGCTATCTGCACACTACACGTGTCGTCTCATCATACAGCTCATAAGCGGCGGGCCCTGGTTTGACTCCACCAAAAAAAAGGCAAAAGGTGAAAGCGCAAAATTTGCCAAATTGGACAGATTAAACAGCACATCGTACAGTCCAGCAGGTGTGTGGATACTAATGAAGAAGTACAAGAAGGAGGAGACTAGTCGTGCAAGCCATTAGGACTAAAATACTTTACAATATGTGAAGGTGACAACTGTAAGATGCGCAATTACAAGGACACATGTTTCACCCATAAAAAAGTGCCCAGACATGTGATTATACATGAGTACTGTATGCTGTAGCAAAGGGAGGGACAGCCATTTAAAGTTAGAAATGGTGGAGTATGGAATTTAATAGACGTCTCTTTAATAAACCATGTACAGGCCTTTATGCAAAATGAGGCTGGACCACACAAAAAAAACACTATTATGACCTCAGGGAATTTTAAACGACATATTTTGGCCACACAGAGGGCAAGGACAGCACAACTACATTGCTATCACTTACCTAATTCTGCCCAGCCTCGGCTATCAGCTTTGGCCCATTAACTTTTTCGCATGCTCCAGGCCACTTGCTCCCACGAGGCATCCTTTTTGACTCTGTCACAATAGGAATTTGCTCTGATATCCCAAAGCTCAGGCCTCTCCTGGACCAGGGTTATAAGTTTTTCCACATTCCAACACGGCATGTTGGATGAAAATAATACGCAGAAATGGCTGCCTCACCACACACCAGTTTTTAGGCACAGGTGGCTAGAAATTAGCATATCCTGTGACCTTAAACTTCCTGTATATATTTTTATATTTATTTTATTGCCACAAGTTTTGCCAGACAATTTGCCAATGGCATAAGTAAGAAATAAAGCGGGCGCGGATGTCAATCGGGTGTGCAACCTCGTTTTTCACGGCCCCATTGACTTGAATGGGGCCGCGAACTGTTAGCCGTGAAAAAAATAGGACAGGGTATATTTTTTGACGGGCAGGAAACACGGGTCACGGGCTCGGGTGATAAAACGGTGCAGTAGCCGAGTTTTCAACTGACCCATTGAAAGTCAATGGGACCGCAGAAAACCACGTTAAACGGGACAACGGCCACGGGTGCACACAACAGTCGTGTGCAGGAGGCCTTATGGGAAAAAAAATTAAAACCTCATAAAATTCATCAGGACATACATATGCATTGGTTAAGCTTGATTTCTTAAGAGAGAAACCCATACGTACACCTTTACATGGTTCTGTTATTGCTCTGTTTACAGCTACGGTTAGGATGCAGCTACGGCTAGGATGCAGCTACGGCTCAGATACAGCTACGGCTAGGATGCAGCTATGGCTCTATCTATAAGATGGACATATAGTTGTATCTAAGCTATCACTGATTCTAAGCTACGGCTGTATCTAAGCTATTGCTGTATCTAAGCTATTGCTGTATCTAAGCTACAGCTGTATCTAAGCTATAGCTGTATCTAAGCTACAGCTGTATCTAAGCCATCGCTGCATTTAAGCTAATGCGGTATCTAAGCTATCGCTGTATCTAAGCTACCCCTGTATCTAAGCTATTGCTGTATCTAAGCTATCGCTGATTCTAAGCTAAAGCTGTATCTAAGGTACAGCTGTATCTAAGGTATCGCTGTATCTAAGCTACCCCTGTATCTAAGCTATCACTGATTCTAAGCTATCGCTGTATCTAAGCTATCGCTGTATCTAAGCTATCGCCGCTGTATCTAAGCTATCGCTGCATCTAAGCTACAGCTGTATCTAAGCTGTAGATTAGATAAAGATATACAGTATCTTGGATGCAGATATAGATATAGCTATATCTAAGCTATATGATGGACAATTATTTCCTTTTTTTCCCCAGCGGGGGTATTAACAGTATAATGGGGACTTGTTGAGGGGGCCAGGGCTGTAATAACAATCCCCAGATGCGGAGGGGAAGGTGTAAACTGGCCCAAGTGAGGGAAGGAGCCAGACACATACCCTGGTGCTGGTGCTGCTGCTGGAGAAAATCTATCACCGCTCTGGTAAGTATCGCACATGAGCGATCGCTTACCATCGCCGAGGCTGTGTGAGGAGAGGGAGAGAAGGGCGGGCACCAAAGGCTCTGACATCTCGTTTACAGAGCCAGGCCACTCCCTCAAGTAGGGAGAAACTTGTAAATGAGACGTCAATGCCTGAGCAGGTTTGATGGCGTCGGGGGTCACATGACCCAAATGTGAACTGGCTAAACAGAGCAAAATAGCTAATGTAAGTGATTTACTAAATAGTTTTATATAATACTATAAGAGTTATTTGCATAAATGTATTTAACTCGGATAACCCCTTTAATGGTGGCAAATGCTTGCCGATGTGTAAACATACACACAACCTGTGGTTATATGATCATCCTTCTTCATCGTTCCTTTCTGCTGATCTAAAAAAAATTGCTGATGTGATTTTGAGAAATTAACATGAATTGAATCACCAGAAATTTGGATTTGGAATTTACTAATGTACTAAGACTACAGGTCTATTTTGATTAGTTTAAAATCAATTAACCCATCTCTAGATCCAAGGTAATAAAAACAATAAATCAACTGTTAAAGTCTGTGAATTAATTATGCTCGCCTGCTTCCTGAATGCAACATTAACCAAGTTTCTAAATAGCCTTCCTCACAATTTTCCTACCTTTCGGCTTCGGCAGAGTATATACAGTCCTTTACCTAACTGCTAATGCTGCTGTATTTGACATAAGTTTGTCAGAGTTCTGCTCCTCTTTCTGATGCCTCGCTTTGCTCTCCCCCTCCCTTCTCTCAGTGCTAGAGGTAACAGCAGGAGGATGTACAAGAACAAGAAGTCTGTGGAGCGTGGGGAGAAGACCCGCTCACAAAGGCTGTAAATAGGGTGGAATGCACACAGTTTGACGCATCCAGCATCCTGGACATACAGACCCAGCACGTTTTACTGGGAGGGGCATTTCAATATGAGAACACTTTGAACAGTCTGATATTGTCCACACCCCTCATCTTTCCTTCTCATTCCCTGGTATGTCTACATTGAACTTCAATGTTTCTTTCCCTGCTGGATTTATTGAGTATTTATTTACATTGACTATTTCACCCCTGTATCTGGTCCTCCCTTGATTAGGCCATATGTAGCCCCCTCCCCTCTTGGTCACACCTGATTGAACACTGATTGGTATAAATCTAAGCTCCTAGGTCTTCCAGACCTTGGTCTTTCCAAATGCAACATCTTTCAAGTGCAACTCTTTAAGTGCACACACTGAATTATAACAGAAGGGAACCACAGGTAATTACAGAAATAGTTAATGCAAACAATGTTTCACTTTTTCATCTTACTCTTCCCACTTTTCCAAAACCTCCTGAAATACCACCACTCCCATTCACCCAGCAAGGAACTATTCATCTCTCCCTCCATCTTACCTTCTCAACTGACCGCTTGCACAGACCTGTTTGGCAACGTAAAACACTTCCTTCCTAAACACACACAGATACCTCATCCCCTCTCTTATTCTCACCTACTTACACTGTCTCTGCTTCTCCTTATTGTTGGTGATATCTCTCCAAATCCAGGCCCCTCTCAGCAAATCCCCACTATAACCTCTACGTCCCAGTACAAATCTCCTTCTACAAATTTCTGCAACCCCTTAAACCTAACAACCATTCCTCTGACTCCTGCTCCTTTGGTTAATCTTGCAGGAGCATTATGAAATGCACACTCTGTCTGTAACAAACTGTCCTACATTCATGATCTTTTCATCTCTCGAAAACTTTTCTTTCTGGGTCTCACAGAAACATGGCTGACACCCTCTGACACCTCCTCCCCTGCTGCACTCTCATATAGTGGATTTCTTTTCACTGACATGCACCGGCTGCAAACATGGTGGAGGAGTTGGTCTTCTCCTATCAGACACCTGCTCCTACAGCCCAACTCCACTGCCACCCTCCATTATGCTCACTTCATTTGAAGTACACTCTGTTCGCATCTACTCTCCCTCCAATCTTCAGGTAGCTGTCATTTACTGCCCCCTAGGCGCAGCCACCATCTTTCTTGACCACTTTAACACCTGGCTACTACACTTTCTTTTTGCCAATATCCCCACTATCATCATGGGTGACTTCAACATCCCTATGGACACCTGCCACTCAGCCGCATCTAAACTCCTATCACTCTCTTCCTCCTTCGGCCTCTCACTGTGGTCTTCCGCTCCCACCCACAGAGATGGTCACACTCTGGTTCTTATCTTTACACGCCTCTACTCCCTATCTAAGCTTTCTAATATGCCTCTTCCCTTATCCGACCACAACCTACTCACCTTCTCTTCATTGGTCTCTTCTGCAGCTCCCCCGGTCCACACACTATCACCCCCCCCCCGCAGGAACCTTATAAATCTTGACTTTCGCTTGCTTTCTAACTCTCTTCTGCCCTCTCTACTATTTGTTCCCTCCAAGACCCAGATGCTACCACCACCCTATATAACACCACAATAAGTACAGCTCTGGACACTGTTGCTCCCCTCACACACAATAAAACCCGAAAAATCAACAGACAACCCTGGCACACCAACCTGACCAAAAAACTTAGACAAGCTTCCGGGGCTGCTGAGCAGTTATGGAAGAAATCCCATTCTAAAGATCAATTCACCACATACAAGCAATCCCTCCTCATATTCAAATCCTCACTCGCTGATGCAAAACAGGCCTACTGTCACGGCTGAGGATGGGGAAAATCCTCAGCCGTGCGATGCCAGAAGATGTTAATGGCTGCTCGGCCAGGACGACAGAATTAGGGAGCAGGTCACCTCCTAATACGTCCCTAATCCGTCCTTAACTCCTAGCTGCCTGGGCTGACCTTGAAGGTAGGAGGGCCCATGCTCAGGAACCTCGGATCCCTACTCACCCTCCGACCGGTCCCTGAACTAGGAGTAGGGTAAGACGACCTGTTCCTTCTGGACGCGGAGGAACAGGAGTCTCACTGGCCAAGCTGCAAGGCATGGGGAACAAATTCAACATACAGATATGACAGGCGAACGAAAGTAGTTCCAAACGTACCTGTCACAGCCACGCTGACTGGAACCCATGCATGACTACTAATGTCCACAAAGCACTCAGGGACACAGCACACATATCACACAGGTAACCAGGACATCCATAGTTGCAAAAACAGATAAGAAAGGAAAACATCAGGTGAACATCAGTATAAAACCTATGACCACAAGGGTGGCCCCCACTGGCAGGTGGAATACACAGGAGGCTGCCCCAGCTAACCATGGCCGAAGTAACCCTCAGACACGTGCTAAACACAGAGGCTTTATAGGCCCAAGTAGCCACACCCAACAAACACACCCAGTGTTCACACACACAGAAGGGAATTAACCCTTCACACACAAGGCAAGGGAAGACGGCCACTAAAAGGGGAATACACACATAAACCACACACTTCACCTGTTGCCGCGGGCAACGGCATGTATGGCAATCATGTCCTGGGGATCAGCCATAGGGCTGGGACACTGCCACCACACGCACTCAACACCACACATTGCCACGGACAACCAGATGAAGGAAAGTGTCACACAACATACCATAGCCAGTGACACCTGCTTCTCATATCTCATATCTTCCCTGGCCCACAGCCTTAAGCAACTGTTTAACACTTTTAACTCCCTTCTCCATCCCCCGGAGCCCCCACCCTCTCCTCTTATCTCAGCGTAGGACTTTGCCGCATACTTCAAACAAAAGATAGTCAACATAAGGGAAAGCTTCAGTGCACAGTCCCTACAGACCCTCTACACAACTGCTCAGTCCTCTTCTCCCAAAACCTGCTTCTCCACCATTACAGAAGAAAAACTCTCCACTCTACTCTCCAGATCACATCTCACCACCTGTGCACTTGACCCAATCCCATCCCACCTCATCCCTAACCTCACCACAGTGTTTATTCCAGCCCTAACTCATCTTTTCAACCAATTACTAACCTCTGGTGTATTCCCCTCTGGTTTTAAACATGCTACCATTACAGCCATCTTCAAAAAGCCTTCACTTGACCCATCTTCTTTGTCTAGTTATCGCCCCATATCACTTCTTCAGTAATCCTTGAAGCTACTTGAACAACATGTCCATTCGGAACTGTCCTTTCTCCTCCTGCTCCCTCTTTGACCGTCTACAATCTGGCTTCCGACCCCACCACTCGACTGAGACTGCCTTTACCAAAGTCACCAATGACCTACTAACAGGCAAAACCAAAAAACATTACTCTGTCCTCCTTCTCCTTGACCTGTCCTCTACCTTTGACACTGTCGACCACTCCTATCTGTTGCAAACTCTCTCATCTCTTGGCATCACTAACCTGGCCCTCTCCTGGATCACATCATACCTCACAGACCGGACGTTTAGTGTCTCCCACTCTCATACCACTCTCATTCTCGTCTCATTCCCTCTCTGTTGGTGTCCCGCAAGGCTCTGTCCTAGGACCCCTGCTCTTCTCTCTTTACACTTTTGGCCTGGGATATCTCATAGAGTCCCATGGCTTTCAGTATCACTCTTATGCTGATGACACACAAATCTACCTCTCTGGTCCAGACATCACCACCTTATTATCCAGAATCCCACAATGTCTATCTGCTATATCATCCTTCTTCTCTTCTCGCTTTCTAAAACTTAACTCATCATCTTTCCCCTATCTTGCTCAACCCCCCCAACAAATCTATCTGTCATGATCAAAGGCTGCACACTCTCCCCGGTCGACCAAGTCCACTGCCTTGGAGTGACCTTGGATTCTGCCCTCTCATTCCGACCGCACATCCAAGCCCCTTTCCACTACCTGCCGCTTCTAACTCAAAAACATCTCCCGCATCCGCGCTTTCCTCAACTTTGGATCTGCAAAAATGCTTGTACATGCCCTCATCATCTCCCGCCTAGACTACTGCAACATTCTCCTCTGTGGGCTTCCATCTAGCACTCTCACACCCCTCCAATCTATCCTCAACTCTACTGGCCAACTAATACACCTCTCACCCTGTTACTCCTCTGCCTCTCCCCTCTGATAATCCCTTCACTGGTTCCCCATTGCCCACCAAATTCAGTTCAAAATACATACAAGGACGTCCACATCCTGTCCCCTCCCTACATCTCTGAGCTACTTTCCCGATACATCCCCACACGCAATCTCTGATCCTCACAAGTCCTCCTTCTCTCCTATTATCACCTCTTCCCACAATCGCCTCCAAGATTTCTCCCATGCATCCCCCACACTCTGGAACTCGCTACCCCAACATATGAGACTCTCACAGACAGTGCAATCCTTCAAAAGAAACCTAAAAACCCACCTCTTCAGACAAGCCTACAACCAGTGAGCCTGCTGCCTCTATACTGCCATGACCAGCTTTACCCTCACCTACTGTGTCCTTCTTCCATACCATGTAGATTGTAAGCCCTCATGGGCAAGGCCCTCTCTCCTTCTGTACCAGTTTATAACTCGTCTTGTTTATGCTTAGTGCATTGTCTGTATTATGTATGTGTACCCCTTTTCATATGTACAGCGCTATGGAATGAATGGCACTTTAATAATAAATAATAATAATAACTATGAGCAGGTTGCAAAATGACTACCAGGGGGTCTAAAATACATGACGGAATGAAGATTAAAGACCAAAAAGGTGCAACTACTTTTGTAACACTTTCTTACAACATTTCAAACCCCAGGTGATGGGGTAACATGGAATTTTGTGCATGCTTTTCACTGCTGACATTCAATCAGAGAGCATACTTGGTCTATATTTGTCACATATGGGCATCTTTTAATTCCTGGAAAAGAGTGAGATGAGCGCTTGCCTATATAATTACACCTGTACACCTATGTAGGCCATTTATTGATGCCACGATCCAGATATTTACTACTGCCCAGATCAGAGCGTAAAATAAAATGAACCAAACACTTGTACCACACTCACAAACATAAATTTCACATTTTACTCTTGTCCAGAGGTTGCACTACATTTTTTTTCAGAAGAGTAAAAATACTCCTCTGACCATTTTTGAGGAGTATTTTTACCCAAGGAGGAGTATGAAAGTTGCAGTAATTCAGATAATACCAAGGACTATACTTCAGAAGGACAAGACCAGACAAAAAAGCCTTGTATGCATCACTTTTTTGTCTGGTAAAAAGACAGATCCCAAAAAGAAATGATCCCATCATCAGTTAGGGGTTTGCATCATGTTTTTGTGATATATGTAATGTAGAAAACATATATATGTTAACGGACGCTTTGGACAGATACCATACTGTGGCATCCATCACCATAGAATTCCATTGTAAAAAAAATTAAGTATACGTTGGCCTACATGTTTTCTTGTCAGACTTTGCAGGATGGAAAAACATGGTATACTACACTTTCTGATCCTGCAGAGTTCTGAAAAAAGTACACTTTTTATTTTCTTTTTTACAGTGGAACTCCATGGTGATAGATGCCATAGTATTATTACATAGTATTACTGTTAATGTATACTTTTTTTGTGTCAGTTAAACATATGACAAAAACCCACCCTTACGTGCCCGATCCAGCACTTCCGTGATCTTTGTTGCTCTGCTCATCTAACAGAGCAGAGCAACAGAAATAAATAGCGGTTGTGTGAACATGGCCTAAGAGGTAGATATTTATGCAGGGAATCATTACTGGTCTAAATAACATCAGGCAATTATGGCGAAGTGATAAAGTCCAATCCAATATGATGGATCTTCCCTGTACTTTACCACTTGGCTATAATAGCCTGCCTAAATTGACTACACACTGTGCTACATACATCAGTGTGTGATGTATGTGGTGTAGTGTGTGATGTGTTGGTGCAGTGTGTGATGTATGTGGTGCAGTGTGTGATGTATGTGGTGCAATGTATGGTGCAGTGTGTGATGTATGTGGGGTAGTGTGTGATGTATGTGGTGCAGTGTGTGATGTATGTGGTGCAATGTATGGTGCAGTGTGTGATGTATGTGGTGCAATGTATGGTGCAGTGTGTGATGTATGTGGGGTAGTGTGTGATGTATGTGGTGCAGTGTGTGATGTATGTGGTGCAATGTATGGTGCAGTGTGTGATGTATGTGGGGTAGTGTGATGTATGTGGTGCAGTGTGTGATTTATGTGGTGCAGTGTGTGATGGATGTGAGACAGTGTGTGATGTAAGTGGTGCAGTGTATGGTGCAGTGTGTGATGTATGTGGTGCAGTGTGTGATGTATGTGGTGCAGTGTATGGTGCAGTGTGTGATGTATGTGGTGCAGTGTGTGATGTATGTGGAGCAGTGTGTAATGATCACACACTGCATTACACACTGCTGTAACCTTGATTTCCAGGGCTGTCGTTTTTCACCACTGAGGAGTCCTCTTCAGCTCCTCCGCCGCCATGTTTGCATGGGTTGCAGAGTGACCCGCTCTACTTACTCAGGAGCTAGCCCCTCCTCCTTTCAGTTCCCCCCAGCCTCCCCTGCTGCAGGGTGTTGTATTGCTCCAGCCTCACCCCCAAACTGCTCAATAGCAAAGCTCCTTGCTGTGAGGAGCTTAGCTATTGGTTACTTCAGGCGCAGGGAAAATTCTAAGACGGAGTGACATGGCCTGAACAGGCGTCTATGACGCTTGTACAGGCATTATTGCGACCTCTGCTTGTCCATATAAGAATTTTGTGTAAAATATGCAGACAGCTTTTCTAGTGATACTCGTTACACACTACAGTAATGGTGAAAATGGAAAATCACTACAGAGGAACATCTAGTATATTTCTGATAAATGAAATATGTTTCTGTCTATCTGAAAATTCAGTCCATATTCAGTCACAGACTGTCTGTCACCATAAATAAACATTTCAGTTAATTTAAAAAAACAACAGTATGGCTGCTTTTCAGATGCGTAATGCTAAAAACGAATCTAAACTAGCATCTCCAAACAATCCGAAATAAAGTGCAAGTCCATGCTACCATGGCTGACAAGGAACACGGACACTATATGTAGCAGCACACTGTTCCACGTACAAAGATACATGCAAAAACTGAAAGGGTTAATCTAAATTGCCTTACTGCTATACTTACTATATGAAAATTAGAAGCTCTCTGTGTACATTTTGATCTACTAACAGCAAGGTGGCTTCTGCAGACAGGACCTACAGTATCAGACTTGCCTCTCCTGGGCCTAAGCCTACAAAATACGGGGCAACGTAGGATTCAGTTATACTATGATCTATTTAAAAGCCTTGAACAGATGGGCAGGAGTGCATGGTCCAAATTAAGGCAGCCACTCCCCAAAATATACAGTGCAAAAACATGGTTAGACCAACACCTCCAAACAATATGAAATAAAGTACAGGTGCAGATTACCATGGCTGACATGCAAAAGCAAACACTATGTGTGGTGGCAGACAGCGCCATGCAAAAATATACATGCTAACACTGCAAACATAGGTTAACCCTTTAGTCACCAGCCTGTTTTTGGCCTTACTCACCGAGCGTTTTTCTTCCTTTTTTTCACGGGACGTTCCAAGAGCTATAACTTTTTTATTTTTCTGTCTATATAGCTGTATGAGGGCTTGTTTTTTTTGCAGGAAAAGTTGTAGCTTTCAATGGCGCCTTTTTGGGGTACACATAACTTTCTGATTAACTTTTATTAACTCTTTCTTGGAGGGAGATGGGGAAAACAGCAATTCTGCCATTGCGTTTTTACGTTATGAATTTTACGGCGTTCATTTTTCTGTATAAATAACAATATATTTATTCTCTGGGTCAGTATGATTACAGTGATACCAAATACATATAGTTTTTTTTACGTTTTACTACTTTTTTGCATTGCCGCTTCCCAAGACCCATAACTTTTTTATTTTTCTTTCTATGGAGTTGTTTGAGGGCTTGATTTTTGCGGGACAACTTAAATTTTTCATTGGTTTCATTTTGGAGTAAATGACTATTTTTGATCGCTTGTTATTTTGGTGGCAACTAAGAATAAATTAGCAATTCTGGTGTTGACTGTAGGAGATAGTTTACATGATATTTATGTAGTTTTTTTGCAATTTTTTTCATTGAAAAGCGTATTTTTAATAGAGAAAAAGAGTATTTTTGATGGAATTTTTTTATTTAATAAATGTTTTGGGTTTTTTTTTTCTGTTTTTTTACCACTTAACCCCTTTCAGTACTGAGACACTTTTCACGTTAAATCCCAGGCCGATTTTTGCAAATCAGACATGTGTTACTTTACGTGGGAAACAACTTTGGAATGCTTTTACTTATCCAGGCCATTTTGAGATAGTTTTCTCATGATACATTGTACTTTATGTGGCAAATTTGGGTCAATATATTTCACCTTTATTTATAAAATAATCAAATTTTTCAACTTTTAAAACAGATAGTAATTCCTCATAATATAGTTATCAATCAACATTCTCCATATGTATGCTTTATGTTGGCATTATTTTGTAAATATCATTTTATTTTTATTTTAGGATGTTAGAAGTTTAGAAGCCATTTTTCAAATTTTCAACAAAATTTCCCAAACCATTTTTTAAGCACCAACACCCCTCAAATTATTCAAAACTGGTATTACAAACCTAGTTAACCCTTGAGGTGTTCCACAAGAATTAAAGGAAAATGGAGGTGAAATTTCAAAATGTCACTTTCTGGCAGTTTTTTTGTTAATCACTTTTTTCTTGCAATACAGCAAGGGTTAACAGCAAAATAAACCTTAAATATACATTACTCTGATTCTACAGTTTACAGAAATACCTCATATATGGCGGTAAAATGCCCTATGGGCACGTAGCAGTGGTTAGAAGGAAAGGAGCACCATAACGATTTTGGAGGCAGATTTTGCTAGAATGGTTTTTAGGCACCATTTTGTATTTGAAGAGACCCTGAAGTACCCCTATAGTGGAAACCCTCAAAAGGTGAGGGGTCATATAATGTGATATTTTTATAGAGCAGGTTGTTACAGACCTGGCGATACCTAATATGTCTATCATTTTTATTTTTACATAGTGAAAGCCTTTTTGAACAGAACAAAATCTTGTTGCCATACTTTTTTTATTTTTTGGGAGATTCTCTTAGGTAGGGTCTCATGTTTTGTGGGATGAGATGACGGTTTGATTGGTACCATTTTGGGCTAAATACACCTTTTTGATCACTTGGTATTATACTTTTTGTAAGGCAAGATGACCAGAAAATAGCTGTTTTGGCACTTTTTCCCGTTTTTGTTGCACAATTTTTTTTTACTTTATTTTGGGAAAAGGATGTTGTTTTTTTACTTGAAAATTTTAATTTTTTGTAAAACTTTATTTTTATTACTTCTTTATTAACTTATTTTTTTGTCCCACTCTGAGACTTTAACTTTTGGGGGTCTGATCCCCTTTAAAATGCATTGCAATACCTAATAGTGTATTGTAATGCAGTGGCTGTAAGTGTATTACCCAATGTAATACACTTCAGCCTGCTTCCTGTGAGATCCAGGGGGCTAGATCTCACCGGCTCAAACGAATGGCAGCCACGATGCCTAAGGAAGGCATTGGGCTGCCATCTAAACCATCGTGTCTCAGTCACAGCAGCGCGGGGACCCGATGGAAACCCCACGCCAGGCAGCATACCGCACATGCCGCGGTCAGCGCTGACCGCGGCAGTGCAAGGGTTAATGCGCCGGCATCAGTGTTTTCACCGATGCCGGCGCATACAGTAGGGGTCCAGATATCAGTGACTGTCAGACCCCTGCAGCTGTACGGCGCTGGGATTTGTGACCCTGTATGGCTTTGGTATCCTAATTGCTTTTAGTGCATATCATTTTAATGGCAATGCTATTCTGACATTGACCATCAGGCTGCACCAGAGAGGCGCAGCCTGCTGGAAATTTCTCAAGGCTGGTCTGGGGCCTATATGAGACCCCAGCCAGCCTTCACACACATCGGCACCCCGCGATCGCATTTGCGGGGGGGCCGATGGGAGATCGAGGGAGTCTGCTCCCTCTGTCAGCACTTTACATGTGGCGGGCATTATTGCCCGCAGCATGTAAAGTGTTAAACAGCCGGGATCGGGACTTCTGCTGGTCTGGGCTGTGAGAGCCAGGGCCCTGCTCCCCGCTGCAAGGGAACCCACGCAGCACTTAGACTGGGCCGCTGTAAAAAAGCTGCGGTCCAGCCTAAGGTCCCTTAGTGACCGCCATAAAAACACGTATGGGTGGTCACTAAGGGGTTAGGCCTCATGCACACAAACGTTATGCATCCGTTCTGTGCATTGGGGACCCTAATGCACGGGCAACGTTCGTACAGCGGCTGGGACAGATCGAGACCCATTCAACTTGAATGGGTCCGTGATCCGTCCGCACCGCAAAAAAAATAGAGTTCTATTTTTTTTGGTGCAGAGGCACGGCCAGAAACACCACGAAAGCTCTCCATAGTGTTTTCATGGGGTTCCGATCCGTGCTTTCGTTCTGCATCTCGATGATTGCAGACCTATTCAAGTGAATGGGTCCGCATCTGTTATGCGGATTGCACATGGGCCGGTGCCCGTGTATTGCAGACCCACCATATACAGGCTGCAATACGGCCACGGGCACACAGCGACCATGTGCATGAGGCCTTAAAAGGGTTTTCTGACCTTTCTATACTGATGACTTATCTTCAGGATGGGTCATCAGCATCTGATTGGGAGTCTGACACCAATCAGATGTTTGAAAAGGAGACAGGGCTCGTGCAAGTGCTGCTGCTTATCAAGATTACAGTATGCGTCATCTTGCTTGTAGTAGCAACCGTGTAATTACACGTGCTGCTCCCATTCAAGTGAATAGGATAAGCACATATAATTATGCTGTCTGATAAGTCAGATGACTGTGGCTGATCAGCTGTTTAAAGAGGCTGTGGCACTCCCCACAGCTTACCAAGCACAGCACCATACATTGTATAGCGACTGTGCTTGGCTGAGCTCCGCCTATGTCACATGACCAACAAACGCACCGGCACTGGCCTAGGGTAAGCTTAGAGAAGACTGCAGTGCTCACAGTAGTGTTGCGGCCCCCTCAAACAGCAGATCAACAGGGGTCCAGCACCAATAAGATACAGATGACTAGTGTTGAACAAATTGAACTCTACGAAGTAGAATTCAATCTGAATTTCAGGAAACATTCGTAGCAAAGCCAAATTTCTTCGTGCTTTGTGGTAACATAACGAATAGATTTTCCCCGAATGGTGGTAAAAAAACCAAAATTAATCATACTTACCTCATCAATTTGAGCGTGAAGAGCTGTCCACCGCCATCTCAATTGAAGATATCACACAAATATTTAGACAGCACTCCTTGATGATGATAAATAGTGATTTTATTTCATTTCATATTATTTCAGCCGGAGTTGGTGGTATATCAGTTGCGTGCAACGTTTCGGGCTAACATTCGACCTTCATCAGGCTGACAAAACATTATATACAGAAAAAAGTTAATTTGGTGGAAATACATCATAAATTCATGATACATGTTTATACAATTTATGAAGAAGGCATGATTATAAAGTTAAAAATAATAAAGATCCGTACAACAATATGGCATGATTGGTAAGATAAGTTATCAAAGGTAGGGGAGGCTGAGTCCCACATATCATAGTGTGTCATCAAGTACATGCATAAATAGTTGAAAGGCTATCTAGCATTAAATACGACTTGATCTAGCTGCGTCCAATCAAAATCTACAAATGCTACATCTCTACAGTGTACTGACTGAGTTCGACCGGACAGGGTCCAGAGAACATGGGACATTAAATGAGCCCATGGTGAAATACCATGCAAAGTGAGGTATATATCTGTTGTAGGATCCGGCCATGGGACAAGGGTGATGGCGGGGGAGTCAGGACGTGCCTGTGGCAGAAAAACTGCCACAAGCCTGGTCTAAGTACCACACCGCCTTACTATAGACAGACTGAAATCACATGATGAAACAAAGTAAAAAGGAAAGAGAGTCCTGGGAGTGTATGTTCACACTTCTGGGAAAAAAAATTGGTAGAAGATTCTACATACATATGGTGGTATAATGTTCCAGTTTCGTCTCAATCCCACTATGTACATAGGCAACCCCTGTTGTTCCTCCCTGGGGTTGCATGTAATGATTGACGTGTTCTGTTCTATATTATATAACTACACGGTCTACTCATGCTACTCATTTTATCATTGTCTATGGTCTGTTGTTATATTTATTATTTAATAAAATATTTGTGTTATAATTGTACATGTGTGTCTTTTGTTTCAATTGGTTGTGATATACCACTAACTCCGGCTGAAATAATATGAAATGAAATAAAATCACTATTTATCATCATCAAGGAGTGCTGTCTAAATATTTGTGTGATATCTACAGTTCTTGAGGTGGAGCTACAGAACACAACCGGACATGCACCCACCCTTGCCTTTTATTGAAAAGAGTGCTGTGGCCTATTTACTTGAAAAAATCTCAATTGAAGATCCCGCTCAAAATCCTGTGCGTGGTAATGTATGATGTCACCATGCCTGCCGACGGCCGCACAATATTTCTCGCTGGATCTACAATCAAGATGGCGGCGGGGCCAGCTCTTCGCGATCAAATGGGTGAGGGTAAGTAGAATTTAATTTATTTTTTTTACACTGTAATATTGATGTCAACTATGAACCTGCTTCGTGACCAAGCAGCCAAATTGAATTTTCAGTACTTTGCCCATCACTACTGATGACCTATCCAGAGGATAGTGTGGTGATGTGTACAGTGCTGATGTGCTGGGAGGCGTGTATCCCACCCAGATACCTCAGCTGTGTGTAATTTGCTGAGACAGTTTTGTCTATATGTTGTACTGGGCTGGATTTCATGTGGACTGGGGGATAGGTTTGGTAGTGGGATCTGCCAGTCCACACCGTTCCACTACATTTATTGTCTTTTGCCAAAGGCGATCGCAATTGAGTCCTGCTGCTGTAATCAAGGAGGGATAAAACAACCCTCTGTGTATGACTTGGGGAGAGAAACGCTGAGGAAGCCTGAGAGAGAGGGAAGCCTGAGAGGCTCTGTGTGGTCTCAGCCAGGAGGGCTGAGGGACCATGAGGCTTTGTAAAGCCTAAAGTTTTGGGGGCCCAGTCATGCCTACTGAAAGAGGGTCGCAAGGTCAGAGTCGGGAGGACTTCTGGACCATCTTCCCCCAAGGATGCTGGTGTGGTCACAGCCTGGAGGCTGCTGGACAGTATATGGCTGAGGAAGCCGGATCTAATCCCGTGTGTGAACGGCGCTCTATAGGTGAGGTAGAGACAACACTTGTATAAGGTAGAGCCCAAAATACAGTCCCATGTAAATAACATCAACTCCTCCCCAGCTGCCTTCAACATACAGTCCCATGTAAATAATATTGCCCTTCTCCAGCTGCCTTCAACATGCAATCCCATGTTAACATCACCACCTCAACATTCAGTCCCATGTACCATAAATAATATCACTCCCCCAGCTGCCTTCAACATACAGTCCCATGTAAATAACATTGCCCCTTCAACATTCAGTCCCATGTAAATATCATCACTACCTCAGCCCCCTCTGTCATAAGTCCCATGCAAGTAACATCTTCCCCGCCCACAGCCGCCTTCAACATATAGTCCCATGTAAATAACATATTCCCCTACCACAGCCATCCCATGTAAATAGCATCCCTCCCTTCATCCCTAACATACAGTCCCAGTTAAATAACCACAACTCCCAGCATTGCTCTGCCTCTCCCTTCACTTACCTCTCCTCATGTAGCAGACATCACCACAATGTCTTACCCCAGGACTTCTCCTCTTCACTGCTCTCCTCTCCTGCACTGGTCACATGATAGTGACATCACTGCAGATCCTTCTCAACCACTGCCTGTTTTACTGGTTACATGACCTGTGATGTCATCACAGGTCCTTGAGATCTTCCAGTGCATTAGATTTAATTGTATTGCCGCCCTGAGGACAGAAATACAGTTGTATCTAGCAGGCAGTACATTCGGTGCCTGGGACAAAACATCAGGGACCCAGGCCCCGAAAGTTTTAACCTAGCAACGCCCCTGCATAAAAATTAAAAGCTCTTTGCGAACATTGTTTTAATCAAAATTGTGTTGGCAAGGTGGTGCTTTTCAGATGGGTGTAATACAGGGGCTTTTTTGTATTCATATTATTAAAACCTCAGAGTTCTTGTGACCACAATTATGTGCTCTAATGCATCTGCATTATACTTGTTTGAAAGCGGGGCCGTAGGTGTATAAAATGTAATTGTTAATTACAATTACAGTTTGTGGGACGAACTGAGATATTTATCTTGCAGGTTTGTTTAACTTTTTTTAATTCAATTTCTTTGGAGGGGCAAGGTGACCAAAAAATAGCGAATCGTGCATTTTTATATAATTATTTCAATTACAGAGTTCTCCACACAGGAAAAATATTTAAAAATTGTATTCATTTAGACATTTTGTTTATTTTTATATGTAAAATTGGGAAGGGGTGGAAGGGTGATTTTTTTTTTAAATATATTTTGTGGCGAGGTTTTCACTTTTTTTAAAATCTTTTTATATTTTTATATTTTGCAGTGTAATTTTTAGTCCCCTTAGGGAACTAGAACATGCGATGTTCTGATGATCGCTTGTCTCATAGACTACAATAGACTACTACTGTAGTCTATGGGAACTTCACAGGCCACCTGAATTAACTTTGATATGAATAGCAGGAAAAATTTGATTTGAATTTCCTCATGCTCTGCGGTAACTAATCTAATTTTCCAGGAATGGCGGTAAAAAAGGAAATACATACTCACCTCATCCATTTGCTCGTGGAGAGACTGTCACAGCCATCTTGATTGAAGAAACCATGCAGAACATATTTTGGTTACCTTGCCTCACAAAAAACTTAATATAGAGCATATTATGTTTTTTGTGAGGCAAGGTAACCAAAAAATGGCTGTTCTGGCACAGTTTTCATTTTTTTTACAATGTTCATCTGACAGGTTAGATCATGTGCTATTTTGATAGAGCAGGTTGTTACGGACGCGACAATATCAAATATGTCTACTTTGTTTGTTTTGGTTTTACATAATAAAGCATTTTTGAAAAAAAAAAAAAATTTTTGTATGTCCATTTTCTGAAAGCCATTTTAATTTAAATTTTTCTGCCGATCATCTTGTGCAGGGGCTTAATGTTTGCAGGAAGAGTTTACATTTTACAGGTACCATTTATGGATACATATGATTTTTTGATCATGCCTTATTACACTTTATGGGGCAAGGTGAGCAAAAAATTGATTGTTTTGGCACAGTTTCATTTTATTTTTTACAGCGTTCACCTGTGGGAGTAGGTAATGTGATATTTTATAGAGTAGGTCGTTATGGACATTGCAATATCTAATGTGTATACTTTTTATTTATGTAAATTTTACACAATAAAAGCATTTTTGAAACATAAAAATGATGTCATAGTTTTTTTAAATTTTTTGGCCAAGTGTCTTAAGTAGGATCATCATTTTTTGCGGGATGATGTGACTGTTTTATTGGTACTATTTTCGTAGTCATACGACGTTTTAATCGCTTGATGTTCCACTTTTTGTGATGTAAGGTGACTAAAAAGGCTTTTTGGCACTGTTTTTATATTTTTTTTTTTTACAGTATTCACCTGAGGGTTTAGGTCATGTGATATTTTAATAGAGCTGGTTGTTTCGAATATGGCAATACCTAAAATGTCTACTTTTTTTTATTTATTTCACTTTAACACAATAAAAGCATTTTTAATCATATTTTAGTCTAAAAGCCATATATATATATTTTTTTTTTTTCCGATTGCCTCAGGTAGAGTCTCATTTTTTGTGGGATGAGGTGACAGTTTAATTGATACTATTTTGGGGTGCATACTAGTGTTGTTCGAGCACTAAAGTGCTTGGGTGCTCGAGTAGAACACCTCGGGATGCTTTGGTGCTCTACTGAGCACCCGAGCACAATGGTAGTCAATGGGAGAACCCAAGCATTAAACCAGGCACCCCCCTGCTCTGAAGAAGGGAGGTTGATTGATGGAAACACCACTGAAATGGTTCAGAAACAGCATGGGGAGGATGTCTGGATGCATCTTGACTTCCAGGTCACTGCTGGGATTGATGTTGTCTGAATAGTACGCCACTTTTACCGACTGACAAAAATACACACAAAACCGTAGAATAAAATCAATTTTAGAGGAAAAATTGTTAGGAAATATTCTTTCCTGTATGTTTAAGTGTTCTTGCATGGCAAGACGACTTACTGTTATCTCACATACAGTCAGATCCATAAATATTGGGACATCAACACAATTCTAACATTTGTGGCTTTATATACCAATACAATGGATTTGAAATGAAACAAACAAGATGTGCTTTAACTGCAGACTGTCAGCTTTAATTTGAAGGTATTTACATCCAAATCAGGAGAACGGTGTAGGAATTACCAAAAGTAATGGGACAGGGGGGGCGTGGCCGAGCCAGCATGGAGTGAGGACGCAGGATTGCAGTGCTCCTACAAAATCCTGTGATTTAGCCTACTTGCACCTAGCAAATTCGGGGTTTCTTCGGCTTATCTACTGCCTACCGGTCCCCCCTGCTGTCAGGGTCATGTTACCTAGTACTGGCTGGCTGCGCTGCGGTATACTGGGCTGCAGAGATCGGCGGTGCAGAGGAGGAGAGCAGAGTGACCGGACCTGAGTGGAGCGTGGAGAGACACCGGGGAGCGATTCGCCGCATGCTACACATTCCAGGTACGGCAGTTTAGCGGTGGCTGACAACTTACCGGAGGCTGCTGCCGACTCCTGCAGAAGACCTGTGTCCGGCGGCTGTGGCGGGAAGAGCTCGTGTGGCGGGCGCCATCTTACCAGCGCTGTGTGAGTAGCGGCGCTGCGCTCTGATCCAGCAGGCAGAGGGTGACAGCGGACCGCTCATTATCTCCCCCAGGGACGGTCCCCACGGTGTTCCTTGACCCTGCAGGAGAAAATCCTTCTTCTATATGAAAGCAGTAGATCACTGTACAGTATCTTTGATAATTTAGAGGTGGCGTTGGAGCGCTTATCCCCCCCCCTGTGACAGGACCTGTGAGATTGCATAAAGGGGCATATTGAGTTGCTGCATGAGTGACGTTCCCCAGCAGGACTTCAAAGTTTCTGTGGACTATTTCTATGGGCCGCAAAACGTCTTCTGTGGCTCCATCCTCCGTTAAAAGCTTCATGGACGCCATGAGTCAGACAGAGAAGGAAAATGAGGGGTCTCCGGCCTCTAGTACCTCTGTTGTTGCTTCTCAAATTATGAAGGCTATAGCTGATTGTCAAGCCGCTCTTACATCAAAGATAGATCATCTACAGTCTGACCTTAGCTGTCTACGGCATGACTTTGACAAAATTCGTGACAGAACAGCTGCAGTGGAGCAGAGAGTGAGTGATGTGGAGGATGCCTCCAGGGCGGTTGGGAATGACACCAGGCAGCTGCTGCAACAGGTTCGGAGCCTGCAAGCCAGGGCGGAGGACGCTGAGAACCGCAATAGATGTAATAACGTCCGTATCCTGGGCTTACCGGAGAGAGTGGAGGGGTCTACCCCGGAAATTTTTGCGGAACAACTCATAAAGGAAGTGTTACATCCCATCTCTCTTTCCAGCTGCTTTGTTATAGAGAGAGCACATAGGATTCCAACCAGGCCCTTACCGCCGGGATCCCCTGCTAGGCCTTTCATCATGAAGATCCTGAACTATAGAGACAGAGACGCTATTTTGCTAGCAGCTCGGCAGAAGGGGACTATCAGTTACGAGAATGCCCGTTTGTCCTTTTACCCAGACTTTACTGCAGAGGTCCAGAAGAAAAGAAAGCAGTTTGCTGAGGTCCGAGCGCGGCTGAGGGACAAAAATTTGAAATATGCCATGATCTACCCTTCTCGCTTGAGGGTGCAGGATATGAAACGGTCCGTTTCTTTAACACTCCTGAAGAGGCTACTGAATGGATTGAGAGAAACCTGAATGCACGACCTCATCGCTGATGGACTTTGATATAGCGAGGGCAGTTGGTGCGAATTGGTACCTGTTTAAATGTTGAATTCCTTTACTGGCAGGATGGTTGGGGGCGGGGGGGAGTACTTGGGATTTAACGCACCTCTATTACTCCTGCTAGAATCCTTGTCTTCTTTGACATTGTTAATTGATCAGAAGTTTAACCCCATATAGGTTGGCTAGGTGGCAGCACCCTGTATGAGTATGCACTGTTATAGGTACATTTATATATTTGCGTTGTACCACTAAAGTACCTGTTTGGTGCACATGTTCTGAGGAGTTAGGGTAGGTTATCGTACCCAGAAGTTGTAAGTTGGGGGTAGCAGGCTCAACCATGTTTGGTAGGTTTGAGCAGGGTGGGTTGGGGCGATGGGGAGTGGGAGGGTCAGAGAAAGTATCTGTGTTGGGTTGGGTTTTGATGTGGTTTGTGTGTATGTGTGAGTGTGCCCTCACTGGTCGGAGAGTTCTGAATGTTGTCGATGGAAGGATAAATGGCGGTGGTTAAATTACTTTCATGGAATGTTAGGGGTCTTAATGATAAGATTAAGAGGTCTTTAGTATTCAATTATTTGAAAAGGTATAATCCTGACATAATATTCCTACAGGAAACGCACCTGCAAGGTCAGAAAGTGCTAGCCTTGCGGCGTCCATGGATAGGCCCCACATACCATGCGGTTTACTCGAATCATGCGAGAGGTGTATCTGTGTTGGTTGCTAAAAGTCTCCCGTTTCAGATAATGTTTGTACAGCTGGACCCTTATGGGAGATATGTGATTTTACATGCCTGTGTTAGAGGCCTGCAATACCTATTTGTGGGAGTATATATTCCTCCGCCTCTCCGCAGGGAAGTCCTAGATGTAATTACAGCTAAAATAGCAGGTTTTCCGGCTTTGCCGTATATTCTTATGGGTGATTATAACGCCACTTTGGATCCTATACTAGACAGAAGGGTTCCTCAGGCCTCACACAGCAATGTCCTATCACATTGGGTTAGTACTTATGGTTTGGTGGAAGCATGGCGGTATCTCCACCCCTTAGTCAAGCAATTTTCGTGCTATTCAGCTTCTACTAGCTCACTTTCTCGCATAGATTTAGCTTTTGTCAGCAGAGATTTATCCCCTTATATCAAGTCCAGTGATTATCTGCCGAGAGGGGTATCAGATCATGCCCCCCTCCTTCTGATATTATCACAGCCGCTGGCTTCGACGGATAAGCAATGGCGGTTAAATCCTATGTGGCTCGAGGTATTGCCTGTGGTGAGCGAAAGTATAGACACAATGGGGAATTATTGGGCAGAGAATGAAGGGTCTACGAACCCTCTGGTAGAGTGGGATGCTTTTAAGTCAGTGATGAGGGGTGCTTTAATTGCGGCTATTGCAACTCACAGAAAGGAGCTAAATATCAAAAGGATAAAACTGGAGACGGAATTAACTGATAGAGAGAGGTCGTTTGTGCTAGATCCATGCCCTGAGAAGCAAACTCTGTGGCTTGATGCGCAGCGTAGATTTACCTTACATCTAACTGAATATACTGAGAAGAAATTGTTAAATCAGAAACAAAATATTTTTTCGGATGGGGACAAATGCGGCAGGGCCTTGGCATACTTGACTAGATCTGAATCTCAGCAAACAGTGGTAGCGGGAGTGCGAAATGCTCAGGGACTATTGTTGAGGGAACCTAGAGAGGTCTGCCGTCAGTTCGCCTCCTACTATGAGACATTGTATGCCTCCAAGATCACATGTTCCTCGGATGAAATTGCCAGTTTCTTAGCGGGGGTGGAGATTCCTTCTTTAGACAGGGAGGATAGGATGGCCCTGGGAGCAGACATATCTGACCTGGAAATTGAAGCGGCCATTAGTTCCTTAGCAACTAAGAAAACTCCGGGACCCGATGGGTTTCCTGCGGAATGGTATAAGAGATTCTCTAGGGATCTGGTTAGCAGATTTGGGAAGCTGTTGAGGTATGCGCTGGAAAGCGGTTCGTTGCCTCCGTCTTTTTTGGAAGCAACGATAGTGGTGATTCATAAATCCGGGAAGCCGTCTGACCAGTGCAGCTCTTATCGGCCTATCTCACTTCTGAATCTTGATGTCAAGATCTTTGCGAAGGTATTGGCGTTAAGACTAAGGGGGGTGATTCTCTCCTTGGTTGGGGTGGATCAATCTGGGTTTATGCCGGGGAAAACCACAGATATTAATTTACGGCGATTATTCACAAACCTTCAGGTTAACCATGATAATAGAGGTATGAGAGCTCTGGCGTCCCTAGATAATGAGAAAGCTTTTGATTCAGTAGAATGGGAATTTATGTGGGCTGTGCTGACTCGAATGGGCTTTCCGGAGAAGTTTTTGAGCTGGCTGCAGATGCTTTATAGGTCACCGTCGGCGAGAGTCAGGGTTAATGGGTACACATCAGATTCCTTCCCTTTGGGTAGAGGTACTAGGCAGGGGTGCCCGCTCTCTCCCCTACTATTTGCATTAATCATGGAACCTCTATCGATACTTATATCCTCCACTTCAGGTATAGAAGGTTGGGAAATAGCTGGTATATCTGAGAAGATTTCATTATATGCCGATGACATGCTGGTGTACCTAGCGGATACGGGGAAATCCCTAGATACCCTTTTAAGTGTAGTTGATCAATTTGGTAGCTTCTCAGGTCTCCGTGTCAACTGGGCTAAGTCTAGTCTCTGTTTGGTTGATGATGTTGACCCAGCTTGTATTTCGGTGAACAATAAACTACAGATCGTGGAACAATTTACATATTTGGGGATTATTGTTCATAGAGAGGTGGCAAAATTTTATGATTTCAATATTGTTCCTACAATGCAATCCATCACTCGGAAGCTGGAGGCTTGGGGAAATCTCCCTTTAACTCTGATTGGGCGTATTAATGTGGTAAAAATGATTCTCCTCCCAAAATTGTTGTACTTATATAGGGCGGCTCCAGTGTTAATCCCCAAGAGTCATTTTGCTACCCTAGATAGGGTGATTGCTCCCTTTCTGTGGAACAAGTCTGCTCCCAGAATAGCGAGATCCACCCTCCAGGCATCTTACCTGCGGGGGGGGGTCTTGCCTTGCCAAATCTATATATGTACTATGTAGCGGTGCAGCTGAGTTACGTGGCGTGGTGGGTGCGGGCCGACCCGGGGAACCCGGCGGTTGTGTTGGAGGCAGCTCTGTTAGGGTCCTATGAGGCGCTTACGAATTTGGCATATAGAAGGGGAGATAGGTCTGTAGCGCACTACACCCGATCAATGGCAGCGGCAGTGCAGGTATGGGTGCAATGGGGTCAGAAGGAGAACCCTGAGGAGAGTGGGACTACTTGGTCGCCATATTTACCGTTGTGGAGAAACAGAGTGCTTCCAGAGCTATTCTCACTGTTGGAATTTGAATTTTGGCCCCAGAAGGGGGTACGGTATCTTACTCAACTGTATGTCGGGGGCCTCTTTAGATCCTTTAGCAGTCTGCAGCAAGAATTCAATTTGCCTAGGCATTGTTTATATAGATATTTTCAACTTAGACATGCCTGTCAGGCTCAATTTGGGAGAGATCCTTTAAAGTTGGAGTGTAGTCCAGTTGAAGCAGAGATTAGGAGGGTTCCCTTGGTCAAACCAGTGTCGGCGCTTTATGCGTCACTGATGGAACTGCAGGCCTCCCCTCTGGATAAGGCGTTTGTCAGATGGAAAAGGGACATAGAAGGTTTGGAGGAGGCGCATGTTAAAGAATCTAGTTGCACATGGAGATCTACGGTGGTGAGTGCTAGGGATCAGTTAATTCAAGTTAAGTGGCTCCACAGGATTTACTATACTCCTGAGAGGTTGTATAAAATGGGTAAATTGTTAAACCCACATTGCACAAAGATGTGGGCATGAAAATGGTTCCTTCTTACACATGGTGTGGCAGTGCCCGATTATTCATGCCTTCTGGGAGGAGATTCATACGTATATTAATGATAAACTGGGCTTTCCTAATGTTTGTACTGAGCTTACTAGCTTGTTGGGGGTAGTCAATGAGATTGTTCCCACCAAGTTTGGCAGGATGCTTTACAGAATACTCTTATACTACGCTAGAAAAACTATCCTTCTCAATTGGAAACCTCCTAAAAATCCTACTATGCAACAATGGGTACAGTTAATTAATGCGGATCTTGGTTTATATAAGTTCGTATATGAGAAAAGAGGGACCCCTGATCGCTTCATGAAGATATGGGACCCCTGGATTGGTGCCCAGACTCTGGTATCATAGGTGACGGAATAGCTGTTTCGACCAGTGAGGGTGGTGTGAATGTGTGCGTGTATGTGCAGTACTTCTAAGTATCCTCAGGTGGAGTTGGATGGGTATTTTTTATTCTGAACTTGATACTGCTTCTGACCTACACTTGGGTCGTGAGAAGAAGTTATGATCAATCCCATGTATTTGATTTGTACTGGAATCGAAGGATGATTGTCTGTATTGTAATGTTGTTATGCTTTGTACGACTTGCATAAAATAAAATAAAAAGTTACTATTAAAAAAAAAAAAAAAAAAAGTAATGGGACAGAGTAATTATCATAAATCAAACTTTCACTTTTTAATACTTGGTTCCAAATCCTTTGCAGTCAATTACAGCCTGAAGTCGGAAACGCATAGACATCACCAGACACTGGGTGTCATTCCTAGTGATGCTTTGCCAGGCCTCTACTGCAACTGTCTTCAGTTCCTGCTTGTTCTTGGGGCATTTTCCCTTCAGTTTTGTCTTCAGCAAGAGAAATGCATGCTCAATCATATTCAGGTCAGGTGATTGACTTGGCCATTGCATAACATTCCACTTCTTTCCCTTAAAAAAAACTCTTTGGTTGTATCACCAGAAGACATCTGAGAAGCTCTGACAGATGCCTTTCAGAACCTCCTCCTTGAGCTTCCTTTGTTTTGCTTTCAGTTCCTCATCTCGTTAGCCTTTCTCAGCTGTCATGTAGTTGTACTGATTGCATCCCTTTAAATTCCTCCCCATAGTGCATCAGTTTGCGGTTTATATTACTTCCTGGAGTGTGTGTGCATGCTGATCCTACTTCCCAGTCTTCTACAAGATAAGTGTTGTGCATTCTTTTGTGTTTTTCTGTTTGCTGGATCCCAGGTGACCCTGACTCCCTCCGTATCTAGTGTAGGGAGCCGGTGGTCGTGTCCCCTCACTATTATAGGGTGTTCAGGTGTTATACAGTCGAGGTACGAGGATATGCGATCATCTGCCATTGGGGTTTTCGCATAGGCTGAGCAGTCAGGGAGAGTGCCAGATCTGATGAAGGGGTCTCCCTTATTGTTCCTTAGTTTTGGATCCAGTGAGTCGTATATTCATTTTGTGTTGTCTTGTTTCCTGTACACCTTCCGTGACAGGTTGCTTTTGCAGTATGCTTTGGGTAATTGTCAGTCTGCACCGTCCAATGAGTTCTGAAGCATTTGGCTGAATAATAATGGCAAATAATAATAATAATGGTAATCCTAATAGACCAAAGGCAGGAAAGGTTTATTCTGATTTCATGTCAGATATTGAGAAAAACATGCATATTTGTATTTTTATATAGTGTATGTAAACTTCTGGTTACAACTGTATATGTTCTAAAGTCTTTCTTGTGGTGTATTAGTGGAAAAAAGTAAGGGCTTATTTGCCGTTCAGCAGTGCAGTTACAGTCAGGTCCATAAATATTGGGACATCGACACAATTCTAAAATTTTTGACTCTATACACCACCACAATGGATTTGAAATGAAACAAACAAGATGTGCTTTAATTGCAGACTGTCAGCTTTAATTTGAGGCTATGTACATGCAAATCAGGTGAACGGTGTAGGAATTACAACAGTTTGCATATGTGCGCCTCCCACTTGTTAAGGGACCAAAAGTAATGGGATATAATAATAATCATGAATCAAACTTTCACTTTTTAATACTTGGTTGCAAATCCTTTGCAGTCATTTACAGCCTGAAGTCTGGAACGCATAGACATCACCAGACGCTGGGTTTCATCCCTGGTGATGCTCTGCCACGCCTCTACTGCTACTGTCTTCAAATCCTGCTAGTTCTTGGGGCATTTTCCCTTCAGCTTTGTCTTCAGCAAGTGAAATGCATGCTCAATCTGATGCAGGTCAGGTGATTGACTTGGCCATTGCATAACATTACATTTCTTTCCCTTAAAAAACTCTTTGCTTTTGCAGTATGCTTTGGTTCATTGTCCATCTGTGAAGCGCCGTCCAATGAGTTCTGAAACATTTGACTGAATATGAGCAGATAATATTGGCCGAAACACTTCAGAATTCATCCTGCTGCTTTTGTCAGCAGTCACATCATCAATAAATACAAGAGAACCAGTTCCATTGGCAGCCATACATGCCCTCATCATGACACTACCACCACCATGCTTCACTGATGAGGTGGTATGCTTAGAATCATGATCAGTTCCTCTCCTTTTCCATACTCTTCTCTTCCCATCACTCTGGTACAAGATGATCTTGGTCTCATCTGTCCATAGGATGTTGTTCCAGAACTGTGAAGGCTTTTTTAGATGTCGTTTGCCAAACTCTAATCTGTCCTTCCTGTTTTTGAGGCTCACCAATGGTTTACATCTTGTGGTGAACCCTCTGTATTCACTCTGGTGAAGTCTTCTCTTGATTGTTGACTTTGACACACATACACCTACCTCCTGGAGAGTGTTCTTGATCTAGCCAACTGTGAAGGGTGTTTTCTTCACCAGGGAAAGAATTCTTCAGTCATCCACCACAGTTGTTTTCCGCGGTCTTCCGGGTCTTTTGGTGTTGCTGAGCTCACCGGTGCATTCCTTCTTTTTAAGAATACTCCAAAGAGTTGTTTTGGCCACGCCTAATGTTTTTGCTATCTCTCTGATGGGTTTGTTTTGTTTTTTTAGCCTAAGGATGGCTTGCTTCACTGATAGTGACAGCGCTTTGAATCTCATCTTGAGAGTTGACAGCAACAGATTTCAAATGCAAATAGCACACTTGAAATAAACTCTGGACCTTTTATCTGCTCATTGTAATTGGGATAATGAGGGAATAACGCACACCTGGCCATGGAACAGCCGAGAAGCCAATTGTCCCATTACTTTTGGTTCCTTAACAAGTGGGAGGCACATATGCAAATTGTTGTAATTCCTACACCGTTTACCTGATTTGGATGTAAATACCCTCAAATGAAAGCTGGCAGTCTGCAGTTAAAGCACATCCTGTTCATTTAATTTCAAATCCATTGTGGTGGTGTACAGAGCCAAAAATGTTAGAATTGTGTTTGTGTCCCAATATTTATGGATCTGACTGCATATATTCTTATTATTATAGCCAAATTTACCACCCTAACTCCTCCCACAGTTTTTACACTACATAGACAGTAAAATACCAAAAAGTGCGGATTGTTCCCAATTGATGTGCTATTACTTTGTGGAACGTTTCACCGAATGGTTCACGAAATAACTGCGTTTTTGTTGTGAAATCGGTCTCATAGAAATGAATGGCGGAATGTTCAAAACTAGAGTGGGAGCTGACAAATGCTAGAGTGTGAGCTGAAAAATCAGGACATGATTTCTAAACTGCCACCACTCCCTTATTTTCAAGCCCACCTATACAAATCTCACTTATACAAATCATATTTTAAAATGTTCAGCTATCCCTCTTGTCACTAAAAATGTCCACGGCTAAGCCATAGTCCTGATAGTTTTCACAATATGACCATTTGTTTGCAACTCACACCGTCCATTGACATTGATTGAAACTCCACTCTAGCCACCTCAAATTTGAAGGGCAATTTCTAAACTGCATACTATGCATCAAAATGTAGGTCTGTGTCTTGTGATTCTCACAATATAAAGATCTTCACTGTAGGATTTATAATTGTTAAACTAGAACCATTTGAAGATGGCAACCACCAGTGAAGTGAGCGAGTTGGAGCAGTTTGTTTCTAACCGCTCTTCTCTGCCCTTGCTGTAGAGTGAGTTGCTATAGGAACCCAGGTGTGTGAGCAGCCAGCAGAGTGACAAAGGCTAGAGTGTGAGCTGAAAAATCAGGACATGATTTCTAAACTGCCGCCACTTCCTCATTTTCAAGCCCATCTACACAAATCGGCTGCTAATGTTTTTATATATGTATGTTTTAATGTAACTGTGAAGCACTTTGGGCAATAACATTGCAATTAAATGTGCTATATAAATAAATAAAAGATGAAATGCATTTCTCACTCTATCAAGCTTGCCATGTGCACTTTTTAAATTTGATCAAATTGGTTAGTGTAATGTTTACTATCTTTACTCACTCCAAACACTCCACACAGTTACTCTGCCCACTCCAACCTTTCCGCAGTTACTACAGCCACTCCAACCACACAACAGTTACTCAAGCCACTCCACCCAGTTACTCCGCCCACTCCAGTTGTAGACTACTGGTGGAAGCAAGAACACTTCACACAATTTCCCCAGAAATTGTAGCTTTTCTAGTTACTTGTTAGTGTTGATCGAGCATGCTCAAGCGCAATGCTTGAGTCTCCTCCCCGCACGTTTCTTGCCTGCTATGTAGCCAATAAATGTGTAGGTAAGTTCTGCCCTCACTGTAATGCCGTAACTATGTTGGTTACTGGCATTACAGCGATTGGCTGCCCGGAACACATCATCGGGTGCTATATCAGTCTTAGTCAGGGAGAGCTGAGCATAGGAAGGGACAGGAAGTGTAGGGAGTGTTATTGGAAGATTTTTATTTGAAAAACTTTTCAGAGACCCAAAAGTCCTTTTAAGGACTATTGTGTGTGACAGCAGCAATATATCCTTGCAGCGCAACCTGCGCTAAATTGCTCAGTCTTAGGCTACATGCACACGACCGTTGTGTGTTTTGCGGTCCGCAAAACACGGATGGATTACGTGTGTGTTCCACAATTTGCGGAACGGCACGGACAGCCATTGATATAACTGCCTATTCTTGTCCGTTTTGCGGACAAGAATAGGACAGGTTATATTTTTTATGCGGACCACGGAATGGAGCAACGGATGCGGACAGCAAATGGAGTGCTGTCCGCATCTTTTGCGGCCCCATTGAAGTGAATGGGTCCGCACCCAAGCCACAAAAACTGCGGCTCGGATGCGGACCAAAACAATGGTCGTGTGCATGTAGCCTTAGGGAGAGCTGTGCATAGGAAGGGACAGACAGTGTAGGGAGTGTTATTGGAAGATTTTTATTACAAAAACTTTTCAGAGACCCAAAAGTCCTTTTAAGGACTATTTTGTCTGACAGCAGCAATATATGTTTTTAGCGCATCCTGCGCTAAATAGCATCTAATAGGCCGCTGCAGACAGTTAAATTATCCGCACCACATGTCCTGTGTAAAGTGTGCGCATTCCTAAAATATCAGTGACGTCCAGTGTACTTTTTCATAGAGTGTCCGCTGCGGACAGTTAAATTATCCGCGCCACATCTCCTGTGTAAAGTGTGCGCATCCCTAAAATATCAGCAACATCCAGTGTACTTTTTCCGTAGACGGTGTCCGCTGTGGACAGTGAAATTAGCTGTACTACATCTCCAGTGTAAAGGGGGCGCATCCAAAAAATATCTGTGGCATACAGTGTAATTTTTCAATAGACGGTGTCTGCTTCTGACAGTGATCTTAAAAGGGTCACATTTGCAGTTTAAAGTGTGCGCTACAAAAAAATGTCTGTGACATACAGTGTACTTTTTCCGTAGGCGGTGTCCGCTTCTGACAGTGATCTTACCAGGGCCACATCTGCAGTGTAACGTGTGCGCTTCAAAAATGTATCTGTGACATTCAGTGTACTTTGTCAATAGACAGTGTCCGCTTCCGACAGTGACATTACCAGGGCCACATCTGCAGTTTAACGTGTGCGCTTCAAAAATGTACAGTATCTGTGAAATACAGTGTACTTTGTCCGTAGACGGTGTCCGCTTTTGACTGTGAACTTAACAGGGCCATATCTGCAGTGTAACGTCTGCGCTTAAAAAATTTATCTGTGACATACAGTGTACTTTTTTCGTACACAGTGTCCGCTTCTGATAGTAACATTACCAGGGCCACATCTGCAGTGTAAAGTGTGCATTTCAAAAATGTATCTGTGACATACAGTGTACTTTTTCCGTAGACAGTGTGCGCTTCTGACAGTGACCTTATCAGGGCCACATCTGCAGTGTAACGCCTACGCTTCTAAACAAATTCTGTGACATACAGTGTACTCCTGTGTAAAGTGTGCGCATCCCTAAAATATCAACGACATCCAGTGTACTTTATCCGTAGACGGTATCCGCTGCGGACAGTGAAATTAGCTGCACTACATCTCCAGTGTAAAGGGGGGCACATCCCAAAAAATATCTGTGGCATACAGTGTAATTTTTCAATAGACGGTGTCCGCTTCTGACAGTGATCTTAAAAGGGCCACATTTGCAGTTTTAACGTGTGCGCTTCAAAAAAATGTCTGTGACATACAGTGTACTTTTTCCGTAGGCGGTATCCGCTTCTGACAGTGATCTTACCAGGGCCACATCTGTAGTGTAACGTGTTCGCTTAAAAAATGTATCTGTGACATACAGTGTACTTTGTCAATAGACGGCTTCCAATTCTGACAGTGACATTACCAGGGCCACATCTGCAGTGTAACGTGTGCACTTCCAAAAAATTTCTGTGACATACAGTGGACGTTTTTTTGCGTAGACACAGTGACAGTGGTACCTCTCTTGTATAACGTTTCCTCATGCCAAACACCTGTCAGATTCCCTGTAATTTTTCATTAGCCCCTGTTGACAGCTTTGACATTATCTGCGGAATATCTCCTGTGTAATGTTTCCACATCCAAAATACCTTTTTAAATTTGATTGCACGTACACTTCCAAATCCTACTGTACGTGTGACAGACTTTCAATCATATATAACATTTAAAGGGCTTCTGTCACCCCACTAAACTTTTTTTTTTTTTTGCTTACTGGTCCTGTAGATTTAGTTTAAAACAAGCTTTTAAAATATGCTAATTACCTAGGGCGGCTACTTGCTGGTAGCAGCCGCATCCTCCGATCGTAAAGACTGCCCCCTCCACATTGTGATTGACAGGGCCAGGGAACGGGATCGTTCTCCTGGCCCTGCCTGTTTGCATTTAAAATCTTGCGCCTGCGCCGCAGCCGTACCTGTCTTCAATTGGCGCAGGCACATTGAGAGGCGGCCGCTCCATCCTCAATGCGCCTGGTGTAGATGTGACGTCATCGGCGCATTGAGGATAGAACGGCCGTGTCAATCACAATGTGGAGGGGGCGTCTTTACGATCGGAGGATGCGGCTGCTACTAGCAAGTAGCCGCCCTACTTGCTGGTAGCAAGGTAATTAGCATATTTTGAAAGCTTGTTTTAAACTAAATCTACAGGACCAAAATGATTAATTTGATCATGTAGCCATAAATCGCAGTGTAGGGATTATAAGTAAGCAAAAAAAAAAAAAAAAGTTTAGTGGGGTGACAGAAGCCCTTTAATATGAAAAAGGCAAGCAGTAAGGGACAGGGCAGTGGCGGTGATGCTGATGGTGCACGCAGAGGCTGTGGCCCTGGGTGTGGTGAAACTGTGCCTGCTGCCAGAGCACAAGAAAAACAATCATCCACGATGCCTAGCTTTATGTCCCAGTTTGCAGGGTGGTGCAGGAGACCACTCTTGAAGTCAGACCAGTGCGACCAGGTAGTCGGTTGGATTGCAGCAGATAATGCTTCCAGTAAATTAAGCACCACCCTGTCTTCCACCAAGTCCAGTCTCAGTAGCCAAGAGTCTGCTCAACCCAATCCTCACCCTGATCTTCCTTCCTCCCACCATGGAGAGTCTGGGAAAACAAGTGATCCCACACTCGGATATTCTAAGGAGCTCTTTTCAGCGCCATTTCTTGATTTGGCCCTCTCGCCAAGCACGCTTGAAGAGGGACAGATCTTGTGCCCTGATTCCCAAATACTTGAGCATCCACAATCACAAGAAGATGACGGTGGGGAATTACTGTTTAATGAGGTGAATGATGATGAGACACAGTTGCCAATAATTCAACGGCAATTACTGTCTCAAGAGGTTGATGAATAGGATGAGACACAGTTGTCAATCACTGAGGTAGTGGTTAGGTCAACAAGTCAGGAGAATGAGCAGAGTGAGGAATTAGAAGAAGAGGTGGTGGACAATGTATTCACTGGTGAAAGCCGAGCAAGGACAGCAGTACAGAGGGGGAGGGATCTGCTGCACCACAACAGGCTGGAAGAGGCAGTGGGATGGCAAAAGGGAGAAAGCAGCCACAACAAACAGACATGCAACTGTTCCCCAGAGAACACCCTTGCGGAAATCTTCCTTTCCAAGGGATAGCAGTGGCGTACACACAATCCATGGGGCCCCGATGCAAAACTGAACCATGGGGCCCCCCTCCCTGTCGCCGCCCCCCCAACATCCCTCCACCAGTAGCAGAGTTAGGCTACTTTCACACCTGCGTTAGGTGCGGATCCGTCTGGTGTCTGCACAGACGGATCCGCACCTATAATGCAAACGCTTGTATCCGTTCAGAACGGATCCGTTTGGCTGCAAGCAGCGTTTTGGTGTCCGCCTCCAGAGCGGAATGGAGGCTGAACGGAGGCAAACTGATGCGTTCTGAGCAGATCCTTATCCATTCAGAATGCATTGGGGATGAACTGATCTGTTTTGCACTGTTTGTGAGATCCCTCAAACGGATCTCACAAGCGGACCCAAAACGGATCAGTTTAGGGATCTCACAAGCGGCCCAAAACGGATCAGTTTAGCCCCAATGCATTCTGAATGGATAAGGATCCGCTCAGAACGCATCAGTTTGCCTCCGTTCAGCCTCCATTCCGCTCTGGAGGCAGACACCAAAACGCTGCTTGCAGCCAAACGGATCCGTTCTGAACGGATACAAGCGTTTGCATTATAGGTGCGGATCCGTCTGTGCAGACACCAGACGGATCCGCACCTAACGCAGGTGTGAAAGTAGCCTAACTCTGCTATATTTCTGTAGCCTGCAACCTCTGACTGCCCAGTTGGGATGAAACTACTACACCCAACATGTTCTGGCAGTAATAGTAAATGGATATTGGTGTAATTCTGAGCTACTAGTCTATATAATACATATGTATTATATAGACTAGTAGCTCAGAATTGCACCAATATCCATTTACTATTACTGCCAGAACATGTTGGGTGTAGTAGTTTCAGCCCAACTGGGCAGTCAGAGGTTGCAGGTTACAGAAATATAGGAGAGCTAGTTATAAAGTCAGCCCCTGCCAGCCCCCAGCAGACCCTACTCTGAGTCTATTCTGAACTCACTCACCATAAATCTAATCTTATCTTCATTTCGGACCGGCACCGGCATCTTCGCGAGCTTTTCCGGCGCCTTCTACCTGCTGCGTCTCGGGTTGTTGTGCGTCTGCGCAGCCTTAGGAAACGTCATGTCCGGTGCGGCCGCCCAACAGGAAATGATGAGGCACGCTGCACCGCCGCACCCACGGGGAGGAGAATCAGGGGGAGGAGACTGAAGGAGGGTAGGGCTGTGCACGTAACACGTAACACTGGGAGGCGGGCCCCGGGTCGGCCGCCTGGTTTATACAGGCAGGCACAGCACTACTGCAGGGCGGGGCCAGGGGTCCACAGGCGGCCGGGCCCCCTGGAGTGCCGGGCCCGGTCGCAACTGCGACCCCTGTATGTACGCCCCTGTGTTCTGCAGTCTGGAGATTTTTTGAGAAAAGTGCAGACAACAAAAGAATTGTAATTTGCAACCTGTGCCGTACCAAAATGAGCAGGGGCGTGAACACTAGCAAACTCACCACCACCAGCATGATCCGCCACATGGCATCAAAGCACCGCAATAGGTGGGCCAAAAGACAGGTTCCACGATCAGTGTCTGCGGGTCACACCACTGCCTCCTCTTCCCCTGTGTTATGTGCTGGCAATTACACTGTCGAAGGCACAGGCCTGGATGCCTCCTGCTCTGCACCTGGACCTTCGCAAGCACCATCCGCATCTACATCCACTTCCGTGTCCCAGCACAGCATACAAATATCCTTGCCCAAGGCATTCGAATGCAAGCGCAAGTACCCAGCCACCCACCCACCCACAGACCATAGCACTAAATGTGCAGCTTTCCAAATTAGCGGCCCTGGAAATGTTGCCATTTAGGCTTGTGGATACTAAGGCCTTCCGCAGCCTCATGTTGGCGGCCGTCCCGCGTTACGCAGTCCCCAGCCGCCACCATTTTTCAAGTTTTGCCGTGCCAGCCTTACAAAAACATGTGTCCTATATCATCACACGTGCCCTGACTAAGGCAGTTACTGGGAAGGTCCTCTTAACCACAGACACATGAACAAGTGCATTCAGCCAGGTACGCTACATTTTCCTGACGGCACACTGGGTGAATGTTGTGGAGGCCGGGAGCGATCTGTACCATGGGATGGCACAGGTGCAACCGACACCAAGGATTGCGAGCCCTACTTCCATCAGGGTTTCCGCCAGCACCTACATTAGTGTCTCCAACCCACACTTCTACTCTGCCTCCTCCTCCATTTCCAACTCCAAATTATCCGCGTGCAGCACCAGCCAGTCATCAGTCTGTAGCTGGAAGCAGTCTAGCACTGCAGTGGGGAAGTGGCAACAGGCCGTGCTGAAGCTGATATGCTTAGGGAACAAACAGCACACCGCCTCAGAGCTGTGGCAGGGGATAAGAGACCAGACTGAGCTGTGGCTCTCGCCACTCAACCTGGCATGGTTGTGTCTGATAATGGCCGTAACTTGGTGGCGGCTTTGGAGCTCGGCAAGCTCAGACACATCCCATGCCTAGCCCACATATTAAACTTAGTAGTTCAGCGGTTTCTCAAAACCTACCTCAATTTGCCTGAGCTACTGGTGAAGGTGCACCACGTGTGTGCCTATTTCCGCAAATCATCGTCAGCTTCAGACGGTCTGCAGCAGCGCTTGAATTTGCCAGCTGTTGTGCGATGTGAGAACGCGCTGGAACACAGCGTTCCACATGTTGGCCAGGCTTTGTGGAATACCAGCTGCAACATGGTTGTCGCCTTTCCAGTCAACTTTTGCTATTTACAAGTGAGGAGTGGGCATAGATGTCTGACCTCTGTGAGGTTTTAAGAAACTTTGAGAATTCAACACAGATGGTGAACGGTGATGATGCTATTATCAGCGTAACCATCCCACTTCTGTGTCTACGCAAACGCTCGCTGCTCACAATTAAGGACGATGTTTTGCATGTGGAAAAGGTGGAAATGGGGGGAAGATATTACACAGGGTGATAGCAAGACCACCCTCAGTTTATCTTCTCAGCGCGAATTGGGCGATGAAGAGGAGGAGGAGGAGCAAGAGACGGTTGCCTCCGCTACAGAGGGTAATATGGAAGTTTAATTCCATCTGTTCAGCATGGGTGGGCAGAAGAGGAGGAAGCGGATGAGGAGATTGAGAGTGATCCTCCTGATGACGACAGCGAAGTCTTGCCTGTTGGTACTCTGGCACCACATGGCTGACTTCATGTTAGGCTTCCTTTCCAGCGACCCGCGCGTTATACGCATTTTAGAAAACACGGATTAATGGTTGTTCACCCTTGTCAACCCGCGCTTCAAAGAGAACTTCTCATCTCTGATTCCTCTGGTGGAGAGGATGAGAAAAACGGTGCAATACCAGAAGATCCTTGTTAAAAAACTTGCTCCAAAAATTCCCATCTGACAACGTAGGCGACAGAGTCTGTACTTCCTAGGCCAACCGAGGAGGGGAGACAAGGGTTCCAACAGAGGCAGGGCAACACTCTCCAAAACTTGTGACCGTTTTATGAAACCCTGCCAGCACCCACACCCTGATGCGCAGTCCAGTGTCACAAGGAGGGAAAATTTTTGGAAGATGGTGAAGGAGTACATAGCAGACCGTGTCCGCATTCTCAATGATCCCTCAGTGCCTTACAACTACTGGGTGTCCAAGCTGGACACGTGGCACCAACTGCCCTGCCGCCAGTGTTTTATCTGAGTGGGTATTTAGTGCTGCTGGTGGCATTATAACAGATAAGCATATCCGCCGGTCAACTGAAAATGCTGACAAGTTGACTCTTATAAAAATGAACAAGGCCTGGATTGACCATGACTTCTTGACTCCACCAGAGGAAAGCTGATGAACATAAAGGCACTTTAAATGTGTTGTTTATACAGGGAGTGCAGAATTATTAGGCAAGTTGTATTTTTGAGGATTAATTTTATTATTGAACAACAACCATGTTCTCAATGAACCCAAAAAACTCATTAATATCAAAGCTGAATATTTTTGGAAGTAGTTTTTAGTTTGTTTTTAGTTTTAGCTATTTTAGGGGGATACCTGTGTGTGCAGGTGACTATTACTGTACATAATTATTAGGCAACTTAACAAAAAACAAATATATACCCATTTCAATTATTTATTTTTACCAGTGAAACCAATATAACATCTCAACATTCACAAATATACATTTCTGACATTCAAAAACAAAACAAAAACAAGTCAGTGACCAATATAGCCACCTTTCTTTGCAAGGACACTTAAAAGCCTGCCATCCATGGATTCTGTCAGTGTTTTGATCTGTTCACCATCAACATTGCGTGCAGCAGCAACCACAGCCTCCCAGACACTGTTCAGAGAGGTGTACTGTTTTCCCTCCTTGTAAATCTCACATTTGATGATGGACCCCAGGTTCTCAATGGGGTTCAGATCAGGTGAACAAGGAGGCCATGTCATTAGATTTTCTTCTTTTATACCCTTTCTTGCCAGCCACGTTGTGGAGTACTTGGACGCGTGTGATGGAGCATTGTCCTGCATGAAAATCATGTTTTTCTTACCTTGCAGACTTCTTCCTGTACCACTGCTTGAAGAAGGTGTCTTCCAGAAACTGGCAGTAGGACTGGGAGTTGAGCTTGACTCCATCCTCAACCCAAAAAGGCCCCACAAGCTCATCTTTGATGATACCAGCCCAAACCAGTACTCCACCTCCACCTTGCTGGTGTCTGAGTCGGACTGGAGCTCTCTGCCCTTTACCAATCCAGCCATCTGGCCCATCAAGACTCACTCTCATTTCATCAGTCCATAAAACCTTTGAAAAATCAGTCTTGAGATATTTCTTGGCCCAGTCTTGACGTTTCAGCTTGTGTGTCTTGTTCAGTGGTGGTCGTCTTTCAGCCTTTCTTACCTTGGCCATGTCTCTGAGTATTGCACACCTTGTGCTTTTGGGCACTCCAGTCATGTTGCAGCTCTGAAATATGGCCAAACTGGTGGCAAGTGGCATCTTGGCAGCTGCACGCTTGACTTTTCTCAGTTCATGGGCAGTCATTTTGCGCCTTGGTTTTTCCACACGCTTCTTGCGACCCTGTTGACTATTTTGAATGAAACGCTTGATTGTTCGATGATCACGCTTCAGAAGCTTTGCAATTTTAAGAGTGCTGCATCCCTCTGCAAGATATCTCACTATTTTTGACTTTTCTGAGCCTGTCAAGTCCTTCTTTTGACCCATTTTGCCAAAGGAAAGGAAGTTGCCTAATAATTATGCACACCTGATATAGGGTGTTGATGTCATTAGACCACACCCCTTCTCATTACAGAGATGCACATCACCTAATATGCTTAATTGGTAGTAGGCTTTCGAGCCTATACAGCTTGGAGTAAGACAACATGCATAAAGAGGATGATGTGGTCAAAATACTCATTTGCCTAATAATTCTGCACGTAGTGTAATGCACTGAATTCCCATGCACCCCTTCCATCACAAACAACGGTATATAGTTGAATCTTCCTTTTCTCATGCCCCTCCTCCTCCTCAACATGCTTATTTGTCGCATATAATGCCCTTGCATATAATGTTTTACAGGGTCAGCTCACCAGCAGGCCCTCACATATGTTTTACAGGGTCAGCTCACCAGTAGGCCCGCACCTAAAATCGTTTACAGGGTCAGCTCACCAGCAGTCCCTTGCATAAAATATTTTACAGGGTTAGCTCACCAGCAGGCCCTCACATATAATTTTTTACAGGGTCAGCTCACCAGCAGGACCGCAACTACAATTTTTTAAAGGGTCAGCTCACCTGCAGCCCCACGCATATAATGTTTTAAAGGGTCTTTTTTAGAGGGTCAGCTCACCAGCAGGCCCTCACCTGCAAGTCCAGTCTCACTATCCAAGAGTCTGGTCAACACAATCCTCACCACCAGGGGGGGTTGAGTAACTAGTTATCACGTTCGTTATCGGAATTAACCAGACAAATCGCTCCACCAACTAAAAACGTCCATGCACCACTGCTCACAGTATCAAGAAAGAGCTATCAATCTGTCAATCCTTTCCGTGTCCAGGCTGGGTAAGGTTTCCCGTGTTGAGTCAAATTAAGCCGCAGGCTCTACTCCTAGTGGTGTCCTTCCGTCAATTCCTTTAAGTTTTAGCTTTGCAACCATACTCCCTCCGGCATCCAAAGACTTTGGTTTCCCAGAAGCTGCTCGGTGGGTCATGGGAATAACGCCGCCATTTATAGTCGGAACTATGACGGTATCTGATCGTCTTCGAACCTCCGACTTTCGTTTTTCATTAATGAAAACAATCTTGGCAAATGCTTTTGCTTTGGTTAGTCCTGCGCCGGTCCACGAATTTACCTCTAGCGGCGCAATATAGATGCCCCCAGCCATCCCTCTTAATTATGGCTCCAGTTCCGAAAATCAACAAAATAGAACCGGAGTCCTATTTTATTATTCCTAGCTGAAATATTCAGACGACCCGGCCTACTTTGAACAGTGTAAATTTTTTAAATGGTCAGCTAAGCAGCAGGCACTCTCCCATAATTTTTTTAATGGTCAGCTCAGCAGAAGGCTCTCAACCATAATGTTTTAGAGGATCAGCTCAGCAGCAGGCCCTTGTATATAACTTTTTAGAGGGTCGTCAGCTCACCAGCAGGCAATCACCTACAATCTTTTACAGGGTCAGCTCACCTACAGGCCCTCACCTACAATCTTTTACAAGGTCAGCTCACCTGCAGGCCCTTGCATATGTTTTAGAGGGTCAGCTCACCTGCAGGCCCTCACCTACAATCTTTTAGAGGGTCAGCTCACCAGCAGGCCCTCAGCTACAATCTTTTAGAGGGTCAGCTCACCTGCAGGCCCTCACCTAATTATACCTAAGAGGTAATTTGTGCACATGCTGCCTTGCTTGGAAGTGGTAGCCGTAGCTGTTTCTCAGGCTCCCTCTCCGGAATCAAACCTGGATTCCCTGTTACCAGTGGTCACCGTGGTTTGCGCTGAAAGTAACATTGAAAGTTGATAGGGCAGACACCCGAATGGATTGTCGCCGTCATGGGGACATGCGATCGGGCCCAGGTTATTTAGAGTCACTAAAGCGGAAACAAGCCCTCGCCCATAATGTTTTAGATGGTCATATCAGCAGGCCCTTACTCCAAATGTTTTTGAGGGTCACCAGCAGGCCATCAATCATAATTTTTCAAGGCTGTGTATGAAGCCCTCCTTTATGTGTAACGAAGGCTGTATTGTATTGTTCCTTGTAATTTTTGGATGCCCTTTCACTTAGTGCATAGGCTTTATGAGTCTAGGAATCCCACTACCTGAACAATTGTACCACAATGTGAATGAGGCCCTCTTTTATGTGATATACAGGTTGTATCGGAGTGCCTCTTCCTTGTAATTTTTGGCAGCACTTGCACTTTATATACAAGTAAATATACAGGAAAGAATGTTTCCTAACAATTTTTCTTTCAAAATCGATTTTATCTTTGGTTTTGTGCGTATTATTGTCAGTCTGTAAAAGTGGCGCACTACTTGGACAACATCGTTCCCAGCAGTGACCTGGGAGTCAAAGATGCATCTAGAAATCCTCCCCATGCTGTTCCCTAACCATTTTGGTGGTGTTTCCATCAATTTCTGACCTTTTCCTATGAACCAGGCACCCTTCAGAGCAGGGGTGCATGGCTTAATACTCCGGTTTCCCTATTGACTTCCATTGTGCTTGGGTGCTCAGTAGAGCACTCGAGCATCCCGATGTGTTCGGCCCGAGAACCCGAGCACTATGGTGCTCGATCAACACTATTAAAGTGCAAGTGATGCCAAAAATATCAAGGAAGAGACACTCCGATACAACCTGTATATCACATAAAGAAGGGCCTCATTCATGTTGTGGTACAATTGTTCAGGTAGTGGGACTCCTACACTCATAAAGCCTACGCACTAAGTGAAAGGGCTGCCAAAAATAACAAGGAACCGGCACTACAATACATCCTTTATTACACGTAAAGGAGGGCATCATACACACCCTTGAAAAATTATGATTGATGGCCTGCTGGTGACCCTGAAAAACTATTGGAGCAAGGGCCTGCTGATCTGACCATTAAACACATTAAGGGTGAGGGTCTGCTGCTGAGCTGACCATCTAAAACATTAGGGGTGGGGGTATGCTGCTGAGCTGACCCTCTAAAACATTAGGGAGACCCTCTAAAACAGGCATCCTCAAACTGCGGCCCTCCAGCTGTTGTAAAACTACAACTCCCACAATGCCCTGCTGTAGGCTGATACCTGTAGGCTGTTCGGGCATGCTGGGAGTTGTAGTTTTGCAACAGCTGGAGGGCCGTAGTTTGAGGATGCCTGCTCTAAAACATTATGGGCGAGGGCCTGCTGGTGACCCTCACAAACATTATGGGCGAGGGCCTGCTGATGACTCTCTAAAACATTATGGGTGATGGCCTGCTGGTGACCCTCTAAAACATTATGGGCAATGGCCTGCCGGTGACCCTCAAAAAAATTATGGGCGAGGACCTGCTGGTGACCCTCTAGAAAATTATGGGTGAGGGCCTGCTTGTGACCCTCAAAAACATTATGGTTGAGGGCCTGCTGGTGACCCTCAAAAACATTGAGGGTGAGGGCCTGCTGGTGACCCTCTAAAACATTATGGGTGAGGGCCTGCTGCTGAGCTGACCCTCTAAAACATTAGGAGCGAGGGCAGCCGAATAAGCGTGTTGATATGGAGGAGGAGGACGAGAAAAGGGAGATTGAACCATATACCCTTTTTAGTGGTGGAAGGGGTGCATGGGAACACAGTGTATTCAATACACCATAAAAGCCACATTTAGAGTGCCTTTATGTTCAGCCACTTTCCTCTGGCGGAGTAGAGAAGTCAGGGGCAATTCAGGCCTTGTTCATTTTTATAAGAGTCATCCGGTCAGCATTTTCAGGTGAAAGGCGGATGCGCTTATCAGTTATTATGCCCCCAGCAGCACTAAATACACGCTCTGACAAAACGCTGGTGGCGGGGCTGGCCAGCACCTCCAAGGCGTAGAGCGCAAGTTAATGCCACGTGTGCAGCTTGGACACTCAATAGTTGTAAGGCACAGAGGGATCACTGAGGACGCTGACACGATCTGCTACGTACTCCTTCACCATCTTCCCAAAAATTTCCCTCCTTGTGACACTAGGCCGCACATTAGGATGAGTCTGCTGGCGTGGTGTCATAAAACTGTCCCAGGCCTTGGAAAGTGTTGCCCTGCCTCTGTTGGAACTGCTGTGTGTTCCCCTCGTCTACCCTCTTAGGTTAGCCAAGGAACTATGTACTCTGCAGCCAGCGTTGTCAGCTGGAGATTTTTGTAGCAATTTTTCAACAGAGACCTTCTGGTATTTCCACCACAGGAATAAGAGATGAGAAGTTCTCTTTGCACCGCTCACCATCTGTGTTGACTCCTCAAAGTTTCTTAAAACCTCACAGAGGTCAGACATCAATGCCCACTTGTCTCTTGTGAAGAGCGGAAGCTCACTGGAAAGGTGACAACCATGTTGCAGCTGGTATTCCACTACTGCCCTCTGCTGCTCACAAAGCCTGGCCAACATGTGGAACGTGGAGTTCCAGCGCGTGCTCAAGTCGCACAACAGTCGGTGAGATGGCAATTGCAAGCTCTGCTGCAGCGTTGCCAGACCGGTGGAAGCTGTCGGTGACTTGCGGAAACGGGCACACACACAGCGCACCTTCACTAGTAGCTCAGGCAAATTGAAGATAGGTTTTGAGAAACCGCTGAACCACTAGGTTGAACACATGGGCTAGGCATGGTATGTGCGTGAGCTTGCCGATCTCCAAAGCCGCCACCAAGTTACGGCCATTATCAGACACAACCATGCCTGGTTCTAGGTTGAGTGGCAAGAGCCACAGCTCAGTCTGGTCCCTTATACCCTGCCACAGCTCTGCGGCAGTGTGCTGTTTGTCACCTAAGCAGTCAGTTTAAGCACGGCCTGTTGCAGCTTTCCCACTGCAGTGCTACACTTCTTCCAGCTACTGACTGATGTCTGACTGGTGCTGCAAGATGGTAATTCAGAGGTGGAAGTGGAAGAGGAGAAGGGGGGGTTGCAGCCACTAACATAGGTGGTAGCAGAAACCCTGATGGAAGTAGGGCCCGCAATCCTTGGCGTCGGTAGCACCTGTGCCATCCCAGGGTACGACTCGCTCCTGACCTCCACTACATTCACCCAGTGTGCCTTCAGGTAAATGTAGCGTCCCTGGCTAAAAGCACTTGTCCATGTGTCAGTTGTTAAGTGGACCTTCTCAATAACTGCATTGGTCAGGGCACGTGTGATGTTACAGGACACATGCTGGTGTAAGGCTGGGACTGCACACCTTGAAAGCGTGCTATGGCCTGTGGGTGGGTAGGTGATTATTTGCGCTTTCGTTCAAAGGCCTGGGGTATAGACATCTGTACACTGCGCTGGGACACAGAAGTTAATGTGCTAGCTGATGCTGCTTGCGAAGGTCCAGGTGCATGGTGGGAGGCATCCGGGCCTGCGTCTTGGACAGGGTATTGTAAAGCATGTAACACAGGGAAAGAGGAGGCAGTGGTGTGACCCGCAGACACTGATTGTGGACCCAGGCGTTCGGCCCACTTATTAGGGTGCTTTGATGCCATGTGGTGGATCATGGTGGTGAGGTTGCTAGTGTTCATGCCCCTGCTCATTTTGGTACGACACAGGTTGCAAATTACAATTCTTTTATCATCCGCACTTTCTTAAAAAAAGCGCCAGACTGTGGTACACCTACCCCTTGGCATCAGCACCAGGGGTGCTGGTGCTCCAGGGAACAGTTGCAGGCCTATTTGGTGTGGCCCGCCTTCTCCCTTTTGCCACCCCACTGCCTCTTCCAGCTTATTGCAGTGCTGCAGATCCCTCCCCCTCTGTACTGCTGTCCTCGCTCGGCTTGCCACCTTCCCAGGTTGGGTCAGTGACTTCATCGCCACCACCTCCTCTACCTCACTCTGGTTATCCTCCTGACTTGTTGACCTAACAACAACCTCAGTTATTGACAACTGTGTATCATCCTCATCATCAACCTCTTGAGACACTAATCATCTTTTTGTGACTGTGGATGCTCAAGAGTTTGGGAATCAGGGCACAATATCTCCTCATGTCCCTCTTCAAGCGGGTTTGTCGAGAGGTCCTAATCAAGGAATGGCGTTGAAAAGAGTGTGGGATCACTTGTTTGTCAAGACTCTCCATGGGTGGAGGAAGGGTGAGGATTCTGTTGACCAGACTCTTGGCTACTGAGACTGGACCTTGTGGAAGACAGGGTGGTGCTTAACCGACTGGAAGCATTATCTGCTGCAATCCAACCGACTACCTGGTCGCACTGGTCTGACTTCGAGAGTGGTGTCCTGCGCCGCCCTGCAAACTGAGACATGCAGCTAGGTATCGTGGATGAGTGTGTTTCTTGTGCTCTGACAGTTTCACCATGCCCAGGGCCACGGCCTCTGCGTGCACCATCAGCAGCACGGCCACTTACCTGTCCCTTACTGCTCGCCTTGCGCATATTAAATGGTATATATGCTTGCAAGTATGTCACATGTACAGTAGCAAAGGTTTTGTAAGTGTATGCGCAAAGACAGTACACAGAATGTCACATATATTTTTAGAATGCGCACACGTTAAACAGGAGATGTAGCACAGATAATGTCGCTGTCTGCAGTGTCTATGAAAAAAGTACACTGAATGTCACAGATAATTTTAGGATGCGCAAACGTTATACAGGAGGTATAGCGCAAGTAATGTTGCTGTCACTAGCAGCTAATAAAAAATTACACTGAATTAATATCACTGATATTTAGGAAGCGCAAACATTATACAGGAGGTATAGCGCAAGTAATGTCGCTGTCACTAATGGCTAATAACAAATTGCACTGAATCAGGGCTCATGCACACGACAGTATGGCTTTTTCAGTGTTTTGCAGTCCATTTTTTACGGATACCGTGTTCCGTTTTTTGTTTCCGTTGTGTTTCTGTTTCCTTTCTGTTTTTCCATATGCCATATACAGTATACAGTAATTACATTAAAAATTGGGCTGGGCATAACATTTTCAATAGATGGTTCAGCAAAAACGCAACAGATACGGAAGACATACAGATGCATTTCCGTATGTGTTCAGTTTTTTTTTTTTTGCGGACCCATTGACTTGAATGGACCCAAGCACCGTGATTTGCGGACAAGAATAGGACATGTTCTATCTTTTCACTGGTGAAATGAATGGTTCAGTATATGTACCGCATACTAAACTAAAAAAAGGCCAGTATACTGAACACAAATTACTGTTGTGTGCCTGAGCCCGTAATGTCACTGATATTTAGGACGCGCAACCGTTATACAGGAGGCATAGCACAAGGAATATCGCTGTCATCCGCGGCTAATAAAAAATTACACTGAATTATTGTCACTGATATTTAGGATGGGCAAATGTTACACAGGAGGTATAGCCCAAGTAATGTCGCTGTCACCACCGGCTAATAAAAAATGACACTGAATTAATGTCACTGATATTTTTAGGCTGCGCACACGTTACACAGGAGATGTTGCGCAGTTAATGTCGCTGCCAGAAGCGGCAAAATAAATTACACTAAATGTCACTGATATTTCGGATGCGCTAACATTATACTGGAGATGTAACATAGTAACATAGTATATAAGGCCGAAAAAAGACATTTGTCCATCCAGTTCGGCCTGTTATCCTGCAAGTTGATCCAGAGGAAGGCAAAAAAACAACTACTGTGAGGTAGAAGCCAAAATTCCTTCCTGACTACATTCAGGCAATCAGATCACTCCCTGGACCAACTACCCCTCTAGTAGCTATAGCTTGTAATATTATTACACTCCAGAAATACATCCAGGCCCAGCTTGAACTCTTTTAGTGAACTTACCATCACCACCTCCTCAGGCAGAGAGTTCCATAGTCTCACTGCTCTTACCGTAAATAATCCTCTTCTATGTTTGTATACAAATCTTCTTTCCTCCAGACGCAGAGGATGTCACCTTGTCACAGTCACAGTCCTGGGGATAAATAGATGATGGGAAAGATCTCTGTACTGACCCCTGATATATTTATACATAGTAATTAAATTAATTCAGTCGTCTTTTTTCTAAAGTGAATAACCATAATGTTGATAATCTTTCAGGGTACTATAATTCCCTCATTCCTGTAATTACTTAACTTGCCCTCCTCTGAACCCTCTCCAGCTCTGCTATGTTTGCCTTGTTCACAGGAGCCCAGAACTGTACACAGTACTCCATGTGTGGTAGGACTATGTTCTCATCACAGGCATCTATGCCCCTGTTGATGCAACCCATTATCTTATTGGCCTTGGCAGCAGCTGCCTGACACTGGTTTTTACAGCTTAGTTTTCTGTTCACTAAAATTCCTAGGTCCTTTTCCATATCAGTGTTACCCAGTGTTTTACCATTTAGTATGTACGGGTGACTTGTATTATTCCTACCCATGTGTATAACCTTACATTTGTCAGTGTTAAACCTCATCTGCCACTTATACTTTCACACTTGCGTTCAGAGCGGATCCGTCTGGTGTCTGTACAGACGGATCCGCTCCTATAATGCAGATGATGGGATCCGTTCAGAACGGATCCGTCTGCATTATAGTTTAGAAAAAATTAGTGTGAAAGTTGCTCAGACGGATCTGTCCAGACTTTACATTGAAAGTCAATGGGGGACGGATCCATTTGAAAATTGAGCCATATTGTGTCAACTTCAAACGGATCCGTCCCCATTGACTTACATTGTAAGTCTGGACGGATCCGTTTGCTTCCGCACTACCAGGCAGACACCCGAACGCTGTCCGCCTGCTGAGCGGAGGACAAACGGTGCCAGACTGATGCATTCTGAGCGGATCCGCATCCACTCAGAATGCATTAGGGCAGTATGGATCCGTTCGGGGCCGCTTGTGAGAGCCTTCAAACGGAACTCACAAGCGGAGCCCCGAACGCTAGTGTGAAAGTAGCCTTACTGTGCAAGCCTGCTACAAGGTCATTAATAAATATATTGAAGAGACTAGGGCCCAGTACTGACCCCTGAGGTACTCCACTAATGACAGTGACCCAATCTGAGTATGTACCGTTAATAACCACCCTCTGTTTTCTATCATTGAGCCAGTTACTTACCCACATACAGACGTTTTCTCCCAGTCCGAGCATTCTCATTTTATATACTAACCCTTTATGTGGTACAGTGTCAAATGCTTTGGAGAAGTCCAGATATACGACATCCATTGCTGTCAAGTGTAGAACTTATCTCCTCATAGAAACTGATTAAATTAGTTTGACATGACCGATCCCTCATGAAGCCATGCTGATATGGCGTTATTTGCTTATTTTCATTGAGGTGCTCCAAGATAGCATCTCTTAGAAAACCTTCAAACAGTTTAACCCCTTCCCGACCACAATCCATCTATATACGTGATAGCTGCACATACCCCGTGCAGCTACTACGTGTATAGACGTCAGGCAGTTCTTTAATCAAAGCGCTGCAAAGCGCTTGGATTAAAGCTTCTTCCCCTGCCCTGGTGCTGTTAGGGACAGCATACAGTCTAGTAATGCCGGCAAGGGACCAATTAGAGTGGTCCCTTGCCGGCAATCGATCCGATTGGTTAGTCTGTGCAGACTAACCAATCGGATCGCGGCAGTGTTAAAATGCCGGCTTCAGGCTCTGATCTGCATGCCCCCCGATCTTTGCCCTCTTCTTGTGCGCCTCCAACCCCCCCACCCCTCCTGTGAGCCCTGCCTTCGATGCGCCCCCCCCCCTGCTTGCCGTGCCCCCCTTTACAGCGCTGCCCCATCTGTGCCCCCGATGCAGTCCCCCTGCTTTATTTGATGTCGGCGGCTCCATTCCTGAGCCGTCGACATCAGCAGCGAGTGTCAGCTGTATGCTGACACTCTGCTGTAACACCTTAGATGCCGCTTTAGCGGCATCCATGGGGTTAATAAAGGGAGGGGGCTCCCTCTCTCAACCATCGGGGCTGCCGCACTGTGATGGCAGCGCCTGATGGTTGCCATGGCAACCGGACGCTTTAGCAAAAGCACCCGCTGTTGCCATCTACAGGACATTTGATAGTATTGTACTTTGCAAAGCAAAAGCATTGCAAAGTATACAGGTCCTTCTAAAAAAATTAGCATATTGTGATAAAGTTCATTATTTTCTGTAATGTACTGATAAACATTAGACTTTCATATATTTTAGATTCATTACACACCAACTGAGGTAGTTCAAGCCTTTTATTGTTTTAATATTGATGATTTTGGCATACAGCTCATGAAAACCCCAAATTCCTATCTAAAAAAATTAGCATATCATGAAAAGGTTCTTTAAACAAGCTATTAACCTAATCATCTGAATCAACTAATTAACTCTAAACACCTGCAAAAGATTCCTGAGGCTTTTAAAAACTCCCAGCCTGGTTCATTACTCAAAACCGCAATCATGGGTAAGACTGCCGACCTGACTGCTGTCCAGAAGGCCATCATTGACACCCTCAAGCAAGAGGGTGAGACACAGAAAGAAATTTCTGAACGAATAGGCTGTTCCCAGAGTGCTGTATCAAGGCACCTCAGTGGGAAGTCTGTGGGAAGGAAAAAGTGTGGCAGAAAACGCTGCACAACGAGAAGAGGTGACCGGACCCTGAGGAAGATTGTGGAGAAGGACCGATTCCAGACCTTGGGGGACCTGCGGAAGCAGTGGACTGAGTCTGGAGTAGAAACATCCAGAGCCACCGTGTACAGGCGTGTGCAGGAAATGGGCTACAGGTGCCACATTCCCCAGGTCAAGCCACTTTTGAACCAGAAACAGCGGCAGAAGCGCCTGACCTGGGCTACAGAGAAGCAGCACTGGACTGTTGCTCAGTGGTCCAAAGTACTTTTTTCGGATGAAAGCAAATTTTGCATGTCATTCGGAAATCAAGGTGCCAGAGTCTGGAGGAAAACTGGGGGAGAGGGAAATGCCAAAATGCCTGAAGTCAAGTGTCAAGTACCCACAGTCAGTGATGGTCTGGGGTGCCATGTCAGCTGCTGGTGTTGGTCCACTGTGTTTTATCAAGGGCAGGGTCAATGCAGCTAGCTATCAGGAGATTTTGGAGCACTTCATGCTTCCATCTGCTGAAAAGCTTTATGGAGATGAAGATTTCATTTTTCAGCACAACCTGGCACCTGCTCACAGTGCCAAAACCACTGGTAAATGGTTTACTGACCATGGTATTACTGTGCTCAATTGGCCTGCCAACTCTCCTGACCTGAACCCCATAGAGAATCTGTGGGATATTGGGAAGAGAAAGTTGAGAGATGCAAGACCCAACACTCTGGATGAGCTTAAGGCCGCTATCGAAGCCTCCTGGGCCTCCATAACACCTCAGCAGTGCCACAGGCTGATTGCCTCCATGCCACGCCGCATTGAAGCAGTCATTTCTGCAAAAGGATTCCCGACCAAGTATTGAGTGCATAACTGAACATAATTATTTGAAGGTTGACTTTTTTTGTATTAAAAACACTTTTCTTTTATTGGTCGGATGAAATATGCAAATTTTTTGAGATAGGAAATTTGGGTTTTCATGAGCTGTATGCCAAAATTATCAATATTAAAACAATAAAAGGCTTGAACTACTTCAGTTGGTGTGGAATGAATCTAAAATATATGAAAGTCTAATGTTTATCAGTACATTACAGAAAATAATGAACTTTATCACAATATGCTAATTTTTTTAGAAGGACCTGTAGTACAGCCATCAGCCCCACTGGATCTTCAAGATCCAAGTGGGACTTGATAAAAAAAAATATGTGAAAATAATAAAAGTAAAAATAAATAAATATAAATGTAATTTAAAAAAATGTATTGCCTTTTCCTATAAAAAAATGAAAAAGAAAAAAAAACTACACAGTCTTTATAAATATATCACATGATCGACCCCGTACGATAAACACCATAAAAAATAAAAAAGGGTGTAAAAAAAAGCAATTTTTGTCATCTTACACCGCAAAAAGTGCAACACCGAGCAATCAAAAAGGTGTATGTCGGGGGCGGAGCCTGCACCGGAGCGAGATGGAAGCTTGAAGTGCAGCTCTGCTGTATATGTAGCCTTCACAGCCTTTTCAATCAAGCTTTTCGGACCCAGAATGGTCAAAATAGGTGGCCAAAGACCCGTGGACACACAGGGGACCAGTAAAGAAAGGATTCCGACTGAGGAAATGGACAAATTCTTGAAGAAAGCTGCACAGGCACATGTTGCCAAAGAATCAAAGATGGCGCCCGGAACGCCGAGAGCGGCGGGGAGCAATGTGAGAGCCGCAGTGTCCTCTGACAAGGTAAGGGAGGCTTCCCCTGGGGCCGATTCCCTGCCTATATCAAGATCTTTCTTGAAAGAAGCTCTAAGTGAAGCACTGGTTCCTCTGAAGTCGGACCTCACTTCTATAAGGGAAGATATGAGGCACATTGGGAGGAGGGTTGAAGTGTTAGAAGAAGCACAAATAGCGATCGTCACTCACCAGAAGGAAACTGCCTCCGCTCTGTCCTTGCATCAAAGACACCTCAACTCCTTATACACTCTCCTGGAAGATCAGGAGAACAGAGGGAGGCGCAATAATTTGCGATTTAGAGGCATACCTGAATCGGTGGGAGCAGGAGAAATACAGGAAGCGGTGATGAATATCTGCCTGCAGCTGCTGGGCCCAGATTCCTCTCATGAGATCAGCATAGAGAGAGCACATAGAGCGCTGCACCCTAAGCCTTTACCTACAGAACCACCAAGGGACGTGATCTGTAAATTTTTACACTATCCTGTCAAGGACGCGATCCTGACCAAAGCAAGGAATGCCCCACAAGTTAGTGTCGATGATTGCCCTATCTCTATCTTCCAGGACTTAGCCCAAACTACCTTAAAGAAGAGAAGAGCTCTAAAACCACTTACTGAATGGTTACGTGACAACAAAGTGATGTATAAATGGCTTTTTCCGTTTGGTCTGTCCTTTGTTTTCAATGGTCAGAGATTCTCCATCTCCACTTTTCAAGATCTGAATAAAGCCTTTGATATCCTGCAAATTGATCACATCCAGGTTGAGAACTGGGACACTATTCAAGGAGACATCTCCTCATCCAATCTCCCTGCAGCAGTCCCGTGGGAAACTCCTCGTTTGGCTAAGCATCAACGCTCAAGAAGAGGTCGTAATTCCTCCACGGCAAGACGCCTTCCTCTCAACGCAGACTGAGGTTTCCCCTTCCACTTCTGGATCAGGCGTCTCACTCACTATGGACTCCCAGATCTGTATTCGCTAAGTATTTTACGGGTTGCTTTACACCTTGAGTATTTTATATGTTTTAGGGCAATGCAGCATACCACCTAATCCTCTCATCTGAACTTTGCTTATAATAGTGGTCCAACTTACTAGTCTATTAGAAGGTGGTACATATGGACACAATATGTTGTGTACCTTTTCCCCCCTAGTCCTTAATTGGAGCTTAATAGTTCTAACTTCTAAATTGATGACATTTATATGTTTCAACTGTTTATATGTTCATGTTGTTTTTTCTATTATGACGACAGATTATTCCTACTGCCGAAGATACATTCCCACAGAGAGGGGGGGCGTTTCTGGAACCCGGATGCTCCGCCGTGAAAGGCTAAGTACCCTTATGTTGCTCCCACATGAGATTCCACAGAGCTTACTTGGATTTGACATTATTTGGAACAATGGCTGATTTACAGGTTGCTTCATTTAATGTTAAAGGATTCCATGCCCCATCCAAACGCTGCCAAATATTCTCACAAATGAAGAGGGAGAACTGCTCTGTATTGATGCTACAGGAAACACACTTTAAATTTGATAAATACCCCAACCTTTCTAGGTCCCTGTTCCCTCTTTGGTTCCACTGTGGATCTAATTCAGCTGCATCTAGAGGCGTGAGCATTGGGTTCCGGAGGGGCCAATGTTGGACTCGTCTTCTAAGAAGTCTGCTATCTCCTTGAGAGCACTCAGGCACCTTAAGAACAAACTTCAGCAATGTGCTCTATTAGACGTCTGGCGCCTATTTAACCCATCAGGCCGTGACTATACGTTCTTTTCTTCTCCCCACCATTCTTACCATCGTTTAGATTACCTAATGATCTCTAAGGAACATCTTGGTTTGTGTACCCTAGCACACATTGGCAATATGTTCCTATCCGATCATGCGCCTATCTTTTTGAGTCTCGTGGCCCCGTCATTGGCACCACGTGCATTTAGATGGCGGCTAAATGAGCAGCTCATCACGACTGAGGAGAACCTAAAATATGTTCAACCATTGCTGGAGGAATTTTTCTCTCTCAATTCTCTTCCTGAAACCTCCCCACATATCTTGTGGGACACCCACAAGGCATATATGAGGGGGCAATTTATTAATTTGGGGGCAAGATTAAAAAAACAGAGAAAGAAACAAATGGATGCCTTACTGTCCCAGATTCAAATTCTAGAAACCCTGCACAAAAAGACCTTAACCCAAGCCCATCTGGACGAACTCACGGAAACGAGAGCTAAATTAAAAAACTTACTAAACACTTCCTCGGCAAAATATTACCTGCATACGCAGTTTAAATATTATGCACACGGGGATAAAGCATCAAAATTTATGATGCAACGAATAAAACAGAGAAAATCACATAATTATATTCACAGGATTAAAACACCAGATGTGGGTGAGGTGTTTTCTACCCCAGAAATTGCTACTCAGTTTCAAAAATTTTACTATTCCCTATATAACCTAAAAGAAACTGAAAGTAAGGACCATAGTCCCCCATTCCCGTCCCCGGGACAATCCGCCTTAGCCTTTCTGAAATCCCTTTCACTGCCAACTCTATCTGAGAGTCAATCCCAAACACTCCAAGCCCCAATTTCATTAGAAGAAGTCTTGGCCGCAATCAAACAATTGCCAAATGGTAAGAGCCCTGGCCCAGATGGCTATCCCGCTCTGTACTACCGCACATTCCGTAACACTCTGGGCCCGTACCTCCTTAAAATTTTTAATAGCTCCCTGTCTGGTGTACCGCTTTCCCAAGACATGACAAGGGCGCATATCACAATTATCCCAAAAGAAGGGAAAGATGCTTCCCTTTGTGCTAGTTACCGCCCTATATCACTGTTAAATATTGATTTAAAAATCCTAGCTAAAATACTAGCTTCTCGCCTGTCCAGCCTTCTTCCGGCCCTGGTCAAGGGAGATCAGGTGGGGTTCGTCCGTGGTAGGGAGGGCAGAGACAATACGGCTAAAGTCTTGAACGTTATATACTACACCAAACGGTCAGGTCGTCCTCTGGTCCTCCTTAGCACGGACGCAGAAAAGGCTTTTGATAGGGTCAGTTGGGAATATATAGGTGAGGTTCTCCAAGCATTTAACTTTCCAGACCCATATATCAAGGCCATTTTCTCATTATACACCCATGCATCTGCCTCTATCATCATAAATGATACCCTATCCCCACCCTTCATTATTCGGAACGGCACCAGACAGGGATGCCCACTTTCCCCACTAATCTTTGTATTAGTTATGGAAACGCTATTGCAGGCAATTAGGAGTGAACCAGGGATCGAGGGTGTTAAAATGGGCCAACAGGAACACAAAGTAGTGGCATTTGCGGATGACCTCTTGATTTTAAATACTAATCCGACTACAGCCCTTCCCCTGATATATAGAATTCTGGAACAGTTTGGAATTCACTCCAATTTCAAAATCAATATGGGCAAGTCCCAAGTTTTAAGCATAAACATACCTACCTCAGTTAGGAATCAATTGAGATCCAGCTCCCCCTTTAACTGGGACGCCCCCAATATAACATATCTTGGAGTTAAAATTGGCCCAAACCCCGATACGTTATTCCACATGAACTATACCCCCTTACTTAAATCAATTACTGACCAATTAGTATTGCTGAAAAACCCTTCTCTCTCATGGTTTGGCAGGAAAAATATTGTGACATCCTTGGTCTTGCCCAGACTTACTTACCTCCAACAGGTTTTGCCTGTCCCGATTCCCAAAACCTACTATGCCAAAATTAAACGTGAAATCGGCTCATTTGTCTGGGATGGTAAGAGGGCTCGACTCGCTCGTTCTGTTCTCTGCAGACCAAAGGCTAGGGGTGGGATAGGTCTTCCTGACCCTGAGGTTTATGGAAAGGCGATATTATTGTCAAGAGTAGTTGAGTGGATGACGGGTCCTGTATATAAGTCTTGGGTCTCCATGGAGCAGAACGACATGGGATCATGTCTCTCAGGTCTTTTAGTGGGCTTACCTGATTTCCCTACCCTGAATAGATCTCCTAACCCAATTGTAAAATCGACACTATCGGCATGGAAATGGCTGCAGGCATCACAATTTGCAATCCCTCTCCCATCACCTTTATTGCAAATAAAAGATGTCATGGCGCATGCATCCCCCGCTCTCAGGGACTGTTTGCCTTCACCGGTAAAACACTCCACAATCCAAATTCTCTCCCTATATAGTGAGGAGGGCACAATAATAAGTAACGAAGAGGTCCTCCAGGTCTTACCTGAATGTAAGTCCTTCCCTCATTTGCTTAATTTCCTCCGCTCCTTTGTCATGAAAAATATACCCTTGGCAGCCTTACTGAGACCATTAACTTGGTTTGAGAGTTTACTAATAGACAACTCGAGACACACCAAATTGATCTCCAGATTATACAAACTATTGATCACACCGTTGAGTATGGTCAAACCAGCCTTTGTGGGTCACTGGGAGAGGGATTTGGAGGTATCATTCTCCCAAGACGAGATCTCACGGCTACTAATCCTTCCCCACAAATCCTCCAGATGTGTCCGAACTCAGGAAAATGGCTACAAAGTCTTGACCCGGTGGTACAGGACACCGGACATTACCTCTTTGTATAGCTTAAGTGGGTCAGACCAATGCTGGAGATGTGGAGTCCAAAGAGGATCTTTTTACCATATCTGGTGGACATGTCCAGTAATACAGAAGTGGTGGAGTGAGATATTCGGTCTAGCTAATAAGATATGCAAGCTGAAAATTTCGGTCTCACCCCAACTGGCATTATTAGGATATTATCCCTCCCTCTGCAACGGGACCCCCTCCCGTTTGTTTTATCTCATGCTGAGTGCAGCTCGCCTCCTTATCCCGAAATTCTGGCTATCGTCAGACATTCCTTCTATAACCCAATGGACGGAGAAATTAGATCAAATCTATAGGTTTGAAGAGATCTCGGCTTGGGAGAATAGGAAGATTCCCGCATTCAGGTCTACATGGAAAAGCTGGGCCGAATTCAGGAGGTTTGACTAACTATGATTGGACTCAGCAATGTAAGCTTATCAGGTTCCTTTATAAGTGGCTTTACATCAATGCATCAATGTATCTATGCGGATCAGACTTCTGGTTCACAGGGAATGTGAGTCGTCCCACATGTGTAGTATAATACAATTCTGTAATCAAATTAGGCAGTGTATCCCTCCCAAAGCACATCTGTCGTATCTGAGGAAATTTGTACAAGTTATGTTATTTTAATGGCATGTACTCTATATGCATATTCTTAATAAAAAAAAAAAAAAAAAAAAAAAAGGTGTATGTCCCACAAAATGGTACCAATAAAACCGTCACCTCATCCCACACAAAAAAAAGAGACCTTACATAAGAAAATCGCTAAAAAAATAAAACAAACTATAGCTCTCAGAACACGGAGACACTTAAAACATATTTTTTTTATTTAAAATATGCCATTATTGTGTTAAAGTGAAAGAAAAAAAAGTGTACATATTAGGTATTGGCGCATCCGTAACAGCATGCTCGATAAAAATTCCACATGACCTAACCCCTCAGATGAACACCGTAAAAAAATTAATAAAAACAATGCCAAAAAGCCATTTTTTTCACCTTACACCACAAAAAGTTCAGCACCGAGCGATCAAAAAGGCATATGTCCCACAAAATGGTACCAATAAAACCGTCACCTCATCCCACAAAAAATGAGACCCTACATAACAAAATCACTCAAAAAATAAAAAAACTATAGCTCTCAGAACACGGAGACACTAAAACATAACTTTTTTATTTCAAATATGCCATTATTGTGTTAAAGTGAAATAAAAAAAAAAGTGTACATACAACATGCTCGATAACAATATCACATGACCTAACCCCTCATATGAACACCGTAAAAAAAAAAAAACTGTGCCAAAAAGCAATTTTTTTCACCTTACATCACAAAAAGTGCAACACCAAGCGATCAAAAAGGCATATGCCCCCAAAAATAGTACTAATAAATCTGGCACCTTATTCCCCAGTTTCCAAAATCGGGTCACTCTTTGGGAGATTCTACTGTAGGGGTGCATCAGGGGGGCTTTAAATGGGACATGGCATCTAAAAAACAGTCTAGCAAAATCTGCCTTCCAAAAACCATACGGCGCTCCTTTTCTTCTGCGCCCTGCCGTGCGCCCTTACATGAGTTTACGACCACATGTGGGGTGTTTCTGTAAACCGCAGAATCAGGGTAATAAATATTGAGTTTTGTTTGGCTGTTAACCCTCAATGTGTTAAAGAAAAAAATTTAATAAAATGGAAAATCTGCCAAAAAAGTGAAATTTAGAAATGTATTCTCCATTTTCCTTTAATTCTTGTGGAACACCTAAAGGGTTAACCAAATTTGTAAAATCAGTTTTGAGTAACTTGAGGGCTGTAATTTCTACAATGAGGTTGTTTATGGGGGTATCCACTATGCAAGCCCCACAAAGTGACTTCAGATCTGAACTGGTCCTTAAAAAGTGGGTTTTAGAAATTTCCTTAAAAATTTTAAGAATTGCTTCTAAACTTCTAAGCCTTCTAACGTCCTAAAAAATAAAATGACATTTCCAAAATGATGCCAACATAAAGTAGATATATGGGGAATGTTAAGCAATAAATGTTTTATGAGGAATCACTTTCTGTTTCAAAATCAGAGAAATTGAAATTTAGAAAATTGCAAATTTTTCTAACTTTTTGGTAAATTTGGGATTTTTTCATAATTAAAGGTGAAATATATTGACTCAAATTTAGGACTATCATGAAGTAGAATGTGTCCCGAGAAAATAATCTCAGAATGGCTTGGATAAATAAAAGTGTTCCAAAGCTATTACCATATAAAGTGACGTATGTCAGATTTATAAAATTTGACCTGGACACTGGGGCATCAATGACCCTTGGTCATGAAAGAGTTAAACTTACCGGCCTATAGTTTCTGGGGTCTGTTTTTGGACCCTTTTAGAATATTGGCACCATATTTGCTATGCGCCAATCCTGTGGAAGACTCCCAGTCCTTAAATATCAGAAATAAGGGTCTGGCTATGACATTACTTAATTCTCTTAGGATATAGGAGTGTGTGCCATGCGGTCCTGGCAAGTTGTCTATTTTAATCTGTACTTCTTCCTGGGTCAGACAGGACACTTTTAATGGGGAATTTACTTTTACATTCTGCATTTCATCTCACAGTTTATTTTCCTCAGTTAATACAGTGGAGATAAAAAAAATATTTAACAGCTTTGCTTTCTCCTGATCGCAACTCCCTCCTCATCACTCTGTAAAGGGCCGACACCTTCCGATTGATACTTTTTACCATTTGTATAATTGAAGAAAATTTTACGGTTAGTTTTACTCTCTTTGGTCTCTTGTTTAGCCGCTTTTATTTGTTTTTTACATATTCTATTTTTTTCCTTATAGTTTTTCAGTGCTTTCTCACAACCCTCCTGCTTTAGTGATTTAAATGCTTTCTTTTTTATCCATATTGGTTTCTTTTTGCTCCTTAACCTTTTATTCCCATAAGGCATGTACCTCTCACAATTAGATTTTAGGATGCTTTTAAAAATATCCCATTTTGTGGCTGTATTTCTTTTTTTTGAGAGATCTATGGCCTCTCTTAGGCTACTTTCACACCTGCGTTCAGGTGTCCGCTCGTGAGCTCCGTTTGAAGGGGCTCACAAGCGGCCCTGAACGCAGCCGTCTGGCCCTAATGCATTCTCAGTGGAGGCGGATCCACTGAGAATGCATCCGCCTGCCAGCGCTCAGCCTCCGCTCCGCTCAGTGAGCGGACACCTGAACGCTGCAAGCAGCGTTCGGGTGTCCGCCTGGCCGTGCGGAGGCGAGCGGATCCATCCAGACTTATAATGGAAGTCAATGGGGACGGATCCGCTTGAAGATGACACCATATGGCTCAATCTTCAAGCGGATCCGTCCCCCATTGACTTTCAATGTAAAGTATGAACGGATCCGCTCAGGCTACTTTCACACTTAGAAATTTTTCTAAGTTATAATGCAGACGGATCCATTCTGAACGGATGCAAACGTCTGCATTATAGGAGCGGATCCGTCTGATGAAACATCAGACGGACCCGCTCCGAACGCTAGTGTGAAAGTAGCCTCAGTTGGCTAAATTTAGCTTTTTGTGAAGTTTGGTATTTTTGTTCCTCCCTGAAGAAACACTCTTTTGAATGATAATTGGAAGGTTATTACTTTATGGTCACTATTTCCCAGGTCCCCCGCCCCCAACCTGCACGTCTGTTGTTCTGTCAGGTCTATTGGTTAATACTAAGTCTAGTATGACCATCCCTCTAGTCAGGTCCTGAACCAATTGGGAAAGGTAATTGTCTTTGGTTATTGCCAAGAACCTGTTTCCTTTATGAGATGCACAGGTTTCAGTTTCCCAGTCTATATCTGGGTAGTTGAAGTCCCACATAATAACGACCTCATTATGATTTGCTGCCTCGTCTATCTTGTTTAGTAGCAGATTTTCTGTGGACTCTGGTATTTTAAGTGGTTTAAAATGAACTCCTATTTTTGCCTCCATGTATTTCTACCCACAGTGACTCCACATGTTCATGTCCCTTACAGTTTTTTTAGTCAGGCTTCTGGCATTAGTATACATACATTTAAGAGGTTTATGTATATTTTTTACCCTACACCTTTTCTTCTGAACTATTCTAGTCCCTCCATCCATTCCTCCCCCAGTCCCATTACCTTGCCCACGGTCTCTATCTGCACTATCTTCACTATGTAGCGCAGGTAATGTCGTTGCCACCAGCAGCAAAAAAATTTGACTGAATGTCACTAATATTTTGAATACGCAAAAGTTATACAGGAGATGTAGCGCAGGTAATGTAACTGTCTGCAGCGGACACAGTCTACGGAAAAAGTACACTGGATGTCACAGATATTTTTAGGCTGCGCACACGTTTCACAGGAGATGTAGCGCAGATAATGTCGCTGTCACCAGCGGCGAAAAAAATTGCACTGAATGTCACTAATATTTTGGATACGCAAAAGTTATACAGGAGATGTAGCGCAGGTAATGTAACTGTCTGCAGCGGACACAGTCTATGGAAAAAGTACACTGGATGTCACAGATATTTTTAGGCTGCACACACGTTACACAGGAGATGTAGCACAGATAATGTCGCTGTCTGCAGCGGCCAGACAAATGCAAGTTATTTAGCGCAAGTTGCGCTAAAAATATATATTGCTGCCAGATACAACAATAGTCCTTAAAATAACTTTTGGGTCTCTCACACAATTCCACACAATTTAGCGCAGGTTGCGCTAATAATTATATTGCTGCCAGATACAACAATAGTCCTTAAAAGGACTTTTGGGTCTCTAACAAGTTTTTTCAATAAAATATTACTATTTCGCTCCCTACACTATCTTTCTCTTCTTCAGCACAGCTCTCCCTGACTAAGATATGTATAGCTCCCGATGATGCGTTCCGGCCAGCCAATCACTGTAATGCCAGTAGCCAACATGGCTACAGCATTACAGTGAATGGCAGTACTTACCCGCGTGTTTATTGGCTGTGTAGAAGTCAAAAAAACATGCGGGGAGGAGACTCGAGCACACACGGTGTTCGGCTGAACGCTGCGATGTGTCCACGCATTTTTGATTGCTTGGTATTTGCACTTTTTGTGATGTAAGGTGACAAAAAATGGCTTTTTTAGCACAGTTTTTATTTTTTTACAGCGTTCCCCTGGCAAGTTAGGTCATGTGATAATTTAATAGAGCAGCTCGTTATGGATGTGGAAATACCTAGTATGTATCCTTTTTTATTTATTTAAGTTGTACACAATAAAAGCAATTTTGAAACCCAAAAAATTATGTTTTAGTATCTTCATATTCTGAGAGCCATATATATTATTGTCTTATGTAGGGGCTCATTTTTTTGTGGGATGAGGTGACAGTTTTATTAGTACTGTTTTGGGGGGCATACGACTTTTTGATCACTTGGTGTTGCACTTTTTGTTATGTAAGGTGCCAAAAATAGTCTATTTTATAATGTTTTTTTACTGTGTGATGTAAGGTGACAAAAATGGCTTTTTTGACACTTTTTTTTTTTTTTACTGTGTTTGGCCTCATGCACACGACCGTTTTTTTTAAGGTCCGCAAAAACGGGGTCCGTAGGTCCGTGATCCGTGACCGTTTTTTCGTCCGTGGGTCTTCCTTGATTTTTGGAGGATCCACGGACATGAAAAATGAAAAAAAAAATCTAAGTCAAGTTTGCCATTGAAATGATAGCAAAAAACGGACACGGATCACGGACACGGATCACGGACGCGGATGACAATCTTGTGTGCATCCGTGTTTTTTCACGGACCCATTGACTTGAATGGGTCCGTGAACCGTTGGCCGTGAAAAAAATGACAGGTCATATTTTTTTCACGGCCAGGAAAAACGGATGACGGATGCGGCTGCCAAACGGTGCATTTTCCGATTTTTCCACGGACCCATTTAAAGTCAATGGGTCAGCGAAAAAAAACGGAAAACGGCACAACGGCCACGGATGCACACAACGGTCGTGTGCATGAGGCCTTTATCTGACAGGGTAGATTATGTAATATCTTTATAGAGCCGGTCATTAAAGACGCGGCAATACCTAATATGTGTGTGTTTTCTTTGTTTTCTATTTTTTATTATAAAATCAGGGGAAAGGGGCATTTTTTTTGTACTTAAAAGTAAATTTTATAGTATTAAAAACTGTTTTTATTTTATTTTTTTTACTTTATTTCTGTCCCACTGGGACTTCAAATTTTGGGAGTCTGATCCCCTCTGCAATGCATTACGATACATTTGATTACAATACATTTGTATTGTAATGCATTGCCTGTTAGTGTATTACCCCCCGCTATGATGTATTATCACGTCTCATGTCAGGTAGGGGGTTAAACTAGAAGCACCAAATTGTATCTAAAAAGCTGCATGTTTTGGTGTTTTATGGCAAGGTCCAGGCCTAATCACATTACTGAAAGTGGGCCATTGTGATGAATACACTTAAAAAAAAAAATATCATACAGACATGCCCCCTAATTCCTAAATTATTTTAACTGTATTTCCCAACCAAAGATTCAATTCCCAAAATCCTATGTATTGAAAGAGTCTGATAAAACATTATGCATTATAAACAATGGAAATAGTTGCCAATCTGCAAAATGTGCCCTGTAGCACAAAGGAGAAGCTAAAGTTATAATTTGCACAGTCTTGTGGGTGGTTCTGGTTTCATGAGGAGTCATGCAGTCACTTCTCCCACCTCTCTTGACTGACATCCTGTAGACCAGCTTCATGACAATCGCAGTAAAACAAGGTGTGGTGGCCCCTACTTCATCTTGTGCTGCTGGATATTGCTAGTAATGAACTATCCGAGGCCTGTCAGATGTCAATTAATCCAGAATGGTTGTGGGACAGCATGACACCTCAGGATATTGGGAATGCGCACAGGACTGTTTCCAAGTAGTGCGAACCACTTCATCGTTAACTTCATGCTACACTGGACATTTCAGACAGTGGCATCTTATGAAACTTCTCGCCATATGTGTATAGAACTATGGGGGTTATTCAGGGGCTGGGAATACGATGACAAGTTCCCTTTAAGTGAGCTAATACTTTCTCAGCACTGACAGAGACTTAATGATGTATGAGGCATAATTGGGGTCATAGACATATTGGTGCCGTTTCAGTGTCATTTCAGAGGTTGGCAGCATCCCATCATATTTGTCACAGTATTCTCATACTACTTGTTAGTTCGTTGAACTGTCTACTTATCACTGCTTCAAAGTCCCTCTAGCATTAAGATAACTAAGTTATCAAAAAGCGCATTCCACTTTGATTTGTGTAGGGTAGTGGGTTATACGAGCAATAAACAAAAATTATTCTCTAAAATCATATGCTATTTTTAGAAACAAGTTATTTTCCTACTTATAAATGTCCCACAAGATAGCAATAACCTAAAACCTTAAATTTTGTCTGTTGTCCTAATTAGCTTTTTGTATATTATACACTGCCTCTGTCAAAACTGCAAATGAACCAGGCAGGCTCGTGTTGCTAATGTAAAAAGCCTACATAGCCTAGTTTATTACTTCCGGTTATTATTATTAAAGCGCCATTTATTCCATAGAGCTGTACATATGAAAAGGGATATACATACATGATACAGACAATTGCACTAAGCTACAAACTGGTACAGAAGGAGAGGGCCCTGCCTGTGAGTGCTTACAATCTACATGGTGTGGGAGGACACAGTAGGAGAGGGTGAAGCTGGTCATGGCGGTATAGAGGCAGCAGGGTCACTGGTTGTAGGCTTGTCTGAAGAGGTGGGTTTTTAGGTTTCTTTTGAAGGATTCCACTGTAGGTGAGAGTCTGATATGTTGGAGTAGCGAGTTCCAGAGGTTGGTTAAAGTTATCTCCTATCCACAGGACAGGCTCTCCGGAAGTACCATAGAAACTAATGGAGTGGCCGCACGCATGTGCAACCGGCCGCTACTTTATTTTCAGGGGAGCTGCAGGGTGTATAGGGCTGTGTATAGGGGATAATTTTAACCAACCAGAGTACGCCTTTAAGGAAGGGGCAATTGTTTCGTTTTTTTACATCTCCGTATTTCAAAAGCCATTGCTCTTTTTCTGGCTTTTGTGGGCCAAGTTGTATTTTGGCACCATTTTAGGGTACATCAATTTATAGTATAATAAATAAAAAAATATTGTGGCGACTGTAACAAAAACCACCAGAATTCCGCCATTGTTTTTTGGATGTCGTTTTTACGGTTTTCACTGTGTAAGATGATGTTAACTTTCTTCTTTTCTGCAGGTTAGTACGGTTATGGAGAAGACAAATTGAATGTATAGTTTTTGATATTTTCTTACTACTGTACTAGCTATTTTTTTAATTGCTGTGTATCCTCATATTAGCATTCCTAACTTTTTTTTTTAATCTGTCGCCAGCCGTAAACTGGCAAGCCTGGAGGCCTTCAGAAGGTCCCCGGCATTATGACAACTGCTCCACACATTGCAACTGAATTCACAGGACAGAGGGACATCCTCCCTGTTATTGACCACAGCATCTGAGGGGTAAAACTGCACGGATATGATTCATCTCTGATCCCAGTAGCAAGAGCAGGGTGTCGGCTGAATGATATGATGTTGGCACTGGCAAGTGATGACATAGGGACAGCTTCTGAACTTGTGGTATCTCAGGACAGTACTACGGTATTATGTTGCTTTACATTACGTAGGAACTTGAAGCAGCATTCATAACAGCGCCGGGCGGGAAGGACTAAATGCTTATATGATGAATTTACAAGGCTGTCAAACTACTGCTAAGTTCATATCAAACACGTTTTGGATTCATACATGAAAGTCCTTCCTCAGGCTGAATAAAATGATAAACATATAATGGTAGATTACTATAACACTGTGAATCTATACTGATGAACTGATCTCAGCCTATACAGTTCAATACAAAACTAATACAAGCAATAAAAATGCATATAGAATAAGTAAAACATGAGATGGGAGCAACATACAAGTGTGTGAGGCCACTTTCACATGGCAGTATTTTACATCCACATATGTAAGCCAAAACCAAGAGTTCAAAAAACAATAGTGACGCAAATACACTATTTGTAGTTTTTATCTGCTGTATGAAAGTAGCATAAGAGGCACTTTGGGAGGGAGAACAACAAGGTTTACTCCCCAATAAGCAGAGGTTTCCATATGAGCACAGCTAGTCCATTGGCAGAGGCCAGGGTTAGCTTTACAAGAGTGCATGTTGTAGGTCTATTGTGTTTTTACAAATATAAATCTAATATTTCTATTAAAAAAAGCAAAAGAAAACATTAGAAAAAGTAAAAAAATTATATATATATATATATATATACATATATATATATATATATATATATATATATATATATATATAAAGTTAGTTGTTAAACTAAGGAACTGTGCACATTTTGGTGTAGAGGTATATAATTGGGAAAATTCACAACACAGCTATCTCCAATGCATGTTACTAAATAGGCATATATTGCCCATTGAATACAACTGAAAAATTATTTATACCACCCAGTATATGCTTTTATACAGTTTACCAACCATATAGGAGAGCAGAGTTCGCTGTGCTTTATGCTACAGTTGAAAAAAAAAAGTTGTATAAATTTATAAGAGCTTTATGGAGGCCAATAAAGGACCCATTTTTGGTGTCTGTCGGGTGAATGTAGCACTACAAATACATTTGACTTACACAACGGGAACTTTGCCTGTCGTATGTTTGCTAAGTATACGGCTCAGACACAGTAAGTACATGTATAAAGTGAATAAAATGTGCCTGTCCTGAAGGACCAATCACCACGGATCTGCACTGCTTAGCAATTCTTCGTTCTTTATTTTTAACATGCTGAGCTCTATTGGCAGAACAATTATACTTGTAGAAATCATAATTACACTTTTCATCCAAGTGATAACCTGGTAATGGTGAAGAAAGTAATGAGACTTTCATGACTCCTAATAACACATCTGATTACATTCCATAAGAAATGAAAATGGAAACCATAGCTATGAACATCTAGACTACTTTTTACACCAGCAGTTGGAGTATGTTCAGGCAGCAATGATGTTTTCAAACTGTATAGCTACACCCTGAAAAATCTCATTGAATTTCAGTAGAAGGACTTCCATTAAGGTGCATTCCTTCAGGTTTCCATTACTTTTTGACGGTCAAAATAGAGTAGTTTGATGTGCTACACTTTCCTGTAGAAAGAGAATCAGAACCTGACCCAACAGAGTGAAAAATTGTGTCTGTAGCAGCACTTACGGAAAAGGTACTTGGTTTAGTGGTGGTTCTCACAGTGTTAGGTACCGGCCTCTAGTACCCCCAGTCATCCAAAAAGAGGGACTGACATTTTGACCGCGTTGGTCTTTATCAAGCATCCTAGATAAAGACCAACACGGTCAAAACGTGGAATCTCTGACCCAACAGAGTCAGCGGGATATATTACAGCTCATAGGGTGCTAAATAATATGCTTGTGTGAACAAAGCCATATCATGAATATGGCGAATTATAATGTAAAAAAAAGTTTTAATTATCCGACATCTTCAATTCAACATTCCGACCTCAAAAGGCTTTTTCGGCACATTATTCCGTTTTCACAGAATCCAAACGAAAAGCCATTAGAGGCATTCAGTTTTGCATGAAATCATAATACAAGGGTATGCCCATCAGAACAGACTGGCCCGTCTCATTAATCATTTTCTACGACTGTTTTTGGTGTAGAAAATTGTCTAAATGTATGACAGCTCGAAAGTTGTCTTACATATAGAACTGGCGCTGGATGCATAGGCCTTTGGTGGATTCACCGCCATATATAGGGGTTATTAAGACCTGTGTCTTAAACACCGGTCTTGATAAATGACCCTCAATTAGGGAGGCAAGGCGACCAAAAAATAAATAAAAAATATGACAATTCCAGCATTGGGGTTTTCTTTTCTTTACAGTGTTCCCTGTGTGGTTTAAATAATAGGGTTGTTGAGGATAAGGCGATGCCAATAATTAGTTTTTTGTTATGGTGGTGTTATGTTGTTTTTGTTTTTTTTACAGTCCCTTAGTGACTTGAACCTTTGTTCTTGTGATCGCATTTACTATACACTCCTGTATCAAAAACATAGTCATACTGACAGGCCTTGAGAAGGCGGCCATGCCAAGTACTCATCACCACTGCTTCTTTTATGCCAATTGGAGGACAAAGGGAGCTCCTTCTAACTGCTCAGATACTGTGGTTGCTATTGCTTCTGAGATGCTGTGCGAAACCTGAGGAGTTAAATTGCTGGGATTTATCACCTACCGCGGCAATGAGAGACGGACGCTTACCGTTAGCACCTACAAGCTATAGCGAAGGCCCGGCTCCTGAATGGTACATCACAGAGTGGAAATGGGTTAAGAACTCAAAAATTCTAAATAAATACAGGGTGGGCCATTTATATGGATACACCTTAATAAAATGGGAATGGTTGGTGATATTAACTTCCTGTTTGTGGCACATTAGTATATGTGAGGGGGGAAACTTTTCAAGATGGGTGGTGACCATGGCGGCCATTTTGAAGTCGGCCATTTTGAATCCAACTTTTGTTTTTTCAATAGGAAGAGGGTCATGTGACACATCAAACTTATTGGGAATTTATGGCCATAAATGGCCCACCATGTACAAATCACAACATTCTAGCAAAACCTGTGACAAATTGCAATTCATCACAGAACCGCTGGCACAGACTTAGGATAGACATCTTGAGATACAATATCATGAAACAAAGTTTTTTTTTAATAAAGCGAGCCAAGATGATGTCTCCATCTATCTGTAAGCAAATCTGCAACCATTGGTGGCAATATATTTAAGGACGGGTCCCCTGAGCTATCAGTCAGACCAAATATGATAATAATGTGACCTAAAACATGACACAGTAGACTGTTATAAAGATAGATTTTCCAGTTAGTAAAAAATCCTAGTTGTCAGAGAAGATGCTATATGGAGATTTACACTATTTGCAACAGGGAAGAAAGAGGTTTCGGGGTTGTACCAATAGCAGTGCCAGTGTGGAAAGGTTGAATAAGCCGCTCAGTACACTTCGCTACAATCAATTTCATGTCCAACCAAGCGTTATTGAAATTGTATTTTTAATAGGAATAGTTCATTGAAAAAAAATCTCAGCAAAATATTAACTGATGGACTAACATTGACAGATGAAGGTAATTTCATGACATGAACCTGAAATGTCAACATGTGGCAATGATGTGGAGCAGCATCACAACTCAACAAAAGGTTAGAAAGTTTTAGAGATGGAGTTCTGCTTAATATGCAGAAGGAGTTTTCAAGAAATGTGTATGCCAGCTCCAAGAGATAGCTGTGGTTACACCGAGATCCAAGAAGCAGGTAAACTTAGTAGGTCTTTGTACTCCTGACAGCAATTGCACCTATTATGTCGTCATTCATATATGCGTCTTGGTTCACTTAACACTATTCCACCTTCAATCATTGCATTTCGAAACCTCTGCACCTAGAAAACAAAAAACAGTGAAGAGTCTGAATTCAATAAGAAATGACAACATTTATTTACTACTGCCTTTATGATGCCAATGACTAGTACTTCTTGAAAAATTAAGTGTTGGTCTCTTTGTGTGCTTAGTGGATGTGTTCCAAGGGTGCCCAAGAGGCCAATCCATGCCCTTGTTTTGTTTTTTTAAACAGCGAAATCGCTAGTAGCACTATATACCCCAGCAGTTACACCGTTTATTTCATTTTTAATTGTCCCCCATAACACTGACGTCCACAGAGCCCCAGTCCCTTAACAGTTCCTTCACAGCACCCTGCTTCTTTAACATTGACCCCAACAGCACCCTGCTCCCCCTTAACAGTAACCTCCACAGCACTCTGCTCCCCCTTAACAGTAACCTCCACAGCACTCTGCTCCCCCTTAACAGTAACCTCCACAGCACCCCGCTCCCCCTTAACAGTGACCTCCACAGCACTCCACCCCCTCGTAACAGTTGTTAAGAGTTATTATGGAAACCTGGAGTAAAAAAACGTTGTATGTCAGTGAGGTGAAGACTGAAGGACCTATGAGCTTCTATTGGCTAATAAGGGTCATGTGACCATGTGTATGTCAGTTAGGCTATGTGAAGGACCTGCAAGCTTCTATGGGCTAAAACAGGTCATGGGATGGTGCCATATTTGCATTTTACGGAAATATATCAAGAACAGTACATCCTAGAGAGCTGAGAACTTTACAAAAACCTTCCCAGACACCTGATATACCTGTGTCCCAAATTTGGTGTCTAGGTGTTTGGATGCCTATAGAGGACAGCCAGACAAATAGACATTGATTTTTAGAATATAGATTAATATTGTATATTTAGTTTACTAAATGCATAGTTTGTTGTTGCATGTATACCGTACTTTCATGGAAATTATATCAACCAGAGGCACCTATTTATCAGATATGTGAAAACTAGAAGGGGTGTGGAGTCAGTCTAGATGATTGAGTTAGTTTTTAGTTTTGTGTAGTTGCAATCAGAATGGATAAATAGTGAAGTTGGAAGTGTGGCTTATCAACTCCACATGGAAGCAAAAAAAAAAAAAAAAAAAAAAAAAAGTTTCCTAAAGAAAGTCTCTTATACTTTTGTGAATGTATTGCAATTTGTCATAAAGCAGCGGGGTAGTTATCTGAAGCACCCTTCCAAATCAGGCAACCATTGACTTTGCACTAGTGAGACCATCAATCAATAGATCTCAACCCTACGAAGATTACCGCTCATTCTCGGACTGCTACTGTACTTGCCCTGTGGAACAATAGCTGCACTATTGAGCTCTATGCTGTATTTCTATCTTTCACTTACATGCTAATAGCATGCAAATAGCTAGTGGAAACCTGCAAATTGTTGAAACCATCACTCTTGGGGAGGCCAGGTAGGTAGCAGGTTAGGGAAAGAAGGGCCACTGTAGCTGCAAAAATAAAAAAAGTTAGGACCATGCTCTGTACAGAGCAATTTTTAGACTGTAAGTATATATAAAAATATAGGTGTAAAGGAAAACTTGCTTTGTTGCCCATAGAAACCAATCAGATTCAACTTTTTATTTTTCAGATCTCCTTTGGAAAATGAAAGGTGGAATCTGATTGGTTGCTATGGGCAACTAAGCCAGCTTTCCTTTACACCAATTTTGATAAATCTCCCCAATACATTTTTCGGAGAAAAGCTCTGCATAAATTAATTGATACATTTAATGTGTATATCAGCGGCTCACCTATTCGGATTAATGGATATCTCAATACAAAAATAAATATGGGTGCATCAACGAGGTAGATAACTCAATAAGTTATATATGAAAAGGGGAAGGGGAGGATTTACCGTCCGTCCATATATAAATATAAATATGAATATGCAACTATTATGACAGTCACATCAAACAAATAAACAGTAGAAATGAGATATTATCAATCATAAAGCAATAACGATGCAGAAAAAGTAGTATCAATGAACAATAGAAATGCGATACTACCAATAAATAGTATCCAAAAATAGCAGCTATAAAAAACAGCTAAAAACAGCAATAGATCAACGTCAGCAATAAATGAGTGACGGCAGGGATCCTATAGCGACAATTGAAAGTATATATATCTCTAGTAGCAGCAAGGATAAAAGCAGCAACAGCAGTATGCAAAATGATGAATCCAAATGATGGGCTCTTGATAGGGGGGAAAAGAGAGATATCTGATTAGTCTGTAAATTGATCAGAAATGCCAATATTAGCGTTCCATTATATCAATCAAATTGTCATTGAGATAGGTCTGTCACTGTATTCCCAAGGGTATACTTTCCAGGCCCTCCAAGGGTTACAGGGATAAAAAAGTTTGTATATCAAGGTGTTTTATATAAGCAATATTGTTCCTTTCATGGAACAATGCACAATGATATTGCTATTTTATGTGACCTTTAATAATGTTAAAGGTATATTACCGCTCCTGGATAAATGATGTATCAATAAGGATCTGCAGTGTGGATCTACACAGCGATGGTGGCGATGTTTGCTCTCCTCAGCGTCCCACGTGGTTAGTATAGTATCCGTGCTAGCGATGTACGCTCTCCCGTGCGTCCCACATGGTCAGGAGCGGGTTTTTTAATTTAGATGTGGGCGAAAGTAATCCTGCCGATACGAGGGAATACTTGCTCCACTTGTGTGCTGTCTCGATTCAATGTATTTCTGCGCCTTAAATAGTACTGCTTTTTGTTAGCCCGCTATGGCTATTGTATTTGCCAGACGCGTTTCGGAGCCCCGTGCTCCTTCATCAGTGGGTATACATAGCCATTTCTTTTCACAGGTATATATCCAGTGATCAATTTGTAATCAATTAGTAAAATGAGCGGTGTAGACCTTTTTAATGATATGTAAAGCTTGGACTGGATTATTTTGTCCGAATTAAAGTAAATAAACAGATATATTCCCATTAGAATACTTCTATTGTTCCATATAATATGATATAGAGGGGAAATGATGAAGGGATAATATATGATGTTCAACAGTATTTATAATATAAATACATAAAAAAATAAAATAAAAATTATGTTGTACAATAAAATGAAAATATAAAATATCATGAAAATAATAAAAATAAAAAAAAATTATATATTATATATCTATATATACACATATATATATATACACACATATATATATATATATATATATATATATGAGTATTACACTCACCGGTAATCCGGTTTCCTGGAAGTCTCCATGACACCACATGCTGAGATTGACTCCCTCCTGATTGGACAGGAAAAACACAGAGAGGTTAAAACCCCCACCCCCTCCTCACATCACCAGTGTATTTTAACGAAGAACCCCAGGATGAAAGGATAATAGCTAATAGCAGAACAAAGGGTGGGATGTATGTGGTGTCATGGAGACTTCCAGGAAACCGGATTACCGGTGAGTGTAATACTCATTTCCCCAGTCGTCTCCATGACACCACATGCTGAGATAATATCAAAGATATCATTAGGGGGGGACGACTGCCGACAGGACCTTACGTCCGAATCTTAGGTCATCATTAGCGGCTAAGTCTAGCCTGTAGTGCTTAGTGAAAGTATGAGCTCTCTTCCAGGTTGCTGCCCTGCAAATCTGTTGTAAGGAGGCTGAAGCTTTTTCCGCCCAGGAGGCGGCCATGCCTCTCGTAGAATGTGCCTTTAGTGAAGCGGGGACATCTTTTCCCTGAGCTTTGTATGCTTCCGAGATGGCCATCTTAATCCATCTAGAGATGGAACTTTTCGCCGCTTTCCTCCCCTTGTTGGGACCTGAAAATTGGACAAACAGATTTTTGTCTATTCTCCAAAGACTGGTAGCTTCCAGGTACTTTAATACCGCTCTCCGGACATCTAATGTGTGGTAAGTAGATTCCTGATCGTTTTTCGGATCGTTACAGAACGAAGGGAGAACAATGTCCTGAGACCTATGAAAGGTCGAGACTACCTTGGGGAGGAAAGTTGGATCTAATTTGAAAATTAATCTGTCCTCAAATATTGTAAGGAATGGTTCTTGGATGGACAAGGCCTGCAGCTCACAGACCCTTCTGGCTGAGGTTATTGCCACCAAAAATATAGTTTTAATTGTAAGCCATCTGATGTGAATAGAGTCCAGAGGTTCAAATGGATTGGAGGTTAGACCCCCTAGTACCGTATTAAGGTTCCATGGTGGCACCATGTTTTTAATCGTAGGTCTGATCCTATCTGCTGCTTTAAGGAATCTGGATATCCAGGGATGTTCCGTTAGCTTGGTATTATATAGTGCCCCTAAGGCCGATACCTGGACCCTAAGGGTATTAGGGGATAGCCCTAAATCTAGCCCTTCTTGAAGAAAATCCAGGATTAGTGAGATGTTGGCTCTGAACTGGTTGAAGGAGGTTCCAGACCAATCCGCGAATTTCTTCCATATTTTTTGGTACTTATCGTTGGTAGTCTGCTTCCTGCTAAGGAGTAAGGTGTTCACTACTTTTTTTGATAAACCGAAGTTTAATAAGTTGGATTCTTCAGAATCCAGGCTGATAATTTTAGTATTTCCAGGTCTGGGTGAGTGATGGGCCCCTGACTTAGAAGGTCCGGCCTCCGAGGTAGAAGGAAAGGAGCTTCCACGCTGAGGGCTTTCAAGAGGGAGAACCAACTTCTTTTGGGCCAGAAGGGGGTTATCAGTATTAGTGTACAACTCTCCTTTAGGAACTTCTGTAATACTTTGGGAATAAGCGGAAATGGGGGGAATGCGTAGACTAGGTTTGTTGTCCAGCTCTGATTGAAGGCGTCTACTGCCCCCGGATGATCCCTGGGGTTGAGGGAGAAGAACTGGTTTAGCTGATGATTTCTCCTGGATGCAAACAGGTCTATCGTCGGCCTGCCCCATTTCTTTGTGATTAAGTGAAAGACTTCTGGGGCTAACATCCATTCCCCAGGGTCTAGTCTGTGCCGGCTTAGGTAATCGGCCTGAATGTTTAATACTCCCTTCAGATGAACCGCTGAAAGAGATTGAATGTTGCTTTCTGCCCAGGAAAAGATTTTGTTCGCCAGGTTCTGTAACAGGTGATGCCTTGTGCCTCCCTGGTGTTGGATGAAGGCCACGGCTGTAGCGTTGTCCGAGTAGACTAGGACGTGACGTCCTTCTGCCAGCTGACTCGTATGTTTCAGTGCTTCCCACACTGCCTTCAGCTCCTTGAAATTTGAGGATTGCTGACTTACGTAACTCCCCCATGTTCCCTGGTAGGAGTTCCCCTGGACGATCGCTCCCCAACCGTGGAGACTGGCATCTGTTGTGATGACTAGAGGGAGATCTTGTGCCCAGAAAATCCCGTTTTCTAGGTTGGATCTGCTGAGCCACCAAGTTAGCGATTTTTTGGTCTTTGTATCTAAGAATATTCTCCTCTCTAGGGTTAATTGTGATCTGTTCCATTTGTCTAAGATGAATTTTTGAAGTGGTCTTAGATGGAACTGTGCCCAGGCTACTGCTGGAATGCAAGCAGACAGACTCCCTAATACCTTCATGGCCTGTCTTATCGAACAGAATTTCTCCTTCTTGAACTTCCTCAAAGCTGTCTGAAGCTTTACTATCTTTTGAGGTGGCAGAAAAGATCTTTGGGAGACTGTGTCTAAGGTTATGCCCAGAAAATCTTTCCGTTTGGATGGGATTAAATCCGATTTTTCCCAATTGATGATCCAACCTAGGTTCTGTAGATGCCCCAGGACTAACCCGAGATGGTTTTCCATGGTCTCTATGTTGTCTGCCACTACCAGTAGGTCGTCCAGATAGGGGATCACACAAATTGCCTTTTCTCTCAAGGTTGTCAAGGCTTCCGCCATTATTTTGGTAAAAACCCTCGGGGCAGAAGAGATCCCGAAGGGGAGACACCTGAACTGGAAATGTTGAATGTTTCCCTCCAATTTTACTGCGAACCTTAGAAACTCCCTTGATGACCTGTGAATTGGAACATGATAATAAGCGTCGCTTAAATCTATTGTGGCCATCACCGCGTCCTTCTTCAAGAGCTTCACTGCTGACTTCAGGGTCTCCATTTTGAATTTTTGATATCTTACATATTTGTTTAGATGTTTCAGATTTATAATTACCCTGGATTTCCCGTTTGGTTTTTTTTATAATGAAGAGGCGGGAATAAAATCCCAGCCCTGTCAGATTTTTTGGAACTGGCTCTATGGCGTCCAAGGTTAATAGGTTTTTTATATCTTTTTTTAAGGTCACAGTTTGAGATGGGGGAAGGGTAGTGATTACGTATTTCTGTGGGGGGGGGGGGAAGAAGATCTATCTGATAACCCTCCTGTATAATACTTAAGATCCACCTGCTGTTTGTTACGTGCTCCCAAGATTTTAGAAAGGAGCTGAGTCTTCCCCCCACAGGTATAGCGTCATTGTTTGCTATTGGATGAGGAGGCCTCTGCCCGGTTTGGGTTGAAGAGGAAACTTCTCCCTCTGCCTCCCTTCGCATAACTCCACCTCCCAGTCTTCCCTTTATCTTTTTTATTTTCGGGTTGAAAAAAAATCGGTCACGAAAGGGCTGTCTCTTTTGTTTATATCTTTCCTCGGGAAACCCCCTTTTTTTATTTGTTGCGTTGTCTAGGATTTTGTCCAAATCTTCACCGAAGACGTACTGACCGTGGAAGGGGAGTGCGATTAATTTATTTTTTTATGTGATGTCTCCTGACCACGCTTTGAGCCATAATGCCCTTCTCGCAGTATTTGAGAGAACAGCTGTACGGGCAGATAGTTTCACTGATTCGGCTGCTGCGTCTGCTAGGAACGAGGTTGCCATCTTTAGTAGAGGCAAGCTCTCTAGAATTTGATCTCGTGGCGTTTTGTTAACCAGATGTATCTCTAGCTGGTCTAGCCAGAGGTTCAGTGTTCTGGCCACACATGTAGAGGCGACGCCTGGTTTGAGAAGGGCCGCCGTAGTCTCCCAGGTCTTTCGCAAGAGACTCTCCGTTTTCCTGTCTAGAGGATCTTTCAACTGTGCTGAGTCCTCAAACGGCAGGGCCGTATGTTTTGCTACCTTGGCCACAGGCGCGTCCACTTTTGGAATAGTTTCCCAATCCGTACAATCCTCTTGGCTAAAGGGGTAGCGTCTCTTAATTCCCCTTGGGATAAAGGATCCTTTATCCGGTTTTTCCCATTCTGATCGAATTAGTTTTTGTACACTATCAGGGACCGGAAAAACCGCCTTCTTTCTTTCCCCTAGACCCCCAAATATTTCTTGTTGGGTAGACTTAGGGGCTTTAGGCATCTCCATCTGAATGGTGGCCCTGATGGCCCTGATAAGTTCCTCAATATCTTCAGGATTGAACAGGAAGCGCTTATATTCGCTCTCTTCGTCTGAAGATCCTGGGTGCTTTTGCACCGATTCGGAGTCTGAGACCGCCAGTCCCTCAGAGTCGGAATCCAGGATGAGTGATTTAACACTACGGGAATCCTGAGTGGGAGCAACTTTGGGGGGAGTGGGTTCTCTGGCAGCTAAGGCTAGCTGGACCTCCTCTTTTACCACTTTTCTAATGTCTTCAATTAAACCAGAAGACTCAGCCTTGATGACACTGGCTGTACATTCTTTACACAGGGCTTTGGATCCTGTGTTAGATAATCTCTTGCCGCAAATACCACATTTTTGGGTTTTTTTTTGCTGCAGAAGTGGAATCCTTTTCTCCCTGAAAATGTTAAGGGAGGAAAGGATGAGCAAACTGAACCCACCATACAAATCATATGCCTGAGAGCATGTTACTCACTGTCCCAGGGTTTGATGCAGGCTCGGTTCCAGAGCCCGGCGTGAGGGGGGTGCTCATCTTGACTCCCGACCGCACAAAGATGCTCCTAGTATGAGCCACGCTTAAGCAGGGCGCCATTACCCAGGTCCTGTGCGTTTTTATGGTGTTCCCTCGCTTCAGGACCTGTGGCGCATGTGGATGACGTCAGCGCGCTTGCTCCGCCCCTGGCGTCTGACGTCACTTGCCTGCCAGCCGGAAGGGACGCATCTCAGCGCCGATCCGCCGCGTCCTCCTTCCCTCTGCATCAAGCCCTCCTGGACCGCCACAGAGGGAATCTTCGCAGGGGCACTACGTGTGTGCCCGAGCCCAGGCCTAACCGAACAGAGGAGGGAGAGCTGCACTGCAGATCCGACCTCGGCCTGTAGATGAGACGATACTCCAGGTGAGCCCAACGAGCTCCGTGCACCTCTCCTGCTTCCTTATCCTGATGGGACAGGAAAAACACTGGTGATGTGAGGAGGGGGTGGGGGTTTTAACCTCTCTGTGTTTTTCCTGTCCAATCAGGAGGGAGTCAATCTCAGCATGTGGTGTCATGGAGACGACTGTGGAAATATATATATATATATATATATATATATATATATATATATATATATATATATATATATATATATATATATATAAAAATCAAAAAAAGGCAGCACTCCTTTAGTAGTGCTGCCTTTTTTGATCTTTTGTATACAAGGACTGCTTATCCTTTGGGCCGTGCACCCTTCTACTGATTGAACCCACTGTGCTGCCTCATTTTTTTTATATATATATATATATATATATATATATATATATATATATATATATATATATATATATATATATATATATATATATATATAGAGAAGGAAAGTCCGCAGCACTCCTTTAAGTAAAAAAGTGAATTTTATTCACACATGTCAGACAACGTTTCGGTCCTCTCACAGGACCATTTTCAAGTCAAGTGGCTTGACTTGAAAATGGTCCTGTGAGAGGACCGAAACGTTGTCTGACATGTGTGAATAAAATTCACTTTTTTACTTAAAGGAGTGCTGCGGACTTTCCTTCTCTACTGAATTTGTCCCATATCGAGGGACCACCGCGGGCACCTACATTTATTTCTGCACTAAAGGGAGTGCTGCCTGAATCTTTTTATGGATATATATATATATATATATATATATATATATATACATACACACTCAATGGTGAAGTGCAGGACCCTTATAGAGGATTGTATTTTTAGTAAATGTAGGTGTTAATTTTCCTGTTTGTAATTTTTTCATATTTCTAGAAGATACGCCTTTTCATGTTTTTCTTATTTCTTGCTTATTGTATTCTAGTGTGTAAAGTATATTTATGGAGGTCAGGAATGGGGGCCCCCACAGGGGGGAGAGATCGAGGTGCTGGTAGACAGCCGTACTTCGATGTCACGTCCCCAGAAGGCACCCAGCCTGAATCTATTGGAATCCAAAAATCTCCATCTCTGCGTTTAGACCCATGGGAATTATCGTCTCAAATTCAAAAATTCTTCTGCATTCTATCCTTGACATCCTAGATATATGGTTCCCACCTCTCCAGTGTCTCTTGACCTTTTCAAAGGCTGTAAAGATGAGTAATGTCTGATCCTTATTGTGATGGTCTATGAAATGTTTTGAAACAGAATGTTGATCGTATCCTTTTCTAATATTTGATATGTGTTCTGACACTTTTCCTAAATGGTCTCTTGGTCCTCCCAATGTATTGTTTTCGACATGGACATTGTAATAGGTATATGACATCTGCAGAGTCACAAGATAGATGTTCTTTAATTTGATATTAGAACGTATTATGTGTTGAATTGATTTGAGATGGGGTTTTTTTTCAGGGAAGTTGGCGATTCTACAATTCTTGCATCGACCACATTTGAAAAAACCCTTTAAGTGACAACCAGTTCGGTTTAGTTTCTGTTATTCTCCTACTTGCAGTTGGAGCTACCCTTAGGCCTAAGTTAGGAGCTTTGGTATATGTGATGTATGGATTTTTGGGTAATAGAGGTTCTATATAATTTATCTCTCAAAAGATGGTGCCAGTGTTTGTATATCATCTTTTCTACTTTTTTTTTTTATGTTGGGCATTAAATGGTAATATAACCCGAATGTTGTTGTCTTTTTCGGTAGTTTTTTCTGAAGTGGAGAAGAAGTCTTGTCTGTGCATTGATACATTTACTTCATCTTGAATGAAAGCCGATTGCAGCTCTCTCATCTCCGTCTCTTCATTACCTAATCACAAGATAGGAACAAACACAGACCACGCCAGAGCCAAATGCACAGATGAGCCTGAAAAATGACCACACTATTTAGTTATCCTTCATCAACAGCACAAACTAAGCCCGACTGACTGATGAATACATTTATGAACTGCTACTCGACTTCCAAGGTAAATAAGGATGCTTTTAAGCTGAAACCGAGCAAATAAAGGGACATACAAAGCAACGATAGCATGGGAAAACAGTGTGGGCCCTCCTGTGTATATATTGACATGGCAATGTCCTTTACTTGTTTGTGTAATATGCAAATAATGCAAACTGAGACAACCACCGGGGTTTGCACGTGCAGAAGCGTGAGATTAAATAGAATAATCAACCACATTAATTACATAGAGAACACGGCTGCTTGACCTATGCAGCTAATTCATGCTAATTCATGACACCGGGAGATAGAAAGAAAGGAAATTGAAGATTTCAAGAGGTTCCATTTCCACTTCTGATTGAAACCTTTATTAAAGAAGCACTCCCACAAAAATGTTTATTCTCTGACCTGATAATAAAGGTACATGATGTAAAGTGTAGTGAGGGTAATATTCTTACTAGTGACTGTATCTGTGAGTTATAACCTCCCTTCTGATCTTCAGCTGTGCCATGTGACCAACACTCTGATCTCCAACTATCGCAGCATCTTATAAGTGGACAGGAAGTCAGTTTCTCTATATATTGCTATGGTAGCCTCAATGGCTGTCTTATAGGAATGAATAGTAGTAGAAGTAACTGACTTCCTGTCCTGTGTCACTTGGCAATCAGAGGGTTGGTGACAGGACACAGCCGAGGATCAGAAGGGAGGTTATAACTCACAAATACAGTCACTGGTAAGAAGATTACCTTCACTACAGTTTACATCATGTATCTTTCTGACCGGTCAGAGAGAATATACATTTTTGTGGTAGTGCTTTTTTAATGCAAATCAAAAACAGCAAGGATGGGTCGTTCCATATGTGGCTGCAAATGATGCGCTACAAAGAGGTGATGAGGAAGTTGTGCTTTATGTATAAAACATAGTTAGACATATACAATGACACCCATTTAACAAGCAGTGGCAATAATGTGAAACGCCTTTCGTGTGTAAAAGTATGGTTAGTGATCCTCAACCCATCACTTTCTGATTAGTGGTGATCCGACTGCATGGTCCCCCACCTGTTCTGAGAATGAAGGGATGGCAGGGCTGGTTTAGCACTGCAGTGTGCAGGGTAGAGTTTAGCTCTGTGGCCCCATGAAGGATCATGCACACAGCCGTGCTTGGTCTGGGGAACAGGGCCCATGTGTCAGCCGCATCCCCCAGACCAACAGCGGCTCCTCTGACCCGAACAGACTGCATCATAGTGATTTATGATGCAATGAGTTCAGGTCAGAGAAGCCGCCATTGGTCCGGGAGATGTGGCTGACACACGGGCTGTGTTGCCCGGACCGAGCACGGCTGTGTGCATGAGCCTTTAACTCTCACAAAAAGCAAAGAATGAATCTTGACGTTTTAAGAGAATCGGTCAGCATACATCAATAACTTACATTAGCGTAATATTCCTGATATTTTTTCAATAACATTCAAAACAATATTTTCTGTTCCAATCACAAATATACAATAGGTGCCACAATATACATAAAGGGGTTGTCAGACAGCCAATAAAGAGCAGTTCCACTAATTTTACATAAAAGCGTCATGTCTATTGTTCTGCTCTTGTGTCTTTCGGTCCAGAGAGTCTCAGAATATATCATCACATTAATAGGCAGTCAGTAGACTATGCCAGAATCTATAACCCAAGGTCTATAGCCAGGACTGGGAGATGTATTCTGGCACTGCCTGTGCAAAGTGGACAGGACTGTTTTCTGTCCAGCATAACGGAAACCAGACGGATCCGTTAGGCTTTCCCATAGACTTCTATTGTGATGGACCAAATGGAATGCCTCCTAAAAGGCTTCAGTTTTGATTTCCATTATAACGGAATGCATAATGGTGATGTGAACAAGCCCTTAGTGGTGTTTTCAAGCTGTGGGCATCAGCATGCTCTTCCATTTACACAGGGGACTTATGTAATCAGGAGAGGCTTCTCCAATTAACACAATGGTGCAATAGCTTATTCGGAAACATCATTGTTTTCGTGCCTCTCTAGATTGTTTCTTTAGGTGCAATAGGGCAATAATATTGATAGCCTGAGCACCATAAGATGGTCTACAGGGCAGAAAAGCAGATCTAGGAGTGGAGGGAAAGTGTATGGGCAATTTACAAAAAGCGCCACTTACAGGGCACTGGCTACATCACGTACCAGGCTCACCCCATTCCCTCCCTAGACTACGTGTTACAGCTTGACCCTGACAGAGGTTATCTACCTTATGGATTTAAACGGCCCTGTCCTATTTTTTAGAATATAGTTGAATAAAGTATTTGTTATGTTCATTTTAGAGTTCTCTTTAGGCATGATTCCTATATCCCAATAACCACTGATGACGGAACAACGTGTCAGAAACGCTCAACGATCACTAGTTGGGGCAGTGGCCTGGAGTGCTCCGAGTGTGCACAAACAATATCTGGCGCCTGCGCCGCGGCCGTACCCATCTTCAATCTGCGCAGGTGCACTGAGAGGCGGCCGCTCGCTCGGTGCTCCATCCTCAATGCGCCTGGTGTAGATATGACATCATCGGCGCAGGCGCATTGAGGATGGAGCGGCCGCCTCTCAGTGCGCCTGCGCAGATTGAAGATAGGTACGGCCACGGCGCAAGCGCCAGATATTGAATGCAAACAGGCAGGGCCAGCAGAGAACGATTCCGTTCCCTGGCCCTGTCAATCACAATGCGGAGGGGGCGTCATTAGGATCGGAGGATGCGGCTGCTACCAGCAAGTAGCCGCCCTACTTGCTGGTAGCAAGGTAATTTGCATATTTTAAAAATAGCTTTTTATCAAATTCTACTGAACCAAAATGATTATTTAACTTATGTATGCAGAGCTCGCAGTATAGGGATTATTAGTAAACAAAAAAAAACGGTTTAGTGGGCTGACAGAAGCCCTTTAAAGAGGTTTTCCAGGAAATACCGCTGACCTATCTGACCTACCTACATACTGATGACCTATAATCGGCATGTATAGACCTCACCAATCAAATACTGATGAACTATCCAGAAGACTTTAGAAGACTATTACAGTTCTGAATGCAGCAGAATATGCAGTTTGGATTCATAACAGAACACGTTTTTATCTTACCGACTCACTGCGGAACACCCATGGGATCTCCCGAAACAACATAAAATGTATTCCAGCCTCCAAGCAGCGTTGAGCCAATATCCTACCAACATTCTCACAAGCCATGGCATCTTTCGTACTGTAAAGATGTTTCTTCACGGCCCATTCTTGGGTGGAGGCAGAAAGTACAACATTGCCACTACAATGTTCCACGCTTGCGTGCACGTGATGCCCAGTACGTTCTAGTCGTATCCTGGAAAAGAAAATAACCTGTATTATTCAGAGAACTACATTAGCAGAGAACTTTTTTATTTTACCCATGAAGTTTACTCTTAAAGGGGTTGTCCGGTTTTAGGAAGAAACTAGACAACAGAGGGGATAAGCCAGGAATAAAGAAGTGCTCATTGCTTACCTGGCAGATCCTGCGCCAACTATCCGCCTCTCCCAGCCAGGATCTGTGTACCTTGACTACAGTGGTCACGTGTTGTCCACCTGATGACACCAGTGCAGCCAGGTAAAAAAAAATAATAAAAACAGCAGCGCAGGACCTGTCAAGTAATGATGACTTCTTTATTGCAGGCAGGTCCCGTGTTGTCCGATTTCAACCAAACAACCCCTTTAACAAATTGGTTTTGGTTAAAATAAGGTTAAAGGGAATTTGTCAGTAGTTTTTTGGTGCCCTGAGGGCAGCATAAACTAGTGACAGACACCCTAAGCAAATAGCAGGCCGCGATGGGGATGAGCCGCTCTAGCATCACAGGTGACGTCGGTGTGTGTGTGTGTGGTCATTATAGGGGTTGGATAAGCCCTTTAAAACCAGTTCTCCCTGTACCCTCTCCAGGCAGTTCTACCATAGGCTGAAGACTGAATAATGTGAGACACAATAGTTAAAGGGGTATCCAGGAAAAGATATTTATGACTTACGGTAACCCCAGGATAGGTCATCAATATCATATCTGCATGGGTCCAACACCTGGGACCCCCACTGATCAGTTGTTAGATGAGGCCTTGAGCACTGTAGCTTCTTCCTAGGCCAGCGACATCACTGTACATTGGTCACATGGTCTAGTTGCAGCTTAGCCCTATTCAAGTCAATAGGGCTGAGCTGCAATACCAAGCAATGCCACTATATGATGTATGGTGCTGTCCTCGGAAAGCTGCCGGGATCCTGCATTGCACACCAGAGCAGTGGCTTCCTGAAACAGCTGAAAAGCAGGGATGCCGGGACTTAGACCCCCGCTGATGTAATAATGATCACCTATCCTGAGGATAAGTCATGATTACCATTTCCCAGATAACCCCTTTAATAGAGACAAGACACTTGACAAATGTGACTGACAACTGAAAAGACTGTAGTTGTCAGGCAGCATATCACCAGCAACCAGAAATCAGACAGCTGTCTTCACAGCAGAAAAGCGAAAAAAGCTTTTTGGGAGCTGTCACCGTGTATTCCAAATCCTAGCAATGGGCTCCATCACTGTGAGAAACGGCATACAGTGAGTGGCAGCTTGTAGTCTGTTTCTAAGACGCATCTGACTAAATCTGAATTGGTAAGTGGCAATCTCAGCAAATGGTAGTTTTCCTTTAAATCGAAGTACCTGAAGAACATGTCACCTACTTCAGGTACTCTGATTTTCTAGAGCGTTATGTAGGAATCTGTTGTAGTGCAGTCAAGATTAAATGCTATTTGTTGCAGTGCACACAGGGATTACATACATGTGTGTGTAAAGGTTTAGGCATGCGTTAATCATTATTAACGATTTTATACAGAAACGACTAGTAAAACTTGGGAGTCAGAAATTTAGAAGCATGGAAAACAAAGATAAAATGTATTTTAAGAAACATTCCAGTTAAGGACGTATTACATTGGCCGACGAGAGTTTGCATTTGTAATACTGCCGCTGATTGCCCGATGATCGAGCAAACACTCGTTCTTTGGGCGATTCAGACTTTTAAGCATGCTTAAAAATCTGTGCTTGCTGGAGGCAGATTGTGCTGTCTAATAATGATCTACAGCCGGCGAACCACTAGACAGTATGGGGATGAGCGATGGCATAGCGAACGCTCCTCTCCATGCTGCTGAGGAGATCGCTGCATATAATAGCCTAGAAAGCCATTGTCGGAACGGTATCAGCCTGTGTAATACAGACATTAGGCCGCTTTAAACAGTCAGTGTTTGGTCAGTGATTTCCATCAATGATTGAGAGTCAAAACCAAAAGCGGAACCTAAGCAGAGATAAAGTATAAGGCCTCATTGCACACGGCCGTGGTGTGTTTTGCGGTCCGCAAATCGCGGATCAGCAAAGCACAGATGGCGTCCGTGCGCGTTCCGCAATTTGCAGAACGACACGGACAGCCTTTAAAATAACTGCCTATTTTTGTCTGCAAAGCGCGGACAAGAATAGGACATGTTATATTTTTTTTTGCGGGGCCACGGAACAGAGCAACGGATGTGGACAGCACATGGAGTGCTGTCCGCATAGTTTGCAGACTCATTGAAGTGAATAGGTCCGCATCCGAGCCGCCAAAACTGCGGCTCAGATGTGGACCAAAACAACGGCCGTGTGCATGAGGCCTAAGGGAAAGATTTCCTCCTGCACTGTGTTTAGATCTGCACCTGCTTTTGGCTTACAATCACTGATAGAAATAACTTTATGAAAGTGTCCTTAGGCATGTCCTGTATGACCCCTCACAAGCCATTCTTTCAACTAGAATATATATATTATATATACACACACACACACACGAACACATTCTCTATTATTATCCTACCTATGCCAGTACTGACGATTCGGCCACACTGTGCCCCATCCCCGATCCTTAACTGCCAACGCAAGTCTCTCTAGGTTTCGAGGATTCCTATTGGTGAAATCTGGGTTTACAATTTCATTCTCATTTGTGTCTACTTCGACCACCTCTGAGGTCTGAACACTGGTAGATGTTCTAGCTGGACGGAATGCTAAAAAAAAATAATAAAAAAAATACATAAATTAGTAAAAAAACACTCAACATTAAAGGGATAGTCTAGATAGATTATGTGAAGTTATACCCTATCCCCAGAATAGGGGATTGGTGGGGGGTTTGAACACTGGGCTATTTCCATCAGTCCCAGAGAGAATGAATGAAGCAGCAGTGTGCATGCTTGACCTGCTGCTTCATTCACTTCAGGGCACAGGGCGTTATAACCGGAATACCCCTTTAATATCGTGAACACCATATTAAAATATCAGACCTGGAAGAAATGGTAACACGTGAACAATAGATGCATCCATTACTAAGGACGTACGTGAAAGAACAATCAATGAGTCTATAAGTACGACGTCATGACACTCGGGTTATCCACTTGTTTGCCTATAAGAGGAAGAGGCTAGCCTTTGCTGGGCTCCATAGCTTCTGCATTAGATGCCTCTATGATGCCCGTTTCAGATTCCATGCCAATAGTATGTTCACATGTTGCCGATCTGCAAATCTGGCCAGAAAATCTGCAGCATAAGGAGTAGCCAATAGCAGCAAGCTGAATGATTTTAAAGGGGTTGTCCGCTTTATTTAAATTGATGATTTATCCTCAGGATAGGTCATCAATATCAGATCAGCAGGGGAATTTCCCAGCAACCCCACCGATCAGCTGTTTGAAGAGAAGGCATCATTAATACAAGCGTTGCCTTCTCGCTGTCACAACCTTAGTGGTGAGCAGTGTAATTACAGCTGAGCCGTCTGATTCACCTCTATGAGGCAGCTCTGGCTTCAAGCCGTCCCATTCACTTCAACGTGAGATGCTCAGATGTAATTACACCTGCTCGCCGCTGCAATGCAGACGGCGAGCAGGTAAAGAGAGAAGAGAACACAGCGCTCATACAAGTGCTGCATTCTCTTCAAACAGCTGATTGGAACTGACCCCCGCCGATCTGATATTGATGACCTATTTGGAGGATATAAAAAAAAATATTATATAAGCCTAAACAACACCTTTAACAAATCACAGCCACATTATGTGAATTGTCGATTGTTTCTGTGGATTTTTACCCCTTTCAATACAGAAAGGTGAAATCCATAATAAAATCCATATGTGATACTTGCAGATTTTTGGCTTTGGATTCACCACAGAAGCTGCGGCAAACTCCACAATGGAAACGGTCAGGTATGCAGCGGATTTATTGCAAATCTTTGCAGCCAGTTTCACAGGTGTGGAAAATCCATGGAGCTCGGTGCGACTCTTAGGTCTCTTTCACATGGGCGTTGCGGGAAAATGTGCGGGTGCATTGCGGGAACACGCGCGATTTTTCCGCTCTTGTTCTTCTCAGCAGCGCAGTGGAGAAGGAGTCTCTCCCTCCCCCTGTGCTGCTGCCGCCACCTCCGCCAATAAGAAGAGAGACGGGAGGAGGAGGGGCTGTGGCCACTGCGCCACCAATGAAGATAACTGACCTGTAATACAAATACAGGAGGCGGGTGCCGGAATCAAATAGCCGGCACCCGACCTCTATGACAGGGAGCTGCGATCTGCTGCAGTTGAGTTAACCCTTCAGGTGCGGTACCTGAGGGGTTAACTGCCGCTGATCGCAGCTCCCTGTCACAAAGGTCGGGTGCCGGCTATTTGATTTCGGCACCCGCCTCCTGTATTTGTATAAGAAACATTGGTGTCACAGTGCAGTGCACCGCCCCCCCCCCCCCCCCCCAACCCCCCAACACCCCAGTATAAGAAACATTGTTGGCTCAGTGGGAAGTGCCAATGAGGGTTAAAAAATAATAAAAAAAATTAACTCACCTCTTCCAGTTGATCGCGTAGCTACCGGTCTCCTGTTCTTTCTTCGGGACCTGTGGTGACGTCACTGAGCTCATCACATGGTCCATTACCATGGTGATGGATCATGTGATGTATCATGTGATGAGCATAGTGATGTCACCACAGGTCCTTTGACAGGTCCTGAAGAAAGAACAGGAGACGATCAATTGGAGGAGGTGAGTTAATTATTTATTTTTTAACCCTCATTGGCAATGCCCACTGCGCCACCAATGTTTATTATACTGAGGTGTGGGGGGGGGGGGGTGCACTGCGCCACCAATGTTTATTATACTGGGGTGTTGGGGGGGCGCACTGTGCCACCAATGTTTATTATATTGGGGGGGCGCACTGTGCCACCAATGTTTATTATACTGGGGTGTTGGGGGGTGCACTGCCCCACCAATGTTTATTATACTGGGGTGTTGGGGGGTGCACTGCCCCACCAATGTTTATTATATTGGGGGGGGGGGGGACACTGCGTCACCAATGTTTATTATACTGGGGTGTTGGGGGGGCGCACTGCGCCACCAATGTTTATTATATTGGGGGGGCGCACCACCAATGTTTATTATATTGGGGGGGGACACTGCGTCACCAATGTTTATTATACTGTGGTGTTGGGGGGGCGCACTGCACCACCAATGTTTATTATATTGGGGGGCGCACTGCGCCACCAATGTTTATCATACTGTGGTGTTGGGGGGGCGCACTGCGCACCAATGTTTATTATATTGACCTTCTACTATGCATTCTGTATTAAAAATGCTATTATTTTCCCTTATAACCATGTTATAAGAGAAAATAACACAGTGAATAGACTTTCATCCTAGCAACCATGCGTGAAAATCGCACCGCATCCGCACTTGCTTGCGATTTTCACGCAGCCACATTAACTTCTATGGGGCCTGCGTTGCGTGAAAAATGCACAACATAGAGCATGCTGCGATTTTCACGCAACGCACAAGTGATGTGTGAAAATCACCGCTCATGTGCACAGCCCCATAGAAGTGAATGGGTCCGGATTTAGTGCGGGTGCATTCCGGTATTTTGAATGCCAGATCTGGCACTAATACATTCCTATGGGGAAAAATTCTGGATCCGGTATTCAGGCAAATCTTCATTTTTTTTCCGTCGGAGATAAAACCGTAGCATGCTGCGGTTTTATCTTTTGCCTGATCAGTCAAAATGACTGAACTGAAGACGTCCTGATGCATCCTGAACGGATTGCTCTCCATTCAGAATGCATGGGGATAAACTGATCAGTTCTTTTCCGGTATAGAGCCCCTGTGACGGAACTCTATGCCGGAAAAGAAAAACGCTAGTGTGAAAGTACCCTAAAATATTACGTTTAAATCCCCCCTTTCCCAATTTTACATATAAAATATATAAACAATAAATAAATATATTACATAGCGCTGTCCAAACTATTAAATTCTTAAAAAATATCTCCTATGCGGTGAGCATTCGCCATTTTTTTAGTCACCTTGTCACCGCAAAAAATAGGATAGGACTGTTCTATTATGGGCCGAACGTTTCATAAAATGCGCGTGTTTCTTTTTTTTTGGCACGGTATTGAGTATCGCAATACTTTTTTATGGTGACGAAAGCGAATCAAAATTTGATCGGCGTAGCGTTGTCACGATACCAGAATTTTGATTCGGTTTCGATTTGGCAACTAAAAATTTGATTTGGCTCCTAAATTTTTCAGTTCGGGAGCCAATGGCTACTAGGTATTTTTTTTAGTCTGGAGCACTGATGCGTTCAACTGACGCATTGCATCCACACGGAATACTCGCCCGTGTGAAAGGGGCCTCAGGCCCCTTTCACACGAGCGTGACGGATTAGGTCCGGATGCGTTCAGGGTGCGTTCAGTGAAACTCGCACTATTTTACAAGCAAGTTCAGTCAGTTTTGTCTGCGATTGCGTGCAGTTGTTCAGTTTTTTCTGTGCGGGTGCAATGCGTTTTGATGCGTTTTCACGCGTGTGATAAAAAACTGAAGGTTTACAAACAACATCTCTTAGCAACCATTAGTGAAAAACGCATCGCACCCGCACTTGCTTGTGGATGCAATGAGTTTTTCACGCAGCCCCATTCACTTCTATGGGGCCAGGGCTGCGTGAAAAATGCAGAATATAGAACATGCTGCGATTTTCACGCAACGCAGAACTGATGCGTGAAAAACACCGCTCATGTACACAGACCTATTGAAATTAATGGGTCAGGATTCAGTGCGGGTGCAATGCGCTCACGTCACGCATTGCACCCGCGCAGAAAACTCGCTCGTGTGAAAGGGACCTTAAAAGGATTCTGTCCCTATCGACCTGCGGACATGCACGGCTAGATCGCCGCTAGCATGTCTGCAATATACCTGTCCCGTATCCGAGTGGTTTTATTGAGTGTAAAAAATGTTTTTTTATATATATATATATATATATATATATATATATATATATATATATATTATATTTATATTTATGTAAATCAGCCTGTTAAGGAGCCCAAGGGGCTGTACTAACCGTTCTGGAGCCCAGCCACGCCCCCCTGTGAAGGAGCCCAGCACCACCTGCATCCAGGAATCTCCTCCTTGCTCACTAAGTCAGATCGCCGTAATCTCACAGTGCACAAGCTCGCACATGAACAGTTCCTTCCATGAGGCTGATGCCAGCACAGGGAAGGAACACTATGCCGGCACTGCGCACCACGAGATTACGGCGATCTGACTTCGTGATCAAGGAGGAGATTCGTGGATACAGGCGGTGCTGGGCTCCTTCACAGGGGGGCGTGGCTGGGCTCCGGAACAGTTAGTGCAGCCCCTTGGGCTCCCGTCCAGGCTGATTTACATATATAAAAAAATCATTTTTTACACTCAATAAAACCACTCAGATATAGGACAGGTATATTGTGGACATGCTAGTGGCGATCTAACCGTGCATGTCCGCATCTCTATAGGGTAAAAAGAGGTGACAGAATCCCTTTAAGCACATTCTACTGGAGCTTAGGCTTCATAAATATGGCGTTCAACCAGAATGGAGTAACTTCCAATGCATTTACAGCAGGCATAATACATTTTAGGAAAGTTCCCCAATGCTCAAATAGTAAAATACACCTGGTACATAAAACATAAAACACATAGCACTACTGCTGGTCTACACAAGGAATAAGAACAGCCTCACCTGGTATGAGACCTCTGCTCCTCCTCAGGATGGACATGACTACATGAATCCTCCAGATCAAGGTGACATGTGCTGCACTTTCTGCCTGGGTTACAGGACACAGAAGCAGGGCAGCAAATGTCAGATACCACTGGCGGCAAGGACCTTCGATGACGTCATGGAAAGGAGGAGCCAGGCTTTTTGATGATAGGAAGAGCCTGAGCATGAGGCGCAGCTCAGAGCCTGACTCGCCAAGGACGGGTCACGTGGTTATGACATCATCAAAGGTCTTTTAGCCCCAAAGTATCTATAGTCTTTGCCTGGGGCTTTCGCATGTCAGGTGACCATGTTACGTCCCTTCCGCGCATGGAGTTTAGAGACTGCTCTGTGCTTGCGTTGTGCTGCTTGCATGCGTTATGTACCTACTTATATAGTGTGTAAGAAGGAGTGCATGTGTAATGTGAGTATAGTGCAGCTGTGTCTACGGGCATGGGAGCAGTATGTGTGTCTAACCCCCAGTAGAGCTCTCTGTATGCAGGAAGTCCAGTCTATAACTGTACAAAGTACACACTAGTGTAAACAAGAATATTACACGTATAACTGATGCAGAACCTCTTTTTAAAGAGTATATGAATGGATTCAGTATTTCAGTGATTGGAAGTAGAGATGAGTGAACCGGTCGAGATTCAGTTTGGTTCCGATTTGCTGACTGAAAAAGTTTGATTCGAACCCGAATCGAATCCGGCCAAACCTAATATAACCTCCTCCACTCTTCTAGGACTCCATTTTTGGTAAAACATCTCTTTTTGGTTATTTTTGACAAAATGTTTTTCCTTCCCGCCTCCCCAAGCACTCAAACGCCATGACAGCAACAGTAAATGATGTCTGAGTGACTCTGACATACATAGCTATGAATCAACACAGAGGGGGGCGTTAATTAAGAATGGCGCATCCATACGCCAGTGTGATCTCCTTGCAATGGTGTGAAATGCCTCTTAACAAACCAGGCGCATCCCTGCCGTGATATGTGCCAGAAACTGAAGTCTACGTCGCCTTTCTCAACACATTCAGAAAGTGCCAAGAGGGGGACATGGAAACAGGTAGGAGTGACAATCTGCAGGTTATCAACTTGTCACAACACGTCTTAGAACCTGTAGAAATGTTATAGGGATTAGCTTTTATTCCCACCTAACACATTTTGTAAATTAAGGATTTAAACCTTTTAGCATGAAAATTAAAATTGGGGATAGAATTGGAAGAAACGTGAGATGGTTAGCAGGTCCAAAAACTGCCTGGACACGGCCCATTTTCTTATCTTAGACTGCCATCCAGAAGCAGTAATGCCTTCATAGATGATGACTCTCCCATCAACATAATTCTAAGTGTGCTTATGGAACAACTATGCCCCTACCCAGCATAATCTATCACAGGAAAAGATGCAAGTTTTTTTGTTCCTGGAACAAAACAAATCCATGGTGATCAAACCCTCAGATAAGGGGGAAACAGGGTGAAATTATATCCAACACAATACCTGGAGATGTGTGATAAGATCTTAAGGGACAGTGAATTATTATTCTTCCTAATAATCCAACATATTTAAGAGTCAACTTAGTGGCATTTTGAACGATACCCTAGTTGACTAGTTATAGGGAACCTGTCACCTCCCAATACCATCCCAAGCCACCAGTACCTGCGTGTAGCCAGCAGTGTGTTTCTGATGATGCCTTTCTTCCTGAAGGCAGATGCAGCAAAAGCTCTGAAAACATTCCTTTATCCCCTGCCTGGCGCGCTTCTCCATGCGTTCTTGGAGTCAAGGGGGCAGCGGCCTCCTTGCTTCAAGTCACTGTAACCGCGCCCCTTCACTGCCCCATCGCTGTGACTGACAGCGCTTACGCAGGGAGTTCGGCTGCCTTTGCCGAACAGCCGGCTGTCAGTCACAACGAAGGGGCAGGGAAGTGGTTACCGTGACTTGAAGCAAGGAGGCCGCTGCCCCCTTGACTTCAAGAACGCGTGGAGAAGCGCGCCAGGCAGGGGATAAAGGAACGTTTTCAGAGCTTTTGCTGCATCTGCCTTCAGGAAGAAAGTCATCATCAGAAACACACTGCTGGCTACACACAGGTACTACTGGTGGCTTGGGATGGTTTTGGGAGGTGAAAGGTTTCCTTTAATAAGATGGGAATGGCATTCCTTCTACCTGGTATCCTGTGATGGCCTCAATTCATAGCCTCTAAAGTTCATAAAGGGTTGTAGGACCTTAAAGGAACATCGTATCAGGCATAGGTAGTCTAACGGAAAATATCAGCCTCTACGTGGACAAAATGTTAAGACCTTTTGTGGTTGCTCTACCCTCATATATGTGTGACACCATGGATGTCCTCAATAAATTAGAGGATATAAGCTGTGATGGTGAGACATTTTTGGCCAGCCTTGATATGAAGGCACTCTACAGCTCTATACCTCGTGACCTGGACTGAAGGGATTTGGGTGAATTCCTTCATACTAGAGAGGTGCAATTTTTTTCCATATAAAGAGTTGCTCCTTTCCTTACTCGTGGTAGAGCATAACATCTTTAAGTTCAACATTAAAATCTTTCACCAGCTCAGTGGTGTGACGATGGGCAGCCCCTGTTTGCCCACCTAAGCTAACATTTGCCTGGACAGGTAGGAGAAGGAGATTTTCTTTGGTAAAGTCATAAAAAGGTGGTTGTCATCTATCACCCTATGAATCTGGAGATTGGAGCATACTAAAGGCAGATCTGGGCATTGGCCGACTAGTCGGTGACCATCCTTTTATCATGTATTGTAGGCAATAAAATATCAAGGACACGCTGGTACATAGCTTTTTTCAACCACAGGTAAAACATAACTGGCTTAAAAACAATGTCACTGACACCTATAGATGTGGCAAATGCGTAGCCTGTTGCTCTATTCAGAATGGGAAATCGTTCACAAGTTCATCAGCAGACAGGACCTTTTCCATTAGGTGTTACGTTGACTGGTCCTCAAAATAACTTGGTTTTTATATGTTTTATATGTTTGTATTTCAATTATATGCTTTTAATGAGAGTAATAAAGATTTATTAAAAGATTTAGTTACCCTAATGACCTATCCTCAGAAGCATAGATGGATGGTAAAATCTTCAGAACTGTTATTTTCCCACCTAATGCTGGGTCTTCTGGCATCGTGAGAACACTCAGGAAAGCTCTGCAGGGATGACCTTGTCCAGACTAACGGACAGAAAGCTCTGCAGGGATGACCTTGTCCAGACTAACGGACAGAAAGCTCTGCAGGGATGACCTTGTCCAGAATAACGGACAGAAAGCTCTGCAGGGATGACCTTGTCCAGAATAACGGACGATTTCTAGTGCTTGTTCTTTATAGTCTTATAATTTCCCCTCTTCCCTCCCAATTACTTTTGGTTCTGTTCTTTTCCTTCTGTTTCCTTAGTTGGCAGAATATGAACATATTTGTAATATTGTAAAATTAGCAGTTGCCTTTCATGACATTGGTATTTGTATGTATTTTTTTTATTTCAGTAACTCAGTAAAAAGATTTTTTTCAGCAATGTGCTGCTGTTATGTGTCTGCAGCTCCTCAAGTGTGCCCTGATCCTGCAGTTGTTGTAGATGGTGTACAGGTAAACATTGAAGAGAATGCTGCTCTTGTACAAGTGCTGAGGCCCCTTCAAACAGCCAATCGTCAGGGGTGCGGAGAGTCAGACCCCACCTATCTGATATTGATGATCACAAAATCAGATTACTACTTTACTCTACAGAACAGGATTCAAGAGGGAGAAAACTAGGGCTATGGGGATTGGATTGGCCAGGCTATGTTTGTGTTTTGTGGCCACGGCGACATAGGTCTATATGCAGAGCTGTGAAAGGAAAGTTGTAGCACATTTTTGTCAAGAGTATTTGTAAAGTAAGTATTAAACCACCTTACTTTACAAAATGATGGCCTATCTCCGCAGCCCCAACGATCAGAGGTTCTGCAGTGCCGGAAGTTGTCACCAGCTCTACATAGCTTCATCCATAGTGTAATTGACAAAGCTGCTCTTTTTAAAAGACAAAAAATGCCCACAACCCTAAGTGCACCCTGATTTGCTAGACACTGCTCCAACCACCTCTGGCTTATCTTCAGGCTGGACAAGGTCGGGGGACAGCTGTAGATACTGCCTGTGGAACCTGCACTACTCAGACATTGCATATCTCCTGTTTGACATTAATATTATGATCACTATATTAAAATGTGAGGAGGCAGCGTCTGCATTATCTTTCCATATTTAACATAGTACATAATGGAACCTCCAACGCAGATGTGAATGTAGCCTTAGCATTTAATTTTGAGGAGTACAAGAAAAAAAAATCTTCAATTTTCCTGAGTCTCTGCTCTCTCTGCAACTGCCACAACCTCTCCACTTTGATCGACAAGGCCAGGCAGGGAAAACGAAATAACGCCTGGCTCAAAGAGCAATCAAAGTGCAGAGGGTGTGGCAGTTGCAGAGAGAGCAGAGCCTCTAGGAGTAAAAGCAATGCCCCTTTGCTCTTAGAGGCTCATTTGCATCTATTAAAACTTGATTTTTCTCACCGACGCAGGTAAATATGAACAGGAGTCCAACATAAATGCCTTCATCTGCCAAACACACATTCCGAAGATTAGCCAGTTTCATAGGTAAAATCTGCTGATGTCCTTTAATCCACTTTAAGCATTCTGAAGAATAGTTAGATGCTTATGTGCACAGAAACATGTTCAATGCAATGTCCACATAAGGATAAGTGTTATGGAGGTCATTTTTTCGAATCTTCCTTAGGATGCTAGGAGGAGTGCTGCATTTTTCCTTGAGGCTCAAAAAGTGTCCACGCACTTGTAAGCATTTATCAATGAAGTCAAGTACCTCAAGGTCAGTTTTGTAAACCTCTGCAAGTTCCCCAGCTTGTTCTCTTACAGTTGAAGTTTCTAGTTTGGTTAATCTTGATAGGAATTAAAGGGGTTGTCCGTCACCTGCTCAATCGGCGGGCTTTAGCGCTGCCCTAGCCGTTTTACTGGCTAGGGCAGCGCTAAAGCCCATCCATCAGTGCCGGTAACGTCACCAGGCTTCCTGGCAGCCCCATGGAGAGCCCCGGTACGTCACCGGAACTCCTAAAAATGCCTTTGCCCTGCCCGATTTATCACTGGGCAAAGGAGAGCATCGGAGCATGAACTGCTCCGATGCTAAAGTCAGGGTCGGCTGCCTGGGTTAAAATGAGGATATGTCCGGGTTCAGCTCTGAACCCGGACAACCCCTTTAAAGAATTTCAAAATAATCCTTATAAGCCAACTTCCTTCTCTCTAGTTCAGTTAGTAGATTGCCGCAGATGACAAAATATGTTTACTTAGAAAGTGTCCCATATGTCTTCAGTACTTGCACTACTGCAGCACTGACTCATTTTCTTTCATGCTCAATTTACACAAGGCTTCTGACTCAAATGTGTCAAACATCAACATGAGTTCCTTAACAGACCGTAGAGCATATAACTGTACCGCACAAGGGCTAATAAGACATAGAAATATTTCCTCGTAATACACCCTGTTAATGGCTGTATCCAGGGCCGGACTCGGGATAAAAACCAGCCCTGGAAAAAGTTGCATACCAGCCCCACAGCATTCCATCATTATTTACTTGTTTATAATAGGAGAAAGCATTCATTTTAAAACACGTGTGGCCACCCATTTAATAATTGTTGCATTCAACATTTTACTTGACCAGCTATTTTAGATATTCTACGGCAGTCCTGTTACAATCCCCCCTCCCCCCAATGAGCTTTTCGACCAAATAATACAAATATTTATAAAATCTCACTCATATGCTGCAAAGAAAAAATCTGCAATGTAAAATCGATAATAAAGATCGATTTTACATTGCATTTTACATAAAGACTACAAACAAACACAAATTTCACATGAAAACTTACAGTTACTTGGCTTGGCCCTTGGGGTTCTCGGACCCCACTTCAACACTTTGGCCGGGGGCTCGGTGGAGCTGATGTTGTGCTTTATCCTAATGAGAAAGATTTCATAATAAGGATTTTGAGAAGGGGCAGAGGGATAGCAGAACTAGGGGGTCATACCATGGGGGAGTAATAAAGCCCACCATAATGCCCCCCCCCCCCCGTAGTAATAATTCTCCTTATAATGTGCAAAACAAACCTATTTGTAATGCCCCCAGTTGAGCTAATGTTCCCATAATGTGCCAATATAAAAAAAAAATCTCAGTGCCCCCGTAGATGACCCCATAGTGCTCCCCCCCTTCCCCATAGTACACACCATAATGTGTCACAGTATAAAATGCCCCTATGCAGAGCCCCCCAAATAAAATATCCCTTTTTTTTTGCCTCAGTAGATGCCCCTATAGTGCCACCCAATAATCTGCCAGAAATAAGTGCCCCAATAGACGCCCCCAATCATGTGCTAGTAAGATGTGCACCCATAGATGCCCCCAATCATGTGCCAGTAATAAGAGCCCCCCACCATCATGTGCCAGCAGCTAGAGCCCCCCCATATCATGTGGCAGTAGCCAGAGTGCCCCGCCTATCATGTGTCAGTAGCCCCCCTTATTATGTGCCAGTAGTCCCCCTTATCATGTGCCAGTAGCCCCCCTTATCATGTACCAGTAGCCCCCTTATGTGCCAGTAGCCCCCTTATCATGTGCCAATAGCCCCCCATGTGCCAGTAGCCCCCCATCATGTGCCATTAGTCGTCCTTATGTGCCAGTAGCACCCCTTATCATGTTCCAGTAGCCCCCATCATGTGTCAGTAGCCCCCCTTATGTGCCAGTAGTCGTCCTTATGTGCCAGTAGCCCCCCCTTATCATGTTCCAGTAGCCCCCTTATGTGCCAGTAGCCCCTCCCTTATCATGTTCCAGTAGCCCCCTTATCATGTTCCAGTAGCCCCCATCATGTGGCAGTAGTCGTCCTTATGTGCCAGTAGCCCCCTTATCATGTTCCAGTAGCCCCCTTATGTGCCATTAGCCCCCTTTTCATGTGCCAGTAGCCCCCCTTATGTGCCAGTAGCCCCCCTTATGTGCCATTAGTCATCCTTATGTGCCAGTAGCCCCCCTTATCATGTTCCAGTAGCTTCCCATCATGTGCCAGTAGTCGTCCTTATGTGCCAGTAGCCCCCCTTATCATGTTCCAGTAGCTTCCCATCATGTGCCAATAGCCCCCCTTATGTGCCAGTAGTCATCCTTATGTGCCAATAGCCCCTCCCTTATCATGTTCCAGTAGCCCCCTTATCATGTGCCAATAGCCCCCCCATGTGCCAGCAGCCCCCCTTATGTGCCAGTAGTCCCCCTTATCATGTTCCAGTAGCCCCCCATTATGTGCCAGTAGCCCTCCTTATGTGCCAGTAGTCGTCCTTATGTGCCAGTAGCCCCCCTTATCATGTTCCATTAGCTTCCCATCATGTGCCAATAGCCCCCCTGATGTGCCAGTAGTCATCCTTATGTGCCAGTAGCCCCTCCCTTATCATGTTCCAGTAGCCCCCTTATCATGTGCCAATACCCCCCCCCCATGTGCCAGCAGCCCCCCTTATGTGCCAGTAGCCCCCCTTATCATGTTCCAGTAGCCCCCCATTATGTGCCAGTAGCCCTCCTTATGTGCCAGTAGTCGTCCTTATGTTCCAGTAGCCCCCCTTATCATGTTCCAGTAGCCCCCTTATCATGTGCCAGTAGCCCCCCTTATCATGTTCCAGTAGCCCCCCCTTATCATGTGCCAGTAGCCCCCCCTTATCATGTTCCAGTAGCCCCCTTATGTTCCAGTAGCCCCCCTTATCATGTTCTAGTAGCCCCCTTATCATGTGCCAATAGCCCCCACATGTGCCAGCAGCCCCCCTTATCATGTGCCAGTAGCTCCTACATCATGATCCAGTATTGTACCTATATAAGAAAAAAAAAAAATCACTTATACTTACCTCCAGCGATGCGATGCAGGCCTCTTCCGGCCTGTGTCTCTCACTATACGACTCAGGCGGCGCGATGACGTCATCGTGCCGCCTGCACCGGCCTCTGATAGGCTGCTGGCCTAGTGCTGGCAGCCTATCAGAGGAACAGGAGGGGACACACCTCTCCCTCCCCTGCCGTAGCATAGACATCTGTATCGCCATCCTGAGGGCGACAATACAGATGACTGCTGTGCCCTGCCGCCAGCCACCCCCACTTGTCACCGGCCTAACGGGAAATTTCCCGGTATCCCGGCAGGCCAGTCCGGCCCTGGCTGTATCATACAGCACTTGCACCCCAATAACAAGCAAGGTTTGCTGGAATTACAGAGGTATCATCTGTCGCAAGCCTGAAAGCAGCAGTACAATGGCAATTTGGATCCCCAGTCAGTGCAGCAAGTTGTAATAGGATTGTTCCTATCACCCAGGCTGTACACTCCCCTATTGGACCCTGTTCTGCTTCAATACTGTGGAATAATTCCTCCCTATCCTTTCCCTACACTTCTAATGATCTTTCCCTCAAATTCTATTCAGCAAAATAAAACATTTCAACTCTTTCCTAGCACTTTCCCTAGTGCCTGCTGGCGTCTCTCCCTGCACTAAGTACAGGGCCGTCTTTAATATTGATTGGACCCTGGGCAAGAGGGAGAACACAAGTGCCGCTGCCGCATTCATGGGTCCATACTTTATTAACTAAGTAGCAGGAAATGTAGGGCATACATGGGAACGCCCATAGAGAAAAGCTGATTCCCTGGTGTTCCGATGCTGTTACTTAGCATATGTAGAAGAAAAAAACACAGGGAGTCCAGCTTCCAAAAAGTGCCGTACTTTATTCCAGAAATATATTTAAAATGCAGCATAGCACCCGGTCTACGCATTTCAGATCTGCTAATACCGATCCTTACTCATGACAAGTTGCAAGCACAAAAGCTAGTGCTTATATAGCTGAAATTACTAATCACAGATAATAGGGATCAGCAAAAACAGAACACACCCCCATGAACTTTCCATTAAAAAGTTGGAAATAGCACATTGATATAGAAACATACCGGTACACGGGAGTCTATGCAAAAGATGTAGTAAGTTTCCCTGTTCAGAAGCTTGCGCTTGTGGTCTCCACCCCTGACAAGTGGATTAACTCTTTCCAAACCCTGAACATGGAAACCTGCAGTATTGCCCTGGTGGACAACCGCATAGTGAAGACTGACGGCAGAAACACTCCTTGTCCCAGCACGCGGAATGTCCGATAGATGTCTGCAGATTCTGACTTTTAAACTGTTTGTGGTGCAACCCACGTATTGAAGGCAACAAATAGAGCAGGTAATACAATAAACAACAAAGCTGGTATTACAGTTGATGTATTGTTTTAGTTCAAAATTGCGATGTAAGGCTGTCGAATAAATCACAGAACCTGTTTGAACAAAATTACAAGTGCAGACACGATGTCCACTTTTTTAAGCACCATGTTGTCTTAACCAAATAGCTTTTTTAGTGTCATTCCGATCAGAAAACAAGGTGGGACTAATTCTCTGTGCCAGTATGGGGGCACGGCGGGCAATGCATCTGACGCCATCGGCAACAGTGTCTGACCACTGCTCATCGTATCTCAAAACTGGAAGATGTTTATTGACTATGCGACAAATTCGGGAAAATTCTGTACTATAATTAGTTACAAAAGATACCCAGCGGTTTTTCTGTTATGTCTCTTACTCTCATGTTGTGTGACAGGAGGAAAGACTAAAGCCTGTCTGGACTTAACCAACGCACAAGATTTAGCACGATTTAAAGTCTAGAGTGGATATTTGCGCTTAGATAGTCTGTTGGCCATCTCATCCGTTTCCTTTTTAAACACAGAATCACTAGAACAATTACATCTTGCTCGTATATATTCTCCCTTAGGAACATTTTGTATCACATGAGAAGGATGGCATGATAGGGTATTACCAGCAGTATCCTTGCGGTTAGTACTAGTTGCAACCTCTTGTTTAACAGGATCCCCATGGAGGTACAGATCTAAGAAGGGAATGGTGGAAGCATCTTGTGTAATAGTGAATTTAAGATGACATCCATTCTCATTGAGGAAGTCCCCAAAAGAAAGGGACGGCCGCCCGATAACACAAAGAGTAGGTCGTTGATATAACGACCATACCACCTCACGGAACTCCCCCATGGATTGTCAGATGAAAATAAATAATGATGCTCCCACCATGCCATGTAGATTTCTGCCATGGAAGGCGAGAATTTCGCCCCCATGGAAATTCCAGTAAGTTGCAAGAAAAATCGCTGACTGGTGGCCACATCATGCCATCCTTCATGTGATACACAATGTTCCTAAGGGAGAATATATACGAGCAAGACGTAATTGCTCTAGTGATTATGTGTTTAAAAAGGAAATGGATGAGATGGCCAACAGACTAAGCGCAAATATCCACTCTAGACTTTAAATCGTGCTAAATCTTGGCGCATTGGTTAAGTCCAGACAGGCTTTAGTCTTTCCTCCTGCCGCACAGCATGAGGTTAAGAGACATAATTGGAAAACCGCTGGGTTTCTTTTGTAACTAATTATAGTACTGAGTTTTTCACAAATTTGTCACATAGTCAATAAACATCTTCCAGTTTTGAGATACGATGAGCAGTGGTCAGACACTGTTGACGATGGCGTCAGATGCATTGCCCGCCATGCCCCCATACTGGCACAGAGAATTAGTCCCAGCTTGTTTTCTGATCGTAATGACACGAAAAAAGCTATTTGGTTAAGGCAACATGGTGCTTACAAATGCGGACATCATGTCTGCACTTGTAAATATGTTCAAACAGGTTCTGTGATTTATTCGACAGCCTTACATCGCAATTTTGAACTAAAACAATACATCAACTGTAATACCAGCTTTGTTGTTTATTGTATTGCCTTCTTTATTTTTTGCCTTCAATACGTGGGTTCAGTGGCGTCTCTAGCTTTCAAATTTTGGGGGGGCACACTGGGGGCCAGGACAAAAGTAGGGGGGGCAGCTATAACAACGATACATTTACACAAGTACGCTTAGAAATGCTGCGATACTTTACCCAATACCTAAAACCGCAACAGGGAAGAAAAGTCCAGCTGTCTGTGGATGACACTTTTATAGAGAGGGGGATCTGTGGATGACACTGCTATGGGGGGGGGGGGGATCTGTGGATGCCACATACTGCGTATAGCATCTTATGCTATATGTGTCATCCACAGATCCACCCCATGACAGTGTCATCCCCATTTCCCCCTCCATAACAGTGTCATCCACAGATCTCCCTCCCCGCCTCTCAGAGGAGTGTACATTTGACATTTCTAAACTGTAATCCATATCCTGCAGTAACTTTAACTTTAAATCAGGATTAAGCGGCCGCTCATCTCTACTAGTACCGTCACCTTACACCACTCGGCTAGCTTTGGTAACAGGGCCAGGCTACAGCCTACAGGTACTGCCTGTTAGTTGTTATCGAGCGAGTGCTAATTTCTGCAGGTCAGAGGATACGGATTACTGTTTAGAAGAAATGTACACTCCTGGGAGTGGTCCAGACCAGTGGCGGATCCAGAGCCTGGTCTCGGGAGGGGCACTTCCAGATTATTTTCTGTCCGCCGCCACAGAACAAGGGTGCTTATAGAACAGACTACACAGTGTAGAGGTATACTGTGTGGCAGAGTGTAGAGATATACTGTGTGGCACAGTGTAGAGGTATACTGTGTGGCACAGTGTAGAGGTATACTGTGTGGCACAGTGTAGAGTTATACTGTACATTGTGTGGCACAGTGTAGAGGTATACTGTATATTGTGGGGCACAGTATAGAGGTATACTTTATATTGTGTGGCACAGTGTAGAGGTATACTGTACATTGTGTGGCACAGTGTAGCGATATACTGTATATTGTGTGCACAGTGTAGAGGTATACTGTATATTGTGTGCACAGTGTAGAGGTATACTGTATATTCTGTGCACAGTGTAGAGGTATACTGTATATTGTGTGCACAGTGTAGAGGTATACTGTATATTCTGTGCACAGTGTAGAGGTATACTGTATATTGTGGGGCACAGTGTAGAGGTATACTGTATATTGTGGGGCACAGTGTAGAGGTATACTGTATATTGTGTGCACAGTGTAGAGGTATACTGTATATTGTGTGGCACAGTGTAGAGGTATACTTTATATTGTGTGGCACAGTGTAGAGGTATACTGTATATTGTGGGGCACAGTGTAGAGGTATACTGTATATTGTGTGGCACAGTGTAGAGGTATACTGTATATTGTGTGGCACAGTGTAGAGGTATACTGTATATTGTGTGGCACAGTGTAGAGGTATACTTTATATTGTGGGGCACAGTGTAGAGGTATACTGTATATTGTGCGGCACAGTGTAGAGGTATACTGTATATTGTGTGGCATAGTGTAGAGGTATACTTTATATTGTGTGCACAGTGTAGAGGTATACTGTATATTGTGTGCACAGTGTAGAGGTATACTGTATATTGTGTGGCATAGTGTAGAGGTATACTTTATATTGTGGGGAACAGTGTAGCGGTATACTGTATATTGTGTGGCACAGTGTAGAGGTATACTTTATATTGTGGGGCACAGTGTAGAGGTATACTTTATATTGTGGGGCACAGTGTAGCGGTATACTGTATATTGTGGGGCACAGTGTAGAGGTATACTGTACATTGTGGGGCACAGTGTAGAGGTATACTTTATATTGTGGGGCACAGTGTAGCGGTATACTGTATATTGTGGGGCACAGTGTAGGCTATATGTCTATAACATAAACATATTTCACATGAACACTTACAGTTACTTGGCTTGGCCCTTGGTGGTCTCGGACAAAACTTCCACACTTTGGCCGGGGGCTCGGCGGAGCTGATGTGTTTTATCCTAATGAGAAAGATTTCATAATAAGGATTTGGAGAAGGGGCAGAGGGATAGCAGAGCAGGGAGAGGATGGTGCTGCTACTAGGGGGTCATACCATGGGGGAGTAATAAAACCCACCATAATGCCCCCCAGTAGAAATAATTCTCCTTATAATGTGACAGTTGAGCTAATGTCCCTCATAATGTGCCAGTATAAAATACCCCTATATAGTGCCCCCAGTAAATGCCCCCATAGTGCTCCTCTCCCCCTTCCTCATAGTGCACCCCATAATGTACCAGTGTAAAATGCCCCAGTAGATGCCCTCAGTGTCCCCCATAATTTGCAAGTATAAATTACCCCTTCTTAGTGCCCCCGTAGATGACTCCATAGTACTCCTCTCCCCCCTTCCCCATAGTACCCACCATAGTGTGTCCCAGTATAAAATGCTACTGTACAGAGCCCCCCATATAAAACACCCCTTCTTTGTGGCCTCAGCAGATGCCCCTATAGTGCCCACCAATAATGTGCCAGTAATAAGCCCCCATTACGTGCCAGTATTAGGCCTCCCATCATGTGCCAGTATTAAGCTCCCCCATCATGTGCCAGTATTAAGCTCCCCCATCATGTGCCAGTATTAGGTCCCCCATCATGTGCCAGTATTAGGTCCCCCCCATCATGTGCCAGTATTAAGGCCCCCCCATCATGTGCCAGTATTAAGGCCCCCCCATCATGTGCCAGTATTAAAGCCCCCCCATCATGTGCCAGTATTAAGTAAGTCCCCCCATCATGTGCCAGTATTAAGTCCCCCCTATCATGTGCCAGTATTAAGTCCCCCCCCCCAATGTGCGTTGGTTGCACCAGGAACAGTTTAAAAGTCAGAATCTGCAGACATCTTTCTGCCGTCAGTCTTCACTATGCGGTTGTCCACCAGGGCAATACTGCAGGTTTCCATGTTCAGGGTTTGGAAAGTGTTAATCCACCTGTCAGGGGTGGAGACCACAAGCTCAAGCTTCTGAACAGGGAAACTTACTACATCTTTTGCATGGGCTCCCGTGTCCCGCAAGGTCTGAATCGCAAGCATGGTTTAATTTTGCATTATTGATTCTTCTCATTATATTTGTATTCGTATTTTGTTTGGATGAGTTATACATTTTTTAAAGGTATGTTTCTATATCAATGTGCTATTTCCAACTTTTGAATGTGATGTGCATGGGGGTGTGTTCTGTTTTTGCTGATCCCTATCATCTGTGATTAGTAATTTCAGCTATATAAGCCCTAGCTTTGTCATGAGTAAGGATCGGTATTAGGAGATCTAAAACATGTAACCAGGTTGCCATGTTGGATTTTAAATATATTTTTGGAATAAAGTACGTAACTTTCAATCCCAGCGCAGTCCGTGCTTCCAAGTCAAGTGGAATCAGGTGAGTGGACTTTTTTTTTTTGCTTTCTGTTACTTAGCATACAGCGCGGGAGAATGTAACGAGGGCCACAGCGGCACAACGGACCGCCGCCCAGAAATAATAGTAAGTGCAGAAACATCCCCCATGTATGCCCTACATGTCCTGCTACTTAGTTAATAAAGTATGGACCCATGAAAGGTCCTCCAGTGGCCAGCGAGGCACAAGAGGCAGTTGCCTTGGGCCCCCCAGGATCAACTGGGCCCGGGGCAGCTGCCCCATTTGCCCTGCGTTAATGATGGCCCTAACTAAGTACACTGAAAAATGGCTAAATCCAAGATGACTGAGGCTATTTATAGGGCTGTGACATCACAGGGCTGGCTGGCTGCTGATTCGCTGCATGCATGGCATTGTGGGTGATCCTTTGTTCCCAGAGTTCTTTGCTTCATATCCTAACATGTGCAGCAGCCATTTTAGGAAAAAATGTGATTCGTTACCATTCGTTAAATGTGATTCGGTGCGAATCAAATTTTTCCTGAAATTCGGATCGAAATCCACTTTGTTGATTCGCTCATCTCTAGTGAATACCTGTAAATAATATTTAGCATTTGAAAAAATTGAGGACTATATTTTAATACCAATTTTGGAGCATTAATGTCACATGTTTTATAGTTTTTGTTTTGTGAGAACAACAGGTCTGGTTGTAATGATTTTTGCACTTAATCACACATAATCTGACATCCAAGCAGGATAACCTCTTTTACGCAACCTTTTCTTGATATCCTTAATTTCCTGTTGGAAGGCAGAATCTGTGCTACATTTACGTCTAGTGCACAATACCTCCCCCATGTGTATAGCTTTTAATGTATGTTGGGTACTATTAGTTCTAGCGTGTAAAATACTGAAATTTATTTCCTGAAAGTGGAAAGTTGTCAATACCCTCCATTTTTTAATCCAAAAAAGAGATATTGGGGGTCATTTATGAAGCTGAAATTTGCCTATATTAGGCGTATTTCAGGCACAGATTGCGCTGCAATGGCTAGCTCTGAAACTGTGTCTAAAAAGTGGGTATGGCATGGGTGGCAAAGGCTTGTCTCATTTGCCATTTTTTACGCCTATTTCAGGTGTAGAAAAAGGTCTAAATCTAAGACAGCTCAGAAGCTGTTTTAAATTTAGAAGTGCCGGTGGATCCACCGAAGTTATGAAGAGGCCGA